>NC_133333.1:26869982-27522482 GCF_042186555.1 Aquarana catesbeiana | reverse complement strand
GCCCTAAAGATGGATACCTCGGTTGTGGCAGCAGCTGCTGCCGTTACCGAGATATCCATCTTTAAAACAGAGGACGTCAATATACAGTGGGCGGTCGGGAGGCGGTTAAAGGGGGGTGATTCTTTTCTCTACCCACTGTAACATATCGTAGTCCGTTACGCGTTTCGTGGTTGGATACCGCTTCTTTGGATTGCAATATTCACTTGTTACAGTTATCCAATGCAAAATCTCATATATAAAAAGCATGCATGCAAAAGGACTTCCCTCACTTAGACTGGCAGCCAGCACATACAGAGTTCTCATTCCCAAACATAAGGCGTGTGGCCTTTAGATTTAGGCATATACTATACATAAAAGGAACCCAATGATATTAGCCACAAAAACGACGACCAAAACTCTACTTCCATTTAAGTGTGAACATTAGACAGACCGGGACTTTAACCAATGCGAGACACCAAATTAGTGCCTTATATCACCAGAGACTGAGAGTGTAAAGTTTTAAATAAAATAAATAATATATATATTTTTTTTAAAGTGCCCTCGTGCTCACACGCAAATGCAAACACTTACGTAAATCTTGCACGCATAGGTGATCACACCAAACATGTGAGGTATTACCTGCGAACGTCAGCATGAGAGCAATAGATTTAGCCCCAGATCTCCTGTGTAACGCTAAACCGATAACCTGTAAAGGCTTTTAAAGCATTGCCTATGAAGATTTTTAGGTACCATAGTTTGCCGCTATTCCACAGGTATACATTTTGATGCTTGACATGCTTTGGTATTTATTCACTCAGCGTAACATCTTTTATATTTTACCAAACAATTGAGTAATATATTGCACTTGTGTGCCCTAATATTAACTTTAGTCTACTGTATTTTACTGAAATTTTGCACTTGATAAAGCAATTGCACAAATACCGCGTGACTTAAAAAAAAATGAACTATGACCAGGGTCTCTTCTTTCAGAAATGATATAATGTTTTGGAGTGGTAACTAATCTTCAAGCTTGAAATGATCTAAACGTGCGAAAAAAAACACAAAAAAGCGTTAGAGGTTCTCCCAAGGGCAATTTATAGCCTTCTGCACCCCTAAAAAATACTTTTATTTGCCTTTCCGATTGACTTAAATGCATTTCAACCAAAATGGCACACAGTGGCTGAAATCTCCTAACTTTCACAGAAATTTCAGGGAATTAAAAACTGTTTTTACTTATCAATTCTCTTTAGTTTTATAAGATTATTGCTGCTGATACGTAACTTGTTTTCTACTATAGACTGTATATGGAAGTCTTTGATCTATACAGTTTAAATGATTTGATTCTCTTCTAGGGTCCCCATGAAATTGGGAAAATTCCTCAACAGGACCGCCAACCACCTCCAGAAGATGGATCAGTACTTCTGGATTGCCAAAATGTACAATACATGAGTGTTAACTTCTCAAAGCTGAAACCAAAAGTTACAGAAACAGATACGGAGGCAGAAATCGAGTATGCTGTGGTTAAACGTACAACCTGAGACTTTGTTTTTCAATACAAACCAATTTCAAAGTATGCAAATGCCTATGGACATAGAACTCTGGAATTTATTTCCAATAAAAAACTATTTTAAAGTATGCAAATGCCTATGGACATAGAACTCTGGATTATTCTTTATGGAATACATATGAAAAGGTACACGGTATAAAATATTCAGCTTTAATTCCAGATCGATTTTAAAGAACCATTGGAAAAAATGCGTGTATAGAGCAAATAAAACACAGGAGCGAGCCAATACTGGTTATAATGATGTATCTGAGAATTACAGGTCCCTTAGAGGACTTAAAAAAAGCATGTGTGCGAAACGCGTCATCATAGCACCAGACAAGTTTGCGTTTCATGCTGGTTCCGGGAGACGTCCATCTTTAGTCCTCAGCTTGGCCTTCTGGCCTACAGTGACATCATTCAGGCGCACCGGCGAGTCCCGGCTTGGCTTCTTGAGAGGCCAGAGTCCATCTCCCAGGGAATGGATATAGATGCCCTCCCCATGCACCCCTGAATGCCAGACCAGAGGTTATTAGCCCATCAACGCCCACAAATTTCCAGCGTGGTATCGTTTAATTTTAGTCGTACAATTGTTTTACTTCCCACAACCTGGACAATAAACTGTTAAATTTGTAACCCTGGTGCACTTTGGGTACATTTTTTTCTGGCTCACTGTACTTATCATAATCCAGGCTAAGAGCGCTGTCCACTTTGCTGCCATTGGTCCATTGCTGCATCTTTCCCATGCGTCGTGAGGGCTGCAGTAGTCTCTGGTTCATTACACAGTATGCTGAATCACAGTTTCCAGAGCTTGGGACTTAATGGGGTTGATTTACTAAAGGAAAAAAGACTGTGCACTTTGCAAAGTGCAATTGCACTCTGCAAGTGCAGTTGCTCCAGATCTTAGTAAATGAGGTAAAGCTTCACTCTGCAAAGAATACCCAATCACGTGCAAGGAAAATTTAAAGAACAGCCTTTTTGCTTGCATATGATTGGATGATGGAATTCAGCAGAGCTTTTCCTCATTTACTAAGCCCTGGTCTTGCAGAGTGCAACTGCACTTTGCAAAGTGCACAGTCTATTTTCCTTTAGTAAATCAACCTCATTGCGTTTTAGGTCCCTTGGAACGCCCATTGAGTCTTTAACAGCCTTACATATATTCCATATTTGCTTGTTGCTTAGATTCTTTTTCTTCAGTGCCAAATAAAGTACATTTCTATCATTCCATCTTTTATTGAAAATTTTAAATTTACATAACAAAAAAAAAAAAAAAAACAAAAAACAAAAAACAAAAAAGGAAGAAAAAAAGAAAAGACAAGCATTAATCTCATCCAATGAGTGCCAAAACAAAAAAATACATATATATATATATATATATATATACACATATATACACATATATAAACATAAATACATTCACACATACATATATATATAAATACCACATTACAATAATATATATAAAACATAAAACAAAGATATACCAACACACTGAAGTAGTCTGAAAAGAGAAGCAAAAAGAAAAAAAAAATCATAAACAAACAAGGGAGAGAGATGACCCCTGATCATACTCCAGACCCGTGATGGCGGACCCCGGGACCCCAGACACTCCCCTACCCTCCCCACACTCAAGGGAGGCATGGTCCCAAAACATCCCCTGCACCAAGTTCCGCCACCACCGCCCAAGACCATATATCCCTAAACCCTAATAGGGATATCCCTGTCTTATTTTCTTTCATCCATTTAGAAAAATAAGATATATATTTTCCTACTCCCTTTCTTCAACTCCCACAGTAATATTAGCTCTAATCACACAAAACACACACATAGACACAACACAAAAAAAAAAAAGTAAATGGAGAAAGAAAAAAAAAAAAAAAAAGGGACCGTAATGTTCTAATTAAATACACTACCCGAAGTAGTTACTCAAACCAGGATCGCCTCACTCAAACCATCTCTCCACCAGTTTCATATCCTACCTCCAAACCACATACAGATTCCGTAGTTCAGGGGACTCCCTTAGCACTTTCCAAGGAAGCCAAGTTTGACGACATTGTTCGTACGTGTCCAATTCCTGTGATAGAAGAGTCTCCATCCTCTCAATATGGTCCATCTCTAGAATCCAATCGGTCAACGGTGGAGCATGTGCTGACCGCCAGTGGCGCGGTATTACTGCCCTTGCAGCTGTCAACCAGTGTCTTAAAAGGCCTTTTTTAATGCTTTTGTACGAGCCAGGTAAGATGGATAACAAAGTAATTTGAGGTATGTTGGGAATAGTCACCCCAGTTGCACGGGTATGAAGCTGCAGTATCGTGTCCCAAAAATTATGTACCAAAGGACATTCCCACCAAATATGTAATAAAGAACCTTTGGCAGAATGACAGCGCCAACACAGGTCTGAAACATTTGGATATATCCAGTGAAGCAACACCGGACATCTATACCACCGAGAGAGAAGCTTAAAATTTGTCTCGTGGGCCTTGATTGCTAACGACATACTATGTGTAAGAATAAATGCTTTTTCCCATTCCTCTGGCTTAATTTCAACATTCAAGTCCATTTTCCACTTATTTGTGAACTCCGGGAGACATGTATGGAGTCTAACAATAAGAACCCCATACACGGCAGACAGAATATGTTCTGGTGTATTTTGTTGCAACAGAAGAGACTCAAAGGTATCTGGCTCTCTATTAAACACATCTATAGAAGGAAAAGAAGAAAGAAAGGACGTTATTTGCCGATATTCCAACCAATGTTTAATTGATTGTTGCTGAGTAGGGATCAAATCTGAAAGCAATGGGAGATCTCCCTGATAAATAATTTGGGATATACAACGATTTGACTCCTTACTCCATACCAGAAAATGTCTCCGTGCCATTGCTGGTAAGAACCCTGGGTTACCAAACAGGGGTGTCATTAATCCCACTTTAGGCGAAAGTCCTAATTGGGTTTGTAGTTTATCCCAAGTACGCAATAAATGTGCTGTAAGAAAGGATACCGAGGAAGGTGGGCCTCGGGCAGAGATATCTAGCCAGGGAAGCGCCTGGAGATCCAAGGGAGCAATTGACTGTTCTATGTGTACCCATTGTTTAAGATGGGAGTGATGGAACCAATTTACTAGTCTAGTTAACACTGCTGCAGCGTGGTAGTAATATAGGTCGGGTGCCCCTGCGCCCCCCTTAGTTTTGGGGAGAGATAAAATTCTCCTTTGCAATCTAGGTCTATTACATCCCCAGATAAACCTTGTAAAGGTAGATTGTAGAATGGTAAAAAAGGAACGGGGGACCGCTATAGGTATGGTTTGGAAAAGGTAGAGAAAGCGTGGTATTATATCCATTTTTAATATATTGATCCTCCCAAACCATGAGTAATGGGCTCGCTCGTATTTCTTAATGTCCTGTATTGTACGCTGCATGAGAGGATAATAATTTTCTATATATAGCTTAGTAAGATCTTGTGGAATTTTTATGCCCAAGTATTGAAGTGTCGAAGTACAGATCTTAAATGGGAAATTATTCCCTAGAGCTTGAACTTGACGTGGTGATAGAGAGATATTAAGAATTTCTGATTTGGACAGATTTACTTTAAAATTGCTCAGAGCTCCAAAACGCTGAAATTCATACAGAATAGATGGCATGGAGACATGTGGGTTGGTAATATAGAGTAACAGATCATCAGCAAATACTGCCAGCTTCACCTCCTGTCCGTCTAATGGTATGCCTGCGATACAAGGATTTTGTCTAAGAGCAGTTACCAAATGTTCCATTACTAAAACAAACAAGAGGGGAGATAGCGGACATCCCTGACGTGTACCATTTTGAATAGGAAAGTTAGGGGATAATGATTGATTAATCCGTATTCTTGCTCTTGGCTTGGTATAGAGTGCCATAATTTTTCTTAACAGAATTGGTCCTAATCCTATTTGAATCAAAGTTTGTTCCAAAAACGGCCACCCAACACGGTCAAATGCCTTCTCAGCATCCACAGAGAGAAGGCAAGCTGGTATCTTTGCCGATTGGGTATATTCGATGAGTAAAAGGGATTTAAGCGTGTTATCGCGCGCTTCTCTCCCCTGTACAAACCCAACTTGGTCTGTATGTACCAAATTGGGAATATGAGATTGAAGACGTGAGGCAATCAATTTGGCATATATCTTGATATCTACCCCAATTAAGGATATAGGACGATAACTAGAACACAAGTTTAAATCCTTATCAGGTTTAGGAAGTAGTGAAATGTGCGCTTCTAATGTCTGGGGTACAAACCCATTAATATCAGATATGCTATTAAACACTCGAAGCATAAATGGTGTAATAGAATCCTTGTAAGTCTTATAAAATTTCGATGTAAAACCATCGGGGCCGGGACTTTTACCTGATGGTGTATTCTTAATCACTTCCAGTAATTCCTCAAGTAAAAACGGGGAGTCCAAAGAATTCCCACTATTTTCATCTAATATTGGTATAGCGGTTTCAGACACATATTCCTGTATACGACGACCAAGAGAGTCTGGGTCGCAGGATAATGGGGGAGTTAGATTGTACAACGCTGTGAAATAATCACAGAATGCCTTTTGAAGAAGGATTGGATCTGTAGTAATTTCTCCAGATGGTAACGCAATGCTAGGTATAAAAGTTACTGGGGGTCGGGGATGCAAAGACCTTGAAAGTGATCTCCCAGCCTTGTCTCCATACCGGTACTTTCCCAGGGCATATCTATATTGACTTTTACAGTGGGAAACCTCCAAAGACTGCAGCAAAGATGATCGTACCAAAGATATATCAGCCAATAGCTCCGGAGTTGGGGTCTTTTTGTGCGAGATCTCCAACACCCGAAGTTTTGACAGGTCGTCCTGTATAGTTGCTGATCTTTCTTTTTTTAAGCGAGCTCCATGTTGGATAAATAGTCCTCTTACTACTGCTTTCAAGGCCTCCCACTGTATAGGTAATGGGGTCTCATCATGTTCATGGTCAGCGATAAAATTCTTAATCGCTGCCAAAACTGCCTGATGACATAATGGGTCTTGCATAAGGGTTTCGTTTAAACGCCATGACCAATCAGACCGTGGGATCTGGGGAGGTTGTACTGTCAAAAAAAGAGGTGAGTGATCAGACCAGATGAAAGACCCAATGTCCATTATTGGGTTCCATTCCAATAGTTGTGTTCCCGTGAAAAAATAATCTAGCCTACAATAGGATTGGTGGACTGGGGAATAGTATGTATAGTCCCGCTTTTTAGGATTTAAAATACGCCATAAGTCCAGCAATCGGTGTCCAAACAACTCTTTTTTCAGGGCTCTCAACCGCCTGTAAGAGATATTTGATCGCTGAGAGGAGGTGTCCAGTTGGGGTTCTAGAACCATATTAAAATCTCCTCCTACAAGGATTGTACCTTCTGCAAATTCTGTCAAGAGATGAAGATATTGTGTAATTGCCGTTATTTGATCATAATTAGGAATATAGAAATTGGCGAGTGTATAGACTCTATTCCACAACCTGAATTTGAGAAAAATATACCGGCCATTGGGGTCAGTCACATGCTCCAAGACCGACACTGGTAGACGTTTATGGATAGCGATGGAGACTCCCCTACTCCTGGACGAGGACAAGGTACTATGAAACCAACTTGAATAGTATCTTTGTGAGCATGCTGGGATACAATTTGCTTTAAAATGGGTCTCTTGGAAAAGTATAATATCTACCCTAGCTTTATGTAGAGCATATAAAATTTGACCTCTTTTTGATTGTTTATTGATACCCTTAACGTTATATGAACATAGTTTCAATGAGGCCGACGAAGATTGTCTGGTCGTCATTTCCTGGCTTGTGAAGAAGAGAAAAAAAAAAAAAAAAGGAAAGAGAAAGGAGGAAAAAAAAAAGGTGAAAGAGACAAAAAATAAAGAAATGAGAGAGATAACTCTCTCTTTGGATCTGGTCCAACACCAGATCCAACCAAAAAATTAAATTAGTATGCTTTACAAAAAGTATAGCACACCACTATAACTAGAAAAAAAAAAGAAGAAAAAAAAACAAAAAAAAAAAAAAAAAAACAAAAAAACAAAAACAAAAACAAAACACACCTCAAACCAGTCCCTACCAGAGGGCTGGTATACCTACGCGGGGGAAGTGGATACACACAGGGAAGGTCTCCAAGTGAGACCCGAGAGAAAAACCTGCTTTTATTGCGATCTATAATATATATAGGAGAATAAACTCAAACTATTTCTGCACACTAAAGAAAATGAAGGGAAAAAAAAAAAATTGGTACTCATGCCTTTTATAGGGTGTACCTCTCCGCCCCCAAATAAAGTACATTTCTGTGCATAATAATAATAAAAAAAAAAAAAAAGATTCAGTAGGGCTGTGGTTTTGGTCTACAATGGGTTCGAGGTTGGATCTGTTTGTGGTCTTGTGGACTAATGTGGGATTTCTCTGGGTATAATGCTTTGTAACCATAATGCACTCACTAACTAACTCTGCTGCTATCTTTATTACCATTGATTTGTATGTGTTTGTTTTTCTCTTCTTTTTTCTTTCCCTTTAACATCCTGCTTAAAAATTTGTGAATCAGTACTGCTTGGACCTTGAAGAAGGGGACATAGCCCGAAAGCTTGTCCTGAAAAATTGTATGTTAGTGTAAATAAAAAAAGTATCACGGACAGTACTCAATTTTCTCTGTCACAATTGCACTAATATGGCTACAATCAAATCAAGTAACCATAATGCACTGAAAGAGTCTATTGAGTTTAGGTCATCTGGCTTAGAATGACCAGTAATGGGGGATTTTCTTGTGCCAGCTTCGCCCTATAAAAGGGTGGATGTTTGATACCATTTTGTAGTTTTATATTTTGTATAATTTATATGTCTGAAAATGTAAGTGTTATAATTTTGATAAAATACACTTTATGTCCATTGGATTATAAGAAAATAATTTTGTGGCTGAACATAAGCAGTGGCAATGGAAGAGTCAAATATAAGGAATGTGGCAACACAAAGGTTAGGCAAAACGTAGTAAAAGGAACGTGGTGATGTTTCCTCTTTGAGTCCCTGACAAAGTCTCAAAGATGAAATGCGTTTGACAGGACCAGTCAATTATCATATCATAGGCGCCCATGTCAGGAGGAAGTATGCAGTGAGTGTTGTAAGGTGGCAGATCTGTATGGACTGCCGTTACACAAAGTGCCAAACGCACTATACATTTGTGAGTTTTTACATTGCTTTAATTCATTGGTTTAGTAATAAACTGAATAACACAGTGAAATTGTTTCCCTTTGTTTCTGTGCATCACATTTGTGAATTTACCCAGGACCGGAGGTTTAACCACTTGACAACTGGGCACTTAAACCCCCTTCCTAACCAGACCAATTTTCAGCTTTTGGTGCTCTCACATTTTGAATGACAATTACTCAGTCATGCAACACTGTATCTTTATGAAATTTTTGTCCTTTTTTTCACACAAATAGAGCTTTCTTTTGGTGGTATTTAATCACTGCTGGGTTCTTTATTTTTTGCGCCGTAAAAGAAAAAAGACCGAAAAATCTGTAAAAAAATACATTTTTCTTCATTTCTGTTATAATATTTTGCAAATTAGTAATTTTTCTTCATATATTTTGGCCAAAATTTATACCGCTACATATCTTTGGTAAAAATAACCCAAATCGGTGGATATTACTTGGTCTTTTTGAAAGTTATAGAGTCCAAAAGCTATGGTGCGCATATCTGAAAATTGATCACACCTGAATTACTGACGGCCTATCTAATTTCTTGAGACCCTAACATGCCAGAAAAGTACAAGTTGTCATTTTTTCCCACAATTCTTTGCAAAATCAAGGTTTTTTTTTTACTTTTTTTTTTTTCCACAAAATTGTCATATTAGCAGGGTATTTCTCACAGACCGCATATGCATACCACAAATTACACCCCAAAACACATTCTGCTATTACTCCCAAGTATGCTGATACCACATGTGTGAGACTTTTACACAGCGTGGCCACATACAGAGGCCCAACATGCAGGGGAGCACCTTCAGGCGTTCTGTAGCACCCAGGCCAATTCTGACATTTCTCTCCTACATGTAAAAATCATCATTTATTAGCTAGAAAATTACTTAGTACCCCAAAACATTATATATGTTTTTTTAGCAAAGACCCTAGAGAATACAATGGCGGTCGTTGCAACTTTTTATCTCGCACGGTATTTGCGCAGCAATTTTTTTAACGCGTTTTTTTTGGAAAAAAAAATGTTTTGTGCTTTACAAAAACCAAAACAGTAAAGTTAGCCCAATGTTTTTGCATAATGTGAAAGATGAAGTTATGCCGAGTAAATAGATACCCAACGTGTCACCCTTCAAAATTGCACGCGCTTGTGGAATGGCGCCAAACTTTGCTACTCAAAAATCCCCATAGGCGATGCTTTAAAATTTTTTACTGGTTACATGTTTTGAGTTACAGAGGAGGTCTAGGGTCAAAATTATTGCTCTCGCTCTACCGATCGCAGCGATACCTCACATGTGTGGTTTGAACACCGTTTTCATATGTGGGCGGGACTTACGTATGCGTTTGCTTCTGCATGCGAGCACACAGGGACAGGGGCGCTTTAAAAATTTTTTTTTTTTTTTTTTATTGTTCATTTTACTTTATTTATTTTAGTTTGATGCTTTTTTCCAAAAAAAAAAATTTTTGACCACTTTTATTCCTATTACAAGGAATATAAACATCCTTGTAATAGGAATATGGCATGACAGGTCCTCTTTACAGTGAGATATGGGGTCAATAAGACCCCACATCTCACCTCTAGGCTGGGAAGCCTGAAATTAAAAAAAAAAAAAAAAAAAGATCCTGGCTTCGATCGTAGCGGTGAGTCGGTAGAAGCACCGCAAGGCGGCGGGAAGGGGGGACGTCCCCTCTCGCCTCCCGTAAGAACGATCAAGCAGTGGAACAGCTGCTATGATCATTCTCATGGTTTAGGGAATCGCTGGCTGAAAAAGCTGATATCTGAATGATGCCTGTAGCTGCAACCATCATTCAGATATCTCCGCACAAAGTCAAGGACGTTGTATGACGGCCGGCGGGCGGGAAGTGGTTAAAACGCTTTTTTTTTTTTAACACAAAGTTGTCCATTTATACAATATTTCTACCACATAACATGTACATACCAAAAATGACACCCCAAAATAGATTCTCCTGCTCCTCCTGAATACGGCGATACCACATGTGTGAGACTTCCACAGCCTGGCCACATACAGAGGCCGAGTACAGCTGAGCATGGCTCAGCATGGCAGAGTATGGCGGGGTATTGCGGAGTATGGCGGGGTATTGCGGGGTATGGCGGGGTATTGCGGGGTATGGCGGGGTATGGCGGGGTATGGCGGGGTATGGCAGGGTATTGCGGAGTATGGCGGGGTATTGCGGGGTATGGCGGGGTATGGCAGAGTATGGCAGAGTATGGCGGAGTATGGCGGGGTATGGCAGGGTATTGCGGAGTATGGCGGGGTATTGTGGGGTATGGCGGAGTATGGCGGGGTATGGCGGAGTATGGCGGGGTATGGCGGGGTATGGCGGAGGCATTGCAGAGTATGGCGGGGGGCATTGCAGAGTATGGCGGGGGGCATTGCAGAGTATTGTGGGGGGCATTGCAGAGTATTGCACAGCATTGCAGAGTATTGTGGGGGTATTGCAGAGTATTGCACAGCATTGCAGAGTATTGTGGGGGTATTGCAGAGTATTGCACAGCATTGCAGAGTATTGTGGGGGCATTGCAGAGTATTGTGGGGGTATTGCAGAGTATTGCACAGCATTGCAGAGTATTGTGGGGGCATTGCAGAGTATTGTGGGGGTATTGCAGAGTATTGTGGGGGTATTGCAGAGTATTGCACAGCATTGCAGAGTATTGTGGGGGTATTGCAGAGTATTGTGGGGGTATTGCAGAGTATTGCACAGCATTGCAGAGTATTGTGCTGGTATTGCAGAGTATTGCACAGCATTAGTAGTGAGGGATGGCTGAGCATGGATGGATGGATGTCTCTGTGCAGCGCTGTGGGCACTACACATACAGCCCACAGAGCTGCAGACATCCATCCATCCCCCTCCCCGCTCACAGTGTACCGATCGGTACACAGGAGGGGAGGAGAGGAACCGGCGTCATCAGATGACGCCGGTCTGTTTACATGTGATCGCGCCGTCATTTGACGGCTCGATCACATGGTAAACGGCCGCGATCAGCGGCCATTTACCGGGATCCGTGATGCGCCGGGTCCCCTGGACCCGGCGGTCACGGATGTGTTCGGGTGCGCGCCCCAGGGGGCGCGCGAGAGGGGAATTCTGGGAGGACGTCATAGTACGTCCACCCAGAGTTATCCAACCGCCCTTCAGCCGTCATTCGGCTATGGGCCGGTTGGTAAGTGGTTAAAGAGACTGATGAGTTGTAAAACTCTATTTTGTGTATAGTGCTTGGTGGAAATTATATAATGCTTTTGCCCTTTTGCTTTTCAGAAGGTGATGGAACACATTGGGGTTGATGTGCTAAAACTGGAGAGGGCAAAATCTAGTACAGCTGGGCATGGTAGCCAATCAGCTTCTAACGTCATCTTGTTCAATCAAGCTTTGACGATAAAATCTGGAAGTTGATTGGTTTCCTTGCAGAGCTGCACCAGATTTTGCACTCTCCAGTTTTAGTAAATCAACTAGATAGAGAGCTGAACCAAAGAACACGTTTTATTATTTATTTATTATAGGTAATTATATGGAGCCATAAATTTACGCAGCACTTTACAGATACAGTATATATTGTACATTCACATCAGTTCCTGTCTTCACGGAGCTTATAACTAAGGTCCTTAAAGTGGTTGTAAACCCTCCTGCATCACTCTTACCTATAGGTAAGCCTAGAATAAGGCTTACCTATAGGTAGTGGAAATATCTCCTAAACGTTTGCCATTTAGGAGATATTTACCTTGTAGTGCGCAGATGATGTCATCGGCGCATGCACTGTGAAGAAACAGACCTCTGTGCCATTACTTCACTCGCAGGTGCTGCCACTGATGGCTCCCACCTGCATACGTGGGAGTGACATCACGTGGTACCGGCCAGTCACAGAGTCAGAGTCCGCGGCCCCGGAAGGAAGAGGGGTGAAGATGGATGCTTCCACCAGCGGGGACAGCACAGGCTTCGATTGCAGGTAAGTGCCACATAATGGGCTAGTATGTGATGCATACTAGCCCATTATGCTTTTACTTTGCAGGGAACGACAGAGGAAGTAAAGCCAATCAGGGTTTACTTCCTCTTTAACTAACATTCATACATACTAGGACCAATTTAGACAGGAGACAATTGACCTAGATACAAGCAAGTGGGTCTGGGTCTTTGCAGCAAGAATCACATGGAACGGTGAGGCATGTCCAACAAAACCAAAGAAAATTCCCAGCTCAACTTACCAACCAGCCTGCAACCAACCCAATGATCCTATCTAACAATATGTGTTAAGAACAGGGGTTTAGTCTGCCCACATTTGCAAATACATGTGTAAGCTACAGGCCCCGTCAAGGCACCCCATTTTCTTTAGTTCTAACTCTAACTTCTTAGAGTCTCCACAATGGAAGCACATGCATTATAATGAATAGGCAGAGGGCAGGTGAGCCTGGAGGTAGCCCACCCCTCCTTAAAGGTACAGGGGTGCACTGAACGAGCAGCACATAGCACTATGGCAGCAAAAGTGTCAGTGTGCGTTGCCTGACCAATACATTTAAGATACAAACAAGTGGCCACTGCCCCCCACCTATAACTGGTCTTTGCCGGAAGGAGCACTGGAAGGGTGACGTATGTCAAACAAAACCAAAGAAAATTCCCAGCTCAACTTACCAACCAGCCAGCAACCAACCAAATTTACCTGTCTAAGAATAATGGGTCTTTGCAGTAAGAATCACATGGAATGGCGAGGCATGTCCAACAAAACCAAAGAAAATTCCCAGTTCAACTTACCAATATGGATGAGCCCGATGTTTGAGACTAACATAAGTTCGACACGAACATCGGGTGTTCTCCTGTTTGCTGAACAGCGAACAATATGCGGTGTTCGCGGCTGCCAGAACACCGTTAAAGTCTATGGGACACTAACATGAAAAATCAAAAGTGCTCATTTTAAAGGCTTATATGCAAGTTATTGTCATAAAAAGTGTTTGGGGACCCGAGTCCTGCCCCAGGGGACATGTATCAATGCAAATTTTGAAAACAGCCGTTTTTTCGGGAGCAGTGATTTTTTTAATGCTTAAAGTGAAACAATAAAAATGAAATATTCCTTTAAATATTGTGCCTGGGGGGTGTCTATAGTATGCCTGTAAAGTGGCACATTTTTACCATGTTTAGAACAGTACCACAGCAAAATGACATTTCTAAAGGAAAAATTGTCATTCAAAACTGATTGCGGCTGTAATGAATTGTCGGGTCCCGGCAATATAGATAAAACTCATTGAAAAAAAGAGCATGGCATCCCCCCAGTCCATTACCAGGCCCTTTGGGTCTGGTATGAATATTAAGGAGAACCCCAGACAAAAAAAAAAAAATTGCGTGGGGGTCCCCCTAAAATCCATACCAGGCCCTTCGGGTCTGATATGGAAATTAAGGGAAACCCTAAACCAAATTAAAATAAAAATGGCATAGGGGTCCCCCCCAAAATCCATACCAGACCCTTCAGTTCTGATATGGATTTTAAGGGGAACCCTGCACCAAAATTTAAAAAAAATGGCGTAGGGGTCCCCCGAAAATCCATACCAGACCCTTATCCGAGCACACAACCTGGCAGACTGCAGGAAAAGAGGGGGGACAAGATAGTGCCCCCCCTCCTGAACCATACCAGGCCACATGCCCTCAACATGGGGAGGGTGCTTTGGGACAATATTTAAAGAAATATTTCATTTTTATTGTTTCACTTTAACCACTTCCCGCCCGCCCTATAGCGGATTGATGTCCGGGAAGTGGTTCTGTTATCCTGACTGGACGTCAGTCTGACACACCGCTCCACCGATCTTGGTAAAGAGCTTCCGGCGGAGGCTCTTTACCATGTGATCAGCCGTGTCCAATCACGGCTGATCACGCTGTCAATAGGAAGAGCCGTTGATCGGCTCTTCCTCACTCGCGTCTGACAGACGCGAGTAGAGGAGAGCCGATCGGCGGCTCTCCTGGCAGGGGGGGTCTGCGCTGATTGTTTATCAGCGCAGCCCCCCCGCAGATCACCACTCTGGACCACCAGGGATCGCCACTAGGACCACCAGGGAAGGGGCAACATGTGGATGGCCAGGTATGTACCCCATGGCCACCCACATGTGCCCAGTGTGCCAAATCTGTGCCAATCAGTGCCCACAAATGGGCACTGATTGGCACCATTATGTTGCAGTGATGCCCAGCAATGCCACCCTTAGGGGCATTACTGCAAACAAGCAGTGCCATCAGTGCCACCCATCAGTGTCCATTCATGCCACCTGTCAGTGCCCATCCGTGCCCATCAGTGCCCATCTATCAGTGCCCATCCATGCCCATCTGTGCCAACTATCAGTGCCACCCATAAGTAACCATCAATGCCACCTATGAGTGCCCATCAATGCCACCTATGAGTGCCCATCAGTGCCGCCTATAAGTGCCCATCTGTGCCACCTATGAGTGCCCATCAGTGCCGCATACCAGTGCCACCTATCAGTGCCCATCAGTGCCACCTATCAGTGCCCATCAGTGCCGCCTATCAGTGCCCATCATCAGTGCCCGTCAGTGCCACCTCATCGGTGCCACCTCATTGGTGCCACCTCATCGGTGCCCATCAGTGCCACCGTATCAGTGCCCGTCAGTGCAGCCATATCAGTGCCCGTCATTGAAGAAGAAAACGTACTTATTTACAAAAAAGTTTTAACAGAAACAAAGAAAAACTTGTTTTTTTTCAAAATTTTTCGGTCTTTTTTTATTTGTTGCGCAAAAAATAAAAACCGCAGAGGTGATCAAATACCACCAAAAGAAAGCTCTGTTTGTGGGAACAAAATGATAAAAAATTTGTTTGGGTACAGTGTAGCATGACCGCGCAATCGTCATTCAAATTGCAACAGCGCTGAAAGCTGAAAATTGGTCTGGGCGGGAAGGTGTCTAAGTGCCTGGTATTGAAGTGGTTAAGCATGAAAAAATCACTGCTCCTGAAAAAAAGTCAGTTTTAAAAATTTTTTTGCATTGATCCATGTCCCCTGGGGCAGGACCCGGGTCCCCAAACACTTTTTATGACAATAACTTGCATATACCCCTTTAAAATGAGCACTTTTGATTTTTCATGTTAGTGTCCCATAGACTTTAACGGGGTCCCGTCAGCTTTCGAATTTGCCACAAACACCGCATATTGTTCAATGTTCGGCGAACAGGCGAACACCCGATGTTCGAGTCGAACTTCCGTTCGACTCGAACATCGGGCTCAACCCTAGAAGTTGCACAGGTGAACACTGATGAGCACTGATTTGCATGGATGTGGCATGGATGAGCACTGAGGTGGCATGGATGAGGCACGGATAATCACTGATGTGGCATGTATGTGGCATGGATGAGCACTGATGTGGCACAAATGAGCACTGATGTGGCATGGATGAGGCATTGATGGGCACGGATGAGGCATTGATGAGCACTGATGAGGCATGGATGAGGCATGGATGAGGCACGGATGTGGCATGGATGAGCACTGATGTGGCATAAATGAGGCATGGATGGGGACGGATGAGGCATGGATGAACACGGATGAGCATGGATGTGGCATGGATGAACACAGATGAGCACTGATGTGGCATGGATGAGCATGGATGAGCATGGATGCAGCATGGATGAGGCATGGATGTGGCATGGATGAGGGACGGATTTGGCATGGATGAGTATGGATGAGGCATGGATGGGCATGGATGTGGCATGGATGGGCACAGATGAGCACTAATGAGACACCAATCAGCACTGTGTGCACTCCATATCCAGCCCACTCACACTGCTGCACTGGCTCCCTCCTCTCCTCACACGCTGTAACGATCGGTGTGAGGAGAAGAGAGAGCTGTACCAGACATGAGCCTGTTTGTTGACAAGTTATTGCTCCATCATTAGACAAAGCGATCACGTGGTAAAGGGCCACTGTCATTGGCCCTTTACCACGATCTGTGATGCACTGGGTCCCGAGGACCGGGCGATCACAGACACTTCCAGGTACACACCCCAGGAGACGCGCGGGAAGCGCGAGTTCGGGAGGACGTCAATGTACGCCCTCTCAGAACTAGCCGGCCGTGCTGTAGCCGCCATTCAGCTATGGCACGGTTGGCAAGTAGTTAAATTAAATCATGTTCCCCTGCTATTTTTAACGTGTGCTCAAAAAGCAGAAGTACTTTACATGTCAATCATATATTGACCTTAATGCTGAGAAATACTGGCAGATACTTATACATCATGCCATACCATCAGAGAGGCTTGTGATTGGCTCAAGATTTATTCTGCAGCAAGACAACTACCCCAAACATACAGCCAATATAATTAAGAACTATCTTCAGTGTAAAGAAGAACAAGGAGTCCTGAAAGCAATGGTTTGGCCCCCGCAGAGCCCTGGTCTCAGCATCATGGAGTCTGTCTAGGATTACATGAAGAGCAGAAGGATTTGAGGCAGCCTACATCCACAGAAGATCTGTGGTTAGTTCTCCAAGATGTGTGGAACAACCCACCTGCCGTGTTCCTTCAAAAACTGTGTGTAATGCCGCGTACACACGAGCGGTTTTGCCGTCGGAATAAACTCTGAAGGTTTCTCCGATGGAATTTCGCTCAAGCGGTCTTGCTTACACACAGTCACACCAAAGTCCGACTGTCAAGAACGCGGTGACGTACAATGCGTACAAAGGGACTAGAAAAAGGATGCGCAATAGCCAGTAGCCATTAGCTTCCGTCTCGTACTTGCATCAGAGCATGCGTCGTTTTTGGTGCGTCGGAACAGCGTACAGATGAGCGGGTTTCCCAATAGTAATTAGTTCCGTCGGAAAAATTTAGAACATGTTCTCTATCAAAGTCCTTCTGAATTTTCCACAGAAAAAGTTTTCTGACGGACATTCCGCTCGAGTGTACGTGGCATAAGTGTACCTAGAAGAATTGATGAATTGATGATGTTTTGAAGGCAAAGGGCGGTCACACCAAATACTGATTTGATTCAGATTTCTCTTCTATTCATTTTCTTTCCATTTTGTTAATTTTATAAAGCATTCTTAATTTACAGCATTTTTTCACACACCTGCCTAAAAACTTTTGCACATATGTATATATATATTTTATATATATTTATATATATATATTTTTTAAATGTATTTATTTATCTACAAAATAGTGATTATAATATCATTACAAGTAGATTTATGTCGGCGCAACATAAACCACTGACATTTGCATCATTCAGTGGAAGTTAAGGAATTAGTCAATAAACCTTTTGTGCTAGTCTAACTTCTGCATTAAGTTTAATTTTAATTTTAAGTTTAATAGATATGCCAGACATACAGAAGAGGAAGTAGAGACAGAGAAAAACAAAGCAAGAGGGAGTGAAAGTAAAATACAGTGGAATGATCATTAAAAGAAGAAAAGAGACAGACGACACGGATATCTATGGAATGAATGGTGAACAAGACATCTACATTGAACAATAGCAGGTAATGTAATATATAGAACATGATGATTCATTAAGGAGCAGTATGGTATCTCCTCTCTCTGTCTTACCAATAAATAGGCACAACCCATCCACTTCTTCCTTTACTCTTCTAGCACTTCTTCCAGCTATCAGCTCCTTCACTGGCACATAATCAGATTACTGAAAGTTTCAACCTGCAAATTTTATTCCAGTCTCTCATCATATGTTTTCGATAATATCTAGCCCTCCTCCTAGATGTCACTCTTTTTATTTTCTTTTTACAACCTTTGTGGATTAGTGGTTAGCATTTATGCCTAGCAGCAATGGGGTCCTTGGTTTGAATCTTTGCCAGTACACTACCTGCATGGCGTTAGCATGTCCTTCCTGTGTTAGTGTGGGTTTCCTCCTAAAGAGATGCTGGTAAGTGGTTTGGTTTTGGTGCAGGCACTAATAAGTGAGTTGGGAATCTTTGTTTTTTATATGCGTTGCCCTTCCGTGTGTTCCTTGCTGTAAAGGCCAGTTATTGGTTGGGGTGGTTGCCATTTGTTTTACAGTTGCTGAATTGGTGCGGAGATGCACTGGATATCTTCAGTTACCATTGTGCCCTTTCTAGGGTGTCCTGTGCGTTCCTGTATGTTTAAGGAGGGGTAGCCTCCCTCCATGCAAACCTGCCCTTAATCTATCCACTGCTATATATGTGCTACAACTTGGGATACTCTCAAAAATTATAGATCTAGGACTGCAGTACACTGGGGTGCCTTGACGTGGTCACTGCAGCTTACAAGTGTGTGCGACTAAAGTCCTTGTTTTTAACATGAACTGTTAGACAGAGTCAGTTTGGTTTTGCTTCAGGCTAGCTAGTGGACTGGGGATTTTTGTTTGTTTTTGATGCTGGTAAGTTAAATAGCTCTTGTCTAAACTTGTTCTAGTTGTATGCACAACTTGGCTGTGCACGTGTGTTCTGCATGCTGATCCCAAGCCCAGGTTGAGCAAAGTCGTGGTTACCTAAAAAAACATTGCCAAGAAATTTCTATAGAAAAGGCTTTTATGCATATCAGACATGGTACCTAAAGAGCTGGCCCATAGAATCGCTGAGTGTTGGATATGGTTGAATGAATATCACACATATTACCAGGACTTTTTTTCTCAGAGAATAGGTGCAGGAACTCAACCATGCCCGCCACACACACATACCTGCCAAATTGCATCAAATAGTTGCTTTTCCCTTGGCATACAACCCCCTCCCTCCACTGCCCTCACCCCCCCTCCTTAAAAGCTCCACCATCTGCCATACCTTTGTTGCAATATTAAGCTGAAACACCTATCCGGCTGTGGTACCTCCCAGCATACTATACTATACTACAGTCACTTGCAAGGGAGATCATGCAGTAGGAGCATCAACAACTGGTCACCAGGGAAAAAGTGGAGACCACAGAGGGTGCGGCCTACCACACACCCTCTCCTGCCCATGACTGCACTGAACCCTGGGTACCTGTTCTGTATCTCCCTTGTCCCTGTCCGGCACTCAGTGGAATCTGCGCAGGAGATCTGACCTGTGGGAGCTACTGGGACATAAGCTATCATTTCTAAATGCAGAAGCTGGACTTCAGTGTTACCAAGTGATAGTGGTGAGCAGGGAGCAGAAGACCTGAGCCAGAGATGGTGGAACTGAGTTCCCCCTAGTTCCTGCTGAAAAAAAGTCCTGCATATTACCCTATCTAATTTTTCCCCTTTCTCACAAACTTCCTTCCTCATGCCATTTAGCTATCTGCAACCTTTGATCCTGATCCACACGTTTCCACAAAGGTACAGATGGAAAGAATAAGAAGTTAGATTTTCTTATTTCAATTTGTGCCCACGTTGTAGACATGTCCCATTATCTCCTGTATGATTTCCATGACAGAAAGTGAGCAGGATCTCTGCAATAGGCACAAAAACAACAATAAAGGTTAATTTATGTAGCATCTGGAAGGTTGGAACTTCTGTAAGATTTTTACCGTCCACTGATGAGATCTATCTTAACGTCCAAGAAGGCTGTTTTTCCCTTCAATGATTTTTATTGAAATATTTTTCATACATAAAAAAACGGAAAATTTGGATCAATAGTCAACTGGTTGACTTTTGGAGATTACCCTTTATTAAGCTGTCTGACCTTTATACAGCCAGTGCTGTTCTTGCTGTGGATCTGTTACTACCATTGAGGCAATCCTTGGAGCCCTGGAATCTGTCACCAATTTGTACAAGGATATATGGTGACCGTCTGCTGACACACATCCACCATCCCGGATGAGATCCATTCGTTGAGAAGACAACACCCCAAGCTGATGCTATTATGCCTCTGATTAGAGGCTGTCTGGTAAGCCTTTAATCTATTCAAGGTGATGGGCGTTCATCACGGTGACAGTCACGGATTTATTCATACAACAAAGTCACTTTAAATCTTTTTATGGACACTTTATTTGTTTATGCATTCTGAACTTTACCAAGATAGGTGGATGTGGTGGTGTTAACCACGCACATATCCCTATAGTGAAGCACTTTTTTCACTTATTTGTTTGAATAGTATGGACTTAATATATGATTTATTTTCACTGTTTATGGATCACATATAACAGATATTTACTTAATCAGTTATCACTAATTTTGGGTTTTATATATATCCAGCGCTGCACTTCTTTTTATATTTATTTAGCAGTGCCCCTTATCAAGGTTATAGTGCTTAGCTGCAGGATATTCCTTCACAGGTTGTTATATTCATATAATAATTGTTTGCACACCTAGCGCAAATTTTTTCTTTAGAGCCCATGACATCTTAACCAGTCCCTTCCCCACTCTCCATCCTGACAGATCCCCTGGAAGAGGGGAGGGAGAAACCCGGCAAAGGTGCGGGGGGCGAGGGGGACAGGGAAAGAGCTGGGGGGGCAGAGAGCACAGGGAAGAACCTTGAGAATATGGGGTGGGGCAAGAGGGGCTAGTAATATCTTCTGGGAAATTTCCCATAAGTTAACGCTTTTAGAAGCTGCATATGTGGATGCAAGAGGTGATTTCCATTGTTCGGGAGTGAAAGACGGCCCTAGATCTAGTTCCAACGTTTTCATAGAAGAGGTTTTGATGAATATTGATTTTTGTTTTAAAAAGTTATAGAATAAAGAAATCCCTTTGATGGAAGTATTGGGGTTCATAAGATAGAGTGCGACTCTCCAGGGTATGTAAGGATTGGGAATAGACATTAATAGGTGTGTTATTTGCATATAGGTAAACTGGTCGTTTGATTTGAGACGAAATTCAATTTGAACTGCTCTGTAGGTTTTAGTTGTTGGGCCAATTTTAATATCTTCTACTGTATTGATTCCCTTAGATGCCCATAAGAAGGCTGTTTTTACTGCAAAAGTAATGAAGTGTATTTCCCAAGCAGGGACATAAAAACCCTATAGGGATTCCAAACCTTCCCCACTCTATTTTTATATGTTTCTTCTGAAATCCAACTTTCAAGTCTTTATGTATCTTTTGGTATTTGCTAAATATATTGGTTTTGTTTCTTGTATGTTTAAAAATCACACTATAGAACACTTTTTAAAATTGTTTTTGTACAGTGTTAGTACTACATAACCCTTGAAGTTCCACTTTAAGATCACTGTCACTTATGATTGGGAGAACACTTATGCACCGTACACACGGTCGGACATTGATCCGACATTCTGACAACAGAATCCTAGGATTTTTTCCAACGGATGTTGGCTCAAACTTGTCTTGCATACACACAGTCACACAAAGTTGTCGGAAAATCTGATCATTCTGAACGCGGTGACGTAAAACACGTACGTCGGGACTATAAACGGGGCAGTAGCCAATAGCTTTCATCTCTTTATTTATTCTGAGCATGCATGGCACTTTGTGCGTCGGATTTGTGTACACACGATCGGAATTTCCAACAACGGATTTTGTTGTTGGAAAATTTTATATCCTGCTCTCAAACTTTGTGTGTCGGAAAATCCGATAGAAAATGTGTGATGGAGCCTACGCACGATCGGAATTTCCGACAACAAGGTCCTATCACACATTTTCGTCGGAAAATCCGACCGTGTGTACGGGGCATTAGAGTCTAATGGGGCATACACACGGTCAGACTTTTTGTCTACAAAAGTCCAACGGACGCCGATGGACTAAAGCTGGCTGGTAATCCGATCGTGTGTGGGCTTCCCCGGACTTTCAGCTGACTTTTTCAGCCTCAAATCCGACGGACTTTAGATTTGAAACATGCTTCAAATCTTTACGTCGTAACTACGACGGACCCCGAAATCCGCTCGTCTGTGTGCTAGTCCGACGGACAAAAACCCACGCTAGGGCAGCTATTGGCTACTGGCTATGAACTTCCTTATTTTAGTCTGGTGTACGTCATCACGTACGAATCCGTCTGACTTTTGTGTGGTCGTGTGTAGGCAAGTCCGTTCGTTAGAAAGTCTGCCACAAGTCCGCCGCAAGTCCGCCGCAAGTCCGCCGGAAGTCTGTCGGACAGGCTGTCGGACTTTTGTAGACGAAAAGTCCGACCGTGTGTATGCCCCATAACTGTGAGTTGGACCTTTTGGTATTTGTCAGATATATTGTTTTTTTGCCTTGTATGTAAAAAATAATCAACCTTTAGAATTATTTTCTTATTGTTGTTCGACAGCAGTGCTCACCAAACTTTCTAAACAAAGGGCCAGTATACTCTCCTTTAAACGTTAGGAGGGCCAGAGGGCAGCCAGTGGGTGTAAACGTAATCCCCATACACACTATTAGATTTTCTGCAGAATTTTGTCTTCAGATTTACCAAAACTATGTAGTGAAAGTGCCTGCCTGACTGCATACAAATTGAAGTTCTTAAGGTTTGACCTCATATTATATGATATTGGTAAATCTGAAGACAAAAATCTGCAGAAAATCTAATAGTGTGTATGAGATCTTTGTCTAAGGCTTAGTGGCCAGTGGGAGTAAAAGAATTACAAAGTGCCTGTGGTCAGTAGAAGGAACAGTGCTCCACCATTTGTATCAGTGGGAGGAATAGTGCCCCATCGTTGGTGCCAGTGGAAGGAATGGTGACCCATCACTGCTGTCAGTGGGAGGAATAGTTTCCCACTGTTTGTGTCTCTGGGGGAAGTGGTAACTCGTTGTTAGTGTCAGTGGGAAGAATATTGCCACAAGGGTCGCATACAGGCAAACAAAAGGCTGAATGGGCCACAGTTTGGAGACCACTGTTCTACAGTATGGATACTACGCAAGCCCTGTACAATCTTAACAACCAACAACTTTTTTGGGGATAGAATACCTTTAAATGCCCCAGGCCTTAACCTTCCTGATAAGTTTGCATTCGACAAATCATGTTCCTCGACACATCTTGGCTGACTGATGCTTTGGTCTAAAATGCACTGTGCTTATGAGTATCATTATAAAGGGAAGGGAAAGACACAAAACCTATGAGGGTATCAGGTTCTGCTCTTGAACATTATTACCTCTTTGAACACCATTACCTGGCACTGTCAATTTTATTGTATTCTAGGAACTGTGGACTGTCTAACACTTTCTAATATGAAAGTAAAAAGAAGTAGTTTTCACCTGAGCTATTACCACATCCTCATTTAT
This sequence comes from Aquarana catesbeiana, assembly GCF_042186555.1. Classification (NCBI taxonomy): domain Eukaryota; kingdom Metazoa; phylum Chordata; class Amphibia; order Anura; family Ranidae; genus Aquarana; species Aquarana catesbeiana. The sequence goes on along the minus strand of NC_133333.1, from coordinate 27,498,689 downwards.
ATTATAACCCATCTGTGGAGTGGTGAGTATAACTTGTGTTAGTGTCTGGCTTTGTATCGCTAAAAAGTCTTTCAACTATACAGTATGTAGTAAGATCTAAGTCCCAATGCAATTGTTTCTTTTTGTGCAACAGGCTCTGTATGTATTCACCTTCACCTTTTGCTATGTTAAAAAAAAAAATACAATGAAAGCTTGTCCCCTGCCCATCACTGTGGTTCCTTCCATCATCTCCTGTACCCTGTAATGATTTAGCAGCTGGCAGGAGGGACCACAGTGAGCACCAGGGAACAAGCTGTATAATGCCCCCTGGTGTGTTGGATAGCAGTGGTCCCCAGAGCTCTGCAGGAGATTGTTGTTTTTTATTGGTGCTGCAGGAGGTAATAAAATCAACAAAGCCCTATTACAATACTCACCGCCTCTCTAGCTCTGTCTCCTGCAGTAATTCCTCTTGCCCACTAGATGCCCTCAGTTTGGACTTCATTCATCCCAGAAGACTGGAGACACACTGTGAATGTAGCATAGCTCCCAACTGTCCCTGATTTGGAGGGACTGTCCCTGATTTGGAGCAATGTCCCTCTGTCCCTCATTCCTCCTCATTTGTCCCTCATATTGGTCTGATCTATATAGATGTATATAAAATGCACTTTTTATCTATCAAAAAGTGTTTACCGGCGCTAAACCTTTCATCTGATTTCTAAATTGCTGTATTTGTAAATTCCAAAAGCCAATATAAGGGCATAGCAGTGGTAAAAAAACGCACTTGTGGGTTTAACCAATCTTGTCTTTTTTTTACAATTCTCCTTTAAGGGGGCGTGGCCAGGGGTGTGTCCTATGCCTGCATACGTTTGCTGATAGGTGTCCCTCATTTCCATCTCAAAAAGTTGGGAGGTATGAATGTAGAGTGTCATGAACCCATAACCTGAGGGTGTTACGCCACAGCACCTTGCACTAACAAGTGTAATAGTCAGTGGTGTGCAGAGGGTGGGGCCAAGGGTTTGACGCCCCGGGGCATCCATCAGAGGGAGGGCCTCCAGGGACAGGACAGACGCAGACTACAGCTGGGTAGCCTCTTAGCCATTCTGTTGCATCTGCTCTCTTTGTCTCTAGCAGCCAGCTGCTGGGCAATGCACCATCTGACACAATGATATCAACAGATAAAGAATCTGATGACCTGAAAAACCTGATACAGTTTGTGGCTGCAGTTTCATTTTTAACCTGTGTGGTGCTAAGTGTCTATGATTTCCAGAGACTTAACCAGGTTTGTAAGTATTGCTCTTACTCATTGTGTGGAAATGATGGTCCTGTTCCCCATATGTTGATGTCAGTCAGACCATCTGACTGACATCAACATGTGGAGAAAAGGACCATCAATTCCAAACTCCAATTCCTTTTCTCTGACTTCTCTATTGAGGTTGATGGCACAACGATCAGGCTGTCCCCACATGCCAGGGTGGTAGGTGTAACCCCGGGCTCTGAAGTCTCCTTTCGACCCCACATCCAATCACTGTCCAAATCTTGCACCTACAACCTCCACAACATCTTCAAAATACGCCCCTGCTTAACCAATTATACCACGAAGCTTCTAAGGCACTCCATGGTTATCTCTTGCCTCAACTACTGCAACTCCCTCCTCATTGGCTTACTTTTACATAGGCCAACCCCCTTCAGTGCAGTGCATTTTGTAGTCAATTCAAATGAATGGTCTGTCAAATTGCAATGTAGGGAAATGCTCTGGAATTGCACAGGAACTTGTGTGCTTGAATATGCATGTTCCGGAGTGTACTGGCCCTTAAGGACATACAATCAAGGAGTTTTCCCCCCGGTCATCACCAAACCTCTGTACGCCACTGGTGGTGATGGTGAAAAGAGCAGGCTGACCTCATTACATGGGTGACACTGTCTGCAGAATTAAAGACAGAATTGAAGACTGGCAGAAGACCCCTGTTTAGTGACCAGCCTGAAGACATCTTAGAAAGGAAAATATAAAATAAATAAAGCATTCAAGTCAGCAAGTAGACTGGGGCTGGGGAGTCTGAAGTTGAGTTTTGACATTTAACTCCAGCTAAAACTTATTTTTTTAGCTTTGAATGGCTTGGGGAAGGCTTAGAACCTCTGTCAGGTCTTCATTACTATCTTTGCTTGGGAGATTTTTCTACTTGTGTTGTTACTACGACAGGAGGTGACCAAAAATTTCCAAAGGTAAAACAAGCAATTCAGTCCAACAAAGAAAACATCCTTTACCCCAAATTTCCCAGAGGAAGACTAGGAACTAGTGCTCTAGCCCAAATGCCTTTGGAATGTAGCAATAATCTTCTAATGTAATGAAGCCAGCTACTCAAACTGAGTAGTTGGCGTCATTATATTAGAGGAAAACAAACAATGCATTGGTGGAAACAGATAATCACAAAAAGGGGAAAATGGAGCTGCTAAAAAGAATGTGAAATTGGCATGTGTATTGCCTAGCCATGATGATTTTAAATGGTTTTAAGTGTGTAACAGTTTAAGGTCTATATGGGCCAATAAAAGATATGTGAATATGAGTCCCTATGTAGTGTAATTCATTGTATCCAAAATACAAAAGTGAAAATAAAAAACTCTAGTCACATCAAAGAAGTGCAAGTGTCCACCATATGATTAATAAGACTGTAACCAGAGAACTGGAAGTAACCAGAAATGACGTTGAAGTGTACCAAGTCCCGCCTTACATGTTTCGTCACTAGACGTCATCTGAGGCGTAGCACAGAAGTCGATGATAAAGTTGTATCACTTGAACACCAGCACAAGTCCCTTTACTGGGAATATGGATATTTAATATTGAGAGACTCTCTCTTTTTTTCTTATATATTTTTTCACGCATGGACTGAGCATTCATCACACTTGTTTATATATATTTACGTTTTTCATTTGCTGTGCTCGCATACAAGCTTTTTATTTGAAACAAGTTTTTTTCACGTATAGACTGAATGTTCACCATTACTATTCATTTGTTTTATATACATTTTTGTATTTGATTCATTTGTTTATCAGTGATTCACTTTGTTATATGTATTTTTTCCAACATATGAATAGCACTTGCTATTAGCCATTAGTCATATGGTGGACACTTGCACTTCTTTGATAAAATAGAAAAATGGTAAATAGAGTTTTTTATTTTCACTTTTGTATTTTGGATACAATGCATTACACTACATAGGGACTCACCTTCGCATATCTTTTATTGCCCCATATAGACCTTATACTGTTACACACCCATTTAAAATCATCACGGTTAGGCGATACACATGCCAGTTTCACATTCTTTTTAGCAGCGCCATGTTCCCCTTTTTGTGATTATTTGTTTTTGGGCACCACTTTGTGGCGTCTTTGTTTGGGGAGGCTGCAGCTATACTTATACCTAAGCGCGGAATTTTTTGTTTACTATTGGTGGAAACAGGCTTTATTGAAAATGCAGCAAGGGATAAAAAAATCACACTTATTTTTTAAATCTGCAGGTATTGACAGTGAATCGTCTCCAGGATACAGTATATATGCTCCTCGTAATGTAACGGTCCAGCGAGGACTGTGTGTGTACATTCCATGCAATTTCACTGTGCCTACTACCTTGACTATAAAAGCTTTGGGCAGTTGGAACAAGAATAAAAACATTGAGGCTTCTAAAAAGCCTAAGAATAATGGACGATTCTTTCTGATTGGAGATACATGGAGAGGGGACTGCTCTCTCTACATTGAAAATCCATTATATGAAGATGAAGATAATTATCATTTCAGAGTTGAAGAAGATAAATTAAAATTTAGCTACCAAGATATCCAGCCTTATGTAGCAGTAACAGGTAAGGAAAAATTTCTTTATTGGCATCCAATTTACAACCATTAAATACAAAAATAAAACAGTCCCTGACCATGTGACTTTTATAGTATATACACAGCCTTGGATCAGAGCCTTCACTTTTAGTTTACTTACAATATATATTGTAAACAGAAGGAGTCGCCATGTAAATCATTAGATGTTATGTTATTCAAACACCAACAAAAATTGTGATTTACAAAAACAAAAAAAAAAAAAAACAAGAGCGCAAAACTCCATAGTGTAGTATATTAAGCAGAAAGCATTTATTAAATGGAACACTGCCACTGATGAATAACCCTGAAATGTTCACATGCACAATAGGATACAGGGAGGCATTTCCAAGCTTCAAGCTTCTTTTTTTTTTAAATCTCTTTTTTATTTTAAGCAAAAGGCAAAACAAGAACAGAACCAGGAGGCCTGACTCGCGTAGGAGTGGGCCTACCTGAACACAAAAAAGAAAACATACCAAAGTCAAAAAAGTGTGCTAAGTGGTACATGAGTGTATGCTGGTTACTACCAAATCCGTATCAGAATAAATGAGGTAGGCGCTCCAGGCCCCCTATTCATTAGGATACATTCAGGGTGACAAATTCAAGCCAGGTCCCCCAACAGTCTCCAGCCCAGTCTCAATGGTTAGCAGGCAATCTGCAGTGTTGTCATCTTCTAGCCATTTTGTTCAGTTTATCAAACTTCCGGGAGCAATCCCTGTTGGAGTAATTAGCTTTGGACAGCGGTAGCTGGGAGTTCACCAGTTGTTTCCAGTAGGCAACTGTCTGGCCCGAGGATTTCTATCAGTGAAATGTGATCGCTTTTCTGGCGTAAAAGAGCAGTAGGCCAATTAACGTCCTGCATGCATTTGTGTTTGTAAGACCCTCAACTAGTCCCAGCAGACAAGGAAGGGGAGAAAGAGATCTGTGCAACTTCATTAATGTTTCCACCACAGTTCCCCCTAAATGGCTGGATAACTGGACACGTCCATAAAGTAAGAAAGAAATCCCCCTTGGCCCTATCACTTCACCAACACATGGGTAAAATATTAGGATTCAGTCGATGAACTCTAACAGACGTAAAATAAGCTGGCAGATTTTGAATTGTATTAGCCGGTCTCTGAGGGAGACCAGCTGTTTGAATAGGGTGTCCCACATATCTGTCCAGTTCTCATCATCCAACTCTGGTATATCCAGTAGCCATTTATTCCTGAGTGTAGTTAGATCAGGCAGTGCCACCATTGATAGATGAGAATGTAACATAAAGGCTGGTTTAGAAAGTGAGTCTGAGCGGAGGAGGGTCTCAAGATCCAGTGTTGCCAACCTACCAGATTGAAATTTACTGACACAACACCCAAAATTTACTGACACGGCCAAGTTTTTACTGGCATTTCCAAAAGTTACAAAATTACAGTTTTAAGTGCAAATGATAATATTTAGGCTACAAATACAATATGCAATTAGCAATATGATATAAGGTAGATAATAAGGCAAAAAACATATTTCTTATTTTATTTTCGATATAGTAAGTAAGTGGCTCAGGGACAGGACTCAGGAGTGCAAGAAATTAGAATGGGCGCACACACATGCATAAAATTGACTCTCACAGTGACACTGACAGCAGTGTGTAGCAGCACAGATGATGAGACCTCACTGACACAACACATCCCCTCCTGAGTCACAGTGACAGTCTCTCTCCAAGCCAAGCGGTCCCTCTAGTCCACTCCAGTCTAAACAGCACTGATAAAATAAAAAATATCATACAACCCCATATACCCAATCCTATACCCACAGTTGATCCAGAGGAAGGCAAAAGGTTGACCAGAATGTTTACTTGTAGATACACAACCTCAATGGTTAGCTTGACGACACTTGTTACTGCATAGTTACTCTTCTCCTTAACCCAGAGGGTTAAACTTGGCTTGCCTGGGACCGTATTTATACATGTATCTATAAGGGATTGACCAATGTTTCAGCTCAGGAAAACGGCTATAAAATCTTTTCCAGATGGTATAGGACACCTCTCAGACTAAATAAGATCTCTCCAACGCTATCCCCCCTCTGCTGGCGTTGCTCGAGAGAAGTGGGTTCCCTATTACACATTCAGTGGGATTGCCCCTTGATTCAACCCTTCTGGAAAGAAGTTCACTGCCTTTCAACCCTAATCACAACCTTTACGATGGATTTCTCTCCTTCCCAAATGCTCTTACATTACTCATCTTCCCATAAGAAGACGTACCATAAATCACTAGCAATGCACTTAATAAATGCTTGTTTCTCAATATTCTTCTCCTTTCTATACTCTATGACTCCATTAAGATCTATTGACCTTGTATTAACCCTGAGATATTCACACCTCACCTAACATTCACTCATCATCACAACACAGTATCGATACGCCAACATATAGGGCCTCCCAAACAACTCCTCCCCCACATTGGTTGCCAGGGGTCCGTTGACCGCAACCGCTAGGGTGGTTCCAATTTTTATCATAGCAGGCCGAATGATTTGAATATAGACACCAGAGTGGGGAAACTTTGTTCCTCCATATTCTCTCTCTACAGGTTATTACCTTAAATCAAGGTGCAATGCCCTGTTTTCAGCTACACATTAGCATATCATTTAAGTATGGTTGTAAAAATGTTATTATACTACTTAAGCTATAAATACAGTTTAGTCTTTTGTATTCGTTGACTGCCTAAGTGAGCTCCTTCTTAGGAGCTGTGATGTACCACACTCATTTTGTATACTGTTTTGTTACTTACTATTGTATGTAACTTAAATACTATGCATACCTTTCCAATAAAGGGTGTTTGGGGAAAAAAAAACTTGGCTTGCTCCTAGCTCAAAGTTCTTCTGAATACTCCATGAATTCATCCAGGAGTAATATGCTTCATTCCCTTCGTAATACAGACCATGCAAATCTTCTTTCTCAAGAATTGTGTTTACTGTATAGATAACTTTGCAAGATGAGGTAGTTTACAGTGAATGACATAACATCTTAAAAAAATTACACCGTCTATCCTTATTGGACAATACATTAGAATGTGCCACAACTGGCAGCACTCTGCCCCCTCTAGTGGTGCTGCCCTCTCTTTTCAATTGTAAATCCATACACGTGGAACCTGAGATCAGGTCAAGAAGAAGGGTAGATCACAGACAAGATAGATCACATATCGACAATTGTAGGAAGGTGTGATGTAGTCCAGGTGCAATTTCAAAAATTTACAGGGGTTCTTCAAAAAGTTTCTGTACTTTTTTTTATTATAAAAGAAAACATGTACAGAAATCTCAAATATTATGTGTACATGAAGAGGTGTCGGAACAACAATACTGTAGTACAGAGGCAAATACTAACATTGCAACAGAAACCTTTTCATGCTGTTGCAGGGTCTCTTAGTCTCTTAATCCCTGCAGGGCAGTCCAACTTGCTTGAAGCTCTGTCTAATGATAGGACCTACATAATGTTTAACTATCATTCTGGTTCTCAGGTTGTCTTCCCGGAGAAGATAACTGTTAAGGGTGGTTAGGAAAGTTTCTTTTGGGTTCGGTTGGTAGGGGTTATGCATGTCCATGAGGACTGGTACATTGTGTCTCAAGTCCGGTAGTGGACCTAGTTAAGTTAGGTAGGGGAATAAGTGAAATGAGATGTAATCACGCAGAGAATCTGTATGTGATCAAGTTGAAATTTTAATTTTTGAGATGGGGAGGGGGGGTATGGAGGGAAGGAAAACAAGGGGAGGTGACAGAGGGGTGGATGGAGGAGAAAGAAGAGGGGGAGGAGAGAGAGTAGGAGAGAAGGAAAAAAAAAAATTCCATCTCTGACTCCTCTTCCCAGGTTTTAAAGGAGAGTAGGGGTTTCTGTTCCTAGGTTTAGTGTCCCTTGGGACTGGACAAGTTCAGGGGATCAAGGGGTAATAAAGAGTGTGGGTTAAGATTTGTGCATTGTTTTTGATTTTATCCCCCCGCCCCATTCTCAGTTTTCGATTTTTCCCCTCCTCTCCCTCCTCCATCCCTCTCTTGTGTATGCAATTAAATTAGATTTGTTAAGATAATCACTGTTACCTTATGGTAGTGATTCGAGAGCTCTGGAGTATGCAGGTGTAGTCTGGAAGTGCATCCAGCATGCCCATTTTGTACTGAATTTTGAAGGTGTGTCTCGTGAGATGTGAATTAGCTCTTCCATCTCAGCGGTTTTACGTATTCTGTGAAACCAACTTTTTTTTAACTACATTACTGTATATACTGTATATGGAAGTGCAGAAACTTTTTGAAGACCCCTCGTATTATAACGAAAGTCCAGCAAAAAAACAAACAGGCCCAGCGGGAAAGCAACCCGATAGGGAGCACTCACAAGCTGTAACAGCAAAGCGGCAGTAGAGTGGTGGACCAAGGGTGCCAACAGTGTATGTCTCAAGGAGTGTAACGCAGCCTGGCTCGTCGGCACTCAAACAGGGATGCTTCCAGGAAGGTTGACGTATCCCTGTGCATTCCCTACACTTCCGGAACCTTCCCCTGACGCTAAGCACTATCCCTGACAGCCGAGTGACCTGTCCCTACTCTAGCAACTAAAAAATGCACACCAAACCCAGGGGCCAGGGTATCAAATAATTTGTGCCTAACCCAAGATGGCCACCAGAGTCACATAGGGTGTCAGTATCCATTTAGATAGCTGCCTCCTTGAGACAGAGGAAACAATAGAGGAACTAGATTCCTCTCGACTTCCTCCTCTACCTGCAGTGCGGATGAGCACCACTCGCAGTAGGGAAAGTAGACTGCACATGCCTACACACTGGTCCTTACATGACCATTCCCATGCCCGGACTGTGCAATCAAGACTGAGTTCCCTAGTATATATGCCCTACACAGGGGGGAAAGTGAAATATACACAGGGGAAGAGATGTCACAAAAATTGTTAACCCCTGCAGCACCAGGTAGAATTTAACATAACAGCATAACTAATCATTTTACATCTTCTTACAAGTGTGCAGGGGACAGGGATACTAGACTGGTGAAGACTCAGAGCCAATGTGTGTGTGAATGAGACCAGTGGTCAGACTCTCAAATATGCTGCCATTACAGTGTGTTTTAAGATATGCTGCAGCACTTGGCATCTAAAAAAACACAAAAGAACGGTTTATGTATTACTGTATTGCAGCCAATTTTGGCATTGAATACATTTTGTGTCAGCATATAATAATTGCTATTATTCAAAGAGGTTTCTGTGTGTTATCATCGCAGACCTAACGAATAAACCTGAAATCTCACCCATAAAGAGCTGGCTTGATGGAGAGGAGGTGACATTGCGATGCACATCTCCTGGAACATGTTTGTCGATAAACCCCCAAATCACGTGGGAAGGAAATATCCAGAACAGAAGTGTGGAAAACAAGAATGAAACTCATAAAAATGGTACAAAGACCCACTTTTCTACAATCACCTTCACCGCTAGAAAGGAGCAGAACAACTCTACATTGTCATGCACAGTACATCTGAAAGGAGGATTGACCACTGCACAACAAATTACTATGAAAATTGAATGTAAGTCTTCTTGTCATCCTGAAACTACCTGAAATATGTATTATAAATGTATGATTTACCAAGTTAAGCTTTCCAGTGGCGAAAGTGGTATTAAACCCAAAACCAAAAATGTAATAATATATTGCAGCTTGCCAATCATTAGATGTGGTGGCTGCATTTGTTTACTTTTTTTAAACGTTTTTCCTTTATTTTTACCTGTTTGTTTTGGCCAGTAGCATACCTCCTGTATTAGGGTGCCCCCACTCTGGATGAAGGAGTGACAGAGACAGCAGCATTGTCCATCTGAGGGGAGGGTAACCTTAGATGTATTAGCAGATCTAGATAAACTAACAAATTGAAACCAAACTCCAGCTAACACTTTTTAAGCATTTACAGTAAGTTTTTTTCCTTTTGGGATAAAGGTTTTACATAAATAAATAAAATATGACCATTGTAAGCACCCCTGTTAGTGGAAAATGGTTTGTCTCAACCCTGTAACTGCTGCATCTGCAGGAGAGCTTGTTCCTTTAAAAAATAACAGACTTACAGGCCAGATGACCAGGTGAAAATAAGGGAAAGAAAGAAAAAAGAAAACCAATTCAGCCATCATATCTAAGAATTGTTAGGCTAAAATTTACATTGTAATAAATGAACAGAAGTTGATCAAATGATTAACTTTTGGGTAACAAGTAGATAGCCACAATGCTCCCCCCTCTCTTTCTCCAAGCAACCCCCCCCCCCCCTCCAGAAAAGTTTTCTCTGCCAGCATAACCCTCCCCTTCCTTAGCAAAAATCTCCCTCTTGGATAAATATATGTCAATAGAACAATCAAATCCCCTCAAACTCAATGATCCGCTTGGACTTTTTGCTCCGACCTCAAAGTCGTCCAGCAAAGAGCTTGCCCTCCTTCAGCAAAGATCTTCCCCCCTCTTTTAGCAAAGATCTCCTCCATCCTTCAGCAAACATCTTTCCCCTCCTTCAGCAAAAGATTGTCCCTCCCCTTCAGCAAAGATCGTCAACCTCCTTCAGCAAAGTTCTTCAACCTCCACCAACAAAGATCTTCCCTCTCCTTCAGAAAAGATCTTCAACCTCCTCCAACAAAGATATTGCCACTCCTTGAGCAAAGATTCCCCCTCCTTCAGCAAAGATCTTCAACCTTCTCCAAAGACATGCTGGTAGGTTAATTGCATCCTGTCCAAATTGGCCCTAGTATGTATGAATGTGAGTTAGGGACCTTAGATTGTAAGCTCCTTGAGGGTGTAGGGACTGATGTGAATGTATAATGTATATGTAAAGCGCTGCGTAAATTGACGGCGCTATATAAGTACCTGAAATAAATAAAAATAAAAAAATAAAACCTTCTCCAACAAAGATTTCCCCCTCCTTCAGCAAAGATCTCCCCCCTCCTTCAGCAAAGATATTTAACCTCCTTGAGCAAAGATCTACCCCCCTTCCCCCAGTTGGTCCTGTGTTCACTTTAAATACCCAATCATGTATGAGGGAAATTAAAAAAACAAGACATGATTGGTTGATTGACGTAAACACAGCTTTACCTAATTAATAAGCTCTGCTCCTTTAATACATCTCATCCAATGTTCTTTGCATGTCTGTTATCCTTTAATATTGACTGTTAGATTTAAATGAATATCTAATGGTAATAAACTTTTTTTTTCTTTTCAGCTCAAGCATTGCCTAAAGCATTTCCAGCTGCTGCAATCTACAGTGGATGTATTGCTGCTGTCGTGATAGTGATAGTGACTGGAGTTTTAATAATTTTGCTCTACAGAAAGTACGTTGTTTTAAAAGTTTCTGTTGACATACGGTATATGTTATAAATCACAGAAGCCATGTACTGTATTTCGGTATTGGGTGTGTAAATACAGACGAAGTATGTATTCTCCCACTATGTCTGTTTAAGATTTTACACTCTTACCACCTATCACGTACAGCTATCAAGCAAGCCTGACAGCTTCTGCAGCCTTTTGCATGTATGCAGACAGTCTGCATGCAGGACCGATCATCTGCAGGTAATCAATGCATGAGCAATTACATGCCAATGGTCGTAAATAGCTGTGGACACTGTCAGGCTCCATTGCTTTCAATAGGGCTTCCCGCCTGCACCTATTAGCATGGATTCTCACTGAGTCACCTGTGGGTAATTGCAAACAGCTCCATTTGCAAATCTTAAACTGGCCACTGTAAGATTTCTCTTATGGATTAATCTACCCTACCGGCTATTGTATTTTGACAGCTGCTGCATCTGCTTGGTTGCAGCCAACAATTTTGCCCCTGGCTCCTTCAATTTTCAAACTTAGGGTTGTCAAATTGGAGGTTGCTGACAGGGCCACCCATGGCCTGAATTTTGGCTGGTTTACCAGGATCCAGCTGAAATTTTCTCAGTGTAAGGCCAACTTTTCAGTACATTTCCCATTTTTTCTGTTCAATACTGCCTTGTTGTGGAATATAATTGATAAATATCTCCCATAGTCTATTTACAAGCTAATGATAATAGAATTGCTACATAGTTGCAAACTTAAACATAATGTAGCCTTATACCTAGCCAAAGTATGGAGAACAACCATTAACAACTTTACTGAAAACAATCAATTGATATTGGCCAGTAATATTGCGTACCCTTGATACAAGAGATAAACTCATAGACATTTATGAATTATATATACAGTATCTCACAAAAGTGAGTACACCCCTGACATTTTTGTAAATCTTTTCTTCTATCTTTTCATGTGACAACACTGAAGAAATGACACTTTGCTACAATGTAAAGTATTGAGTGTACAGCTTGTATAACAGTGTAAATTTGGTGTCCCCTCAAAATAACTCAACACAGCCATTAATGTCTAAACAGCTGGCAACAAAAGTGAGTACACCCCTAAGTGAAAATGTCCAAATTGGGTTCAATTAGCCATTTTGAAATATTGAAAAGCACTAGCTGCCAGGGTTGTGGACAATGTCTATGTGCCACCTAGTTTTCTCACCTACACATGGTGGGGGCTTATGTGTAACTGAGGAGAGAGCAAACTGTTTTTCTCTGAATTTTAATAAGTTCTAATCTGGGTCCTGGAGCCTGGAGACTTTATACAGCTTTGGGTGGGATGAAGCTTCTATTCCTGGGTCCACATCTTACCTGGTAACCAGAGCTTGCTATTAGTCTCAGCTATCCACAGATGTTTACTGTATATAAGCAAGCTGACTGAACTTGGACTGTCCCTTGTATATGGTTTGTCACTTCCACTACCAGTTGACCCATCCGTTCTGCTTTAAAATCTAAACCCATAAACAAACATAACAAAAGTAATATTTTGCAGCTTATCAGTCCTTTGATGTGTAGCTGCATTGGTTTTATTTTTATTTTATTTTTCCTTTATTTTCACCTGGTGATCTTGATACTAACACTCTTCCAATTGGCAATGCTCACTTGCTGTCCTTTATCTATAGAGGAGCATTATTGTTATCCTAGGGCAAGAAGAGTTTGAGAAGAACTTCTCATCTCCGTAATATAGAGTGGGTGTTCTCTAGTCCACAGAGGGAGCTGAAAAAAAGTCTAATGATCAAAATATATTTTTGAACTTCTCAAACAGATGAACTTCTCAAACATGATATGTTTAAGACACCAAAGGGAGAAACAAAAACACTTCATTGTTGGGTTTACATGCACTTTAAGGTCGATCTGGTCAAGTCCAAGATAGATTCCTATTGGGCGCTCTGGGTTCAGCATTTCAGATGTGCTAATTTGTTCTTTTCCAAATGTTGTTGAATGACCACAATTATTTGGACATATTAGTCCATCAAACAATCACAAAGTGAAACATTCAGATAAGAAGAAATTAATTCTGGTTGGGCTACTGACCTTTGCTCTTGGCTTTATACTGTTCAGTAATACATGAGTAAAACCTACAGTTTTGGTACTCTATTTTCAACACAAATCCTTTTCTGCAATTTCCTTTTTACATTTTCAGAAGAAAGATAAAGGAGAATAAAGAAGCTTCGAGGCAGATCCATGCTGATGTTGTTGATCATATATACGTCAATTCAGAAATGTATTCTAATGTAAGTTATCCTAGCAAATGTTTTCTGTTATATTTCTGGGTGCTGGTTTTTTTTTTTTCCAAGACAAAAAAATAAAATTACACCCAAGCACTAAACTCCCCCCCCTAAAAAAAAAATGTTCGATCTTGGGCAGCACAGTGGTTGGGTGGTTAGTTCCTCTGCCTAGCAGCACTAGGGTCACTGGTTTGAATCCTAACCATGACACCACCAGCCTGGAGATTGCACGTTCTCCTTGTGCCGGTGTGGGTTTCCTCCGGGTATTTCGGTTTACTATCACACTCCAAAGACATGCCGGTAGGTTAATTGGCTCCTGTCCAAATTGTCCCTAGTATGTTTATGTATGAATGTGAGTTAGGGACATTAGATTGTAAGCTTTTTGAGGGAAGGGACGGATGTAAATGTACAATATATATGTAATGTGATGGGCTATATAAGTACCTGTAATAAATAAACAGTGTGCTCCATGCACACACAAGAATTTAAATATACCCGCCAGGGATGCCTACGTAGGAAAATGTTGCTTGACATGTTGACATGTTGCATGCTGTCATTTACATCGGAATGAGAGCAATAGTTCTTTGGCCACGTTTCATGGTTAACTCCAAACTGCTGGTCTGTAGGGGCTTTTAAAGCGTTGCCTATAGAAAATATAGGGTACTGAAGTTTGCTGTCGTTTTGCAGGCACGTGCAAATTTAAACCATGACATGTTGCATATCTTTGTACTCAGTGCAACCTCATCTTTTATAGTTTACAAAAAAATTGGGTAATATATTGAACTTACAGTCAGGTCCATAAATATTGGGACATCGACACAATTCTAATCTTTTTGGCTCTATACACCACCACAATGGATTTGAAATAAAACAAACAAGATGTGCTTTAACTGCAGACTTTCAGCTTTAACTTGAGGGTATTTACATCCAAATCAGGTGAACGGTGTAAGAATTACAACAGTTTGTATATGTGCCTCCCACTTTTTAAGTGACCAAAAGTAATGGGACAGATTAACAATCATTCAACAAACTTTCACTTTTTAATACTTGGTTGCAAATCCTTAAAACTAGATGTGTACCTCAAAATGGGATTTTAAGGGCAATGCAGAAATTGGCAGTGTTGAATTATAGTTAAAAAGAAGTTTATTGATACAAAAACGAATAGGATATACATGAACATACACATTGATCTAGTTAAGAATAATTATAAAAACATCAGATATATGGAAACATATGATGCATCCTACTGCTAGTTACAAGTACCACCCCCGATAGGTGTGATGGCGTCCTGATAGCAGATTTCCAACGCGTTTCAACTTATTGTAAGGATAAAGTCTTCCTCAGGGAGGGACTGCATCACATTCTAAAATTTTAAGTAACAGCATGATTATTGGTATATACTTAAATATTTGTTTGTTACCTATATCTACAGAAATCGCATTACAACAGAAAAGTATTATATGCGACTTACATTTGCGACTACAGAAATCGCATTACAACAGAAAAGTATTATATGCGACTTACATTTGCATTTAACTGTGAAAAATCGCTTTCCCAGTGCTGGCAGGGGTCCTAACACGTGATTGTCAATGCTGCTCAAATATCCTCTACGGGATGGCCTGGTATATTGTGAAGAAAGCAGTATTTGGCAGTCGTGATAATTAAACAACTGAAAAACATGAAGGTATAAGGGAAATGCTAAGAAATTGAACATCAAAAAGGTCAAAGAATGGAAATAATGGTGATTCGTAGGGGAAATAAGGTTCCCCAGGGCCATCATAGAGTAAAAGAGATCAAATACCTTAAATTGATTGTGTCAGGTGTATTGTTCCAAGTGGCAGGGAGCTCTGGTCCTGGAGTACCTCTCTGTAACAAAGCCAGTTGTGGAATGCTGCCTGTGGCCATCCCTGGCGTCCTAATATATGGGGTGTGGGCGTGGCTAAGTGATGGGCGTAGCCCTATTCTAGGTAGAGTCTCACATTCATTGGTGGTGCAGTGGAGGGGGTGCGACTTCAATTGGCTGCTGTCACTGTTTAGAGGAAGCACCTTTGTACAATGTATTGAGGGGAAGCGTCCAGAAGCTTCCCTGTTGTCTAGGTAGCAGACGCTTGGACCTCCTCCAAAAAAAAAAAAAAAAAAAATTCCTTTTCTCCTCCCCGTGACGTGAAGCCTATTGCTTACACGTAGCCCATGTAGTATGGGCTCGGGGTGAGGTGGGGAGAGAGGTGCGTCTGGTTGCCGGGGCAATGTGCATATGACGTTGGGGTCACATGGCCCCGACGTCAGTTCCTAAAAGAGGGAGGGGCGCCGTGTGACTCCACAGCGCTATTGAGCAGTCTTATCCATGTTAAACTGGGCATCGGGGCATAGTAGCCCCGCTGTCTGAAAAAAAAAAAAAATAAAAAAAAAAAAAAGTAAAAAAGTATCAGACTATGCACAGCGGTATATGGGGTACTGTTCTATGCTGATGTCATAGATGTCACCAAGATATACAGTGACAAGTATGACAAAAAGTAGCAGGTCTATACTCCCTCATTGGAGATGGAAAAAGGAAGGAAGAAAAATTGTATAAAAGAATTGCAAAGAATTGTTTGAAATGGGGATAGTACTGATGAAATATGAAATATATATAATAAGAGAATGTGAAGGGAGATTTTTATTCTTAAATATGCCCAAACCTCTTTATGATGATTGTACTGTCATTGAGCGAATGGCAGAACATCAAAATTAGGGCTTATAACCACCGACACAGTAGGAAATCCCGGGGCATCAAAATAAGATCTGACGCCTTCGGGGTATTCGGGCCATGATGTTGCGTCATGGCCCCCCCCTGTGCCGGGTAGGGATAGTGGGCAGAATGGCAACGGTATCATTGGCCCTTTGTTTCAGCACTGAGAGGCAGATTCATATGGCACAGTCGCATGAAAAAAATGCATCTGCAGAAATAACAGCAATTAACATAATACTGTATAAAAAATAGTTACACAAAAGAGATTACAGTAATTACAGTAAATAAGTTTAGTTAGAAAAACTCTCCTATATAGTTTCTGACTGGGTAGGGTGTAGAGTCTTAGCAGTTTAAGACATATGATCATCAATGGGGAGATAATGGGCTTATGGTGTTGTGGAGGGAGCCCTCTGTTTCTCCGCAAGGGGTACTGGAATAGAACTCCAGTTCTAGAAAAGCAGAGGTGCAAGAGAACAAAGAAGGTGAGATAAAAATTATGTTAATCCGTTTTCCCCGAGCTGAAGCCCTCCAAGAAGGGTCTGAAACTTTCGGTTTCATTTAGGCCTGGGGGGGTAGTGGCCCTAAGGTACCTTATCCAGCGCATTTCACGCTGGAGGAGGACCTTGTTCCAGTCTCCCCCCCTGAGTGGCAAATGAATCCTATCAAGGACTGTGAAGTTCACCGAGGGTAATCGGTAATTGTGATATCTGGCAACATGCCTTCCCAAAGGCAGATACAAGTTGCCGATTTGCATACTTTGCATATGTTTGTCGACACGTTTTCTAAATTCCTGTCTTGTTTTGCCCACGTAGAAGGCACCACACTGGCACTGCATGAGGTATACCACACCCTGCGTCTTGCAATTGGCAAAATGACGCAGGGAAAAACTTTCCCCATTAGGCAGTGCCAGTGTGGTCCTCCTACCGATGACTGGACATTGGGCACAGGAACCACATGGGTATGTACCCCATGTTTTACAGGGGTCCTTTCTTGCCGTGCCCTTGTACTCACTTTGGATGAGTGCATTTCCTATTGAGCCAGGTTTTCTATAGGTGATTTGGGGTTTAGGACCAATTAGTCCTTTCAGGATTGGATCATCTGTAAGGATGGACCAATATTTGGAGATAATTTTATTAATTTTAAAATGCTCATTAGAAAATCTCACAATAATCCTTGTAGTGTCGTCTTCTTTGGTTGGTTTCTTTGAGAAGATTAAATCCCTTCTATTGGTTTGCTTAACTCGGTTGAACGCTTTTTTTAAAGAGGATTTGGAGTAGCCTCTGTTCATGAGCCTAATGGTAAGTTTGTCCGCTTCATGTTGAAAGTCTTCGTTGTTACTGCAGTTTCTTTAAAGGCGGAGAAACTGGCTATAGGGAATGGATCTTTTCAGAGGTTCCGGGTGAAAGCTGTTTGCATGCAACAGGGTGTTGCCAGCAGTCTCCTTTCTGTAAAGTTTACTTGATAGTCCGCCCTCAGAGTTTTTAAAGATGGTAATGTCCAGGAAATTTACTTCATGGGTGCAAATCCTTTGCAGTCAATTACAGCCTGAAGTTTGGAACGCATAGACATCACCAGACGCTGGGTTTCATCCCTGGTGATGCTCTGCCAGGCCTCTACTGCAACTGTCTTCAGTTCCTGCCTGTTCTTGGGGCATTTTCACTTCAGTTTTGTCTTCAGCAAGTGAAATGCATGCTCAATCGGATTCAGGTCAGGTAATTGACTTGGCCATTGCATAACATTCCACTTCTTTCCCTTAAAAAACTCTTTGGTTGCTTTCGCAGTATGCTTCAGGTCATTGTCCATCTGCACTGTGAAGCACCATCCAATGAGTTTTGAAGCATTTTGCTGAATATGAGCAGATAATATTGCCCGAAACACTTCAGAATTCATCCTGCTGCTTTTGTCAGCAGTCACATCATCAATAAATACAAGAGAACCAGTTCCATTGGCAGCCATACATGCCCACGCCATGACACTACCACCACCATGCTTCACTGATGAGGCGGTATGCTTTGGATCATGAGCAGTTCCTTTCCTTCTCCATACTCTTCTCTTCCCATCACCAGGGCCGGACTGGCCTACCGGGATAGCGGGAAATATCCCGGTAGGCTGCCTGCTCTGAGGCCGCTGTCAGCTGGGAGCTTTGTAACTTTTTTTTTTTTTTTTTAAAGAAGAGCTGAGCGAGAAGCGGCTGTGCTGTGAACAGGAGGCGGGGCTGGCTGAGGAAATATGTAGCAGGGAGGGCTGGAGGAGCAAGTGACCATCGTGCAGCAGACAGTGTAACCCCCCTCCCTCTCCAGCCCGCCACATTTAAAAGTGCAGAGGTGCTGGATTGGGGCCGTCAGGAGGGAGATACAGTACCAGAAGCCGAGGAGATAGAGGAAGGTACAGTATGACCACAGCCTCAGCCAAACGAATCCTGCAGCACACAAGAGCTCTGGCTGAATGGAAACAAGATCGTCTGGAGCAGATGTAATGCTGGCTGGCCGGTGTCATCCAGAAATCTATGCCTTCGGGCAGTGTGCAGGTTACTATCAGCCTCCCCTCCCTCCTGTCTGGCTCTGTACTTGTTTTTTTTAGCTTCCTAACCTGCACACTGATAAGATATCTGGGAGACCTGCAGCCAGCATTCTGTGTCCAGTGAAGGGTCACACATGGCTATCTGTTAACCATTTCAGCTCAGCTATTTAGCCAGAGCTCTGTGTGTTCTGCACAGTTTGATTTTTTTGGATGATTTACTGCTGATTCAGGCTGGAAGCTTCACAGACTCATTAACTGTTTAAAGTTCTCCACTAATCCTGACCACTTGACTGTAAGACAATTTGAATTTTGGAAATTGGATGTGTTGCTGTCTTCTGGCACTTAGTTGTACTTTAAAAGGAGGATTACTAACTTGATCTTGAAGAGCTGGTTTAAGTAGAGTGGCGCAGCCCTACTATATGCTTTTACACAGAGTTCAGCCATACATGCATTCCCTGCCCATCTCCTGTATCATGTCTGCAGTAAGGATGAGCTCCGGCGTGTTCGCACAGCCCATGTGCAGAGCCCGCCAGGAAGTCGGCGCTGCGCTAATCACAGTGAGCGGCTGCAGAGATCGGGAAATGTCTCACTGCCTGTGATTAGCACAGCACAGTGCCAACTTCCTGGCTGGCTCTGCCCGTGGGCTGTGCAAACACGCCGGAGCTCATCCTTATTCTGCAGTCTCTGACCATCTCCTCTAATGTGTCTGCAATCTCAGACCATCTCCTGTATCATGTCTGCAGTCTCTGACCATCTCCTGTATCATGTCTGCAGTCTCTGACCATCTCCTGTATCATGTCTGCAGTCTCTGACCATCTCTTGTATCATGTCTGCAGTCTCTGACCATCTCCTGTATCATGTCTGCAGTCTCTGACCATCTCCTGTATCATGTCTGCAGTCTCTGACCATCTCCTGTACTATGTCTGCAGTCTCTGACCATCTCCTGTATCATGTCTGCAGTCTCTGATCATCTCCTGTATCATGTCTGCAGTCTCTGATCATCTCCTGTATCATGTCTGCAGTCTCTAAACATCTCTTGTATCATGTCTGCAGTCTCTGACCATCTCTTGTATCATGTCTGCAGTCTCTGACCATCTCCTGTATCATGTCTGCAGTCTCTGACCATCTCCTCTAATGTGTCTGCAGTCTCTGACCATCTCCTCTAATGTGTCTGCAGTCTCTGACCATCTCTTGTATCATGTTCACAATCTCTGACCATCTCTTGTATCATGTTCACAATCTCTGACCATCTATTGTATCATGTTCACAATCTCTGACCATCTATTGTAGTGTGTCTTACACACATACAAAAATGACATTTAAATCCTGCAAGGCTATTTAAAAACACCTGAACATATTCAAAAAATATGGGGATTTGGTCACACTATATGGCAGCCCACTTACTGCGTCAAAGTACCCCTTAATTAGTGGGTCCTACACTAGTAAAAGAATGAAAGGTCCTGCGTCTCAACCATGGGAGATACACTCCTCTTTTATGGGAGAACTGAAGGGACTCCTCCTATGAACTGGTGGACACTAATAAGAGGTAATGGGGGGGGGGGGGTGGAGTTCTCCCATAAAGAGGAGTGTATCTCCAATGGTTGAGACGCAGGATCTTTCATTCTTTTATTAGTGTAGGACCCACTAATTAAGGGGTACTTTGATGCAGTAAGTGGGCTGTCATATAGTGTGACCAAATCCCCATTTTTTTTGAATATGTTCGGGTTTTTTTAAATATCCTTGCAGGATTTAAATGTCATTTTTGTATGTGTGCACTGTAATATTTTTACTGTTTGTTGGTCTTATCAGCACCATCTTGAATGTAAACGCATTGTAGGGTGAGCCCCCCCAAGTATGATTTTGTTTTTTTACACATACAGAACTCGCATCGTGTGTGTGTGTAGATAGATAGATAGATAGATAGATAGATAGATAGATAGATAGATAGATAGATAGATAGATAGATAGATAGATAGATAGATAGATCTCTATCATTTTATGCAATAAATGGGCATGTAGCCATTTACTTTCCGGAAAGAGGGAGAGGAAAGGGGGCAAGAAAGGAAATGAGAGAGGGAAAAAAGAGAGAATGCATGGAAAAGAGGGGAAGAGACATAATAAGAGAGAGAACAAGAAAGATGGATAGAGGGAGAGATGGGGAAAAAAACAAGAAATTATGATAGAGAGAAATAAAGGGGAAAGAAAGGAGAACAAAGAGGAGTGGTACATCCTAAAATGTACCATAAGGGGTTTAATACAGTATGAGTGGAAGAGACTCGGGGAGCGCTAAATATCCGCCGGTTAGGGGTGCAATTTACTTGCCTACCTTGGGTGCTGACAACCCACGCTACGTCCCTGGGGCTGGTATGAAATTATTTCCAGGGCTGGTTTTTATCCCCAGTCCGGCCCTGCCCATCACTCTGGTACAAGTTGATCTTGGTCTCATCTGTCCATAGGATGTTGTTTCAGAACTGTGAAGGCTTTTTTAGATGTTGTTTGGCAAACTCTAATCTGGCCTTCCTGTTTTTGAGGCTCACCAATGGTTTACATCTTGTGGTGAACCCTCTGTATTCACTCTGGTGAAGTCTTCTCTTGATTGTTGACTTTGACACACATACACCTACCTCCTGGAGAGTGTTCTTGATCTGGCCAACTGTTGTGAAGGGTGTTTTCTTCACCAGGGAAAGAATTCTTCGGTCATCCACCACAGTTGTTTTCCGTGGTCTTCCGGGTCTTTTGGTGTTTCTGAGCTCACCGGTGCGTTCTTTCTTTTTAAGGATGTTCCAAACAGTTGATTTGGCCACACCTAATGTTTTTGCTATCTCTCTGATGGGTTTGTTTTGTTTTTTCAGCCTAATGATGGCTTGCTTCACTGATAGTGACAGCTCTTTGGATTTCATATTGAGAGTTGACAGCAACTGATTCCAAATGCAAATAGCACACTTGAAATGAACTCTGGCCCTTTTATCTGCTCCTTGTAAATGGGATAATGAGTGAATAACACACACCTGGCCATGGAACAGCTGAGCAGCCAATTGTCCCATTACTTTTGGTCCCTTAAAAAGTGGGAGGCACATATACAAACTGTTGTAATTATACACTGTTCACCTGATTTGGATGTAAATACCCTCAAATTAAAGCTGAAAGTCTGCAGTTAAAGCACATCTTGTTTGTTTCATTTCAGATCAATTGTGGTGGTGTATAGAGTCAAAAAGATTAGAATTGTGTCAATGTCCCAATATTTATGGACCTGACTGTATATATAAAGAAAGTGCGGCTCTAAACAAATTATGAAATAAAGTACAATACTGTGCAGTCAAAACAATATACATAATCAGTATAAAAGTTCAGAAAAAGAGACCATAAATGTGTCTGAAAACACATCTAAACAGTGTAATAATACATATAAATTAAGTGCAATCCTGTGCAAGCAACATTGCTATATGACAAATATCAAACTAAAGTCCATTTGAAAGATCTCATCGAAAAATCCACGCTAAAAGTGAAGATCAATGACACCCATCACCAGAGCTAAATTGGAGGCTTATAAGAAAGCCGGCGACCACCCTTACTCAGGGGGGTCAATCAGTGCTTAATCGGATCTACAATCCACTGAAGGGAAGCCCCGATGTCATCTCTAAATGCCGCAGATGTTGTATAACGGAAGGCCCACAGTGAACCAGGAAGCGATGTCAGAAGACCATCAATGGAGCTTGATGCCAGAGTATATTTAAAATACAAAACTCCACATAGTGTGATACTGTATTGACATCCAATTTATTAAAATCGTAGTGTGCTTACATTGAAATAGTAGAAATAGGCATGTAGGCATATCAAATTCCAAACTGCTCAATTCCCCTCATGAAAAATGGCGAACAGCTTTCGGACATGCACAGCAGCGTGTGTACGTACCTCCCTCCGATGTGTTTCGTCATAGGTGACGTCATCAGGGGTGACTTTAGTTTGATATTTGTTTTGAAATGGACTTTAGTTTATTATTTGTCATACATCAACTTTGCTTGCACAGGATTGCACTTTATTTATATGTATTATTACACTTTGTAGATGTGTTTTGAGACACATTTGTGGTCTCTTTTTCAGAACTTTTATACTGATTATGCATACTGTTTTGACTGCACAGTATTGCACTTTATTTCATTATTGTGCCTGGTATCTGGGTTATAGTGCACATCTGCTAGTTATTTATTTCCAAGCGTAGATATATTTTTCTTTTTAATATATTGAACTTGTGTTCCCTAATATTAACTTTAGTGTATTTTACTGCAATTTCCCAGTTGATAATGCATTGGGTGAATGCCATGCGACATAAAAAAAAGGAACTGATACCATTTTATTTTCCAGGGTCTCTTCTTTCAGAATATATATACTGTTTGGGAGTTTTACCTAATCTTCAGACTTGAAATGATTTTTAACATGTGTGGAAAAAAAAGGGTTAAAGAGGTTCTTTGGCCTCAAAGGCAATTTAAAGCCTACTGCACCCCCAAAAACTGCTTGTACTATTTGCCATTCCCATTGACAGGAAGTTAAAAACTTTTCTCACTTATCCCTTCTCTTTAATTTTATAACATTATTGCTGACAAGTCCCTTGTATTCTACTATACATATGGAAATCTTTGTTGCATACAGTTTAAATTATTTAACTCTCTTCTAGGGTCCACAGGAATTTGGGAAGATTCCTCAACAGGACCAACAGCCACTTTCAGAAGATGGATCTGTACATCTGAATTTCCAAAATTTACAATACATGAGCATTGACTTTTCAAAGCTGAAACCAACAGTTACAAACACAGATACGGAGGAAATCGAGTATTCTGTGGTTAAATATACAAACTGAGAATGTATTTTTTTAATAAAGACCAGTTTCAAAGTATACAAATACCTATGGACATAGAACACCGGACTGTCCTTTTTGGAATGCATATGAAAATGTATATGATATAAAATATTCAGC
Organism: Aquarana catesbeiana; assembly: GCF_042186555.1. Lineage (NCBI taxonomy): Eukaryota > Metazoa > Chordata > Amphibia > Anura > Ranidae > Aquarana > Aquarana catesbeiana. The sequence goes on along the minus strand of NC_133333.1, from coordinate 27,475,053 downwards.
TATAATTCCAGACTGATTTTAAAGTACCAGAGAAAAACATTTGTGTGCAGGGCAAATAAAACACAGGGGAAAACCCATAAACCCCTAGAACAGTGATGGCAAACCTTGGCATCCCAAATGTTTTGGAACTACATTTCCCATGATGCTCAACTACACTGCAGAGTGCATGAGCATCATGGGAAATGTAGTTCCAAAACATCTTGGGTGCAAAGGTTCACTATCACTGGCCTAGATAGTTGAGCGCTGTTCCAAGCAAAGATCCTACAATGCTCCAGTGATTCCCATTGCCAGGGTTGAGAGAGCCCGTCCTAGCTCTGAATACACATATGGGAAGGAAGTCTCATTTGAGCACTGCCAGCATGGACGTACATAGATCAGGCTGTTTAAAGACAGTTATACCAATTGCTGGTGTAGTCCATGGGTGCTTCTTGTGGATGCATATTTACATGCCTCACAGTGGTTGCACGTTTGTACACCTGATGGGTTTGTGCAGGCCTTTTCAGCCATGTTGAGAACATCTATTGATCCCTCTGCTTGCTCTGCAATTATATGTTGTATTCTGTTTTTTAAAGTATAGTAACCCAGAATAGAAACTTCCATGAAGAAGGAGTTTACAGTAGCAATCCCGAAACATGTTGGGCAATACAGGATACCTATATGAACTGACCACAGCATGACTCTGGCAGCATATGGGGACACCTGTACCCACTGGGTTTGATTGTATTTTTCAATTGTGTATAACAATACCAATATTATATGTACACGTATATCCTGTATTTATTACTGCAGGGCTATGTTTGTCTACGCTCTATATTAATAAAAGTGACGTCAATGCCTTTTAAATTAAGTTTACTGTTCCTTGCTCAACTTTCCGCCTTTAAAGTCCAAGGGGATCATTCTAGTGCAATTTCACATCTCTTCATATGGGAACGAAGAGGATAAAATGATGCCCTCAAGGAAAAACAGCCCAGATGGAAAGGAAAGTGAAAACAGCTTCAGCCCGACTCCTCCAAGGCCACCTACAGGGTGAAACGTATCTGAGGGTGTGGCCTGGGAGGAGCAGGCTGAAGCTGTTATCACTTTTCTTTCCATCTGGCTCTTTTTCCTGGCGTGCCCCATTTCATCCTCTTCCATCCCACAGGAGCAAGCCCAGACTCATTATAACAATGTAGCTGAGAATTACAGGTCTCTTAGAAAGCCCATTGAGTATTTTACAGCCTTAAATATTATCCTGTACTTGACTGTTGCTTGGCTTCTTTTTCTTTTGACCCCTTCCACAGGGGGGTGGAATCTGTCTAAGTGGATCCGCCTGCTCAGTAGAGGATCTCTCCGCTGATCCCCGATGAGCAGGCAGATGACAAGTCCATGTCCACTCCGCTATGCAGAGCGGACACGGACACAGCCCGCTGTTTTCTATGGGCGGTCTGAATGTCTGTTTCCATTTGATTGTCATCCTATCCGCTGGACAGATGGTGAATGTATCCCTATCCATCTGTTTTTAGCGGACCGGATTGGATGCCAATGGGTGACGGTGGACACATGTCCATTGACATTTGCCACCCCTTAGAGAACAATGGGTGGTCCGATCGGGTCTGCCTGAAAAACGGACAGGCATGCCGGACCAGTCCGCTGATGTGAAATGGGCCTTAATGCCAACTAAAGTATATCTGTGTGCAACCCCCCCCCCCAAAAAAAACACATATTCAGTAGGGATGAGGTTTGGGTCTACCATGGGTTCGAGGTTGGATCCTACCTGTTTGTGGTTTTGTGGACTAATGTGGGATTTCTCTGGGTATAATGCTTTGTAACCATAATACACTCCAAGAGCCTATTGAGCTTAGGTCAGCTGGCTTAGAAGGACCAGTAATGGGGGACTTTATGTGCCAGCCTCCCCCTATAAAATGGTGGATTTGGAGCACCCATAATGTCTGTGTTGTGGACACATAAGGAAAGTGGACAAACTGTATAGGGAAAGCTTATGCTCACTTAGGAAACTTGATTTCTAATTGCAGAATTAGTAAGAAATTACAATCGTCTTACTAATTGCTAGCCCTTTGGCCTTCAAACCCTTTTGCTGTTATTATAAATAGGCTTTTGTTTGGGGGGGGGGGGCAGTATTTGGGATTTTCATTTATTTTTGGGTGTTTATTTTATGTTGATAAGATCTATTTTTGGGTTAAAAATTTTATTTTTGCTGCAAAGAAAACAGTTGTTTTGGGGGATATTAATCTGGGGTTTCTACTTTTTTATTTGCTGAAATACTATCACCTTATGACAAGACAACATTAAGATCTTTTCATGTGACAACACTGAAGAAATGACACTTTGCTACAATGTAAAGTAGTGAGTGTACAGCTTGTATAACAGTGTAAATTTGCTGTCCTCTCAAAAAAACTCAACACACAGCCATTAATGTCTAAAACGCTGGCAACAAAAGTGAGTACACCCCTATGTGAAAATTTCCAAATTGGGCCCAAAGTGTCAATATTTTGTGTGGCCACCATTATTTTCCAGCACTGCCTTAACCCTCTTGGGCATGGAGTTCACCAGAGCTTCACAGGTTACCACTGGAGTCCTCTTCCACTCCTCCATGATGACATCACAGAGCTGGTGGATGTTAGAGACCTTGCACTCCTCCACCTTTCATTTGAGGATGCCCCACAGATGCTCGATAGGATTTAGGTCTGGAGACATGCTTGGCCAGTCCATCACCTTTACCCTCAGCTTCTTTAGCAAGGCAGTGATCGTCTTGGAGGTGTGTTTGAGGTCATTATCATGTTGGAATACTGCCCTGTGGCCCAGTCTCCGAAGGGAGGGGATTATGCTCTGCTTCATTATGTCACAGTACATGTTGGCATTCATGGTTCCCTCAATGAACTGTAGCTCCCCAGTGCCAGCAGCACTCATGTAGCCCAGACCATGACACTCCCACCACCATGCTTGACCATAGGCTTTGTACTCCTCACCTTGTTGCCGCCACACACGCTTGACACCATCTGAACCAAATAAGTTTATCTCATTCCAATAATCCATGTTCTTAGTCTACTTGTCTTCAGCAAACTGTTTGTGGGCTTTTTTGTACATCATCTTTAGAAGAGGCTTCCTTCTAGGATGACAGCCATGAAGATCAATTTGATGCAGTGTGGGGCATATGGTCCTAGCACTGACAGGCTGACCCCTCACCCCTTTAACCTCTGCAGCAATGCTGGCAGAACTCATACGTCTATTTCCCAAATACAACCTCTGGATATGACGCTGAACACGTGCACTCAACTTCTTTGGTCAACCATGGCAAGGCCTGTTCTGAGTGGAACCTGTCCTGTTAAACCACTGTATGGTCTTGGCCACCATGCTGCAGCTACGTTTTAGGGTCTTGGCAATCTTCTTATAGCCTAGGCCTTCTTTATGTAGAGCTACAATTCTTTTTTCCAGATCCTTAGAGAGTTCTTTGCCATGAGGTCCCATGTTTAACTTCCAGTGAGAGATTTTACTGAAGTGGAAGGCTGAGGCGCCGCCCACCAGTATGAGAGAGTGAGAGCGATAACAGCAAATTTAACACACCTGATCCCCATTCACACCTGAGACCTTGTAACACTAATGAGTCACTTGACACGGGTGAGGGAAAATGGCTAATTGGGTACAATTTGGACATTTTCCCTTAGTGGTGTACTCACTTTTGTTGCCAGCGGTTTAGACATTAATGGCTGTGTGTTGAGTTATTTTGAGGTGACAGCAAATTTACACTGTTATACAAGCTGTACACTCACTACTTTACATTGTAGCAAAGTGTCATTTCTTCAGTGTTGTCACATGAAAAGATATAATAAAACGTTAACAAAAATGTGAGGGGTGTACTCCCTTTTGTGAGATACTGTATATTCAGTACTGGAATGTTTTTTTAAATATTTATTTTTTATTAGTGATGGCGGCAATTAGCAACTTATAGTGGGACTGCGATGTTGTGGCGGACAATCGGACACTAACTGACACTTTTGAAACTTTTTGGCGACCAGTGACGCTAACACAGTGTTCAGTGCTAAAAAATTAGCATTGTCATTGTACTAATGACACTGGCTGTGAAGGGGTTAACATCAGGGGCGATTAAAGAGTTAACTGCGTGCCTAACCAGTGATTTGGTGTACTGTGCGAGGTGCTTCTACTAAGGGAAGTAATGGATTTTATTCCCTGCTTTGCAGGAAAAGACAATCCATTACTTCCCCGTTGACAGGACAGAGCTCTGCCTTGTTTACATAGGCAGGGCTCTGTCCTGTGTGTCTTCCCGATGATCAGCGGGCGCTGGCGGACATCCATGGACTGGCACCCGCTGATCGGCATCTGCTGTATACAATCACATCAAAGCCGGGTCGCCAGCGGCACGTACCTGTGCCCCCTATCTGGAAATGCAGGATCACGCACCTAGTACATGATCTGGCACAGGAGAGCCTCCTTGCCACCGTATATGTAAGTTATACGGTTGGCAAGCAGTAAATGTAACTATATGATCCCATAAACCACTTGTGATATGGGCACTTAGTATAGTGCATTCATACAGTATACGTTGTCTATATTGTTTGTCACAAAAAAAGATGATTTATTGAGCATCATATGTGTTTTCTTTAAACCTTTGTATGATGTGACTCATACATTTGGAAATATTTTTTATGCCTATGTGTTGAATCTATATCTTTGAGTGCCAACCTAGAATGGCCTTGGTTTTCATCTTGTTGTCATTTGCTGGTTTGGGATGGTGGCATTCAAGGTCCTTTGCCCTGTGTCACTCTGCTCCCTCCTCTCTCTCTTAAATCTTTGGTCTAGAAATTGGCCAGTTCTTTTTAGCAGATAAGGACGTAGGTCCATTGTTGCCTAAAAAACAGGGAGGTAAAATACAGAAAAGTTAATTTCATTGGAAAACTACCCTCTTTTCATATTTGATCAAATTCACACTAGGGTCCAGTATGTATCGCACAACCAAAACTCTGGAGACCTGCATAGGGAAACATGTACACAAATTTAGAAAGGGTCTCATAAAATACATAATTTATTATTACATTTTCATACTGGACCAAGGGGTCTTAAGCTTTGTGGTATTAACATTATTAATACATTTAGGAGGGGATTTAAAGGGGTTTGCAAAGTCAGAAGGTTTTTTATCTTCATGCATTCTATGCATGAAGATAAAAAGCCTTCTATATGCAGCAGCCACCCCAGCACCCCCTAGTACCCTAGATTGACAGCACCGGAGTCCCATCTTTATACAGTGATGTCCATGAGTACCTCGGATGTCCGAGACTCCTCTTCCTGATTGGCTGAGACACAGCAGTGGCACCAATGGCTCCCACTGCTGTCAATCAAAGTCAGTTAGCAAACCAGGAGAGAGAGGGGGTGGGGCCGAACCGGGCTCCATGTCTGAATGGACACAGGGAGCTGTGGCTTGGCTCTGGTGCCCCCATAGCAAGCTGCTTGCTGTGGGGGCACTTGATAGGAGGGTGGGGCCAGGAGAGCCTAAGAGGGACCCGAGAAGAGGAAGATCTGGGCTGCTCTGTGCAAAACCAACTACACAGTGCAGGTAAGTATAACATGTTTGTTATTTTTATAGAAAAACAAAAGACTATAGTATCATTTTAACTTAGCTAAAGAGATTTCACAGAATGAAACTAAATGTATCTATAAATCATAGGACATTGTTTTAGGAATTCTTAGTAGAATTGCTCAAATTTAATATATGTTGCAGTATACTTCTTTAATATGTAATTATGGAGTAAGGTGTAGGGGTTGTGCTAAAAAAGGGTTATAGTCCATGATATGAGGCTGCTTCATTTTTCAATTTATGTACATTAAAATAATATATGTGTTTGATATAATTTTGTATTTTTATATGTTGCGTATTTTTTATATTTGAAATGTGAGTTTTGTGCACCACATATAGTTTTGGCATTTGATAAGATACATTTTACGTACATTGGATTACAAGAAAATAATTTTGTGGATGAACATATGATTTGGCAATGTAAGAGTAAAATATAAGTAATGTGGGAATGAAAACGTTAAAAGTAGTAAAAAGAATGTAGTGATATCCCCAGTTTGAGCTCCTGACAGAGTTTGAAAGATGAAAAGCATTGGACAGGACCGGTTAGTTCCGCACTCACAGGTATTCACACCGGGAGGAAGTCCAAGATGAGTGCTCTGAACCAGGGGGATTTGTATGGACTGCAGTTACACATAGTACTATACATGTGTAAAGGTATACATTGCTTTTAATCATTGGTTTTAATAAATGGAATTATGTTATTAAAGTGTTTTCTTTGTGTTTCTGTGGCTGACACTTGTGATTGCAACTTTCTGTAATTTTCGAGAAGGGGAGGCCTGACCAGGATGGGACAATGGTGTTATAGTGCTTCAAATAAAGGTATAATTAGAAAGTATTGTTTTACCAAAAGAGTAGTTGATGCGTGGAATAAACTTCCAGCAGAGGTAATGAGTCAGTCAACAGTGGATTTAGAATTTTTTAGGTGAAGCATAGATCTATCCTCAGACAAATAAGTTAAAAGTTAAAATAACAAAGTTAAAAAAAATGGGGCAGACTTGATGGCCCACTTATTTTTTTTTCTGCCGTTATTGCCATGTGTAGTTACACAGTTTAATTTATCAGACATTTTAGTTAGTAACTGCAAACACTGGACTCTATTGTTTATTTTTGGTTCAAATACCATACGCTACAGATACTAAAAAAAAAAAAATAGCTAGTAATAAAGAGTATTAACATCCACTATGTACTATATAAAATGGCAATGAGTGGTATAACGACCTTTATAGGTACCTAGGAAAAAGAAATTAAAGAATCAATAAAATTTTAAAATACATTTAAAACAGAACACAGCTCCCATATAATTTTACTCCGTCTTCACCTGTGTAGATCAGCCTTTCTAAGTCCTTCCAACACAAAGGAATCCTTGCAATAACTTCCCAATCTCAGTGAATTCCTACTAAAAATTACTTTATTTACGACTCATGATAGTGTGATGGTCGGAGGGAAGAATGCTCCTTACACTTGTGGTCATTGGGAAGAATTACCCCTTACAGTTAGCTGAAAAGATCAGTGCTGACAGTGGGAACTCATCTAGGAGGCAGAAATTGCTCATTGCTCAAGGAACCCCCCCAGCAACCTCTGGAGAAACCCTAGCGTTCCACAGAACCCTGGTTGAGAAGTCCTGGTGTAGATATTACAATCCAGCACCCCGTAGCTATAATTGCATTCCTGTATTCTTGGTTCCCAGTCCAGTGACTATCCATAACTTTTATAGTTTGTCTATTGAGGTTATTATATGTTCATATATTCATATTCTCCTTGTAGTTATAATCCTGGTAAAGGTCTTCAAAATCCGTAGGACGCCTGTCCCGTATAGAGTTAAAACTATCAAGTTGTTTTTTTGCAGTGTTGCTCTTATCAATGAGGATGTTTGTAATGTGAAGTTCTCTTTTTTTTTGCTGTTTCTCCTTTCTGTATTTCCACAGCTTTAAAAATTAGTGTCTCTGCATTTCCTGGTAATTTTACACCTTGAGTCTTGACCTTGTAGTAGGGCTATCCAAACTTTTTGAACAAAGGGCCAGTTTACTGTCCTTCAGTAGGGATGAGCTTCGACTCGAACATCGGCTGTTCGCCAGTTCGCAGAACAGCGAACAATTTGGGGTGTTCGCGGCAAATTCGAAAACCGCGGAACACCCTTTCAAAGTCTATGGGAGAAATAAAAAGTGCTCATTTTAAAGGCTAATATGCATGGTATTGTCCTAAAAAGTGTTTGGGGACCCGGGTCCTGCCCCAGGGGACATGGATCAATGCAAAAAAAAAGTTTTAAAAACAGCCGTTTTTTGGGAGCAGTGATTTTAATAATGACGTGGGGGGTCCCCCTAAATTCAATACCTGGCCCTTCAGGTCTGGTATGGATATTAAGGGGAACCCCGTGCCAAAATGTAAAAAAAAAATGACGTATGGGTGCCCCTCTAAATTCATACCAGACCCTTCAGGTCTGGTATGGATTTTAAGGGGAACCCCGCGCCAAAATGTAAAAAAAAATTGGTGTGGGGTCCCCCCAAAAATCCATACCAGACCCTTATCCGAGCACGCAACCTGGCAGGCCGCAGGAAAAGAGGAGGGGACGAGAGAGCGCCCCCCCCCTGGACCGTACCAGGCCCCATGCCCTCAACATTGGGAGGGTGCTTTGGGGTCCCCCCTAAAGCACCTTGTCCCCATGTTGATGAGGACAAGGGCCTCATCCCCACAACCCTGGCCGATGGTTGTGGGGGTCTGCAGGCGGGGGGCTTATCGGAATCTGGAAGCCCCCTTTAACAAGGGGACCCCCAGATCCCGGCCCTCCCCCCTGTGTGAAATGGTAAGGGGGTACAAAAGTACCCCTACCATTTCACAAAAAAACTGGCAAAAATGTTAAAAATGACAAGAGACAGTTTTTGACAATTCCTTTATTTCTTCTATCTTCTTTCTTCTAACTTCTTTCTTCCTTCATGCTTTGGTTTCTTCCTCCATCTTCTTCCTCTTCTGGTTCTTCTGGTTGTTATGGTTCTTCTGGTGTTCTCGTCCAGCATCTTCCTCCGCGGCGCCTCCTTGTCTTCATCTTCTTCTCGGGCCGCTACGCATCCACGATTGGATGGAAGGCTCCCGCTGTGTGACGCTTCTCCTCTTCTGACGGTTCTTACACTTTTATTGCACTTTTATTGTTTGACTTTAAGCATTACTAAAATCACTGTTCCCGAAAAAACGCCCGTTTTTAAAACTTTTTTTTGCATTGATCCATGTCCCCTGGGGCAGGACCCAGGTCCCCAAACACTTTTTAGGACAAAACCATGCATATTAGCCTTTAAAATGAGCACTTTTGATTTCGAACGTTCGAGTCCCATAGACTTCAATAGGGTTCTAAAGTTCTTGCAAAGTTTTGGTCTGTTAGCCAGTTCTGGTGCGAACTGAACCGGGGGGGTGTTCGGCTCATCCTTATCCTTCAGACTTTAGAGGGGGGGGAGTGGAAGTAGAAAATTCCCCATTGTTGGTGTTAGTGGACTGTATAGTGCCTGTTGTTGGAATCAGTGGTAATACTAGTGCCCTATTGTTGACAACAGTGGTAGGAATAGCACCCAATCATTGGTGTGAATGGGAGGAATAGTGTTCCACCATTAGTGGCAGTTGTGGATGGAATGGTGCCCCAAGGGCCGGATAGAGGCAAGCAAAGAGCCCCCTTTAGCACCCAGAGCCACAGTTTAGAGACCACTGTCTTGTAGGCTCATTTCTCTTCTCATATAAGGTTGATTTGTCTTTAATTCCATCTGACATTTTATTTTATTTTGTTGAATAATTTAGGTGTTACCAAAAAATAGAACTTTTCTCAACAGTCAGTTTCCTCTTTATCCACTTTATACTGCAGTAAGTTTTTCTTTCCTTACAAAACATCTCTATGATGCAGCACAAAACACCCTAAAAACTTAAAGTTGACCTCCAGACAAACAGCTGAATACACAGATACAATACATTACACATATGGGAGTTGTTTTACCTGCCAATGGATTTGTAGCTCTGCCCATATAGTACTGAGATTTACACAACTCTGCCACACAGTATAGTCCTGTATTGCAAAATAGGAGACCTGATTTGAAGCTGCTGCAGTTAAAAACAGGTCATATCCCTCCCCCAGCCTGTGACTGGACAGTGAAAGGAGAAGCAGCAGATTGAGCCACTTGTATAATCATGACACCGATAGCAGAAACCAAATGTAAAAAATGGTTCTAAATCATAATATAGATCCTTAAAGATGTCATAATACATGTGAATGTTATACCACTAACAAATGCAAAAATCCAAGAATATGTCAATCTTTATATTAGTGAAAAAAGTGAACAAATGTGAAAAAAATTGAAAAATAGCTTTTAAAAAGTCCCAAAAATTATATATAAAAACAAATTATAATCCTTTCACTGTCCTTATACTTCACAAGTGGCCCAACATTTCAACCTCCTGTGCATCCACCACCGAGTGACACTGCTTTAAGGAGCCTCATACCAGATGATATAGACCATTGGAAAATTGTTGAAATTGTGACCAGGCAGCGGGAAAAGCAAATAGAACTCTAGGGTGCATCACTAGAGGGATCACCAGCAGGAAAAAGGAGGTTCGAATTCCTCTATTTAGATCTTTATATCACTAGAGGGATCACCAGCAGAAAGAAGAAGGTTCTGATTTCTCTATATAGATCTTTATATCACTAGAGGGATCACCAGCAGGAGGAAGGAGGTTCTGATTCCTTTATATAAATCTTTATATCTCTAAGGGGATCACCAGCAGAAAGAAGAAGGTTCTGATTTGTTTATATAGATCTTTATATCACTAGAGGTATCACCAGCAGATGCAAGGAGGTTCTGATTCCTCTATATAGATCTTTATATCACTAGAGGGATCACCAGCAAGAGGAAGGAGGTCCTGATTTCTCTACATGTTGATGAGGACAAGGGCCTCATCCCCACAACCCTGGCCGGTGGTTGTGGGGGTTTGCGGGCGGGGGGCTTATCGGAATCTGGAAGCCCCCTTTAACAAGGGGACCCCCAGATCCCGGCCTCCCCCTGTGTGAAATGGTAAGGAGGTACAAAAGTACCCCTACCATTTCACTAAAAAAATGTTAAAAATGACAAGAGACAGTTTTTGACAATTCCTTTATTTAAATACTTCTTCTTTCTTCTATCTTCCTTCATCTTCTGGTTCTTCTGGTTCTTCTGGCTCTTCTGGTTCTTCCTCCGGCGTTCTCGTCCAGCATCTCCTCCGCGGCGTCTTCTATCTTCTTCTCCTCGGGCCGCTCCGCACCCATGGCATGGGGGGAGGCTCCCGCTCTTCTCTTCTTCTTCATCTTCTTCTCTTCTTCTCTTCTTCTTTTCTTCTCTTCTTCATTTTCTTCTCCGGGCCGCTCCGCGCCCATGCTGGCATGGAGGGAGGCTCCCGCTGTGTGACGGCGCTCCTCGTCTGACAGTTCTTAAATAACGGGGGGCGGGGACTTGACGGGACTTCCCTGTGACGTCACGGGGAATGCCACAGGGAAGTCCCGTCATGTCCCGTGCGTCAGAGGGGGGCGGGGTCACCAGGTGGCCCCGCCCCCATTATTTAAGAAATGTCAGACGAGGAGCACCGTCACACAGCGGGAGCCTCCCTCCATGCCAGCATGGGTGCGGAGCGGCCCGGAAAAGAAAATGAAGAAGAGAAGAAGAGAAGAAGAGAAGAAAAGAAGAAGAGAAGAAAAGAAGAAGAGAAGAAGATGAAGAAGATGAAGAGAAGAGCGGGAGCCCCCCCATGCCATGGGTGCGGAGCGGCCCGAGGAGAAGAAGATAGAAGACGCCGCGGAGGAGATGCTGGACGAGAACGCCGGAGGAAGAACCAGAAGGGCCAGAAGAACCAGAAGAACCAGAAGATGAAGGAAGATAGAAGAAAGAAGAAGTATTTAAATAAAGGAATTGTCAAAAACTGTCTCTTGTCATTTTTAACATTTTTGACAGTTTTTTAGTGAAATGGTAGGGGTACTTTTGTACCTCCTTACCATTTCACACAGGGGGGGGGGCGGGATCTGGGGGTCCCCTTGTTAAAGGGGGCTTCCAGATTCCGATAAGCCCCCCGCCCGCAGACCCCCACAACCACCGGCCAGGGTTGTGGGGATGAGGCCCTTGTCCTCATCAACATGGGGACAAGGTGTTTTGGGGGGCTACCCCAAAGCACCCTCCCAATGTTGAGGGCATGTGGCCTGGTACGGTTCAGGAGGGGGGGGGCGCACTCTCATCCCCCCCTCTTTTCCTGCGGCCTGCCAGGTTGCGTGCTCGGATAAGGGTCTGGTATGGATTTTTGGGGGGACCCCACGCCGTTTTTTTTTTTTTTTTTTTGGCGCGGGGTTCCCCTTAAAATCCATACCAGACCTGAAGGGTCTGGTATGGAATTTAGGGGGAACCCCACGTCATTTTTTTTTTTTATTTTGGCCGGGGTTCCCCTTAATATCCATACCAGACCTGAAGGGCCTGGTATGGAATTTAGGGGGACTCCCACGTCATTTTTTTTTTTAAATTTTGGTTCGGGGTTCCCCTTTGGGGAATTCCCATGCCGTTTTTATCAATGAACTTCTATGTGTATTGTCGGCAATGCAATAGCCGCGGGTAGTTTTAAATGAGTTTTTTCCTTCAAAATGTCATTTTGCTGTCAGACTGTTCTAAACACAGGAAACATGCGCCCCTTTACAGGCATACTATAGACACCCCCCAGGTACGAAATTTAAAGGGATATTACACTTTTATCGTTTGACTTTAAGCATTATTAAAATCACTGCTCCTGAAAAAACGGCCGTTTGTAAAACTTTTTTTTGCATTGATCCATGTCCCCTGGGGCAGGACCCAGGTCCCCAAACACTTTTTATGACAATAACTTGCATATTAGCCTTTAAAATTAGCACTTTTGATTATTCATGTTCGTGTCCCATAGACTTTAACGGTGTTCGCGTGTTCGAACGAACTTTTTTCCTGTTCGCATGTTCTGGTGCGAACCGAACAGGGGGGTGTTCGGCTCATCCCTACTAAACACACACAGTTTAATTTACAGTGTCCCTTCTATTTCTGTATGTGGATGATGGCACTGTTATTATTTAAATAGAAAAAAAAAAAAATCTAGTACCTTTTTCGTAATCGCTATACAGCTGTCACATGATCCAGCTCTCTCCCAGCCTGTCTGCAGTGAAACATAAGCAGGAGGAGCTTCTAGTGCTCTGCTGCTAGTCACATGTTTGTTTTTTTTTAAAACTAACAGTATTTGAAATACAGAGTAAAAATAAATAATTAATATCAATAAACTGTTTTAAATTGTCATAGAAATATATATTTGAAATCAAATCATTATTATTATTTTTTTAATAAAACGGTGTGGTCGATTTCTGCCAGTCACAGGCTGTGTCACGCCTCTTCAATCTGTATCTTAGAATAAGAGGGAGGTGAAGCCTCCATTAATCTACATCTAATATCCCTCCCCTATTGTGTTTAGCTTGTTAGTGAGCATGGAGGAGGAGAGAGGGAGCTAGCTGTCATTTACCACTGTGTATACGCCCACATGTGTGATTCTATAGACAAATGGGCTGCTCAGAAGTGATAGAGAGGAAATGCTCAGCATAGAAACTCACTGAAAACTGAGCATATGCAGAGCTGCCACCACAGCTGCAAAATCTCTAGCTGAATTGGGGACATGAACAGAAAGGGGAGATAGAGAGCAGCAGGATCAACCAGTTTTTTTGCAGAATACAGAAAAGGAGTCTTATAGTGAGTGAGTGAGTGAGTATGAACAGCATGTAATATACCATTTATTGATCTTTTTTTATGATGTGGGTTTAGTGACACTTTACATGTAAAATAAGCTCTCTCCTCTCTCCCTTGCTCTCTTTTAATATACAGTATCTCACAAAAGTGAGTACACCCCTCCCATTTTTGTAGATATTTTATTATTTTTTTTCATGTGACAACACTGAAGAAACGACACTTTTCTACAATGTAACATAGTGAGTGTACAGCTTATATAACAGTGTAAATTTGCTGTCCCCTGAAAAACAAATCAACACACAGCCATTAATGTCTAAACCGCTGACAACAAAAGTGAGTACACCCCTAAGTGAAAATGTCCAAATTGGGCCCAAAGTGTCAATATTTTGTGTGGCCACCATTATTTTCCAGCACTGTCTTAACCCTCTTGGGCATGGAGTTCACCAGAGCTTCACAGGTTGCCACTGGAGTCCTCTTCCACTCCTCCATGACGACATCACAGAGCTGGTGGATGTTAGAGACCTTGAGCTCCTACACCTTCTGTTTGAGGATACCCCACAGATGCTCAATAGGGTTTAGGTCTGGAGACATGCTCGACCATGTCCATCACCTTTACCCTCAGTTTCTTTAGTCATCGTCTTGGAGGCGTGTTTGGGGTCATTATCATGTTGGAATACTGCCCGGCGGCCCAGTCTCCGAAGGGAGGGGATCATGCTCGGCTTCTGTTTGTCACAGTACATGTTGGCATTTAGGGATGAGCCGAACACCCCCCTGTTCGGTTCGCACCAGAACATGCGAACAGGAAAAAAGTTCGTTCGAACATGCGAACACCGTTAAAGTCTATGGGACACGAACATGAATAATCAAAAGTGCTAATTTTCAAGGCTTATATGCAAGTTATTGTCATAAAAAGTGTTTGGGGACCTGGGTCCTGCCCCAGGGGACATGGATCAATGCAAAAAAAAGTTTTAAAAACGGCCGTTTTTTCAGGAGCAGTGATTTTAATAATGCTTAAAGTCAAACAATAAAAGTGTAATATCCCTTTAAATTTCGTACCTGGGGGGTGTCTATAGTGTGCCTGTAAAGGGGCGCATGTTTCCTGTGTTTAGAACAGTCTGACAGCAAAATGACATTTTGAAGGAAAAAACTCATTTAAAACTACCCGCGGCTATTGCATTGCCGACAATACACATAGAAGTTCATTGATAAAAAACGGCATGGGAATTCCCCAAAGGGGAACCCCGAACCAAAATTAAAAAAAAAAAATGACGTGGGGGTCCCCCTAAATTCCATACCAGGCCCTTCAGGTCTGGTATGGATATTAAGGGGAACCCCAGCCAAAATTAAAAAAAAAAATGACGTGAGGTTCCCCCTAAATTCCATACCAGACCCTTCAGGTCTGGTATGGATTTTAAGGGGAACCCCGCGCCAAAAAAAAAAAAAAAAAAACGGCGTGGGGTCCCCCCAAAAATCCATACCAGACCCTTATCCGAGCACGCAACCTGGCAGGCCGCAGGAAAAGAGGGGGGGACGAGAGTGTGGCCCCCCCTCCCTCCTGAACCGTACCAGGCCACATGCCCTCAACATTGGGAGGGTGCTTTGGGGTAGCCCCCCAAAACACCTTGTCCCCATGTTGATGAGGACAAGGGCCTCATCCCCACAACCCTGGCCGGTGGTTGTGGGGGTCTGCGGGCGGGGGGCTTATCGGAATCTGGAAGCCCCCTTTAACAAGGTGACCCCCAGATCCCGGCCCCCCCCCTGTGTGAAATGGTAAGGGGGTACATAAGTACCCCTACCATTTCACGAAAAAAGTGTCAAAAATGTTAAAAATGACAAGAGACAGTTTTTGACAATTCCTTTATTTAAATGCTTCTTCTTTCTTCTATCTTGCTTCATCTTCTGGTTCTTCTGGCTCTTCTGGTTCTTCTGGTTCTTCCTCCGGCGTTCTCGTCCAGCATCTCCTCCGCGGCGTCTTCTGTCTTCTTCTCCTCGGGCCGCTCCGCACCCATGGCATGGGGGGGAGGCTCCCGCTCTTCTCTTCTTCTCTTCTTCTTTTCTTCTTTTCTTCTTTTCTTCTCTTCTTCTTCATTTTCTTCTCCGGGCCGCTCCGCAATCCATGCTGGCATGGAGGGAGGCTCCCGCTGTGTGACGGCGCTCCTCGTCTGACAGTTCTTAAATAACAGAGGGGGGCGGGGCCACCCGGTGACCCCGCCCCCCTCTGACGCACGGTGACTTGACGGGACTTCCCTGTGACGTCACGGGGAATGCCACAGGGAAGTCCCGTCAAGTCACCGTGCGTCAGAGGGGGGCGGGGTCACCGGGTGGCCCCGCCCCCCTCTGTTATTTAAGAACTGTCAGACGAGGAGCGCCGTCACACAGCGGGAGCCTCCCTCCATGCCAGCATGGATTGCGGAGCGGCCCGGAGAAGAAAATGAATAGGAAGAAGAGAAGAAGAGAAGAAAAGAAGAAAAGAAGAAAAGAAGAGAAGAAGAGAAGAGCGGGAGCCTCCCCCCCATGCCATGGGTGCGGAGCGGCCCGAGGAGAAGAAGACAGAAGACGCCGCGGAGGAGATGCTGGACGAGAACGCCGGAGGAAGAACCAGAAGAACCAGAAGAGCCAGAAGAACCAGAAGATGAAGCAAGATAGAAGAAAGAAGAAGCATTTAAATAAAGGAATTGTCAAAAACTGTCTCTTGTCATTTTTAACATTTTTGACACTTTTTTCGTGAAATGGTAGGGGTACTTATGTACCCCCTTACCATTTCACACAGGGGGGGGGCCGGGATCTGGGGGTCACCTTGTTAAAGGGGGCTTCCAGATTCCGATAAGCCCCCCGCCCGCAGACCCCCACAACCACCGGCCAGGGTTGTGGGGATGAGGCCCTTGTCCTCATCAACATGGGGACAAGGTGTTTTGGGGGGCTACCCCAAAGCACCCTCCCAATGTTGAGGGCATGTGGCCTGGTACGGTTCAGGAGGGAGGGGGGGCCGCACTCTTGTCCCCCCCTCTTTTCCTGCGGCCTGCCAGGTTGCGTGCTCGGATAAGGGTCTGGTATGGATTTTTGGGGGGACCCCACGCCGTTTTTTTTTTTTTTTTTTGGCGCGGGGTTCCCCTTAAAATCCATACCAGACCTGAAGGGTCTGGTATGGAATTTAGGGGGAACCCCACGTCATTTTTTTTTTTAAATTTTGGCCGGGGTTCCCCTTAATATCCATACCAGACCTGAAGGGCCTGGTATGGAATTTAGGGGGACCCCCACGTCATTTTTTTTTTTTAATTTTGGTTCGGGGTTCCCCTTTGGGGAATTCCCATGCCGTTTTTATCAATGAACTTCTATGTGTATTGTCGGCAATGCAATAGCCGCGGGTAGTTTTAAATGAGTTTTTTCCTTCAAAATGTCATTTTGCTGTCAGACTGTTCTAAACACAGGAAACATGCGCCCCTTTACAGGCACACTATAGACACCCCCCAGGTACGAAATTTAAAGGGATATTACACTTTTATTGATTGACTTTAAGTATTATTAAAATCACTGCTCCTGAAAAAACGGCCGTTTTTAAAACTTTTTTTTGCATTGATCCATGTCCCCTGGGGCAGGACCCAGGTCCCCAAACACTTTTTATGACAATAACTTGCATATTAGCCTTTAAAATTAGCACTTTTGATTTCTCCCATAGACTTTTAAAGGGTGTTCCGCGGCATTCGAATTTGCCGCGAACACCCCAAATTGTTCGCTGTTCGGTGAACTTGCGAACAGCCAATGTTCGAGTCGAACATGAGTTCGACTCGAACTCGAAGCTCATCCCTATTGGCATTCATAGTTCCCTCAATGAACTGTAGCTCCCCAGTGCTGGCAGCACTCATGCAGCCCCAGACCATGACACTCCCACCACCATGCTTGACTGTATGCAAGACACACTTGTCTTTGTACTCCTCACCTAATTGCCGCCACACACGCTTGACACCATCTAAACCAAATACGTTTATCTTGGTCTCATCAGACCACAGGACATGGTTCCATTAATCCATGTCCTTAGTCTGCTTGTCTTCAGCAAACTGTTTGTGGGCTTTCTTGTGTATCATCTTTAGAAGAGGCTTCCTTCTGGGATGACAGCCATGCAGACCAATTTGATGCAGTGTACGGCGTATGGTCTGGGCACTGACAGGCTGACCCCCCCACCCCTTCAACCTCTGCAGCAATGCTGGCAGCACTCATACGTCTATTTCCCAAAGACAACCTCTGGGTATGACGCTGAGCACGTGCACTCAACTTCTTTGGTTGACAATAGCGAGGCCTGTTCGAAGTGGAACCTGTCCTGTTAAACCGCCGCATGGTCTTGACCACCGTGCCACAGCTCAGTTTCAGGGTCTTGGCAATCTTCTTATAGCCTAGGTCATCTTTATGTAGAGCAACAATTCTTTTTTTCAGATCCTCAAAGAGTTCTTTGCCATGAGGTGCCATGTTGAACTTCCAGTGACCAGTATGAGAGAGTGAGAGTGATAACACCAAATTTAACACACCTGCTCCCCATTCACACCTGAGACCTTGTAACACCAACAAGTCACATGACACCGGGGAGAGGGAAAATGGCTAATTGGGCCCAGTTTGGACATTTTCACTTAGGGGTGTACTCACTTTTGTTGCCAGCGGTTTAGACATTAATGGCTGTGTGTTGAATAATTTTGAGGGGACAGCAAATTTACACTGTTATACAAGCTGTACACTCACTACTTTACATTGTAGCAAAGTGTCATTTCTTCAGTGTTGTCACATGAAAAGATATAATAAAATATTTACAAAAATGTGAGGAGTGTACTCACTTTTGTGAGATACTGTGTATATATATATATATATATATATATATATATATATATATATATATATATATATATATATATATATATATGAGAGAGAGATACTAGGCTGTATGTCAACCTGATGATTAGATGATACAGTAAAATAAATTAATGAAATGTTTTTCTTTAAAGTGGAAATAAACTCTGTACTACCGCTTGTACCTACAGGTAAGCATATAATAAAGCTTACCGGTAGGTACTGAGAATATCTCCTAAAGTTGTTTAGGAGATATTCAGACTGCATATGCGCTCTGAAGCTCCGGCTTACAGTGCCGGACCTTCAGAGCCTGTGCCGGAAATGGCAGTTCCAGTGCGCAAGCGCAGGAGTGACGTCATCGTATCTTGATGTGGCTGTAAAGCATTTTAAGTACCCCATGCACACTGCTCTGGTGTTTTGCTGCAGGCGGAGGGCACACGTTCACCATCCAACCCTGCTGCCGGCAGCCTGTAAAAGTCTAAGAGAGCCGCAGCAGCTGACCGCCTCTCATAGAGTTTGACAGGCTTCCGGCAGCGGGGCTGGATGGTATAACTGTGTTCTTTACTTGTTATACAGCCTACATTAAAAATGCATGGCTTCAGTTGGGCTTTAGGGCTATTTTACACTTGCTTCAAAACATGGCTTCGGACACGCTTTGTCAAAGCCCTTGTCACTAAATAAAATGGTTAGCTTACAGTCCTGTTTACACCTGCTTTTGCTTGGTGCTTCGATGAGGCTTCGCTGGGGCTTCAGTGGGGCTTCAGGGGGCATCGATGAGGCTTCATGGGGCTTCAGTGGGGCTTCAGTGGGGCTTCAGTGGGGCTTCGGTGAGGTTTCGGTGGGGCTTCGCTGGGGCTTCACTGGGGCTTCGGTGAGGCTTCATGGGGCTTTGACGAGGCTTCAGTGGGGCTTCAGTGGGGCTTCGGTGAGGCTTCATGGGGCTTCAGTGGGGCTTCAAGCGAGCTATGCCAAAGACTTCTATGGAGGCTTTGAAGACGATTTTAAGCACCACTGAAGCTATGAGTAAGCACTCAGTCCTGAGTGCGAAACGCGTCAGCTTATCTGTACTTTCTGCATGACAGTCTTGTTATTTTGATGATCCCATTTTTTCAATAAAGTGAAGTTTTTTGACTACATCCGGTGTGCGGCATCCAAATCTTCCCCTCCATTCAAGCCCACCACTGAAGCTACATGGGGTATAATTTTTGAAGCAAAGGCGAAGCAAAGCAAAAGCAGGTGTTAACAGGATTATAAGCTAATCATTTTATTTAGTAACAGGAGCTTTAACTAACGTTCAGAGAGCTTTAAAGTGGTTGTACACCGTGTACAACCACTTTTACCTACAGGTAAGCCTATATTAAGGCCTACCTGTAGGTGCTTGAAATATCTCCTAAACCTCCGCGGTTTAGGAGATATTTACGAAAAAGCCGAGCGCCGATCACTACGGCGCATGCGCACTTTAGAAAGGGCACATTGTGCTGTTTCTAATAGGGGTCATGCCATAACTGGCGGCTCCCGCGCACATGCGCGGGAGTGACGTCACGCGACTCCGGCCAGTCACAGAGCCAGAGTTCGTGGCCCCGGAAGGAAGAGGGGCGAAGATGGATGCTCCCTGCTAGTAGGGACAACAGTGACATCGCGGGCTTTGGTTTCAGGTGATTGACACATAATGGGCTACTATGCGATGCATAGTAAGTAGCCTATTATGCTTTACCTTTGCAGGGAAATAAAGAGGAAGTAAAACCCACCAGGGTTTACTTCCTCTTTAATGCGTATAGATCTGCATTACTTTGTATTATTTATATCTGCCCATAGTACAGCTTTGATAATGTTCGGATAGTTTTTGAATAACCCAACACCCAACGATTTATATGGCAACTCCTTCCATTTACATGATTTAATGTAAGTAAATTGAAGGGAAAGCTTTGCTCCAACGCTGTGCATATACTATAATGGTCCCATGTATATTGTTAGAGATCAGGGACTGTTTTATTTTTGTATTTTTTTTTTAATAAATCAAAATTTTATTCATTTATATAATACACAGTACATTTACATTTATACAACATACTATACCCCTACATTCAACCCAATAACAGAACACCAGTTACCCCATGTATCCCATTTAACCGAGGTTTTCCCTCTCCTTTTTTCCTTCTTTTCTCTTCCCTCTCCCTTTCTTTTCCCTTTCTTAAAAAAAAAAAATTCTTTTCTCTCTTTCTTTTCCTCTTCCCTCCCTCCTCCTCCCTCTTCTTCCCCTCCTTCCTTCTTCCTCCCCTATAGAACTATCCGTGTTACCCCCCACCCCCCTCCTTAATGTAATTTGCTTCCAGTACTACCTCCTGTGTATTCATACTTAAATGAGATTATAGATTAATTTTCCCCCCTGTTCTAATTCATATCATAAACCCCTATTTTTCATAATTATATTATTTGTGCATATGTGAGAATAAAAAAAAAAAAATAACAAAAAACCCCCCTTCTGTGATTCCCCCCCCCCCCCATCTTTAATATCAATTTACCCAACTCCTCCCTCCCATATCCAAACGTGCTTAACTAAATTTATGAAGTGAATTTCTCCTTTATTTAATTTGTGTCATAAATCACTATTATCCATAATTATAAATTGTGCCTTCTTCCCTCCCCCCTATCTTTAATATTAATTTACCTCTACTCTTCCCCCCCAATGTACACACCTGATGAAACTAAATTATAAAGTGAATTCCCCCTTCTTCTGACTCGTGTCATAAATCATTGTAGTTCCTAAAAAAAAACAAAAAAAACAAAAAAAAAAAAACAAAAACAAACCACACAACACCCTACCCCACATCACCCTCACCACTCAGTGTTAATTAGGGGAATCAGAGTGAATGGAAGAACCAAAAAAAAAAAAAAGTACCCCTCGGAAAATGAGACCATACATCCACTCATTATCTTACCCCCCACCCCCTTTACTTAATTGGCATTGGAGAAGTGTTAATATTTATCTTTCTCTTTCTGGGCTTATTTCTTATTTCTTAATTCTTAATTCTTAATGACTATACCATTTCTACTTCCATTATCCATTGGTGTTTCCCTCTTCCATTATCTCCCTGGCGCACTGTTCCCATTTTGCCCATGTAATTTCAAATTTCTCTTTTTGATTTTTAACCACATGAACCCACCTCTCCGCTTGCTTTATTATGTTAACCTCATTTCTCCACTCCATGACTGACGGGCTCCGATCCCGCCTCCAGTACTTCGGGATCAGTTTTTTTGCTGCGTTTAATAAATGTGGGGTTATGCTTTCCCTATACTTTTTGACAGATCCGGAATTCCCGTGAAACAAATATTGCACAGGCCCGAATTCCAAGGAATCCACTGTTAGTTTCTTAATCCATGGTGCCACTGATTCCTAAAATGTTTTAATTGTTGGACATGTCCACCAAAGATGAAGAAACGTTCCCCTCTGTCCACAACCCCTCCAACACCTATCGCTAGACGCTGAAGTGATTTGTGCTAGTTTTACTGGTGTCCTAAACCATCTTGCCAGGAGCTTATATGCCATCTCTTGCACTTTTGAGCTTATGGATGTCGTGAATGTTAATGATATCATTCTATTAATTTGTTTATCTGTCCAGACTTGGCCCAGCTCCCTCTCCCATTCTTTTATAAAGTATGGGGGTGTCCTTTCTTGTTCCCTTAGAATCATTTTATACATTCGAGATAGCATATGTCCAGCTTCTGATGTCTGCACACACTGCCTCTCAAATGCCGTAAGTGAATTCATGGGTCTTAATGGTTTAGATTTCTTGAGAAAACTCTTCATTTGGTGGTGTTTCCATTCTGCCATTCGTATCTTTCCAAATCTCTTGACCATTTCTGTCAGTGACAAGAGGGCTCCATTAGGAGCAAACTTGCCACATCTAGTAATCCCATCCTGACCCCATGCCCCCAGACTTCCCGTCTCCTCCCCCGGAGGGAACCAAGGAAATCCCTCCAAAGGAGCTAGAGGGGAGGTCTGGGGGGCATATCTACCCTTACTGTTCAATCTATCCCATACTTCCAATGAGTTCAGGGTCATCGGTGATGTCCATTGTGACAGCCCCCTCAATGAACCCTGAATCCATGGTGCTCCTGCCAGGTTTCTCCCTGCCATTGACATTTCTGCCTGTACCCATGGTTTACTCTTTAGGTCCTGGCACCAGTCTACTATTCTTACTAGAGTCATGGCCTTATAGTAGGACGATATATCCGGGAGTCCTAAGCCTCCCTCACCTCTGCTTCTCCTTAAGATATCGTAGGCCAATCTAGGCCTCCTATCACTCCATACAAAGGCCACAAACAGTCTACGCACTTGCCTGAAAAGAGTCGCTGGTAACTTGATTGGCACTGTGCGCAGCATATAAACCATTCTGGGCAGTATACTCATTTTTATGGCACTGATTCTTCCGAACCAGGTCAGATATTTATCCTTCCATTTTTTTAGCTCTTCTGTTATTTCTTTTAGTAATGAGCCATAGTTACGTTCATACAATAGTTCATAGTCTGCGCTAATTTGTACCCCCAAGTACGTCAGCGACTCCTTATTCCATATAAATGGGTACATCTCTTTCAGTGACCTCTCCATCTCCGCTGGGATATTACTAGGAAAGATGACTGATTTCTCAAAATTAATCTTGAAACCAGACACCCTTCCAAATCTCTGTACCTCCGCCATCAGTGCGGCTATGGATGTCTGAGGAGCGGAGAGGAAAAATAATAGGTCATCCGCATACGCTGCTACTTTATGCTCCATATTTCCTATGTACGTCCCTACTATCTCCTCGTTTTTTCTAATTCTGCGTAGAAATGGTTCCATCACTATCGCAAATATCAAAGGGGACAGTGGACACCCCTGCCTAGTACCGTTTTGTATGTTGAAACATTCGGATACTGTCCCATTGACCTTAATTCTTCCTCTGGGTTTCCCATATAGTGACATAATCCATCCTAGCATTTTTCCCCCCAGACCTATTCTTCCCAATACTTCTTTCATAAAGCCCCAGTTCACCCTGTCGAAGGCCTTTTCGGCATCCATCGACAGGGTGATTCCTGGGGCTCTATCCGGACCATGTCGCATCCATTGCAGTACATGGAGGGCGCGGATGGTATTGTCCCTGGCTTCCCGTCCTTTTATAAACCCCGTCTGGTCTGGATGTACCAAATCGCCTACATGTTCCTGAAGTCTCAAGGCCAAGATTTTTGCCAATAATTTGGTGTCGGAGTTCAGCAGAGAGATAGGCCTGTAGTTGGCACACATCTGGGGATCTTTTCCCTCTTTTGGTAATACCGTTATATATGCCAGTAATGCTTCTGGAGAGAGTGGATTCGCAGCATTAGTAGAGTTAAAATAACTGCAGAGTGGTTTTACCAAAACTGGGAGAAATTTTTTATAGTATGAGTTTGTCAGCCCATCTGGTCCTGGACTTTTCCCGGATGGCAGGGTTGCTATCACTCTGCTCAACTCTTCAAACGTGATTGGACGCTCCATATCCTCAGATATCTCTCTAGGTATTATAGGCATGAAAGCGCTCTCCATGTATTCATCTATTTCATTCCTTTATTTTTGTATTTGATGGTTGTAGATTGTAAGCTCCTAAGACAAATTATTATTTTCCTTACCTGTTACTTCTACATAAGGCTGGACATCTTGGTATCTGAATCTTATGTCATCTTCTTCAATGCTGAACTGATAACTACCTTCATCTTCAAATAACAGATCTTCTATGTAGAGAGAGCAGTCCCCTCTCCATACATCTCCAACCAGAAAGAATCGTCCATTAGTCCAATGCCTGGTATTACTTTTAGAAGTCACATTGTTTCCAGTCTTATTGTACCAAGTTCCCTTAGCATTTCTAGTTAAAATTTCTGTCCCAGACACAGTAAACCTGCATGGAATGTACACACACAGACCTCGCTGGACCGTTACACGGCTTTTATACTGTATCCTGGAAACAATTTACCGTCAGTACCTATTGATTAAAAAAAATAAAATGTGATTTTTTTTTTCTTACAGGACTTCTTTGCACAACATATGTGAAGTCATACATTTTGCTGCAATATTCAAGCACAGTGGCTGAGTGGTTAGCACTTACACCTAGCAGTACTAGGGTTGCTAGTTCAAATCCCAGCCATGGCACTACCTGCTTGGAGTTTGCATGTACTCCCTGTGCCTGCGTGGGTTTCCTCCCACACTTGAAAACACATGCTGGTAGGTTGGCTCCTGTCTAAATTGACCTTAGTATGTGTATAATTGTGAGTTAGGGACCTTAGATTAGGGCAGGACTGATATGAATGTACAATATATGTGAATTCATGGTGTTATATAAGTACCTGTAATAAATACATTTTCAACAAAGCCTGCTATCACCAATGCACTTTCAGAAAACAAAAATAATACTTTATTGCTGTTTGTTTTCATTTTGGAGCAGGGGCGTAGATAAAGGGGGAGGGGGTCAAAGAGAGCATCCTAGCCCAAAGTGTTGCTGAACAATGTTAGGCAGGAGGGTAGAAGCTGAATTCCCTGCTGAACACATTGATCAGTGGACAGTTAGGTAGGGGAGGGTTATAACCCCTGACATGGTTTTTTGCCCATCTGTGTCCTACTTGGGAGATTTACCTTCACTCTCCACTTAGTGCTCAAAGCTGAACCCTCCTCCCACCACAGGAGATTTTTCAGCATTTTCTATCCTGGTGACAACATGATCAAGAGAATCCTCCCCTAGTGAGGACAGTAATAAAACTCTGACAAAGATTCTCCACTCCATTGAAGATGAAAAATAAAAAAAATAAATAAATAAAATAAAAAATAAAAAAGATAAAATGAGGTTTAATGTTGATCAATGTACAGTTATGCACTTGGGGGCTAAGAATACGCATGCATCATACATACTAGGGGGAGTACAACTGGGGGAATCAATAGTGGAGAAGGATCTGGGGTTTTGGTAGATCATAAGCTCAATAATAGCATGCAATACCAAGCTGCGGCTTCCAAAGCGAGCAAAGTCCTTTCTTGTATTAAGAGAGGTATGGACTCCAGGGAGAGAGATATAATTTTGCCCCCCTGTACAAATCATTAGTAAGACCTCATCTGGAATATGCAGTTCAGTTTTAGGCACTAGTTCTCAAAAAGGATATCGGGGAACTGGAGAAAGTGCAGAGAAGGGCAACCAACTGATAAGAGGCATGGAGGAGCTCAGCTATGAGGAAAGATTAGAGGAACTGAATTTATTCCCTCTTGAGAAGAGGAGATTAAGGGGGATATGATCAACATGTACAAATACATAAGGGGTCCATATTGTGAACTTGGTGTTCAGTTATTCACTTTAAGGTCATCACAGAGGACAAGGGGGCACTCTTTACGTCTAGAGGAAAAAAGATTTAATCTCCAAATACGAAAAGGTTTCTTCACAGTAAGAGCTGCGAAAATGTGGAATAGACTCCCCCCAGAGGTGGTTCTGGCCAGCTCAGTTGATTGCTTTAAAAAGGGACCTGGATTCTTTCCTAAATGTACATAATATAACTGGGTACTGACATTTATAGGTAAAGTTAATCCAGGGAAAATCCGATGGCCTCTCGGGTGATCAGGAAGGAATTTTTTCCCCTGCTGTAGCAAATTGGAGCATGCTCTGCTGGGGTTATTTGCCTTCCTCTGGATCCACTTTGGGTCTAGGTTTATGTATATGGGATTGTATTTTTTTTTTGGTTGAACTAGATGGAATTTCTGTCTTTTTTCAACCTGACTAACTATGTAACTATGTAAGGCTCACCAGCCATTAGACCCAGTCTGCTAGCTGTATTTAAGGCCCCTTTCAAATGGGACAGACTTCACCTGCTCAGCGGGGAATCTGTCCGCCAGTCCCCGCTGAGCAAGCGGATTACAGGTCCCTGCCCGCTCTGCTGATGCAGAGCAGACATGGACACAGCCCACTTTCCTCTATGGGCAAATGTGTATGAGTAAATGGACCACCTCTCCGTTTACACTTGACTGCCATCCGATCCTATCCGCCAGCCGGAAGGGGAACGGATCCCCCATCCGTCTGTTTTTAGCGCATAGGATCAGTATAGAGGACTCGACAGGTCAGCCTGTGTGAAAGGGGCCTAATACTTTATTTTATACTTACCTGTCCCAGTTGTCTTCAGGCTTCAAGCATGGGGCCCCCTTCCTGTTCAGATCATCGGCTAGAATTAGGTGGTCTACAATGATGCAGAGTGTCGCTCATGGAATGAGGTCAGCACTGCTCTGTTCACCATTAAACAGTGAGTACAAGGTGTTTTGGTGACAATCAGTACATGGGTCCATGATGCCCAACACTCACAGTATGTCTTCGGTCTCCTGGATTGAATGACGTCCAAACTGAGGACATCTAGTGGCCAAAAGGAATTACTCCATAAGACAGCACAAAGTGGAAGATGAGTATTGCAGATTTTTTTTTTTTTTTTGCTTTTATTAGTTCCTGCAGCATCAATTAATAAAAAAAACTCTCTTGCGGAGTTCCAAGCACCACTGCTATCTAATGCCCTGTACACACGGTCAGATTTTCCGGCGGAAAATGTTCGATGGAAGCCTTTTGTCGGAAATTCCGACCGTGTGTAGGCTCCATCGGACAGTTTCCATCGGAATTTCTGTCGCACAAAATTTGAGATCTGGTTCTCAAATTTTCCGACAACAAAATCCGTTCGCGAAGTGCCACCCATGCTCAGAATCAAGCAGAAGAGCCACACTGGCTAGTGTACTTCACTTTTCTCGGCTCATCGTACATGTTGTACGTTACCACGTTCTTGACGTTCGGAATTTCCGACCAACTTTATGTGATCGTGTGTATGCAAGACAAGTTTGAGCCAACATCCGTCAGAAAAAAATCATGGATTTTGTTGTCGGAATGTGCGATCGTGTGTACGGCATTCAATGCATTTTTTTTTTTTTTTTTTTTTACATAGTAACAGGGTCAATTTTTTATTCTCACTCATTGAAGGTGAATATGTACATATGGACACTGCTAACTGGCTGCATAAAAAAAACAAAAAAACAATTGTACGGGGATTTGGATTCCATGCCATAATGTATAATTAAAAGATTTTTCAGCATTACAAAGCCAGACACTAACACAAGTTATACTCACCACTCCACAGATGCGATATAATATAAATGAGGATGTGGTAATAGCTGAGGTGATAACCACTTCTTTTTAATTTCATATTAGAAAGCATTAGACAGTCCACAGTTCCTAGAATACAATACAATTGTCAGGTGATGATTTTAAAGAGATTTATAATGTGCACGAGCAGAACCTGACACCCTCATAGGTTTTGTGTCTTCCCCTTCACTTTATATTGATAATCAGTAGCACGGTGTGTTTTAGATCAAAGCCCAGGTCAGCCAAGACGTGCTGAGGAACAGGAGCTGCCACACACAAACTTACTTGGAAGGTAGAGACAGGGGACATTCAAAGGTGATCTATCCCAAAAAGAGTGTTGATATGATGATATTATACTAAGGTTATATAGAGATACTGTTGCAACACTATAAGAAAAAGTTCTAAAATATGACTTTTAAAGATACAAGAAACAAAACCATTATATATGACAAATACAATACCAAAGGTCTAACCCACATTTCGACTATAAGTTTACACCCAAACATAAGATAGAGGTCTTGTTGGGTTTTAATGACTGATGTGTGTATTTTAGTGCTGGACTGGTAAAAGTGAAAATTGGCTCTGATGGATATATACTAGTGCCTGTAAGGTCAACGCTTTTCACCAAATGTTTGGCTTCTTCAGGACTATACTACACTATATTACCAAAAGTATTGGGACACCTGCCTTTCCATGCACATGAACTTTAATGGCACCCCAGTCTTTGTCCGTAGGGTTCAATATTGAGTTATACATGGTGAGTACTGCACTAATCTAAAAATTAAACATAAAATAAATGACCTCACAGCAGCAACTTTTCTGTGAGACACACACAGCATAAATCAATAGTCCAATAATAAAGTTGCGCTAAAGTTAGACAAGAAAAACAGCAAAACACGCTGCAAACAAAGAGTCCAAACAGTGATGAAGGAAACAGTCCTACAGTGTACTACTAATCTCCAAAATAGTGTGCAATTTCCAAAGAAAAGCCTCCACCTAATGAATTGGCCGCTTACCAGTTCCTTATGACGTCCTATTATGGAAGGTCTATCCCGCTTGTGGCTATTATACCCAGCCAAGGCCTCTGTTCTTCCAGGGGAATCACGTTGATAAGCACTCACCACTCAAGGGAGAACCCAATCATAGAAGGACCCCAAAAGAGATAAGGCATAGGGTAAAATCTTCAACATTTATTTATTATTTAAAAGTTTGCACTTACAACAAGTCGATAAAAAAAATTGCATAAACAAGCCAGCCAGCTCAAACATAGCAGCTCATCCTTCTGGGACCTGCGTGAACACGGTGACCTCAACACATCGCTCCTCCCTATGCGTTTTGTCACAAGATGACGTTGTCCTGGGGCTTCCAGAAGCACATTTGTGAGGTCAGTCTCTGATGTTGGACGAGAAGACCTGGCTTGCTCATCCTTGTCTTGGTGTGCAGTCATGTTGGAACAGGAAGGAGTCATCCCCAAACTGTTCACAGAAAGTTGGGAGCATGAAATTGTCCAAAATGTCTTGATCTGCTGACGCCTTAAGAGTTTCCTTCACACTTCTAAACCTTGTCGACGGCCTTCCCAGAAGAGTTGAAGCTGTTATAGCTGCAAAGGGTGGACTAACCCAATATTGAACCCCAAGGTTTTGACTGCCTAGGGTCCTCCACAGAGTTTAGTGTGGCACTGTGCTTCAGGGTACCGCCAAGGGGTGACCTACTTCAGGATACCAAAACTTCTCATCATGTATGGTCCTTCTCCTTGCCATGACCAATCTCTAAAGAAGAGCCTTAAAGACCTACCCACTTCCACCTAAATATCTCAGCTATGAGAACCTTGACAGGCCAAACAGCAGATACACCACATCATTTAGAGATAAAGTTGATCCAGGGAAAATCTGATTGCCTCTCAGGTGATCAGGAAGGAATTTTTTCCCCTGCTGTAGCAAATTGGAGCATGCTTTGCTGGGGTTTTTTTGCTGACACCTTAAGAGTTCCCTTCACTGGAACTAAGGGGTCAAAGCCCAACCCCTGAAAAACAACCCCACACCATAATCTCCCCTCCACCAAATTATTTGAACCAGTGCACAAAGGAAGGTCCATTGTTTTCCAATCACTCTAGTTCACACCACTGCGTTCAGCTCCAGTGCTTTCCAAAAATAGTACTGTATCATGTACTTTTTTGCACCAGAAAGCATGTGAATGTGTGTGCAGGCATCAGACCAAACATAAACAAGGGGGAGAAAAAAAAGTTAATATCTAATTTGCTCACTCCTCTGGTGATCCATACTCCCCAGGTCACTTCCTTATATAGTAGAACATGAGTGCATGTCTTTGGCGTGTGGGAGGAAAGCCATGCAAACACAAGGAGACCATGAAAACTCCATGCAGATAGTGTACTGGCCAGTGGTGGCTGGTGTTAATTTTTTTGGGGGGGGGGGGGGGACAATCAACCCCCAGCCACCCCCTGGTTGGTCGGGTCACTTGCACCCCCCTGTGGGTCGGTCACCCGTACTCACCCCCCTACCCCCGTGGGTTGGTTGTTCGGTCGGTCCCGTACTTACCCCATCAAGCAGGCAGTGCTTCCCTCCGGGCGGCGGATCCTCGCGTGTCTCCTCACAGCAGCCGATCTTGACGCGTTTCGTCACCTGAGTGCGAAGCAGCCCTCACAGCCGTCGCACTCAGATGACGAAAGCCGTCAAGCTTGAATCCCTTATATGTCACTTCCGGCACGGATGGTGGAATACACGCTGATCTGCAGACAGCATTAGCTCAAACTAACTGTCAGTGGTACGGGGGATGTGTGATTGGGTTGCTTTTAAAAAGGATATTTCAATTGTAAGATGCCAATGTTAAATAAACGTCTTAAGGATCTTACACCATGAGGAGTTCTTTCTTCACATATTACATGCCTGCACACATTGGTCTAGGAGCGCTGCAATAGGAGGCAAGCTACACCAGCGGGAGTATCCAGTAGACATCGTGGTAGGATAGGTCCCCACTAAGCACAGTTGACTCCATTTTACCATAGGGTAGAGGAGTCCAACCAATCTGGTGAGTGCGGAACCATATAGCCTTACAAGAGGTGGATGCAAAGTCACTGTTGGCGCATGGAGCACAAGAGCACTTTAACAGACTTTGTTTGCACATGTACTATCACATGTCACTTATTATTGTATATATTAGTCACTATTTATTAATTTATTTATCACAAACATTGGTTTCATTAGTCACATATTCATTGGATTCATTTTAATATAATTAATTAAATTTAATTTTATTTATTAATGGATTAACTTAGCACAGAATTGTTTTTGTAAAGTAATTTGTCCAGACATAGACACAGAGTAATCACACATAGATATTAATTACATTAGTTATAGGTGTGGTGAGGCAAGCGCTGTTTAGCTATTTTATATCATCCCTCTGTTCCCTCTCAAGGGGGACAGCACTCACAGCAACAGCCTAATTATTTATTTCACATTACCAAGGCACGAGTGTCACAAATTTCACAGGAATGATAGCATACTTCGTTAAAAATAAAGATTTTTCAAGTACAAAGAGGGAAAAAACCACAATGGAACACATTAAAAAAAAGCTTTAAAAATGCATATAAATGGTCATGTGGAAACACACTCTGAACGTATGGATTGTGGTGGTGAATAAGCCATAAGGCTTCTTTCAGACTGGCAGTACTGCTTACCACCTTCTAAAAAGCACCCCTTTGAGCAGAGTGCAGCGTGGTGTGTCAGCAATCAGAGAGCAGACAGAGGCCGAGGTGAATGAGAACTGCGTATTCAGAAGGTTCCAACAACTCACTATAAGGCTTGGTGGATAGGCATAGCCGACTGGACCCACTTACAAACTGTAAAAGTGAAGCATTATCTTGAAGTGATGCTGAAAGCTTCTACAACGAGGAGCATAAATGCGGCCTGGCCAGTCCATATCAAAATGGGAGGCTTCCTAAAACCGAAGAAGCGCGTAGTCCCTGCACTGGCTCTACTCCTTCAGAAACCTTTCCCTACCTCTGAGCAATCTCCCTGACAGATGGAGAACCTGTCCCTACACTAAACACTTGCAACTCGTGAGTGCAAAACCTGGGAGCTAGTGTCTTAAATAGATACTGCCTTGCCCCAAGATGGCTGCTGATTTAACAAGGGGCACTAACTTCCAATCGGACAGCTGTTCCCCTGGTGAGTGCAGGTAATCATAGAAGAACCAAGTTCCTCGTGACTTTCTTCTCCTTCTGCACTGCCACTTAGGTCGAGCGCCACCTACAGTGGGGAGTCCAGACTGCACCTGCCAACGCCCTGGGCTGCTTGGAAGGGCAGCAGCCCCTCAGGCTGAGATCTCCTCCTCCTTGACAAGAACCCCTCTTCTACAAGCCTCAGGCTATGTATGTTCCCTCTCAGCCACCTTCTGGGCCATCCCTCAGGGATTGGCTGGGGCCAAATGAATATTCATACTGTGAATTTGACTCTCCAACCCACTATCTTCCAGAAATCAGGGGGGAGCAGTTAACTCATAGCCTGTTAAACTCAGAGCAGACCAAAGTAATCACAGCTTGCTCCACTGATTACAGCAATGCTAAGAACTAAATTTACCTAAACTTAGCACCTATCTAGGAGGGTTTGACATTTGGATCACATGTTATGTCTGTGATTGTGAACAGGTGACCGGGTGCATTTATATATATATTTTTTAAGTTACAGTCTGACACAGAAGACCCAGTATGGCATGAAAAATGCAGCTGTCAGAAGCTCAGAAGAGAAACATTATAAAAAAAAAAAAAAAATCAAGTGAAATAAATTCTACTCTCTTGGAAAAGTCAAAACGCCTTACAGAATTTTTATTTCCTTTTATATCGGAAAACATAGAAAGCCAATAATGAAGATCCAGTATCAGTTAATGAAAAAAAAAAAAAAAAATCGGCAACAACTGGAAAGAGATGTATCCAGCTACGATGAAAGCCCAATATTGGTGGAGTGGATTCTTCCAGTGCCTGTAAGGTCAACGCTTTTCACCAAATGTTTGGCTTTTTCAGGACTCAGACAAATGAAGAGGGCAAACTATAAGAACAACAAATGCACTATAATACCAAAGGTATTGGGACGCCTGCCTTTACACGCACATGAACTTTAATGGCATCCCAGTCTGTAGGGTTCAATACTGAGTCTCCCACCCTTTTCATCCATATCAGCTTCAACTCTTCCAGGAAGGCTGTTCATAAGGTTTAGGAGTGTTTCTATGGGAATGTTTGACCATTCTTCCAGAAGCGCATTTGTGAGGTCAGACACTGATTTGGATGAGAAGACCTGGCTCACAGTCTCCGCTCTAATTCATCCCAAAGGTGTTCTATCGGGTTGAGGTCAGGACTCTGTGCAGGCCAGACAAGTTCCTCCTCCCCAAACATGCTCATCAAGTTATAGGTATTGGAATTTCCTTTCAAATTTGGCTGTTTATGAACATAACGGATATGAATTTATCCGAACTTACGAATTATCCCAGATAATGAATGCCACATCTAAATGAATGGAATGTAACAAATTAATAATAAAAAGTTTATTATTATTAATTTGTTATACCTATAATTCAATAATTAGTAATAGTGATTATTATTAGATAGTTATTTCAGATTTTCGGGTCTACAAATTTTCATTCTTATTTTTGAAGTTACGAATTTTTGGAAAAATTTGTTAAACAGGTTTTCGTTAATTCGAATATTTATGAATTAGTCGTATTTCATCGAAAAACAAATTCGGAAGGAAACAAACTTGCCTAGGAAATGCAGGCTGGAGAATCTGACTCATGGGATAAGTTTAAAACTCTGTGGTTCATATGCATGCATTATTCCACTTCCGACAAATTAAAGAATACACTCATTTGTTCTTGCCTAGGTTCTCTCCCTGAGGATTGTCCTAGACGAGGTGATTGCTATTCCCCTCCGCACTTTAGGACACTCTGTTATTCCACCATAGTTTTTTTTTCCCTTTGTAATATCATTCCCTTTTTTTTTTTTTTGTATAATTATTTTTTTTTTTATGTAGGGGGTCTTACCATTGCTCCTCCTATATGAGGATACAGTTACCCCTCGGTCTCCATTTTTCTATTCCTGTTTCTCTCTCTCTTCTTTTTTTATTTCTTCCCTTTAATGAGTATCTGTCCGCCACCTAATACTATTTCAGCCCCCCCCCCTGTGAGCTCTTAGTTTTGTCTCAGTCACCTGGATCATGCAGTTAACCTCCTTTTTATGGTAGCTCCAGGGGTTTTCTCTACTCCTCAGAATGTTACTATATGCCTTTATGACTATTGGTTTGTCACTATGGATATATATGGAGCCTCATTCCCGTTATGTGGAGTTACCCGTAATGCCGCGTACACACGAGCGAACTTTCCGTCGGAATGAACTCTGACGTTTTTTCGACGGAGTTCCGCTGAAACAGACTTGCCTACAAACGATCACACCAAAGTCCGTTTGTTTAGAAAGTGATGACGTACGACGGGACTAGAAAAGGGAAGTTCAATAGCCATTAGCCAATAGCTGCCCTTGCGTCGTTTTTGGTCCGTCGGAATAGCATACAGGCGAATGGTTTTCTCGATAGGAATTGAGTCCGTTGGAAAAATTTAGAACTTGTTTTATTTCTAGGTCTGTAAGAATTTGACAGAAAAAGTCAGATGAAGCCCACACACGATCGGAATGTCCGACGGGATGATTCCGTTGGACTTTTTCTGCCGGAAAGTCCTCTCGTTTGTACGCGGCATAAGATTCTATGATCTTTCTTGTATAATGTTAATAACATTAATAAAAAAGATATTCAACCTAAATATTTAAGCATATTCATTGCCATAAATGTATTTATTCCGCGCACTGTAAAGAGGCCACCAGCTGTGTATAGTGGAAGAGACGTAAAAAAAAAAAAAAAACTTTTTTCATCAATTTAGAAAGTGGTTCCTTGTAGAGGTTAAGTTGTGGTAAGACTTGCTGCATAGTAATAGTGAAAACTATATTGAACATTTTAAAAAAAGAGACTTTTTGTACCTAATAATCTTCAATTATAATCACAAAAGGCTAAGAGAGGTACATTTTGATCCAGGGAATTCATATGACTGCCCTAAGAAGGTCAAAATGTAGCTTTGCATTATGTGTGGCAAAATAATAAACAGCTTCGTAGAGAAAAAAAAATCTGAGGGGGTTGAGAGAAATTAGTTGGCATAAGAACATTTATTCCTCCACTTTATCTATGAAGGGAGCCATGGTTTTCAACCTTAAACACGTCTACTGTTCAAAGATATTATTGACCAAATATGGGCATGTGTCCACTCCTGAAAAAAAAAAAAAAAAAAAATATTTTTAAAGAATATTTATTGAAAAAAATTGTTTACAGGCCACAATTATATCGTTTTTTAAATAAGCAAGACAATATAGAAATATAATGCAACATTTATAAAAAATACAAAGGATAAAAAAAAAAATCATAACAAATTTGATCTTTGCCCCCCTCCAAAAAAGTATATATACTCCTAAATAATCTTATTTCAAAGTCAGTTTGTCATTGATATGGTAAATGTAAAAAAACAGTATTTTATTGAAAAATAGTTTTCAGCAGGTCACAGTTACATCTATTTTTTTCTGTATAAGCAAGACAAATACATAATATAATATATAATAGAGATATAATGCATACAAATTACCTAAAAAAGCAAAGTTGATCCTCTAATCCCCAAAAAGTTAAGTAGATACTTATAAATAATCATACTTCAAAAGGCAGTTCATCATAGATAAAAAAAAAAAATGATATATTCTATGGGATCAGAGGGGTGAACAGCCAGCTCAGAGACAATCCAGTAAAATTAAAGTAAGCTTTATTCAGCAAAAGGTAAATCAAACAAAAGAAATGACAGGCTCGTCTTGTAACACAGGTGCACACATGGGGAAAAGTTTAGTCTGCAGCCAACGGGCTGGTATGCTCAGTACACAACTCTAGTCAAAGCTACAGTCTTTTCTAAGATTTAGCTCACCCCAGCAGGCCACAATCCAGCAATGGAGCTCTCCTCTCAACGTGCTGAGGACTCTCTCACTCCAAGCACACTGCTCCACTGACATTTTTAGAGCACCTGATTTATATAAGCAGGTCTGAAGGGGAAGTACATTTCCTCCTCAATTAACCCCTTCCTTACCCTGCCCCTGGCTGGCACTCAAAAAAAAAAAAAAAAAATATATATATATATATATATATATATATATATATATATATATATATATATATATATATATATATATATATATATATATTAATATTAGCCTGTATCTTAACCTGGCTGATTAGATAATACGGTAAAGAAAATTGGTTAAATTTTTTCGTTAAAGTGATTGTAAGGGCTCGTTTTTTTTGTTTTTTCTGTTAAAATAACAAACATATCATACTTACCTCCACTGTGCAGCTCATTTTGCACAGAGTGGCCCAGAACCTCGTCTTCTGGGGTCCCTCGACGGCCCTCGCGGCTCCTCCCCACATCAGATAACCCCCTAGGAGAAGCACTCTCCCGAGGGGCTTACCTTGCGGGGCGCGCTCCCGAGTCCAGCATTTGGCGTCCATGGATTTGATTGACAGCAGTGGGAGCCAATGGCTGCACTGCTATCAATCTATCCAATCAAGAGCTGAGAACCCCGAGCAGAGAGACAGCGTGCCCCCCTCCAGGTCAAGTTCCACGGCTCAGGTAAGTAAAACGGGGGGGCTGGGGTGGCGGTCACTGCCAGGTGTTTTTTCACCTTAATGCAAAGGATGCCCAGGCATCCCTAATGGATGGGACACCACTGGGTCCAACATGCTGAGCCAGTTATCTTATCAGTAGGTAGCATGAGATTTTCTGTATACAGAGCTATAGATTTGACTCATTAGGAAGTGTGCCAGACTTCCGCAGAGAGATTACTGCTTCCACACAGAGACCATTGGCCTGTCTCGGCAGCATGCTGGCAGGGGACCATGGGCGTCTGCAAGGGGGGTCAAGGGGGGTCAAGTATCCCCCCTGGAATCGGCAAGGTGACAGTGCAGGCAGTGCCGGCTAAACTGTGCCCGATGTCAGATGAACATGCACATCGGTACACAGTCACAGATCACTGCCCAAGTCAGACCCTCTGACCCTGCAAAGTACCCTTGCAGAGCTGCAGCGGGGTGCCGAGTGCTGGAATGCTTCCTGCACTCCTACACTCAGCACTAGTAGACATCCTTATTACACTTCTCTGACAGGAGAAGTGAACTCCGCCCCACAGATCATTTCTAGTCCCCGCCTCTGGCATGATGTCATTCAGGGACTGGGACAGGAAGAGAGAGAGGCACCGCGAGGGAGTGTGCATGTTGCTGGGATTAGGTAAGTGATCAATGACAGACAGAGGAGAATATATGTTGCTTAACAGTATAATGTTGCAGTGACTCTTTTCCAGTGCACAGGACTGGTTAATGTCTTGGGAACTGTGGTGGGTTTTTTGATTGGAGGTTAGTTAAGCCATTAGCCAATAATATGTAGTGTGAAGGGGTTAATATACTGACACTGGCCACTAATTCAGCTCAAGGCGTTAATGAACACTACCATTGATTATACTGCATTAGTGGGCGGTAGCAGTTAATTAACCCCTTTGTGCTGCATTAGTGACCAGTGTCAGTGTTAACCCATTCATGCTGTAATACAAGGGGGGGGTAATTAACACTGCCACTGGCCACTACTGCATTGGTGATCAATAGCAATGTTCATTAACCCCTTGAGCTGAATTAGTGGCCAATGTCAGTGTTACTTACCTCCTTCATGCTGCATGGTTTTAAATTAGCATTTCACCACTGGCCATTAATCCTGGGGGCTATTATTGCAGCTACTGCACCAATGCTTGGGATTATTGCAGAAACTGACACCAATACTCACGGTTATTATTGCAGAAATTGACACCAATACTGGGGATTATTATTGAAGAAACTGACTCCAACACTGGGGGTTATTATTGCGGACGGAAACTGACACCAGGTCAACCACATCCACTTGTAAACTAGCAGAGGCTTCGACAACAGTTCCCACATCTTGGCCACTGCAAAACTAGGTACACTCCCCCCTCCCAAAAAAAAATGCCAAATGTGGCAGTGGAAGGGGGGAGGTTTATCACGCTTTATGTGAGAATGACTAAGCCCCTCCCCTTGATGACATTGTCAAAAAGGGGCGGAGCATAGGTGACCTTAAAATGATGCCACCCCCCCAAAAAAAGTTCTGCGGATACCCATGCATGGGACAGGCTTTTCTACTTACAAAACGGTAAGCTATAATTATACTATTAAGTGATTATTGTTGGCTCTGAGACTTTTCTGTAAATTGTTGACAAATAAACATTTTAATAAAGTGAAAAAATAAAATATTATGCACCAGAAAAGTCACTGATTATCTTTTCAGCCTTTTGGGTTTATTGCTCTTATTTTGTGATGGTGTTATAGATGGAGTTTGTCGGTCTTTGCAGATCCTTTAAAAAAAGAGAAGATACATAAGAGTTAAAGTGATATTAAAGGCAGTTTAAAAAAAACAAAAACAAACATGTTATACTTACCTGCTCTGTGTAATGGTTTTGCACAGAGCATCTCCGATCCTCCTCTTCTCATTTTCCCATCTGGCGCTCCTGGCCCCTCCCTGCTGCTGAGTGCCCCTATATCAAGCAGCTTGCTATGGGGGCACCTGAGCAGTCTAACACCTGAGCCACTACTCTGTGTGTCCATTCACATACGGAGCACACCTCAGCCCTGCCCCTGTTGTCTCCTCATTGGCTCACTGGTTGTAATTCACAGTAGCTGGAGCCAATGGCTGCTGCTGCTGTCTCTGCCAATAAGGAGGAAGAGACCCGGGAGAGCTGCTGCTTTTGTGCACACTGCTGGATCGAAAAAGGGACTATTAGGGGGGAGCTGCACACAGAAGGCTTTTTACCTTGATGCACAGAATGCGTGAAGGTAAAAAAATCTTCAGCCTTTTCAACCACTTTATGTATCACAAATATCCAAGAAATAATGTACTACGTTGTACAACTTTTTTTCTTTTTTTTTTTCTTATTTTACAGAAAAAAATGTATTATTCAGTATTCCTGTTTATTATGTCACATGTTCATTTGTAAAAAAAACAAATAGATGAACAAAGTTCATACAACAGAGTAGGTCCTCTAAACAGCATGACATGACTTGAAAAACTCAAACAACAAAATTACTATCCTGATAACACATGGTCAATAAACGGGCAATCAGTACATGGGCAGCAAACCGCCAAGCGTTACATTCTGTGGCAACAGATGGGCAATTGTGACAGGCAACTATTCTCGAACAAAAATTGGTGGATGTTGGAAGGAAACATGATTTATTTCATAATACAAAAGGTGTTTTCGAAATATGAACTATTGCTATACCAAGCCTCCGCATTCTTGGGGGCTGTCTGGAATGTAACAAGTTGCACGTCAAAGCTTTGTAGCAAATCAGAATCTTCATCTGAAAGAAGAAGTCAGGCCCTCTATCAAGGTTGAACAAAAGCTTGGCTCCTGACCGACTGGTGTGATAAGGCTCTGCAAGCAAGCTTCAAAGAGGGCCATGGCTGTCAGGATGATTAATGAAGGTGGGTTACACTGATCAAAGGATCAACAGGCACTGAAGATTGACCTAGGGCACATAGACATGATACATGGACAATGCTGCCCCTAGAGGCCAATACAGCAGGACAGACAGTAATATAATATATTGACGAGGACTTCCCCGTAAATACTTTGATTCGTCAAAAGTCTAGAAGGGCTGGCAATGGGGTTGGGTCTGGACAGTGTATGATTGAAGTTTAAAAAAGGCTGACCGAGACAGAAAGCTCTCTCTGTTACCATCTTGAGGCCAGCTGATGAGACCATGTCTAGGGGACAGCCTTGTGATAAGTATATTTATGTTCTTTTGTTATATGCTCTACAGTATTTTCATGTTAACATTTTCCTATTTTCTTGGGAAATAAATATGATGTTGTTTTATTAAGCAGTGTGTTTGTTTTCATAGCTAACCTTATATTATTGTGCTATCAACCGTAAAATTATCAGAGTTTTAATAGACTAGCTAACTATGGGAATAGACAAATTAATACATATACTGTTTGGAATAAATAGTGGGAATCCGTAACCACCCTTGGATATATTTATTTTAGTATTTATTTCAGTGGACATAATCAATAATGGAGCTGTGATCATACCTGGTATACCGATTCTGCTCCTCTTGTATTACTGAGTTCATGCATGTCATTGTTTCCTAAGAACAGGAAAGAACCTAGATTTTAGTAGAACATCTTGTATAAGATAAAGTTAAAGGAAGGAGCCAAGTATGTGTAGGGATCCTCTGCCCTCTACTGTCTGTATTTGTAAATGCTTATAATTATATTATGTAAGCACTTCCTGTCTCTGGGTTGTTGGGTAAAAAACCCCAGAAGGAGGAAGTGCAGAGAGACTGGGAATGTTTGAGACACATTTCCTGTACATGGAGGGGTTGTTGTAGAACAAGAATACAGGAATTACTAGGAAAGTGCTCCTATTTTTAATAGTTTGCTATTATTGCCTAAACCATGGGAATGTCAGGCACTGTGTCTTGAAGCAGTGACTAAAATTGTATAAACTCCAAAGGATAGTTCATAATGTGAGCCACCTGGAGCGGTGGAAGCAGGTAAACCATAGTCCAATACACTTAGCCTAGAAGCCCTCAGAACTCTATCAAGGACCATCCACATTTATGTGCCAATAAAGGGCAACATAAACCAACTTAAAGTAGAGAAATTACAAAGTCTTTATTACTAAAATCCATGTGCCAAATCTCCTGTATGGCTCATAATGTAAACAAGACTTACACTGTCATACAGATGTGAAATGAGTTCCGTGATATGAATAGCACATATGAGCACATACAATATAAGCAATCCAAGTGGTGTCCCTTACATTATTAAGCCCCGTACACTCAGGCTGAATATCAAGTGGTACTGACTGGTTCACTAGAAACCAGCTGACATTCGGCCTGCGTGTATGGCAGCTGGTCTGACAGAAGCCAGTTGAACGTCCGGGTTCTGTCAAAGGGGCATAACCGAAAAAAGTCTGCCGATTGGCATCCAATCAGTGCTCTCAGCCAATGGCTGACAGTGCTAACCGGTGTGTTCTGGCAGGGGGGGGGGGGGCGCCCCCCTTTCAACAGGGCTGGATTTACATCTCAGGAGCCTATAGGCAGAGAATTCTGAAGTGCCCCGGAAAAAAAAGACAGTAAGACCGACTTATTTTTTTCTTGATAAAATAGTACAAATCCTTTCCCCCAAATCCCCCCTTCCAGAACAAAGCCCCTCCTCCCAATTCCCCCTTCCTAGTACAAATCATCCCTCCAAATCCCCCCACCTAGTACAACTCCTCTTCCCCAAATCCCCTCTTCCAGCGCAAATCTTCTCCCCCCAAATCCCCCTCCTAGTACAACTCTTCCCCCTCCAAAACCCCCCTCCTAGCACAAATGCCCTCAAATCCATCCACTCAGCACAACCCCCTCCAAATTACCCTTCTCAGCACAAATCCTTGCCCCCCCCCCAATTCTCCCCTCCTAGCTCCTCCATACAGCAGATAACATAGGATCCTCTTAGATCGGACGGTACACAGCTTGATTACCCATCCCCTACCTCCTCCAGCGACTGCTCATCTCCCAGAAATGTGGGAAGGGGGCGGATAATCAAGCTGTACGATCTAAGAGGATCCTCTGTAATCTGCTCTATGGAGGAGCGATCCACTGACAGGAGCTGGGAGCGCACAGAAAGCCCACATTTCCTCTCAGCTCTCTTCTTGCTGACAATTCTTCTGTCTGGACTTGCAGTGGACGTGTGTACAATGTTCATTGGGGGGGGCACAAGTGAACCAGCACCCCCCTAGATCCGGCCTTGTACAGATGGGCGCCCCTCTAGGAAGGCACCTGTAGGCACATGTCTACAGTGCCTGTTGGTAAATCCAGCCCTGCCGATCAGAACACAATAACTCAGCGGGGAGATTGCTGTACTAACATCACATTGTTAGTGCAGGATCTCCTCCCAAAAAAATAAACAGTGTGTACCAGGCTTCTGTGCTAGTGATAGAAAGCAAATGCGGACTTTTTAAAATAATTACTATTGGGGGGTGGTCAGAAACAACATTTTTCATTTAAACACATGGCAAAGCATCTCAGGGACATCTCAAATGTCCATGTATAGTAGCCCTAAAACTGATTATTGAAGGGTCAGGGTGGGAAGGGAGGAGAGGAGAGAAGAAGAAGAAAAACAGAAGGTCAATAACATTTATTCTTACCTAGGTCTTTCTTCATATGTCTCTTCAGATACCAGAAGATTCCGAGCGCAATCAGGAGCAGAATTATAAGGTTACCAGTGACCATCCCAACAATGACTTTATAGTCCATTGATGCTACAAAAAAAAAGCAACACTTACCAACCCTATCTTCTGTATCATTGTTTTTGATCATTTTTAACTCTGGAGTTTGGATCAATGGTAGACTGCATTTAAAAAGATACTGCCATTAGCAGTACACCTATTTCAATGTATGTTTGCATTACTGTTTATCATATAAAGCTGGACCAATGTGTTTTTCATACCTTATCAGCGAGGAAGCTGACAATCACCGTAGTGGTTGGTACTACTACAATGGTGGCTGGTTTCCTCTCTGCACACTGATAGCAGGGAGTCACATCCTTAACACCACTGTCATTCACATTTTAATAAATAGTGACATCACCACGAGAGATAGTGACATTGCCACGCTTCCATTTTAACTCGTCCAATCAGAGAGCACCTTGTATTTATTAAAAAGAAAAGCAAGGTGTTCTATAAATGGTGGCAGGGCCAAGCAAGTGGTCAAGTGTCCAAGCTGGACCAACGTAAGTATACAGTAAAGATCTCACCTAGAGTTCAGCTTTAATCACTTGCCGACCAGACGCCGTCATTATACTGCGGCAGGTCGGCACGATCCCACGAACTGCATAGCTCCAAACTGTCCCTGATTTCAAGGAACTGTCCCTGATTTGGAAGAATGTCCTTCTGTCCCTCTTTCCTCCTCTTTTGTCCCTCATTTTGGTTTGATCTATATAGTTGTATATAAAATGCACTTTTTATCTTTCAAAAAGTGTTTCCCAGTGCTAAACCTTTCATCCAACTTCTAAATTGCTACATTTGTCAATTTTAAAAGCCAATATAAAGGCATAATAGTGGTAAAGAAAAGCACTTGTGGATTTAATTAACCTTTTTTTGGGGGGATTATTTCACTTTTAAGGGGCGTGGCAGGGGGCGTGCCCTATGACTACATATGTTTGCTAGTAGGTGTCCCTCATTCACATCTCAAGATTTTGGGAGGTATGGAACCGTCATAGCTATACGTCGGTCCCTTTCAGCGGGATAGCAGGCGTGCACAGCGGGGGTGTCGATGCTCAGGACTGTTCTTACTCTTGTGCCCGCGATGACCGCAGGCCATGAGTGTAAACACACACATCCCAGTTCTGTGAGGAGAGGAGAGAGAGATTGTGAGTTCCTATGAGCTGGGAACCACGATCTCTCATCTCCTATAGTCAGTCCCATCCCCCACATTTAGAACACACACATAGGGAACACAGTTGATCGCCCCTTCCCTGCCAGTGACATTTATACAGTAATCAGTGCATTTTTATAGCACTGATCGCTGTATAATTGTCAATCATCCCAAAAATGTGTCAAAAGTGTCCAATGTGTCCGCCATAATGTCGCAGTCTCGATAAAAATCGCAGATCGCCGCCATTACTAGCAAAAAAAAAATTAGAATAAAAATTCCATAAATCTATCCCCTATTTTGCAGACGCTATAACTTTTGCGCAAACCAGTCAATACATGCTTTTTATGATTTTTATTACCTAAATAAGTAAAAGAATATATATCGGCTTAAACTGAGGAAAAAAATTGCTTTTTTAAAAAAAAAATTGGGGCTATTTATTACAGCAAAATGTACAAAATATTGTCTTTTTTCAAAATTGTCGCTGTTTTTTGTTTATAGCGCAAAAATAAAAACCGCAGAGATGATCAAATACCACCAAAAGAAAGCTCTATTTGTGGGGAAAAAAGGATTTCAATTTTGTTTGAGTACAATGTCGCACGACCGCGCAATTGTCAGTTAAAGCGACGCAGTGCCCAATTGCAAAAAATGGCCCAGTCATTGAGCAGCTAATTCTTCCGGGACTGAAGTGGTTAAAGCACAATCTAGCCAAGATTTTCTTTTCTAATAATGTGGAGGTGTTAGAATGTTAGAACTTCTGCAAAGTTTTATTTTTTATTGCTCTTTGTGACCATATAGAGGAGATTTCCATCCACAAGGACAAGAAATGGTCTTATCAAGTACCTGGTAGCAGAGCCTGATATGATGAGGAAGGCCTCTCTTACACCTCTGACTTGGGGCTCCTGATAGTGTAGACAGGAGGCGCAGGAGGGCAGAGTGGCATAAGAGCCTGTAAGTCTTGGTAGCAGTAGGGCAGGTGTCCATGCTGGGCATGAAAAGTCATGAGATGGCTCCAGTAAGCAGGTAGGCAGGAGGGCAGCTGGTACTGGCGACAGCAGGCAGAGTAGCGAGGTCTGGCAGGCTGAGTCATACACAGACAGGATGGATCAGGTACAGGGCACAGACAGGAGCGTGGTCAGGGAACAAGTCAGGTCTGGAACCGATCAGTGAAGCAGGAGCCAATGGAGCAGACAGACGGGAAGGTCAGTGGACAGGCCGAAGTTGGTGCAGGTGGAGTTCAAAGAGTGGTCAAGACAAGTCGGGTCAACAACTGAAATCAGAATACAGAATCATGGGGTCACAGGATACACGGGAGGCTGAAGACAAAGCAGTACCGATCCTGAGCACTGGCCGAGTTTAACTAGCCCAATTGGCACCAACATCTGTCAATGAACGCTGGTGTGCAGGAGATAGCGCGAGGACACGTGTGTGCCTGGGCATATGCACTAGCCAGTGCCCAATTCTTGCGGGCATGAAAGGGAACATGTTTTAGCCTGTGTACAGAAGTCCTTCCAGAGGAGTCATCTCGTCTATTGGCAAGCCTTTCCTTACAGATCTTCTCTCTTCACTTCTGGCAGGCTCAGCAGCAGGGGAATGGATTGAAAGTGGGTAATTGGCGCTGGTGGGGCAACCATCAAAGTGAACCTGTTTCCTAAAATT
Organism: Aquarana catesbeiana; assembly: GCF_042186555.1. Taxonomy (NCBI): domain Eukaryota; kingdom Metazoa; phylum Chordata; class Amphibia; order Anura; family Ranidae; genus Aquarana; species Aquarana catesbeiana. The sequence continues at coordinate 27,430,523 of NC_133333.1, read as the reverse complement.
TGGATTAAATTTGATATACAGTAAATACTTACACTTCTTATAGAGAAGATCTAGAACTAATTCCCCGTAGTTGTTAGAACTTATACATTTTATATATGGAATATCTTTCTGTGACAACTGAAGGCTCAATGTGCTGTTGATCACCAAAGCTGATCTGGAGGTAGAAATATGAATGTTTTCTTTAGAACTGTAATAGAATTGGTCATCGATCTTCCACCGGATACTTGCTTCTGGAAATGATTGGACTATGCAAGTACATTCTATATGATTTCCTGTTATCGTGCAATAAGATTTTACCTCTGAAATATTTTTGTGTTTGGCTAAAAGAAGGGGAACAAAAAAAAACAAGTTAAAATGGTTGTAAACCCCCATAAAAAAAAAAAAAAAAAGACGTGCAAGACAAAGACATAATGAGCTAGTATGCATAGCATATTAGCTCATTATGTAATACTCACCTGAGATTGAAGCCCTCGCTGCGGTGCCCGTACACAGCACCGGCCTGCGACATTTCTCCCCGGAGTTACTTCTGGGTATTGCAGCTCTGGCGCTGTGATTGGCCGGAGCCGCGATGACGTCACTCCCGTGCGGGAGCCGCTGGTAACGGCACACTCACTGAAACAAACGGCACGTACGTGCCATTGCTTCAGTGCGCACGTGCCAATGATGTCGGCACATGCAGGTACGGGGGATATCTCCTAAAGCCGTGCAGGTTTAGGAGATATCCGGGGTATCTACAGGTAATCCTTATTGTAGGCTTACCTGTAGCAAAAAGTGGATTGTAAGGGTTTAAAACCACTTTAAGTGTTGACTGTATTTAATAATCGGTTCAGCGTATTCAATCTGTTGTTCGTTCGGCCACTGCAATTTCAACCAGAATAATTGTCAGAGCAGAATAGCGATTTAGTGCAGCAGTGTGAGCAAACACAATCTCTGGCCAGAGGTTTCACTACTAGAGAGTCCTATAGATGAGGAGGTAGTGAGCAACCTGCCCCGACCTTTACCTTTCTATAAACAAAACTTCAGCTTAAAGAGGAGAACTGCAGTCTGCTCACATAATTTGTAATAAAAACATCTTTGCCATTCTGAAGCTTCCCTCCAACCACTTTGCATATTATTTTATATATATACTCAGGGGCGGACTGACCATTCGGTCACTCGGTCGCCGACCGAGGGCCCGACGTCAGGAGGGGCCCCATGAGCGGCTCACTCAGCAGCGGAAAAAAGCCGCCCGCCGCACCGCACGACAACCCCGTCCTCCCGGATTATAATAGCTCCCGGTGCCGCGGCCAGCCCGCTGCCCGAGCAGACCTCGGCTTAGGCTGAGAGAGGCTCTGTCAGCAGGGAGGGGCGGGGCAGGGAGCTCCACTGACCCTGCCCTGCCCCGCCCCTCCCCTCCTCATGTAGTCTGAGTCTGTTCCTAATTAGAGCGTCTCTCCTGCACTTCTGAGAGCTCCGCTCTGGACCACAAAGATCACCGCCCCTACCGGTGAAAGCTCCGCCCCCTACCAACAAAAGCTCCGCCCCCTACCGACGAAAGCTCCGCCCCTGGACCTCTGAGAGCGGGAGGTGAGCCCGGCTGGTCAGGTAGGTCCTTCTGCCTACATTATATACACGGCCTGTAGACCCCTTTTTTCCCTAAACCATCCCTGGAAATGTTGTTTACCCCCCTGTATAGCTGTGCATTGCTGAAAGTTTAAATTTTAAAACTGGCTACCTGGTCATCTCCCGTAGTCGCATCCCCAGTCTCTGGTTATCTCCTATAGTCGCATTCGCAGTCTCTGGTTATTTTTTGTAGTCGCATTCGCAGTCTGGTTATCTCCTGTAGTCGCATCCCAGTCTCTGGTCATTTCCCGTACTCGCATTCGCAGTCTGGTCATTTCCTGTAGTCTCATTCGCAGTCTCTGGTTATTTCCTGTAGTCGCAATCGCAATCTGGTTATCTCCTGTAGTCGCATTCGCAGTCTCTGGTTATTTCCTGTAGTCACATTCGCAGTCTGGTCATCTCCTATCGTCGCATTCGCAGTCTGGTTATTTCCTGTAGTCACATTCACAGTCTGGTTATTTCCTGTAGTCACATTCGCAGTCTCTGGTTATTTCCTGTAGTCGCATTCGCAGTCTGGTTATCTCCTATAGTCGCATTCGCAGTCTCTGGTTATTTTTTGTAGTCGCATTCGCAGTCTGGTTATCTCCTGTAGTCGCATTCGCAGTCTCTGGTTATTTTTTGTAGTCGCATTCGCAGTCTGGTTATCTCCTGTAGTCGCATTCGCAGTCTCTGGTTATTTCCTGTAGTCGCATTCGCAGTCTGATCATCTCCTATAGTCGCATTCGCAGTCTGGTTATTTCCTGTAGTCGCATCCCCAGTCTCTGGTCATCTCCTGTAGTCGCATCCCCAGTCTCTGGTCATTTCCCGTAGTCGCATGCCCAGTCTCTGGTCATTTCCCGTACTCGCATTCACAGTCTGGTCATTTCCTGTAGTCGCATTCGCAGTCTCTGGTTATCTCCTGTAGTCGCATTCGCAGTCTGGTCATCTCCTGTAGTCTCATTCGCAGTCTCTGGTTATTTCCTGTAGTTGCATTCGCAGTCTCTGGTTATTTCCTGTAGTTGCATTCGCAGTCTCTGGTTATTTCCTGTAGTCGCAATCGCAATCTGGTTATCTCCTGTAGTCGCATTCGCAGTCTCTGGTTATTTCCTGTAGTCACATTCGCAGTCTGGTCATCTCCTATCGTCGCATTCGCAGTCTGGTTATTTCCTGTAGTCACATTCACAGTCTGGTTATTTCCTGTAGTCACATTCGCAGTCTCTGGTTATTTCCTGTAGTCGCATTCGCAGTCTGATCATCTCCTATAGTCGCATTCACAGTCTGGTTATTTCCTGTAGTCGCATCCCCAGTCTCTGGTCATCTCCTGTAGTCGCATTCGCAGTCTGGTTATTTCCTGTATTTGCATTCGCAGTCTGGTTATCTCCTGTAGTCGCATCCCCAGTCTCTGGTTATCTCCTGTAGTCGCATTCGCAGTCTGATCATTTCCTGTAGTCGCATTCGCAGTCTCTGGTTATCTCCTGTAGTCTCATTCGCAGTCTCTGGTTATTTCCTGTAGTTGCAATCGCAGTCTGGTTATCTCCTATAGTCGCATTCGCAGTCTCTGGTCATCTCCTATAGTCGCATTCGCAGTCTCTGGTCATCTCCTGTAGTTGCATTCGCAGTCTCCGGTTATTTCCTGTAGTCGCATTCGCAATCTGGTTATCTCCTGTAGTCGCATTCCCAGTCTCTGGTCATTTCCCGTACTCGCATTCGCAGTCTGGTCATTTCCTGTAGTCGCATTTGCAGTCTCTGGTTATCTCCTGTAGTCGCATTCGCAGTCTGGTCATCTCCTGTAGTCTCATTCGCAGTCTCTGGTTATTTCCTGTAGTTGCATTCGCAGTCTCTGGTTATTTCCTGTAGTCGCAATCGCAATCTGGTTATCTCCTGTAGTCGCATTCGCAGTCTCTGGTTATTTCCTGTAGTCACATTCGCAGTCTGGTCATCTCCTATCGTCGCATTCGCAGTCTGGTTATTTCCTGTAGTCACATTCACAGTCTGGTTATTTCCTGTAGTCACATTCGCAGTCTCTGGTTATTTCCTGTAGTCGCATTCGCAGTCTGGTTATCTCCTATAGTCGCATTCGCAGTCTCTGGTTATTTTTTGTAGTCGCATTCGCAGTCTGGTTATCTCCTGTAGTCGCATTCGCAGTCTCTGGTTATTTTTTGTAGTCGCATTCGCAGTCTGGTTATCTCCTGTAGTCGCATTCGCAGTCTCTGGTTATTTCCTGTAGTCGCATTCACAGTCTGATCATCTCCTATAGTCGCATTCGCAGTCTGGTTATTTCCTGTAGTCGCATCCCCAGTCTCTGGTCATCTCCTGTAGTCGCATCCCCAGTCTCTGGTCATTTCCCGTAGTCGCATCCCCAGTCTCTGGTCATTTCCCGTACTCGCATTCGCAGTCTGGTCATTTCCTGTAGTCGCATTCGCAGTCTCTGGTTATTTCCTGTAGTCGCATTCGCAGTCTCTGGTTATCTCCTGTAGTCGCATTCGCAGTCTGGTCATCTCCTGTAGTCTCATTCGCAGTCTCTGGTTATTTCCTGTAGTTGCATTCGCAGTCTCTGGTTATTTCCTGTAATTGCATTCGCAGTCTCTGGTTATTTCCTGTAGTCGCAATCGCAATCTGGTTATCTCCTGTAGTCGCATTCGCAGTCTCTGGTTATTTCCTGTAGTCACATTCGCAGTCTGGTCATCTCCTATCGTCGCATTCGCAGTCTGGTTATTTCCTGTAGTCACGTTCACAGTCTGGTTATTTCCTGTAGTCACATTCGCAGTCTCTGGTTATTTCCTGTAGTCGCATTCGCAGTCTGATCATCTCCTATAGTCGCATTCGCAGTCTCTGGTTATCTCCTGTAGTCTCATTCGCAGTCTCTGGTTATTTCCTGTAGTTGCAATCGCAGTCTGGTTATCTCCTATAGTCGCATTCGCAGTCTCTGGTCATCTCCTATAGTCGCATTCGCAGTCTCTGGTCATCTCCTGTAGTTGCATTCGCAGTCTCTGGTTATTTCCTGTAGTCGCATTCGCAATCTGGTTATCTCCTGTAGTCGCATTCGCAGTCTCTGGTTATTTCCTGTAGTCACATTCGCAGTCTGGTCATCTCCTATCGTCGCATTCGCAGTCTGGTTATTTCCTGTAGTCACATTCGCAGTCTCTGGTTATTTCCTGTAGTCGCATCCCCAGTCTCTGGTCATCTCCTGTAGTCGCATTCGCAGTCTCTGGTCATCTCCTGTAGTCGCATTCGCAGTCTCTGGTCATCTCCTGTTGTCGCATCCCCAGTCTCTGGTTATTTCCTGTAGTCGCATTCGCAGTCTGGTTATCTCCTGTAGTCGCATCCCCAGTCTCTGGTCATCTCCTGTAGTCGCATTTGCAGTCTCTGGTTATCTCCTGTAGTCGCATCCCCAGTCTCTGGTTATTTCCTGTAGTCACATTCGCAGTCTGGTTATTTCCTGTAGTCACATTCGCAGTCCTGTTATTTGCTGTAGTCACATTCGCAGTCTGGTTATTTCCTGTAGTCGCATTTGCAGTCTCTGGTTATCTCCTGTAGTCGCATCCCCAGTCTCTGGTTATTTCCTGTAGTCGCATTCGCAGTCTGGTTATTTCCTGTAGTCACATTCGCAGTCTGGTTATCTCCTGTAGTCGCATCCCCAGTCTCTGGTCATCTCCTGTAGTCGCATTTGCAGTCTCTGGTTATCTCCTGTAGTCACATTCGCAGTCTGGTTATTTCCTGTAGTCGCATTCGCAGTCTGGTTATTTCCTGTAGTCACATTCGCAGTCTGGTTATTTCCTGTAGTCGCATTCGCAGTCTCTGGTTATTTCCTGTAGTCGCATCCCCAGTCTCTGGTTATTTCCTGTAGTCGCATCCCCAGTCTCTGGTTATTTCCTGTAGTCACATTCGCAGTCTGGTTATTTCCTGTAGTCGCATTCGCAGTCTCTGGTTATCTCCTGTAGTCGCATCCCCAGTCTCTGGTTATTTCCTGTAGTCGCATTCGCAGTCTGGTTATTTCCTGTAGTCGCATTCGCAGTCTCTGGTTATTTCCTGTAGTCGCATTTGCAGTCTCTTATTATTTCCTGTAGTTGCATTCGCAGTCTCTGGTTATTTCCTGTAGTCGCATCCCCAGTCTCTGGTTATTTCCTGTAGTCGCATTCGCAGTCTGGTTATTTCCTGTAGTCGCATTCGCAGTCTCTGGTTATCTCCTGTAGTCGCATCCCCAGTCTCTGGTTATTTCCTGTAGTCGCATTCGCAGTCTGGTTATTTCCTGTAGTCGCATTCGCAGTCTCTGGTTATTTCCTGTAGTCGCATTTGCAGTCTCTTATTATTTCCTGTAGTCTCATTCGCAGTCTTTGGTCATCTCCTGTAGTTGCATCCCTAGTCTCTGGTCATCTCCTGTAGTCATTTATGATATCTATGGCTATGCATATTTATTGAATCCATATTAAGCACTGTATTTGATTGGCTGTTTGCTTCTGCTTAGGCCTGGCAAACATGCACAATCGCACATGATGATGACTTCATCATCATGTGCGTGATAGTGATTGTGCGTGTGTGCCAAGCAGAAGCAGCCAATCAAATATAGTGCTCAATATGGATTAAATAAATAGTGGGAAGAATGCCCCTTACATTGGTGGTCAGTGGGAAGAATGCTCCTTACATTGGTGATCAGTGAGAAGAATGCTCCTTACATTGGTGGTCAGTGAGAAGAATGTTCCTTACATTGGTGATCAGTGAGAAGAATGTTCCTTACATTGGTGGTCAGTGAGAAGAATGTTCCTTACATTGGTGATCAGTGAGAAGAATGTTCCTTACATTGGTGATCAGTGAGAAGAATGTTCCTTACATTGGTGATCAGTGGGAAGAATGTTCCTTACATTGGTGATCAGTGGGAAGAATGTCCCTTACATTGGTGATCAGTGAGAAGAATGTTCCTTACATTGGTGGTCAGTGAGAAGAATGTTCCTTACATTGGTGGTCAGTAGGAAGAATGTTCATTACATTGGTGGTCAGTGAGAAGAATGTTCCTTACATTGGTGGTCAGTGAGAAGAATGCTCCTTACATTGGTGGTCAGTAGGAAGAATGTTCCTTACATTGGTGGTCAGTGAGAAGAATGCTCCTTACATTGGAGGTCAGTGAGAAGAATGTTCCTTACATTGGTGGTCAGTGAGAAGAATGTCCCTTACATTGGAGGTCAGTGAGAAGAATGTTCCTTACATTGGTGGTCAGTGGGAAGAATGTTCCTTACATTGGTGGTCAGTAGGAAGAATGTTCCTTACATTGGTGGTCAGTGAGAAGAATGTTCCTTACATTGGTGGTCAGTGAGAAGAATGTTCCTTACATTGGTGATCAGTGGGAAGAATGCTCCTTACATTGGTGATCAGTGAAAATTATAAAAGTTGATAAAAATAATTAAAAAAAAAAAAGTAAAGCACCCCCATGATCCCAGCACATGCTCTATATGAAAAGCTTTATGTAGGATGAGCACATGTATGTAAACATGTGTCTATAGACGCAAATGCTGGACACGGGAGCCCACCTGCAAGGTAACCCCTCCCCCCGGGAGAGCGCTTCTCCTAGGGAGTTATCTGATGTGGGGAGGAGCCGCGAGAGCCACCCCCAGATGTCAAGGTTCGGGACCACTCTGTGCAAAACGAGCTGCACAGTGAAGGTAAGTATGATATGTTTGTTATTTAAAAAAAAAAAAAAAAAAACGAGCCTTTACAATCACTTTAATTTTGGAAAGGTACCGTTGTTGCACTTTCTTTAATGTAATTCTGTGACGAACGCATGTAGTGTGGGCAGTGCAAAATGTAGGTGGGGATTTGTGTGAGTGTGGCTTGAGTGTGGGTGGGAACACATGAGCGGGGACAGGGGGCCCCAGGATCTCCTATTGCCCGGGGGCCCCATGAGTTGTCAGTCCGCCCCTGTATATACTGTGATTCTGTACTTGCCAAATATGTTGCAGAAATCTCCCTGCACTGAGTCTGGCTGCAGCCATTTTAACTGTGGGCAGCTGAAGCTGCCTGTTCACTTCCTGGATTTACACAGATGCACACCTCCAGCTCTGCAGCTCTCATTGGCCCTCTTATGACTCATCCACCTTCCCTTACTGTAAACTCACAAGAGTGAGAGAGAGTGCTGTGCATGATGTCATATGCCTATGCTTTTTACCAGACAAAAAACAGGAAGTGGGCTGTATAAGGTATTTACTGGCAGAAAAGAAAATGTTTTACTATCCAAAGTTAAAATAACAAGCGCAGAGGATTTAATAGATGGAAAGTTTAAAAAATGACCGAAGTTCCGTTTTAATCAAGGAAATCATACTGTACATTTCTAATACACATTTCAGGTAGTTTCAGGATGAGAAGAAGACTTACATTTGACTCTCATAGTAATTTGTTGTGCAACGGTCAATCCCCTTTTCAGCTGTACTATGCATAACAATGTAGAGTTGTTCTGTTCCTTCCTCGCGGTGAAGGTAATTGTAGAGAAGTGGGTCTTTGTAACATTTTTATGTGTTTTAACCTGATTTTCCACTATTGTATTCTGGATATTTCCTCTCCAAGTGATTTTGGGGGTTCTCCACAAACATGTTCCAGGAGATGTGCAGCTCAGTGTCACCTCCTCTCCATCAATCCAACTCTTTATGGATGAGATCTCAGGTTTAATTGTTAGTTCTGCAATGATAACACACAGAAAACTCCTTGAACATTAGCAATATAAAATTCTGACACAGAATATATTAAAGCTTAAATGATCCCTGATATACAATAATAAATATGTTAAGCTTTAAACCCCTTCACGCCAATGTAACGCAAATACACAGCCTTTGGCTTGAAGGGGTTGTACCGTTTTTTTAGACCTGACGGTCAGCTTTCTTGCAATAACAACTGATGCGGCTAAGCAGTCACTCGGCTGTCATTATAAGCAGCGGGAGGGAATGTCCCCTCCTGCCGCGGCTCGCCCGGGCTCTCCTGTCTCACCAAGAGGCCCAAGTGACCAGCCGGCACGTCTGCTGGCTGTCCGGAGACCCGAACAAGGCTGGATTTGGCTTTGATTGCGTCTTGGATCTAGTAACCTGGAAGCGATGTCATGACATCACTTCCGGTTTACCGAAGACTTAAAGGTGCCAAGTTTAAAAAAATGACAGTATTCAAAACTGGTTGAATGTTTTTAAGTGCATAGGAGAGATTTAGGGTCATATAGACCCCTGATCCCTCCATAAAGAGTACCTGTCGCTCAGTGGCGGCTGGTGCTCAAAATTATTGGGGGGGCGCAAACAAACTGAAAGATACTGGACCCCCCCCTCCATCAATTGCAGCCTCACTGTGCCCATTAAATGCAGCCATTGTGCCCATTAAATGCAGCCACATGTGCCCATCATATGCAGCCACTTGTGCCCATCATATGCAGCCATTGTGCCCATCAAACACAGCCACTTGTGACCATCAAACGCAACCATTGTGCCCATCAAACACAGCCACTTGTGACCATCAAACGCAACCATTGTGCCCATCAAACACATCCATTGTGCCCATAAAATGCAGCCACGTGTGCCCAAATGCAGCCACTTGTGCCCATCAAATGCAGCCACTTGTGTCCATCAAATGCAGCCACTTGTGCCCATCATATGCAGCCACCTGTGCCCATCATATGCAGCCACCTGTGCCCAAACGCATGCATTGTGCCCATCAAACACAGCCACTTGTGCCCAAACGCAGCCACTTGTGCCCATCAAATGCAGCCACTTGTGCCCATCAAATGCAGCCACTTGTGTCCATCATATGCAGCCACTTGTGCCCATCATATGCAGCCATATGTGCCCATCAAATGCAGCCACTTGTGCCCATCATATGCAGCCACTTGTGTCCATCATATGCAGCCACTTGTGCCCATCATATGCAGCCACCTGTGCCCATCAAATGCAGCCACTTGTGCCCATCAAACGCAGTCACTCGTGCACATCATATGCAGCCACCTGTGCCCATTATATGCAGCCACTTGCCCATCAAATGCAGCCACCTGTGCCAATCATATGCAGCCACCTGTGCCCAAACGCATGCATTGTGCCCATCAAACACAGCCACTTGTGCCATCAAATGCAGCCACTTGTGCCCATCAAATGCAGCCACTTGTGCCCATCATATGCAGCCACTTGTGCCCATCAAATACAGCCACCTGTGCCCATCATATGTAGCCACTTGCTCATCAAATGCAGCCATTGTGCCCATCCAATGCAGCCACTTGTGCCCATCAAATGCAGCCACTTGTGCCCATCATATGCAGCCACTTGTGCCCATCAAATACAGCCACCTGTGCCCATCATATGTAGCCACTTGCTCATCAAATGCAGCCATTGTGCCCATCCAATGCAGCCACTTGTGCCCATCAAACACAGCCACTTGTGCCCATCAAACACAGCCACTTGTGCCCATCATATGCAGCCACTTGCCCATCAAATGCAGCCACTTGTGCCCACCGACCTCTCCCCCACCGCGCTCACGGCTCCAGCACCCCCTCGTGGCTCTGACAGAGCCAAGGGGACTTACCGCAGCACTGTCCTCTAAGAGCGGCGGCTCCAGCGCGTGTCCCCTTGCTCCTCTTCCGAAGCGCCAGGCATCCAATAGGGTGGCCTGGTGCTTTAGCCAATCAGGAAGCAGGTCTGATGTTCTGCCTCCTGATTGGCGGAGAGGAAGATTAGTGTGAAAATAGCGAAAATTAATTTGCTATGGTCACACAATTGGGTGGGATCAGGGCGCACTCCATGTGCCCCAAGCCCACCCTATTTTGAAGCCTATTAGAGCCTCTGGTTCTAATCAGGTGCTTCAAAATGTACCACCCCCGCCATAGGAATCCATGCGCCTGGTGTCCTGAAAGGGGCCGGGCGCATGGATTGGGGGGCGGCGCCCGTGTGCCCATAGTGCATGGGCCGCCACTGCTGTCACTGCCTATTACTGTCACAAGGGATGTTTTCATTCCTTATGACAGCAATACAAGTGATCAGAATTTTTTTTTTAAAGGGGCAGTGTAAAAAAAATAAAATAAAATAAATAAGAAAAAATAAATAAAAAATGTAGAGCACCCCATGCTCGCGTACAGAAGCGAACCCATACAAAAGTTGCACCAGCAAACATAAACAGTGTTCAAACCACACATGTGAGGTATCGCCACGATCATTAGAGCGAGAGCAATGAATCTAGTACAAAACTTCCTAAACTGGTAACCTGTAGAAAATTTTAAACCGTCGCCTATGGAGATTTTAAAATACCATAGTTTGCCGCCATTCCATGTGTGTGCACGATTTTAAAGCATGAAATGTTAGGTATCTATTTACTCAGCGTAACATCTTTCACATTACTGAAAAAAAATTGGGGTAACTATTGTGCTTTGGTTTTTTTAATTCATTAAAGTGTAGTTTTTAAAAAAAAAATTGTGTTTGAAAGACCGCTGCACAAATACCGTGTAACATAAAATATTGCAAGAAATGCCATTTTATTCTCTAGGGTCTCTGCTATATATATATAATGTTTGGGGGTTATAAGTAATTTTCTAGCAAAAAATATCAATTAAACTTGTAAACAAAAAGTCCCAGAAAAGGCCTGGTCTTCAAGTGGTTAAAACATAAATTTAATAATGTGTTAATGAATATAGATCTGCATTACATTGTATCTTTGATATCTGCCCAGAGTTCAGCTTGGATAATGCCCCAATTTTTGATGGTGTTTGAATAACCCAACACTCAATGATGTATATGTCAACTTCTTTCATATACATAATGTAATGTAGGTAAAGTGAAAGGAAGGCTTTTCTATAGAGCTGTTTATATACTGTCCCTTGTATATTGTTAGTGATTGGGGACTGTTTTATTTTTGTATTTGATGGTTGTAGTTTGATAGCTCCTAAGACAAATTAATATTTTCCTTACCTGTTACTTCTACATAAGGCTGGACATCTATGTATGTGAATCTTATGTTATCTTCTTCAATGCTGAACTGATAACTACCATCATCTTCATATAAGGGTTCTTCTATGTAGAGAGAGCAGTCCCCTCTCCATACATCTCCAACCAGAAAGAATCGTCCATTATTCTCATGCCGGGTATTACTTTTAGAAGTCACAATTGTTCTACTCTTATTGTACCAAATTCCCAAAGCATTTATACTTAAGGTCTTAGGCACAGTAAAATTGCATGGAATGAACACACACAGTCCTCGTTGGACTGTTGAATGGTGAGGAACATTTATACTGTATCCTGGTTGGGACTCGCTGTCAGTAACTGCAGATTAAAAAAAAAAAAATGATTTTTTTTTCTTGCAAGACTTCTTTGCACAACATTTGCATAGTCATACATTTTGCTGCAATTTTCAAAGTTTGCCCTCATCATTGCAATTTCAGAATATGAAAAAAAACCCAAAAACAAACTTTATTGCTGTTTGTTTTCCCTTTGGAGCAGGGGCGTAGATAAGGGTGGCTGGAGGGGGGATAGGGGGATTAAAGAAAGTATCCTGGCCCAGAGTGTGTTAGGCATGAGAGTAGCAGCTGAATTCCCTGCGGAAAACATTGTCCAGTGGACAGGTGGAATGATCTGCAGCTGTAATCACTGTGACATCTACTTCAAGTAAAACTAAAGGCAAAACTGTTTAAATTTTGAAGAGAGTAAGGGAAAGTTATACCCCTGTTCGTTTTTTTTTTTTTTTTTTGCCATCTGTGTCTCACTGGGAAGATTTTCCTTCACTCTCCATTTAGTGCCCAAAACTGAACCCTTCTCCTGCCCCAGCAGATTTTTTTTAGCACTTCCTGTCCTCAGTTTTTACACAGGAAAAGGAGGGGTATAGTAATCAAAACGGTATCATTAGTAACACATCACAGAATGTACCCTTGTGGCTAACAGAAGCCAGTGTCCGAAAAAGACTAGAAAAGCTTATCACAAATAAATCACCAGGACTGGATGACTTACACCTGAGAGTCCTCAAATAACTCTGTCAGGTCATAGCCAGACTGCTATTGCTAATTTTTTTTTATTTCTAAAAGTTTTATTGCAATAAAAAGGTTTACAGCACAAAATGATATGAGACATAGACCTACACATTAAGATAGCCTTTGACATACATAATAAAGCACATATCCTTCGAATAGTGCAGGTGTCCGGTGTCAAATAGGAAGGATTAAAATCCATATGATCTTATCAGTGATATTTTGTATCAAATATGACTGAAACCATAAAAGGTAAAAACATCAACAAAAAAGGAATAAGAAAAAAGAAGAAACAGGAAAAAAGCAAAACAATAACTCAAGTCATACTTGGGGACGAAATAAGAACCAAGGGTTCCACTTAGCGTCATATATGGGGATGGAGTCATTCAGGGGATGGAATATTTTTTCTGACAACATAACTTGATCAACACGAGAGATAACTTGCGAAAATGGGACTGTATTAGACTTCCAGTTAAGTGCTATTACCCAATGTACCGCAACACAAATAGTGTGTACTAGTTTCATTAGAGGTAAAGAGACAAACTTTGTGTTCTGCAGGAAGCCCTCCAACGTGGTCAGGCCCTGGTCAATCGAACACTGGAAAGCCTCCGGGTCCTCAAAGGCCGAGGAGAGTCTGGGATCACCTAGAAATGAGGCACATGGGGGGACATCTGAAATCAGTTAAAGCTTCTCTTTGTAGAGGTACCTTAGTTTCAAACCCTGGGCTACTACTTGGTTCCGGGAGCCTAGTTCATGCACATGGGGATTAGAAGACCACAGTAGCCCTGGAAGGTAGAATGAGGAGATCAAATCTTGTTCAAATATGACCCATAGGACTCTGGAATTTTTAATATTCCGTTGCGAGAATCTACTAGCCAAATAATACAGCCATACCTGAGGGACTCCCAGACCACCCCTTTTCGAAGAGCGATACAGTAACTGCCTAGAAAATCAAGGGGGCTTATCATTCCAGATGAACCTGTTAAAGTGGGCTTGAATTCTGAGTAGGTATGATTTAGAAAGCCTAATGGGCAGGGTGCAAAACAAGTATAATAATTTAGGGAGGATTGTCATCATGATTGCTGTAATTTTACCTAAGAAGGAGATTCTGAAGGGGGACCAGGATTTAAGTAACTGTTTCAAATTAGAAATCAGGGGGGGGGGAATTATTATTAAACAAACCTATTGTAATCACATGATAGGTTTAAACCCAAATAGGGGAGGGAAGATCTAACCCATATGAAAGAAAAGGAATTTGTAAGAGGCTGTAGCTCAGCGGGAGTGAACCCCAGAGCTTGAAAGGCCTGTAGGAATTCCAGGAATTCCCCTTGAAACCCATAGCGCTGTAATAGGAGAGACACATAGCTCCAAGACACACTATCAAAAGCCTTGTGGATGTCTAGGCTTATCATCAACAGCTTCCTAGAAAATAGGTTTGCGTCTTGAATAATATCAGTGGCAAGGCAGATATTGTCTGTTATCAGGCAGTGGGGAATGAATCCTGCTTGATAAGGAGATATCAGCGAGGAAATCACTCCCGCCAGTCTATCTGCCAATATCCTACTGAAGATTTTCTGGTCATTGTTAATGACCAATATGGGCCTAAAATTCTGAGGGTGCGTGTGGTCCTTATTCTGCTTAGGGATGAGCGACATGTTCGCCAATAGCATTTCCTTCGGAAAGCCATTGCCTTGTAGGAAAAAGTTAAAAAGCCAAACCAGTCTGGGGGACAGTTGAGAGGAAAAATTTTTAATAATACATGGAGGAGAAACCATCAGGTCCAGGAGCTAAGCCCGATTTTAGTGCCTTGATGATGTTCAGTACTTCAGCCTGAGTAATTGGTGAGTTAAGTCTATCTAATTGAGAGGTGGTGAGCTATTCCTAATTTTTATGGACAGCATACTGACAAGAATTATACCAGCTGATTGGCAAAAAGCCAACATGGTACCAATATTCAAAAAAAGGGCAGAGATATATTCCTGGAAACTACAGGCTAGTCAGTCTAAGATCGATGTAAACTATTGGAGGGGATGATACAGACTATATCTATGAATTTGCTGATGAAAACAGTATCATTAGCAGTAATCAGCATAGGTTTATGAAAGGTTGTTCTTGCCAAACCAATCTGTTAACATTCTATGAGGAAGTGAGCTGCCATCTAAATAAAGGTAGGCCCGTGGGAACTGTAGCTTACGCATGTATTTGCAAATGTGTGCAGACTAAACCCCTGTTCTTAACGCATACTATTATGACAGGTCAATTTGGTTGGTTGCTGGCTGGTTGGTAAGTTTGAGCTTGCAAATCTTTTTGTATTTGTTTGACATACATCGCCCTTCCAATGCTCCTCGCTGCAAAGAACAGTTATGGGTGGAGGCAGTGGCCACTTGTTTGTATTTTGATTATATTGGTCAGGCAATGCACTGACATCTTTGCTGCCATAGTGCTATGTGCTGGGTGTTCAATGTGCCCCTGTACCCTTAAGGAGGGGTGGGCTCCTTCCAGGTCCACCTGTGGTCTGTCTATCCATTAAAATGCATGTGCTCTCATTGTAAAGACTCACTGAAGTTAGAGTTAGGGACTACAGGAAACAGGGTGCCTTGACGTGGCCTGTAGCTTATGCATGTATTTGCAAATGTGTGCAGACTAAACCCCTGTTTTAACGCATATTGTTAGACAGGTCAATTCGGTTGGTTGCTGGCTGGTTGGTAAGTTTGAGCTTGGAAATTTTTACATTTGTGTGAAAACAGTATCATTAGCAGTAATCAGCAGTGGTTTACGAAAGGTCATTCTGTTAACAATCTATGAGGAAGTGAACTGCCATCTAGATAAAGGTAGGCCTGTGAATGTGGTGCATCTGAAATTCGCAAAAGCATTTGATACAGTCCACCATAAATGCTTATTTACAACTTAAATAAGGTCCGTAGGCAAAAACTGAAAACTGATTAAAGGAACACCTCCAAAGGGTGGTGATAAATAGCGAGTACTCAGACTTGTCCAGAGCGGTAAGTGGGGTACCCCAAGGCTCTGTCCCGGGACCAATTCTGTTTAATTTATTCATAAATGATATAGAGGCTGGGATAAATAGATCCAACTCAGTGTTTGCTGATGATACAAAAATAAGTAGGACAATATCTTCACAGCAGAATATAGAAACTTTACAAGAAGACCTCAATAAAATAATAGGGTTGGGCAACTACATGACAAATGAGCTTTAATGTTGAAAACTGTAAAGAAATGCACTTGGGGGCTAAAAATATGAACGCAAGTACTTGCTAGGGGGAGAACCTCTGGGGGGTCTTAGTAGAAGACAGACTGAGCAATAGCATGCAATGTGAAGCTGCAGCAAGCAAAGCCAGCAGAATATTAGCACGCATTAAAAAGGGAATTTACTTCATAGATACAACTATAATCCTGGCACTTTATAAAACTCTGGTTCGGCTGCATCTGGAGCACTCCGTCCAGTTTTGGTCACCAGTCCTCAGGAAGGATGTGCTGGAGCTGGAAAGAGTCCAGAGAAGGGCAACAAAAGGAATAAGGGGACTGGAGGACCTCAGTTAGGAGGAATGACTACAGGCAATAAACGTATTCTCTCTGGAGAAGAGACACTTGAGAGGAGATATGATAGCGATATACAAATACTTCAATGGATGTTCCAGGGTAGGAAGAAAACTTTTCAGTCTCGGAGTGTAAAAAGACACAGGGCCATTAAATGAAATTGGAGGCGATGCAGTTAAGCTGCGTAGGGTTTTTTTTCACTGTCAGGGTGGTAGGGATGTGGAGCTCCCTTCCACAATCGGTGATGTCATCAGGAAGTATTGATAGTTTTAAAAACTCCTGGATGTGCATCTTAGGCCTCATGCACACGAGAGGCTGTTAAACGCACGTTCCGAGGCAGTTGGACACTTTTTTCAACTGCCCCTGAACTCATTCAATGTTATCCTATGTGTCCATGTACACAGTCTTGTTTTTTGGCGTTTTTAGGCAGTTGCGTTTAACCTCGTTTTTACAGAAGCAAAAAAATGGGTTCAGACGCAAAAGTTTTCCACGTTTCAGACGCCAAACGCGGCTAAACGCCGGTACCCGCGTTTAGCCGCCGGTACCGCGTTTAGCCGCGCTTGCGTTTATAGGTGTTTTTAAAGGAACCCTATTTTTTGGACCAGAAAACACAGAAATATGATTGTAAACTGCAGCAGCGAATGACATTTTGTGACCCAACTTTGGGGCCCCATATCTCAAGGCCACTTGGTGCTAGGAACCCCAAATTTGGTGTGCAAACACAGTGGATCTAGCACTACAACATATCCAAATGAAATGTCATTCTCTATTGCAGAAGTGCTTGACATTTTGCGACCCGTCTTTGGGGCCCCGTATCTTGGGGCCACTTAGTGCTAGGACCCCCAAATTAGGATACGTTGTAGTGTTAGTTGCACTGTGTTTGCACACCAAATTTGGTGTGTTAACACAGTGGATCTAGCACTACAACATATTGGGGTTCCTAGCACTGAGTGGCCCCGAGATACGGAGCCCCAAATTTGGGTCGCAAAATGTCATTCTCTGCTCTGCAGACGCTTCTAGATGCAAACGTGGTAAAACGCAGCTAAACACGGCATGTAAACGCGGCAAAACGGCCATTTGTAAACGCCGGTTTCAGCTTTTAAAAACATGTGTTCAGCAGAGTTTGCACTGGCGTCTCGTGTGCATGAGGCCTTAGTGAACACAATATACTGTACATGGATATGGGAATGGATTATCGACATGAACACCCACACACCTACACAGGTTGAACTGGATTGACTAGTGTCTTGTTTAAACCTTAGTAACCATGTAACAACATGATCACGAGAATCACCCCAGTGAGGACAGAAAAAAAAAAACAACAAAGATTCTCCACTCTATTCAAAATTAACAATAAAACTTTTAGCTGTAGTTTAACCTTAATGCACAATTCCAGGTTACACAGTCACTAGTCCCAGTCTACTACTTGTATTTAATGCTTTATTTATTTTATACTTACCTTTCCCAGATTATATTCTGGCTGGTCACTTGAAGGGCAGAGTCCTCTTCCTTTCCAGATCATCTGCTGAAATTGGGTGGTCTACAATGATACATGTTACCCATGTAATGAGGTCTGCACTGCTCTCTTCATCATTACACAGTGAGTGCAAGGTGATGAGGTGACACACCCTAAGGAAACTGGTCCATGATGCCCTACACGCACTGTATGTCTTTAATCTCCTGGGTTGACTGATGTCCAAACTGAGGACATGTAGTGACCAAAAGCCAAAAGGAATTACTACAAGAGACAGCACCAGGGAGAAGATGACTATTGCAGCTTTTTTTTCATGACTAGTTCCTGCAGCACCAATAAATGTATGTCTCCAGTCTTACGGGTTTAATGATGTCCAAATTGAGAACATTTAGTGGCCAAATGGAATTACTAGAGGAGAAAGTGTAAGAGAGGAGTTGAGTATTGCAGCTTTTTTTTTTGCTTTTCTTATTTCCTGAGGCACCAGTGAAAAAAAAAACTCTTATGCCGTGTACACACGACCGGACTTTACGGCATACTTTGCCCGGCGGACTTTTCGACGGACTTTACGACGGACTTTCCGAATGAACGGACTTGCCTACACACAATCAACCAAAGTCCGACAGATTTGTACGTGATGACGTACGACCGGACTAAAACAAGGAAGTTCATAGCCAGTAGCCAATAGCTGCCCTAGTGTCGGTTTTTGTCCGTCGGACTAGCATACAGACGAGCGGACTTTTCGACCGGACTCGAGTCCATCGTATGGATTTGAAACATGTTTCAAACCTAAGTCCTTCAAACTTTTGAGAAAACAAAGTCCGCTGGGACCCACACACGATCGAATTGTCCAACAAAATCCGGTACGCAGGACCAAATATGCCGTAAAGTCCGATCGTGTGTACGCGGCATTATAGTAGTGTTCCAGGCACCACGGCTATATATCACTGCATGAATATCATGGCCCCTGCTGATCACTGTGGTTCCTCCTGCCAGCCACTACATCAATACATCAATGCAGAGAGCGAGAGCAAACACTGTGAAGAGTGGGGACTGGCTTTCATTATATTTGTTTTTTACATAGGAACAGGGTCACTTTAAGTTCTCACTCTTTGTAGGTGAATAAATACAGAACCATTGGGACACTGCTAACTGGCTGCATAAAATAATTGTACAAAGACTTGGATCTCGTGACATAATGTAAAATTAAAATATTTTTTAGCAATACAAAGCCAGACACTAACACACATGTTATACTCACCACTCCACAAATGGGATATGACATAAATGAGGATGTGGAAATATCTCAGGTGATAACTACTTCTTTTTAATTTCATATTAGAAAGTGTTAGACAGTCCACAGTTCCTAGAACACAATACAATTGTCAATGTCAGGTGATGACTTTAATGAGGTGCTAATGTACAAGAGCAGTACCTGACATCTTCGTAGGTTTTGTGTTGTCACCTTCGCTAAATAAATCTGATCAGCACAGTTCATTTTATATCAAAGCCCAGGTCAGCTAAGATGTGTTGAGTAACATGCGCAAACTTATCTGGAAGGTAAAAGCATGGGGCATTCAAAGATACTTGCTGAGGATTCTGATTTGAGGCCTTCTCAAAGTTCTCCAAAGGAGTAATCGAAGGTCATTTCGAAGTTGTGTTCATTTGTGGGAGATCATGGTGCGATCTTGCAGTGCATTGACGGTCTCGCAGTGCATTATGGGGCATTTCCTGAGAACGCCCATAATGTTCTAAATTCGGCGAATGGGCGAATCACCCGATGTTCGAGTTGAACTTACGTTTGACTCGAACATCGGGCTCATCCTTAATTATAATACTAAACTACTGAGGAGGCAAGGCAGTGCAGACATCACATACAAACCCCACATGAGCAGTTAGGCTGCTGGTATACGGGCATGTGTGTGTGCATGGGGTGTGGGCACCAAAATGCACCTTCGCCTGTAGACAAAAATCCTTGCACCAGCCCTGAAGCACAAGCTCTAAAGTAGGGAGAGACATTTCCATGAAACAAGTTGGCCATATTTGATGCTCCAAACTATTAAACATTTCAAAAAGACCCATCCAAGAATTGTTGGGTTTTTATGATCCTGCTAGAAAAAATGTTTCCCTTAATTAGTTTCTCAGTAAAAACAGCCTTCTTGAACGTGTGAATAGAACTCCTCATGGGGGCACAAACAGCAGTAGAAATCTTACAGAAATTCTAAGCTTCCAAACTTTACTTTTCAGCTTTTTTTTCACTTTGAAAAATATAAAGCAGTGTTTATACATAGCAGACATTCTTAACCCAGAACTGAGTCCTCAGTTTCGTCCAGACAGAGGCAATAAACAGCATCCAAGACCACGCTCTATCACATAACCAGTTGTTAGTGAAGGCAG
The DNA here is from genome assembly GCF_042186555.1 of Aquarana catesbeiana. NCBI lineage: Eukaryota > Metazoa > Chordata > Amphibia > Anura > Ranidae > Aquarana > Aquarana catesbeiana. The sequence continues at coordinate 27,410,559 of NC_133333.1, read as the reverse complement.
TCAGTTCAATCATTCTAAATAAAGTAAAACAGAGTGATCCCATAGGTGTCCAAAACAAAACAAAGGGGAGGGGGGGGGGGGGATGGGAGGAAAGGGAATATGATGGCAAGTAAAATATTGGACAACCAAGGGAGAAATTGCAGATTGATATCATGGGATGATCTGAGAGGTAACCCCAATCCAAGGCTTATACTTTCCAGGATCCTTTGTCATTTGCATGCCATCCTATTCTGTACAACAAATTTAAGTGAGCAGCTAACACTACTAGAGGGAGCACAAAAGGAAAAAATCCAACATAATGGAAAACTAGAGTTAAAGCAGAGCTCCGCCGAAATTTTTTTTTTTAAAAGTCAGCAGCTACAAATACTGCAGCTGCTGACTTTTAAAACATGGACACTGACCTGTCCAGGGCGCCCGCGCATCCGAGGCCGAACCGTCTCTCGGTCCTTGGGTGCTGCCGCCTCCATCTTCGGTAAGGGAATCAGGAAGTGAAGGCTTGCGGCTTCACTTCCCGGTTCCCTACTGTGCATGCGCGAGTCGCGCAGCGCAATACGGATGGTCCCTGCTGTCTCTGGGACCCGTGTATTTCCCAGCAGACAGCGGGGGGGGGAACAGGAAGTGGCGTAAATAACCGCAGATTCTGCGGCTATCTATGCCGGAAGTGGTACAAATACCTGTAATATACAGGTATCTGCACCCCCCTCCCCCCTGAAAGGTGCCAACTGTGACACCGGAGGGGGGGAGGAATCCGATGAGTGGAAGTTCCACTTTTGGGTGGAACTCCACTTTAAGCGGAGAAAAAGATAGAGAAGGAAGAGGGGAAATAGAAAGAAAAAAGTTAGGCAGAGGAGGAACAGAAAGGAGTAAAGGATTAAGTGGGGGAGGGGGAATAGAATTGATAGAAAGAGGAGGAAGACTACCATGTCACTTCCCCTCCCGGAGGTCTATCAAGCATGCTCTAGACGCTGGAGTTTTCCACAAACTCGCTATGGTTTGCTTAGTAGCCATAAAGAGATGCATGATTAGTGTATGTATGTTGTTAAGACCAGAGTGTTCAGAGATGGCTACAGTGGAGAAAATGTGAAGGGTGTATGTGGGATATCAGATCAGTCATATCTGACAATCGGCAATTTTATGGGCCAGTTCTCTAAGTACCATGTCTGACACATTTCAGAGCTTTTTCCATTGAATTTTCTAATTGTCACCGGGTCTTTCCTCAACCCTCCCCGTTTCAAAAGCATGTAGAATACAATAATGTTCATAGCCAATTTGTACAAACACCTGGGTCCAATTTAGGCAGGAGCTATTTAACCTACCAACATGTTTTTTGGAGTGTGGGAAGAAACCAATGCAAGCACAGGGGGAACATACAAACACTATGCAGATAATGTACTGACTAAGATTCTAACCACTAAGCCATTGTGCTACCTGAAGGTTGTATAAAAGAGGTAAAAAGACTTACATTTAAAGAATGGCTAGAAGTGAAATATAAACCATGGTAGACCAGACTAGAGGAAATTTTGCAGGTCAGAACTTTTAGCAAATTGATTATGTGGCAGTAAAGGAACAGATAGAGCAGAACTGCTAGACGTGTACAAGGAGAAGTGGATGGGTTTTGTCTATTTATTGGAAAGACATGGAGGGGAAATGCTAAACACAAGCTGGTATACTGGTCTTTTGCAAAGCATCATGTTCTATATGTCACATTACCTGCTATTGTTCAACGTATCCTTCTCTTTCACAGTTCTTGCTAAAGGTTTCATCAACGTCTGCTTTTTTTCTTCTTCTATTGATTATTTCATTTCATTTCACTCCTTTTTTCTCTGTCTCTACTTCTTCCGTATGTCTAATATAACAAAATCCTTTTTGGGATGTTACAATATACTACATTAAAAAGAAAGCAGAAGTTAGAACGGAAGAAAGAGTTTAGTGACTAATTTCTCATTTCATGTGGTCAAGATGTCCTAACTTAGGGCTTGTTTACATTAGATACATTTAGTTTTTTTTTTTTTTTTTAAATGAATCTTGAACACATGCACAGTGAAATCAATGGTCCCCAATCTCCCTAGTTCACATCATTGTATTCAGCTTTACACACATAAAACATGTGTGATTGCACTAGAATGCACATAAACTCAAGTAATATCTAATTTGGTTCCTCTGGTGTTCCATACTCCCTAGTCCACTTCTTGGATTGATAGAAAATGGTTTGAGTGATTTACAGAGCTAAGCAGGTTCCTGTGCATATCTGGGGGTGACTGAAAAAATTTAGCTAGATGTGAGCAGGGCTGAGCTCAGGAGTCAAAAGAAATACTCTTGGGCACAAGTATGGTAGCCTGGCACCCATAGAATAATGATCCAGTTACATAGTCCATCTAGTTCAACCAAAAAAAATAAAAATAAAATAAAAAATACAATCCCATTTACACAATCCCATCTCCTATACCCACAGCTGATCCAGAGAAAGGCAAAAAACCCCAGGAAAGTATGATCCAATTTGCTACAGCAGGGGAAAAAATTCCTTCCTGATCCCAGAGAGGCAATTGGATTTTCCCTGGATCAACCTTACCTATTAAATGTTAGTACCTAGTTATATTATATACATTTAGGAAAGAATCCAGGCCTTTTTTAAAACAATCTACTGAGCTTGCCAAAACCACCTCTGGAGGGAGTCTATTCCACATTTTCACAGCTGTGAAGAAACCTTTCTGTATTTGGAGATTAAATCTTTTTTCACTTCTCAGGGAATAATGTTTTGGGCTTGCTGCCCTCTAGAACTAGGGGTGTCCTCACTGTCACTAGAAAGATAAAAAGAAAAGAGGGCACACTAGCCTTGTGCATTATCCCACATGTGTTTATTTTTTTATAAAAGTTATAAGCGGGTGCCACTGGAACGGCTTCATTCAAAAGTAAGTATTTCATAATGTACTAATATGCAATGCATACTAGTACATTATTGCTTTGTCTTGCAGTTTTTTTTTTTGTATTTTTTTTCAGCGGTATACAACCACTTTAAGTAACATATGACATATGTAAAATTAAAGCAGTATTAAACCCAAAAACAAAATGTATTACATTTCCGCTTACCAATTTTTAGATGTGATGGCTGTACTATTTTACTGTATTTATCGGCGTATACCACGCGCCGGCGTATAACACGCACCCCAAGTTTAGGAGGGAATTTTAAGGAAAAAAACTTTAAGGAGGGAAGTTTAAGGAAAAAAAACTTACATTAAAATGCCCATCAATGCAGCCTTTTCTGTCCATCTGCAGCCTTGTCAGTGTCATTGCAGCCTTTTCAGTGTCAGTGCAGCCATGTCAGTGCAGCTTTGCCCCAGTGGTCAGTGCAGCCTTGCCCCCAGTGTCCATTACATGCTTGGACAGATCGCTTGAAAGATCGCCGCCGACATACACATAGCATGTAGATTTAAATATGGCACCGCGGAGTTCAGAGGGACTCGGCGGAGCTGAACAAGCGCCGCCAAGATACACATAGTCGAGTGTACTCGGCTCTTTCCGGCGCCGCTCACAGTCCCGCCCTATGATGGACATAACACAGGTCCAATGGCGGGACTGGGCGTGACTGTGAGCGGCGCTGGAAAGAGCCGAGAACACTCGACTATGTGTATCTCGGCGGCGCTCGTTCAGCTCCGCCGAGTCCCTCCGAACTCCGCGGGGCCATATTTAAAACTACACGCTATGTGAATGTTGGCTGCGATCGCGGCGATCGCTCCGATAGATCACAATTAGCGGGGATCGGCGTATAACACGCACCAACGATTTTCCCCTGATTTTAAGGGGAAAAAAGTGCGTGTCATACGCCGATAAATACGGTACTTCTTTTTAGGCCTTTTTCCTTTATATTCACCTGGTGATCCTGCCAGTAAGTCTCTTATTTTTCAACTTCCTTTAACCGACCAAGCTGTCCAGACAAAGTGGCAGTTAGAGGGTTGCAACAAACCCTTTACCACTAACAGGGTGCTTACAATGATTAGCTTTTATTCCCTTATGAAAAACCTTTAACCCAAAAGAAAATAAGCTGTTGCTGTAACTGTTTATAATGTGTTATCTTGAGTTCTGCTTTCCTGGTCTAAATCTGTTGCATCTAAATCTGGTGCATCCGACAGTACCCTCCCCCCAGACTGACAATACGGCTCTCCAAAGGTGTCTGCTTTACTACTTCATCCATAATGAAGACACCTTAAAACAGGAAGTGTGTTTACACTGGATCACCAGGTGAAATAAAAAAAAGCCTAAAATAAAGAAAACTGATGCAGCCACCACATCTAAAGATTGGCAAGCTGCAATACATTACATTTGTTTGGGGGGGGTTAAACCACTTGCCGACCAGCCGCCGTCATTATACGGTGGCAGGTCAGGATGGTCCCGCAAACCGCCGTAGCTAAACGTCGGTCCCGTTAAGTGGGATAGCGGGCGCGCACGCGCCCGCTGCACAGCGGGGGTGCCGATGACGTGATGACTGATGGCCATGAGCGATCGCGGGCACGAGAGGCAGAACAGGGACGTGTGTGTAAACACACACATTCCAGTTCTGTGAGGAGAGGATAGAGAGATCGTGCGTTCCTACAAGCTGGGAACCACGATCTCTCATCTCCTATAGTCAGTCCCCTCCCTCCTCAGTTAGAACACACACTGAGGGAACACAGTTAACCCCTTGATCGCCCCCTAGTGTTAACCCCTTCCCTGCCAGTGACATTTATACAGTAATCCGTGCATTTTTATAGCTCTGATCGCTGTATAATTGTCAATCGACCCAAAAATGTGTCAAAAGTGTCGGATGTGTCCACCATAATGTCACAGTCTCGATAAAAAATCGCAGATCACCTATTTTGTAGACGCTATAACTTTTGCGCAAACCAATCAATATACGCTTTTTGCGATTTTTATTACCAAAAATAGAAGAATACACATCAGCCTAAACTGAGGAAAGAATTAGCGTATTTAAAAAATATATATATTTATTATAGTAAAAAGTACAAATTATTGTGTTTTTTTCAAAACTGTCACTCTTTTTTTGTTTATAGTGCAAAAAATAAAAAACTCAGAAATAATCAAATAACACCAAAAGAAAGCTCAACTTGTGGGAAAAAAAGGACATCAATTTTGTTTGGGTACAGCGCCGCACGACTGCGCAATTGTCAGTTAAAGCGACATAGTGCCGAATCGCAAAAAAATGGCCCGGTCATTGAGCAGCCAATTCTTCCAGGGCTGAAGTTGATAATACCGTGTTAAGTGAGGGCATCCTGTTCACCAGAACTTCATACTAAAAGGGAAACTCCACTTTAACATCCCCCCCTTTCCTCTCCCACTTTTTTTTTTTTTTTTGGGGGGGGGGGGTACAGGTACAGGTGAGGTGCCTAGTTTTAGCAGGTATCCACTTTTATACTTCTGCTTCAGCCACATAGGCATTTAAAGAAGAAGTTCTCCACCCTCCCTAATCTGCCTGCAACCTTCTGAGACACGTCACAGGTCCCAGAAGGCTGTAGGTCCATTTAGAAAGCTCAGCGCGACTCGGGTATGCACAGTGGAAAGCTGGCTGTGAAGCTGCAAGAAGTCACAGCTGGCTTCCCTTATGCTGCATACACACGAGTGGAATGTCCGACAGAAAAAGTCAGATGGAAGCCTTTCATTGTCTATTCCGATCGTGTGTATGCCTCATCTGACGGACCTAGAAATAGAACATGTTCTAAATATTTCCGACGGAACCAATTCCTATCGGGAAAACCGCTCGTCTGTATGCTGTTCCGACCGACCAAAAAAGACGCATGCTCTGAAGCAAGTACGAAACGGAAGCTATTGGCTACTGGCTATTGAACTTCCTTTTTCTAGTCCTGTCGTACGTGCTGTACGTCACCGCGTTCTGGACGGTCGGACTTTGGTTTGACCGTGTGTAGGCAAAACCGCTTGAATGGAATTCTGTCGGAGTTCCGTCGGAGAAACCTTCGGAGTTTATTCCGACGGCAAAACCAGTCGTGTGTACAGGGCATTAGTCAACATGCCGCTGCCAGGGACCGAAAGACCAGCAAAGAACTGGCCCAGGTGGGGATCACGCTGGATCCTTGAACAGGTAAGTGTCCCTTTTTTAAAAGTCGGCAGCTACAGTATTTGTAGCTGCTGACTTTTATTTTTTATTTTTTGTTGAGATTGAAGAACCGCTTAAATTAGTAATCGCTAACTTCTGATTTTTTTTTCCTAATTTCTTAAAATGTAAGTAGTTCCCAAAAATGACTCAGATATACCAAACATTTGGAGGAAGTAGAGACAGAGGACAAAAGCTCAAGAAAGAGTGAAATGAAATGAAATGAACAATAGAAGAAGAAAAGAGAATACAGAGGAGACCTATGGCAGGAATTGTAAAGGAGAAGGCTACGATTAACATTAGCAGGTAATGTTACCAAGAGAATTTGATGCTTTATAAAGGAGCAGTATGCAATCTTTTCTATGGTGTCTTTCCCACTCCTACCAATTATAAGGGAGAATCCCTCTTCTCCTATATTCTTCTACCACTTCTTCTCATCGTCACCTTCTTCACTGGCACATAATCAAAGTTTCCTCCAGTCTGCTTCCTTATTATATCTTTTTCACTAATTTCAAGTTACTTTATCCCCTAATTGTAACTATTTCACTGTCTTTATACAACCTTCACATCTTCTGCATTGTAATTTATATATAGGTAATAGTGCCGTGCAATACAATTAATAATCTACTGTGGTCTGTGCCTTAGTGTATGACTTAAACAAATAATAGTGCTTTAGTGCATGTATCTACTTTTTAGTACATACTCAAATAAATACCAAAGGAAAACAATTAATATACTGTATATACAAATAAGGTGCTATTTTTGTGCCATTGAACCTTCCAAAAATAGGAATACTTCAATACATTTGCCTACTATTCAATATACACTCAGCAGCCACTTTTTTTAGGTAAACCTGTTCAATTGCCTGGTAACATAAATTCCTAAACAGCCAATCACAGGACAGTAGCTCAATGCATTTAGGCATCTAGACTAGGAGAAGACAACTTGCTGAAGTACAAACCGAGCTTCAGAATGGGGAAGAAAGGGGATTTAAGTGACTTTGAATGTGGCATGGTTGCTGGTGCCAGACGAGCTGGTCTGAGTATTTCAAAAACTGCTGATCTACTGGGATTTACATGCACAGCCATCTCTAGGGTTTACTGAGAATGGTCCAAAAAAAAAGAAAATGTCCAGTGAGCGGCAGTTGTGTGGACCAAGATGCCTTGTTGTTGACAGAGGTCAGAGGAGAATGGGCAGACTGGTTCCAGATGGAAGAAAGGCAATAGTAACTCAAATAACCACTCGTTACAACCAAGGTATGCAGAATACCATCTCTGAATGTACAACACATCCAACCTTGAAGCTACAGCAGCAGAAGACCACACCGGGTGCCACTCCTGTCAGCTATTGAGGCAACAATTCACACAGGCTCACCAAAATTGGACAATAGTAGATTGGAAAAATGTTGCCTGGTCTGATGAGTCTCGATTTCAGCTGCGACATTCAGATGGTAGGATCAGAATTTGGAGTAAACAACATGAAAGCATGGATCCATCCTGCCTTGTATTAACTGTTCAGGCTGGTGGTGGTGGTGTAATGGTGGGGGGGATATTATCTTGGCACACTTTGGGCCCCTTAGTACTAATTGAGCATCATTTAAACACAACGGCCTACCTGAGTATTGTTGCTGACCATGTGCATCCCTTTATGACTTCAGTGTCCCCATCTTCTGAGGTCACTGTACTCCAATGGCCTTCACAATCACCAGATCTCAATCCAATAGAGCACCTTTGGTATGTGGTAGAACGGGAGATTTGCATCATGGATGACAAATCTGCAACAACTGCGTGATACTATCATGTCTCTATGGACCAAAATCTCTGAGGAATGTTTTCAACACCTTGTTGAATCTATGCCAGGAAGAATTAAAGCAGTTCTGAAGGCAAAAGTGGGTCCAACATGATACTAGCAATGTGTACCTAATAAAATGGGTGGTGAGTGTATGTGCTCTTACTGTGGAGACTCTCAAATTATAGAGTTAGGACTGCAGTACACCCTGGTGCCGTGATATGGCCAATGCAGCTTACGCATGTATTTGCAAATGTGTACAAACGAAATCCCTTGGTTTTAAATGTGAACTGTTAGACAGGGTCAATTCAGTTTGGTGCAGGCTGGCTGGTAAGAGATTTGGGAATTTTTAATACTTTGCTCCATTCTGTAAATGCAGGTTACTGTATAGGTTGGGGTGGTTGACATTTTTTTCCATAGACACTTAGGCAGCAAAACACATTTTTGTAGACTTTGGAAGAGTTAGAACTTCTTTAAAGACTTACTGCTGTTTGAGTCCTCACTGGGGAGACTCCCCTTTCTTGTGGTTGCTTAGCTAGGAAATGAGAAGAAACATTTTCTAGCAGGAACAAGGACAGCAATAATTCAATCTGAAACATCCTCACGATATCCAAAAAATGTTTTATATTTTTGGGTGAACTAAATTTTTAGGTTGGTAGAGAGATTCTGGTAAATGTAGTTCTTTAGCTCCTCTGTAATCTTTAGAGCAGTGTGTGATTATTTTTGGCAGTTCTGTGTTTTACTGGCTTCAAGTGTAAGTCCATGCAAAATCGAAAATCCCTGCATCTATAGCCACCAGGGATCCAACACTAACTTCTCTATCCCTGTAAAGAAAAGATGAGTATACATACCTTTTTGGAAGCCGATCTGACCACTCCGACCCACTACGACCCGATCTCCAGGGATGGTGTTAACCTCCAGCAGGGCTTGGGTGCAATCCGAACACCTGGAGCTCCTGTCCAGCAGTGAGGTCCAAAAGAGAAAACTTCAAAGGCTGGCAATGATATGTGGTAAGAGGATCGTTCATAATGCTAGCATGAGAAGCAGCGACCTTGGTCGACAGACACCTCCACCAGCAAACCTTATTTTCTGGCTGTGATCTTTGTATTAGCAACACGATTGGGTTAAAAAAAGGAAGTTCCTACAAAAACACTATCATCTGTGAGGATAATTAGTTTCTGGCCAAGGTTGCTGCTTCTCATGCTAGCATTATGAACGATCCTCTTACCACATAGCATTGCCGGCTTTTGAAGTTTTCTCTTCTGGACCTCACTGCTGGACAGGAGCTCCAGGTGTTTGGATTGTGGATGGCCCAAGCCCTTCTGGAGGTTAACACCATCCCTGTTGGCATAAACGCGCTTTTGACCTTCTGTAATTAGGAGGTCCACCATTTCTGGTAAGCGTATTTTGGCTTATGTGGTGGAGGATATTGTCACCTATCATTGGAAGAATTTATTTCCACCTTTCTTCACGAGGGATCTTTTAATTCCATCTATCCGGTTATTGGAGTTCTCATTTATCTGGATTGCACTTGTTTCCTTCTTTCTTTGTTTGCGCTGCACTTACCATTGTTTTACAAATTATTTTTAGGTTTGTGTGATTTCCTGTAGTGTTCAGCTTGCATTCGTTTATACTCTAATATTGTGTTTCCGCTGATTGCTCCCTGTTGTATATAAATTGTAAGTATATGGCTGGAATGTGATATCCTAGTGACTGTTGCAGCTTAAACCCTTTGAGCATCTGCTCCAGTGTTGCTGATTTGGGACCGTTCCTTTGCTCAGAGTCCCAGGGTTGTTCAGAGTCCTCAGTGTTCTCCTATGGTCTGTCAAGAGGATAATTGTTCTGAAGAGTGAAGACAAAGCAAAGCGTGTCCCCTACTACTTAGTGCACTAATTCTGGAGTACCCCAAGACTCACCTTGCACCCTAAGTTTAATGAGCATTACATCTTCAAAAAACATTCCCTGCCTGGTCCTTGAGTTGTGAGACTCTTTGTGTTGCTACGTGCCTGGCTGCCTTTACACCCATATGGGAAGAGAACCTGAGACAAATCCGTGGGGCCCGTCAGGGGTCTGCACTACATTTAAAATCAAAGTTTAGAGATTAAAAAAAAAAATATCCAGTTTTCATGCTATTCACCCCAGTTCAAAAGGAACAAACCAACCTTTTCCCTTGTCTTTGACTGCGAGGCAATTCCTGCCACTCACATGTAATGGTCTACATGACGTAATGGAAGGGCGAGCACATGACTTGTAATGGTGTTAGGTACTGTGTTTGCACATTAATATCTCTCTGAACTGATCACTCGACACTGACAAGTTTATTGTATTCTAGGGACTGTAGGCTGTTCATCACTTTCTAATATGACATTAAAAAGAAGAAGTTATCATCTGAGCTATTACCATATCCTCATTTATATTATATCCCACCTGTGGAGCGGTGAGTATAATATGTGTTGTTGTCTGACTTTGTATTGTAAAAAAAAAATCATTAAAGTGGATGTAAACCCTCACATATACCCAGTGAAGTGACTGGCCTCAGGTAATACACATAGATGAAACAAATCCTCCTACATAGGTTGTACCTGTTTATCTGCAATCTTCTCTTCTTTACATTCATTCAAATTCGAGCATTTATACAGCTTTCAGAAAGCAGGAGTAAGCAGTGGAAGTTACACAATGCAGAGCTCAATGGGGAGAGGTCTGGGAGCTGATTGCAGGGAAGAGACACCCCCCCCACCCCCTTCACACAGCACACAGGAACAAAGCTGAGGCTGTCAATGACAGAATGTGTGCTGGAACCAGTGGCGGTGCTAGGGGGTGGCTTTTGGGGCTATAGCCCCGAATCTGGGGCCCATAGCCCCGAGTCTCTGCAGGGGTCCCCAAGGGGAGGGGAGGCTCTCTGGGGACCCTGATGTAAGTGGGGGGCTCTCTGGGGACCCTGATGCAAGGAGGAGGCTCTCTGGGGACCCTGATGCAAGGGGGAGACTCTCTGGGGACCCTGATGCAAGGGAGAGGCTCTCTGGAGACCCTAATTTAAGTGGGAGGCTCTCTGGGGATTCTGATTCAAGGGAGAGGCTCTCTGGGGACCCTGGTGCAAGGGGGAGGCTCTCTGGGGACCCTGATGCAAGGGGGAGGCTCTCTGGGGACCCTAATGTAAGTGGGAGGCTCTCTGGGGATTCTGATGCAAGGGAGAGGCTCTCTGGGGACCCTGGTGCAAGGAGGAGGTTCTTTGGGGACCCTGATGCAAGGGGGAGGCTCTCTGGGGACCCTAATTTAAGTGGGAGGCTCTCTGGGGACCCTAATTTAAGTGGGAGGCTCTCTGGGGATTCTGATGCAAGGGAGAGGCTCTCTGGGGACCCTGATGCAAGGGGGAGGCTCTCTGGGGACCCTAATGTAGGTGGGAGGCTCTCTAGGGATTCTGATGCAAGGGAGAGGCTCTCTGGGGACCCTGATGCAAGGGGGAGGCTCTCTGGGGACCCTAATGTAAGTGGGAGGCTCTCTGGGGATTCTGATGCAAGGGGGAGGCTCTAGGGTTGCCACCTTTTCTTCAAATCGAACCCGAACACTTTAGCGGTGCACAGCAGTTTTTTCAATAGTATAAACTTTACATATATTTTGCGATTAAATAACGTTTCTAATCATATAAAGTTAATCACAAGAGTCCCACTTTACATCAGAGTCCACAGAGTTCACTTTTACATCTGAACTCACAGAGTAAGGGGGGACTCTGCATTCTTTGATGTAAGGGAAAACTCTGGGGACTCTAACATAAGGGATGCTCTGGGAACCCTGATTTAAGAGAAACACTGAGAACTCTGATGTACAGAGAGGACTCTGATGTAAGGGGGAACTCTGATGTAAGGAGTGCTCTGAGAACCCTGATTTATCTTAGCGTACTCACTTAGAGACAAGAGAAAAAAGGGGGGGAGCCTTCAGTCGTAGACAGGGATGGATGGTGAGCTCACTCACCACTTGGCTGTCAGCACCCTCACATCCATTTGTATCTGTGGCTGCTGGGCTTCACATTTCCCACCCCCATTTTCCTTTTCTAAGGCACAGCACTGGGGATTGGATTGTGGGCAGACACAGAGGAGTAGGAAAAAACAAACACTAATGCAGCAAAAGGCAGCAAGGTGTAAACAACAAGGGTGGGACTTTATATGAGGCCACGAAACGCGTCAAGCTATTTGATGTTGTAAACAAGTTACACATCCATTATGATATGAAAGTATTGATATTTCTACCTTATAAGGATTTAGGAACTATTGACCGTGCAGTTGTTATCTTTTTAACGTCTATACAACTTATGAACACTGGTGGACCCCTAAATTTTACCATTAATGTACATGATTGTAAACATGTTATTACTAGCTTTTGCCGGGGTGTAGATTGTGGCGCCTAGCTACGGGTGCATCTTCATGTATGTGCAATTCTATGTATGTCAAACATGTTCTCATGCAATATTAAACAATTTCTACCTCCCACCATATTGTTCATTTTGTCACCACGAGTCTCATATAAAGTCCCACCCTCCTTGTTTACTGCCTTTTGCTGCATTAGTGTTTGTTTTTTCGTCACAATTGACAGGGATGGAGGCACATGGCTTTACCCAGCCATGGCCTCATTTAAAGTCCCAATCTCCCAAATCCCCCCTTTCTTTTCATATACAGAGGAGTAGGAGCGGGAGGAATAGGAGCAGATCGATCAGTCTCTCCTCTCCCGTCTGTGTGTGTGTGGGGGGTGGGGGGAGAGAGAATGTTAATGCTGGCTTTAGGCAGTGTGAAAGAGAGTGTAACAGACACTCTTGGCTTAGACAACTGCAGCCAGCAACCCTGCTGGGAAGCCATAGTCCAGTGTGAATAATGTGTCCGGGTTTCAGGCAATCTGAAACCCGGACGCATGATTCCAAACCCGAACTGTCCAGGTGAATCCCGGACAGGTGGCAACCCTAGGAGGCTCTCTGGGGACCCTGATGCAAGGGGGAGGCTCTCTGGGGACCCTGATGCAAGGGGGAGGCTCTCTGGGGACCCTAATGTAAGTGGGAGGCTCTCTGGGGATTCTGATGCAAGGGAGAGGCTCTCAGGGGACCCTGGTGCAAGGGGGAGGCTCTCTGGGGACCCTAATGTAAGTGGGAGGCTCTCTGGGGATTCTGATGCAAGGGAGAGGCTCTCAGGGGACCCTGGTGCAAGGGGGAGGCTCTCTGGGGACCCTGATGCAAGGGGTTGGCTCTCTGGGGACCCTAATGTAAGTGGGAGGCTCTCTGGGGATTCTGATGCAAGGGGGAGGCTCTATGGGGACCCTGGTGCAAGGGGGAGGCTCTCTGGTTACCCTGATGTAAGGGTGGCTCTCTGGGTATATACACACACATATGTATATTACTGTATATACATGTGTATGCCCACCCAAGCATATGACTTTCTTTACTACCCTGCTATGGGCTCTAGCCCCAGATCTTTTGTAGACCTAGCAACGCCCCTGGCTGAAACTCCCTCTCTTGTCACATTTTAACCTTTTGGTTTTAGGAAAACTTGTCAGAAGTGACTCAGGCTGTTAGCAGAGGAAGGAGGCAGCAGACATAAATGACACTGCTCTGGATTGAGACAAGTACACACTATAGTGGGATAGAAAGTGCTCACTAACACAGATTTAGACAGATTTGTGAACAATATTTGAGAGAAATAGCCCTTTGTGTACATAGAAAAAGTCGTAGATCTTTGCGTTCAGCTCATGATAAATAGGGGCAAACACAAAAGTGTCGCGTTTATAATTTTGCTCAGTGTATATTTAAAAACAGATCAATCCTGATGTACTGATTTATTTCTCGAGGCCCTAAAACACCAAGACTGTACAATTATCATCCAAATGACCCCTTTTTGGAAAATAGACTGAAGCATTTAGTGAGAGGCATGGCAAGATTTTTGAAGTTGTCATTTTTTTTGTCACAATTTTTTGGAAAATGGAGACATTAAAGTTTTTTTCACATCTATTTTTTTACATAGTGTCACCAGAGCAGTACAGTGTCACCATATGACTGGTGTGGTGGTGATCAGGGAGAATGGTGCTTTTGATCTTTGTGACCTTTGATTGTATCTTTTGTCCACATACTATGTCACTGTTAACTTCAATACTTTTAAATAAAAACCTATTTACTGGTAAAAAAAAAAAAAAGAAAAAAAGAATGGTGACAGTATGTAAAAAAATAAATAAATACATAAATAAAGAAATATTTTTTTAAACATTTATTATTATTTTATTTTTAAACTTTATTTTTATTTTTTACATTTATTTACACCATCATCAGAGTAGCTCAGTGTCACCATATTGGGGGATGATCTGGGATTTTTTTTTTTACACTGTTATTTTTTATACCGCGAAGATCACTGTATAAGCAATAGCTTTAGTTGTCATGAATGGGTTAATCATACATGAACAGCTTGCTTTTGATTGTGATCTGTGATTGGCTAAGATAATCACATGATACAGGTAGCCAAGTACCATGTGATTGCTTTGGGTCAATCACAGATCACAGTAGTAAGTAAGTTGTTCGTGAATGGAACCCCATACATGAAAGGTTGTTTAAATTGTTATCATGAGATCGTTATGAAAAATCATAGCAATCACATGATACCCGGTTACCGATTATTGGTAACAGTGATCCGCTGTAGTTTTTTAGGAACAATATCCCATTTTGGCCTCTAGATGGAGCTGCAGATCATAGGAAACCACTGTATTAACCAGTTAACGATTGCCCTATAGCAGATTACTTCTACAGGGTGGTCGTTCTGTGGAGAATCATATATATATACATGAATCTGCACTTCTGCATAGGGCATCACAGGGGCGCCGCTTCTGTTGCAATTAGTCACAGCAGAAGCTGATCAGCAGGTGCCCGGCAATGGATGTCCGCCGCCACCCGCTGATCGGCAAGGAGACACACGGGGGATGGAGCTCTGCATATGTAAACAACACAGAGCTCTGTCCTGTCAGCAGGGATGTGGTGGATTTTGTTTCCCTGCAAAGCACATCCCTTAGTAAAAGCACCTCACCGTACACATAAACACTGGTTAGGCACACATGTAACCCTTTGTTCACCCCTGATGTTAACCCCTTCACTGCCAGTGTCATTAGTACAGTGACAGTGCATATTTTTGTAGCTCTGATCACTGTATTAGTGTCACTGGTTCCCACAAAGTGTCAAAAGTGTCAGTTGGTGTCAGATTGACCGCCACAATATCGCAGTCCCGCTATAAGTCGCTGATCGCTGTAATTACTAGAAAATATAAAAAAATATGTAGCAGAATACATACTGGCCAAAATTTATCAAGAAATTTAATTTTTATATTTTTTATAGAATGTTTTACAGCAGAAAGGAAAAAAATGTTTCCTTGGCAAAATTGTCGGTCTTTTATTGTTTATAGCGCAAAAAAAAAATAAAAAAACACAGTGGTGAATAAATACGACCAAAAAAAACTCTATTTGTGGGGTAAAAATGACATAAATTTCATTTGTTTACAGCATTGCCTGTACAATTTTCAGTTAAAGTAACGCAGTGTTGTATAGCAAAAAATGGTCTGGTCATGAAGGGGGGGGGGGGGGTAAATCTTCAGGACGTCAAGTGGCGAAATTTGGTTAGAATTTATTAAAAATGGGCAAATGTTGTTCCATTCATCCAATGATTTTTTTTTTTATTTTTAGAAATAGACCTCTATTTGTTTTTGTATCTGTACAGGTTTTTATTGTGGTTGAGGCCTTGTTTGGAAGGTTTTCCCTGACCATCTCCCCGGGCCAGAGAATGATGGAAAATCTCCAATGAGGATTAACTGCTTGCCAACCAGCCACCATCATTTTACTGCGGCAGGTCGGCACGATCCCGCGAACCGTCGTAGCTATACGTCGGCTCGCGAGATCGGGATAGCAGGAATGCACACACGCCCGCTGCACAGCGGGGGTGCCGATGCTCGTGTCTGACGGTCGTGATGACCGCCAGCCATGAGCGATCGCGAGCACAAGGGACAGAACACGGAAGTGTGTGTGTAAACACACAAATCCCTGTTTTGTTCTGAGAGGAGTGACAGATCATGTGTTCCTATTAGCTAGGAACCACGATCTGTCATTTCCTCTAGTCAGTCCCCTCCCCGTTCAGTTAGAATCACCTCCCAGGGAACACAATTAACCCCTTGATTGCCCCCTAGTGTTAACCCCTTCACTGCCAGTGACATTTTTACAGTAATCAATGCATTTTTAGAGCACTGATCGCTGTATAAATGCCAATGGTCCCAAAAATGTGTCAGAATTGTCCAATGTGTCCGCCATAATGTCGCAGTCACGATAAAAATCACCACCATTACTAGTAAAAACAATAATGATAAAAATGCCCCCTATTTTATAGATGTTATAACTTTTGCTCAAACCAATCAATATACGCTTATTGCGTTTTTTTTTTTACCAAAAATATGTAGAAGAATACATATCGGCCTAAACTGAGAAAAAAAATTGCTTTAAAAAAAAAAAAATGGGGATATTTATTATAGCTAATAGTACAAAATATTGTGTTTTTTTCAAAATTGTCGCTCTTTTTTTGTTTATAGTGCAAAAAATAAAAACCGCAGAGGTGATCAAATACCCCCAAAAGAAAGCTCTATTTGTGGGGGAAAAAAGGACATCAATTTTGTTTGGGTACAGTGTCGCACGACCACACAATTGCCGTATCGCAAAAAATAGCCTGGTCATTCAACAGCCAAATCTTCTGGGGCTGAAGTGGTTAATGAGCAAAAAAAAAAAAAAAATGGAGGATTTTCTTTCTAACAGGCTGTCAAGCATCGCAATGATAAGGGCGGGTACTGCTGAAAACGGAAAAATGCAGCAAAATCCATGACCATGCAAGTGGTGTGAAGAAAGCCTAAAAATGAAAGAGAAATACATGACCTATTTTATTTTTTTTAATCTGCAGGTATTGAAAGTAAATCAGATCCCGGATACAGTATAAAAGTGTCTAAGCATGTGACAGTTCAGCAAGGATTATGTGTGCACATTCCGTGCCTTTTTACTGTGCCTAAGGACGATGCCTTAACTAAAAATGCTAATGGAATTTGGTGCAATGAAAATGGGAAACCTGTGGCTTCAAAAAGGAATACAGTGTCTGAGAAAAATTACCGATTCCTTCTGACGGGAAATATACAGAGTGGGGACTGTTCTCTCTACATAGAAGATCCATTACCTGGCGATAAAGGTTCTTATTATTTCAGAGTGGAAGATAAAACAAAATTCAGCTACCTAAATATCCAGCCTTATGTAGAAGTAACAGGTAAGGAAAATAACAATGTGTCCTAGGAGCTTACAATCTACAACCATCAAATACAAAAATAAAACAGTCCCTGGTCTTCGACAATATACATGTGGCTATTATCGTATATAGACAGGGCAAAGACTTCCCACTTGTCGACCGCCTCGCTTACTGCGGCAAAGTGGCTCTCCTGTGCTGGATCACGTACCTAGTACATGATTCGGCACTTCCAGATAGGGGTCAAATGCGTGCTGCAGGCGCACCCACTGTGCTGTGATTAGACACAGCACAAGCCAATCAGCGGGTGTCGGCCAATGGATGACCGCCAGCACCCGCTGATCAGCGAGGAGGAAGTGTAAACAATGCAGAGCTTCGTCTTGTCAGGGAGGATGTGCTGGTTTTTGTTTCCCTGCAAAGCAGGGGAAAAAAACAAGCACATTCCTTAGTAAAAGCAGCAGACACAGTAAACACACTAAGCACTGTTAGGCACACATTTAAAGTGATATTAAAGTCTATTTTTGTTGTTGTTATAAATAAAAAACATGTCATACTTACCTGCTCTGTGCAGTTGGTTTTGCACAGAGCAGCCAAGATCCTCCTCTTCTCAGGTCCCTCATTGGCACTCCTGGCCCCTCCCTCCCGTTGAGTGCCCCCACAGCAAGCAGATTGCTATGGGAGCACCCGAGCCGCAGCCTTATTCAGACATGGAGCCGCAGCTCTGCCCTCTTTCTCTCCTCCATGGCTGACTGACTTTGATTGACAGCAGCGGGAGCCAATGGCGCCGCGCTGCTGTCTCAGCCAATTAGGAGGGGAGTCCCAGGCAGACCAGATCGGTTCGTTTCAGAACTCCTGAACAGAGAAAAAGTTCTGACCCAAACGGCGAGCTCTATTAAAGTTTATGGGACACAAACTTGAAAAATTTAAAGTTTCCATTTTGAAGGCTTATATTCAAGCCATTGGCCATAAAAAAGATATGGGGGTCTGGGTACTGCCCTGGGGGACATGTATCAATGCAAAAAAGATTTTTTAAAAGATTGTTTTTACAGGAGCAGTGATTCTATTTAAGCTTAAAGTACAACAATAAAAATGAAAAATTCCTTTAAATATAGTGCCTGGGGTCCCCTTAGTCTGCCTGCAAAGTGACGCATCTGTAGCATGTATAAAACATGCTGCAGCAAAAATGACATTTCTAAAGAAAAAAATGCACCTAATGACATTGAAATTGCAGGCAATACAATACTATTGCAATAGAAAAATGTAAAAAAAAACAGTGTGGGGTCAACCTCCTAGTCCATGCCGGGCCCCCACATCAATTTTTTTAAAATGACAATTCAAATTCATACTAGACCCTTATCTGAGCATGCAGCCTGCCAGGCCAGGAAAAGGGGGGGGAGACAAGCGAGTGCCCCCTCCTGAACCATACCAGGCCACATGCCCTCAACATGGGGGATGGGTGCTTTAGGGCAGGGGGGCTTTGCCCTTCCACTCCAAAGCATCTTGTCCCCATGTTGTTGGGGACAAGGGCCTCATCCCCACAACCCTGGGCTGTGGTTGTTGGGGTCTGCGGGCAGAGAGCTTATCGGAAACTGGAAGCCCCCTTTAAGAAGGGAGCCCCTAAATCCCAGCCCCCCATGTGGATGAGTGTGGGGTACACCCGTCAAACAGCCTGCAAATTTGTGTGTTCCCCCGAATGGTGCGAACAGCCAATGTTCTGCCCGAACTCTTGCTCGGGCTGAACCGTTCACCCAATGCTACTCATTCACATAGATGGGGGGCCGGGATCTGGGGCCCCCTTCTTAAAGGGGGCTTCCAGATTCCAATAAGCGTTCTGCCCACAGACCCACCAGCCCAGGGTTGTGGGGATGAGGCCCTTGTCCCCATCCCTATGTTAACAGCATGTAGCCTGATATGGTTCAGGAGAGGAAGGGGGGATCTCACTCGTCCCCCCTTTCCTGGCAGGCTGCTTGCTCGAATAAGGGTCTGGTATGGATTATGGGGGGGACCCCATAAGGTTTTTTTTGTACTTTTCATTTTGTTTTTTTTTATTCTGCTGTCAGCGGGGAAGCCTGTGGCCAGCTTCCTGGCCTGCTCCTTAACAACCAGCTATTTACTGCACCCTGATTGGGCAAATCTTTGCCCAATCAGAACTCAGAATGCGCTGTGCAATGAATTTGCATACCATGTGATTGTGACTGGCTGGCAATGGAGCCAGTTCATACATGTCCGGGGTGGCTGCAGTGCTGTTTTTAAAAGGGTCCTGTGTGTTTTTGGGTCTGGTTCAGGTGCGAATTTAGGGATAAATTTGCACCGAATCACACCGGAGGCCTGCCCCTTATGACGTCATCATCCCATCATGCCCCGGGTGGTGATGTCATAAGGGGGCGGGGCCTCCAGAGGACGTCACCCGGTGACCCTGCCCATGCCGAAAGAAGAGCAAAGGGAGAAGACAGCGGAGAAGACCTGGCAAAAGAGGGAGTAGATAATGGAGGAGTCCCAGAAGAAGACAGTGGACAGAGGGAAAAGAACCGGAGAGAGTGGAGAGGGGAGAAGAACGAACAGAAGCAGAAGAAGTCAGCAGAGGAGGCAGAAGAGAAATGACATAAGAAATGATGTGCATGAGCTTCTATCCGAAGTTATGATCCAATGGAAGGTCCAGAATGTGTAATAATATTGGGAAGGTACTCCTTGACTGTGATGTACTAATTCTATCTCCTAGTATAAACTCCGGAGATATTGTGGTCCAGAGGAGGATATTTGTTCAACAGCTATATAAATATCTTGGCTTAATGGGCAAAGTCCCTGCCCATACGGAATGGCCAGAGTTTATGTATGAACACTCCTCCGTCACACACCATTAAATTCCAAGTTACATTCCAAGTTGCATATGATGAACACATTCAGATCATATCACAGCCCGCCACAAGACGACCACTGACTTGCTAAAGAAGCTAAGGGTAAAGGTGATGGACTGGCCAAGCATGTCTCCAGACCTAAACCATATTGAGCATCTGTGGGTCATCCTCAAATGGAAGGTGGAGGAGCACAAGGTCTCTAACATCCACCAGCTCCGTGATGTCATCATGGAGGAGTTTTAGAGGACTCCAGTGGCAACCTGCGAAGCTCTGGTGAACTCCATGCCCAAGAGGGTTAAGGCAGTACTGGAAAGTAATGGTGGCCACACAAAATATTGACACTTTGGGCCCGATTTGGACATTTTCACTTTGGGGTATACTCACTTTTTGTTGCCAGCGGTTTAGATATTAATGGCTGTTTGTTGAGTTATTTTGAGGGGACAGCAAATTTACACTGTTGTACAAGCTGTACACTCACTACTTTACATTGTAGCAAAGTGTAATTTTAATCAGTGTTGTCACATGAAAAGAGTATTATTATTATTATTATTATTATTATTATTATTATTAATATACAGGATTTATATAGCGCCAACAGTTTGCGCAGCGATTTACAACATGGGGCAAACAGTACAGTTTGTGTACAGTACAGTACACAAAATGTGAGGGGTGTACTCACTTTTGTGAGATACTGTATATATATATATATATATATATATATATATATATATATATATATATATATATATATATATATCTATATGCATTATGGGTACAGATTGTATTAACATTCATGTGAGTGAGATGGATGAATGGTTTTAGGTAAGTGTGAGGTAGTGCATTATGGTACCGTTTTTAGTATTCACATGTTTGATACACTAATAAAATGATGATTCTATAGAGCCCAGATGGCTGAAGTATATAAGTTATTCATTTTCTGAGGGGGGTTGTGCTAAATCAAGTTATTATTTACTCAGTTTTGGCTAATTGCTCTCACTGATGACTACCACCTCTTTAATTTTCATTATTGTGTTTATGGAGTGGCCATTGAGAGGATAGGGTTTGGAGGGTCCATGTTCAGGTATTTAATAAGGACAAAACTGGAGTTGTTTGAGTGGGCACCATCTACCTCCATTCTATGTTTTTATTTGTCATCATACAGAATCTTTTACATCAGGGTTCTAATTTTCAACTTATGGAACGTTTTTTTCTGTTCATTATCTTTGCAGAGCTAACAGATAAGCCCGAGATCTCACCCATAAAGAGCTGGCTTGTTGGGGAAAAGTTGGAAATGGAATGCACATTTACTGATAACTGTAAGAGAACAAGCCAACAGATGAAATGGGAAGGAAATTATCAGAATTATCAGGTTCCAAGTGTTACCCATACTACAAGTCATATAAATGGCCTAAATATCCACCACTCCATTATCAGCTTCATTGTGAGCAAGGAACAGAACAACTCTCCATTGTCATGCATGTTATGGCTAACAAAGAGGGTGACTGCTATAAACCACATTACTTTAAATGTTGAGTGTAAGTTTCTTATCATTCTGAAATTAAATACAATGTATGTTAGATGTGTACAATTTAAAGTGTATCTAAAGCCAAAGCTCTTTTTTTGATGGAGTAGTTAGAAATTAGAACCTCTGTCAGTTCTAATTGCTGTCTGTGTCCCCATTGAAGAGAATTGCCCCTCTCCCTCCTGGTGACCTCTGTCATCAGGGACTGACAGTAAAGGGAAATTCTAAATTTTTTTTATTGTTGCCAGGTCAGCAATAGAGGGGACGTCTTCCACTGTGGCTACCTGGTCCTGGTGATGACTGTCTAACAGGACATTAGAGAGATTGTTGAATAGGTTTTAGGGTTTTAATGGTTCCCTATTCTATCCAGAGTGAGAAAGAAAAACAAGTTTGGAATTCATACTTTACCTGGTTCTGAAGCTTGTTTATAGGAGCACACCTGTCTTTCTATAATTCAAGTCAGAGGGATTTATGGAAGAAAAAGAATACAGATTTTAATAAACGACATCAACCTTTTATGATTTTCTTGTTAAAAGACTCATTTTAATTATACATAGATAAAAATTATTGATCATTTATAAAATACCCAGAAAAAATAAATTATCATGGGGTATGATTGTAGATATGTTGGATATTGCAACAATATATCACCTTCTATCATTCAAGTCATTCCACTTAACATTGTCCAGCTAAAAAATGTTGTGTAAATATCCAAGCTATCACTATGTTCACATTATGAAAACAGTCCCAATTCTGGTTCTGTTACTAGGTGACTTCAATCAACGCATTTCGTAATGTATTACTGCTTTATCAGGAGTATTGTTGGAGGTAGGATTGCAGTGGTAATGCAATAACAGCAATCAACACCACCGATGCAGATAGATATCCCCTAATAAGCAGGCACAAGAACGCACACAAGGATGGGAGAGAACCCCTACAAAAGCACCAAGGCTAGAGAGTCCCCCTATAGCACCCTGCATTGATTATTTATATGTAAAATAAAAATGTTGTGTAAATAGTTATAACAAGAAATACAATATCAGTTTGAAAACGTATATACTCTAAAGCAGGGGTCCTCAAACTACGGCCCTCCAGCTGTTACGGAACTACACATCTCATGAGAAATTGTAAAACACTGACATTCACAGACATGACTAGGCATGATAAAAATTGTAGTTCCTGAACAACTGGGGGGCCATAGTTTGAAGACCCCTGCTCTAAAGCCTCGTGCCAGGCAAAAACTATTTCTTTTTGCCACCCCTCTTCTCACCTTTCTTTAACCCTTGCTACTTGTGAAACCGATTATGCTCATCCTCTGTCCTGGGTCTCTCGCTGATAGTTCTGGGTGAGTGGACCACTGATCTAGTGCTGCAAAGCCCCCCTGAGATCTCCTGTCCCCTTATGTCCCTGACCCTTCCCATGATTACACCATCTTCATCTGGATCCTGAGAGGACCCCACCACTGAATATCCATTAGAAAAAATCCATGTCATTCAGGGACATTTTTTCAATTTAATAATAATTTAAAAAAAGTAATACATAGCTGTATTAATTAGTGTATTTTATATCAGCCTGAGGGTGAACTTTAACTGTTTTGTTTTTCAGATCCTCCTTCGGTGGATATTACTATAGATGGTACGTTCTCAGTTAACATGTTTTGTTTAGTTTATGGCATAAGTATGTATAACCTGATCCAGCAGACTTTAGTCATCTGATCCTACTCGACAGTCCTTGCTGACAGATCTCATTGGAAAAAGTAGTGGGCCACAATGGCAAATTTCCGTCAAATGGTATTGTTTTCCTGTGGTGTAAAAATTGAAGCACCACAGCACTGCTAAGAGGTCCAAATAAAACTTTATTCCAATAAAAGTCAAATAGACAAATCAAAAAGTAGCCAACGTGTTTCAGGGGTTCAAGCATACCCTCTTATTCAAGACTTGATTGAACACATTGTGAATAGATTAGAAGTGAACTGGACCTTTAATGTTATGTCTTCCAGTGTGATTGCAGGCATAGGCCTTGTCAGAAACTGGTTTTGCAAGGCTTCTCAATTCTAGTCTGTGGGTTCAAGAGGAGACTGCACAAAAGCCTCTTAGTGGACCGATTGGCAGAGGCGTTCATTGTAATACTGTATGTGTAAGGATATTGGAGTTATATGGTTTAATAGATATCCTATTTCTTTATTTCACCGGAAAAAAAAAAAAAATGTTTTGTGGTTTTAAATTGCCACTTCCTCAGTTCAGGGTGATAACATTGGTTTTTGTGGGTACAAGTTTCATAGGGTATATAGGATAGTAATGTTATCACCCTGAACTGAGAAAGTGGAAATTGCAAAACATGACATTTTTTGCTGAACCACATTTAAGCAGATTGTCCTTTTTGAGCCAACTAACTACACTATAAGAGGTCTCAGGCCCCCCTCTTTTCTTTTCCATTGGGCACCCGAGCTGTACCAGGGACCACTGGCCAGCCCTTCAGGGCTGAACCTCAGAGACATAAGTTGGCCACCACACACTAGATCACTTCTAGTCTATTTACATTGGTTTTAATCAAACCTTGATGAAGGAGGGTGTGCTTGGACCCCCAAGACACATTGGATATTTTTTTGAATTGTTCTCCTGACTAAAGTTGTAACTGGACCTCTTAGCAGTGGTGTGGTGCTACCATTTTTGTTAAATTACACTAGAAGCCAAAGAGACCATGGAAATCCTCTACTTTTCCACTTTCTTCAAACAGATCTGTCCAGTTGGAAGTTGACACTGTTGTTAAAGTCCAGCTCTGGGCTTCAGATGTCCTCCATTTGCTGCCCCCTTTCCCCGTTGGAGGAGGTTTTCATTATTGGCACACTTTAAAACACTCGATAAGTGTAGAAATCTGGAAAAGTGGGTATATGCAGTGCTGAAAATGTACATTTATAAAAGTCTCTAAATGTTGGTACAAAAGTTATTTTCTGGAGTCACCCAAAGTGTAAATCAAACAGACTAGAGTGAATAATAAAATCCTCCACTGAACATCAACACACAGGGCCTCTTACCCCAAATAGTGGACCACTAGATTATGGGTGGTTAAACAGGCATAGTGTATATCCACAGGCTAGTCACATCTCCACTAAGAGATCAAGCACCTGGATCTTATGCAGCCCTCACAGATGGTAGATCCACAGGTCAATGTATAGAAATAAGAGAAAACGACTCCTCATGGTGCAGTATATCAAATCAGTGTATAATTTGTTATAAAAAGAATTCCAGAGTACTCACATTTAAAATGATAAAAACGAGCATGTCATGAAGTATAAAATAAAGAGATGTTTCCAACCCACAAGATGACCACGGTCAGCATGTATAGCATTGTGACATCAGATCCCAGGCTCCAACCTACGCATTTCATCCAATGAGCAACATCATCAGGGGCATGGCTACTTCAGTCTGAGGAAAAGTAAGTGTAGAAATCTAGCAGCAGAACTGTGGGTGCTGGATATAGGGACTTCATAGAAGCTCAAAAATATTTAGATTAGGTCAATGCAGCCTTTTTTTTTTGCTCCATTGATTGTTGAATGATATATTTTTTCGGACCTTGGAATATTAAATAAACAAAAACTCAAATCCACACTACAAAATCACACAGTACACACAACAAACTTCAAATCCACCGCATGGCTTATGGCAAAAGGGGGTCTGCATGTAAGGGTGAATCACTTTGATGTGCGTGGTGAAGCATGAATGCAAATTACATTACACCCTTACATATAAGAGTTTCTACATTGCTACATATAAAACGTATGCTACTTAATTAAGGAGGGGGCGAGTACAATGGAAAAATGTATCTCTTGATATTGCATTATCAAATTCATATGTAATACATATGTTAAGGTCAAGTGCAATATTTTTTATACCAATAACTTTTACTTTGGTCTGTAAGGTTCTTCCACAGATAAGACCTTATCCATTATTGTGATAGAAGGACAAACTAAGAGCTTGGAATGTAATGTGGACAGTAACCCCGTGGCTGAAATTACCTGGTTTCATGAAGACAGACAGCTACCAGTGATTAACCAATCATTAACCTACATATTAAAGAATATCAGTCTTAATCATACAGGAAGATACAGTTGCAAAGCATGTAATCAATATGGGACTGCAGACAAAACCATTTATATCTCGGTACACTGTAAGTATATTTATAATATTATTTGCTTCCTATGAAAGATATGGTTCCATAGCCAAGTTACACTTCAAAAAATGTCAGCAATTACTTAAATGTAAAGTGTTTACTTTAGGTGTACTAGAATTATGGTAAACCTAGAAACCTAATGGTGCCTTTCAGATACCTTGCTTACTGCCCTAAAAACGAGAGGGTCGGGCTGCAGACTGGAGCTCAACTCCAGACAGGAAACCTCCACTCCACTCTTGTTTGCTTTTTTTTGCTTCAACCTTAATGTATCAAACAACCAATAGACACAATAATTCTGAAAACTAAACATTTTGCATGCTCTCTTGTTCTTAACCCCTTAGTGATGCAGCTTCAGAAAAAAATTAAGTAGCTTAAGGACAAAAAATGTTTTGACATTTTTGTTATGTCTGTGTTAAACCATATTTTCCATACTGCTTTTGAAATGACAAAAAGGGCTTTAATTTGATGTGACACACACATATAACTTCTTATTTATTAAAAAAAAATTCAAACAAAAACCCAAAAAATGCAAAAAAAATCCTTATTTTTTTCAAAGTTCAGGCAGTAATGAAGTGTATATAATTACTGCATCTAAAGAAAGGTAGTTGACAAAAAGTTCCTTTATTTGTCCTGATTTACAGGGTAGGTCGTATGTCTGGGTCAAGATTACAGTAATATTACGTACACGTACACATAAAGATTACGTACACACGGTTGGATTTTCCGACTGAAAATGTTTGATGGGAGCTTTTTGTCGGAAATTCCGACCATGTGTATGCTCCATCGGACATTTTCCATCGGAATTTCTGTCACACAAAATTTGAGAGCTGGTTCTCAAATTTTCCGACAACAAAATCCGTTGTTGTTAATTTCCGATCGTGTGTACACAATTCCGACGCACAAAGTTCCACGCATGCTCGGAATCAAGCAGAAGAGCTGCACTGGCTATTGAACTTCATTTTTCTCGGCTCATCGTACGTGTTGTACATCACCACGTTCTTGACGTTCGGAATTCCGGGCAAGATTTGTGTAACCGTGTGTATGCAAGTCAAGTTTGAGCCAACATCCGTCGGAAAAAATCCATGGATTTTGTTGTCGGAATGTCCGATCGTGTGTACAAGGCATAACAGTAAAATAAGGAAAATCACAATAACTACCATGAACCCTGAATGGCGAAAAATACTAAAATAACAATAACCAAATGTATTTTAAAAAATACCTCCTAAAGGGTTAAAAAAAATGACAGGTTAACCCTTAAATAAATAGGAAAAACAAACTCACTGTGAGCCATTTACACTAAAATTAACTCTTTCCCTGCTTTTTGATCACTGCAAGCAGTGATCAGACAGCAGTGAGGGTTTTAATTGTGTAAAAAATGTAAGGGGGTGCTAAAAAGGCTTTTTTTTTTTTTTTTACAGTAATTCAGTTGCTAATGTAATGAATCATTTTGATTAACCTTACATAATAAAAACAAGCATAAATCACTGTGAATGAACATTAAGAACAAGAAAGCATGCAAAATGTTTCAATTTCAGAATTATTGTGCCTATTAGTTGTTCGTTAAGTTGTCCAGAGTGGAGCTTGGGTAAGTGGAGGTTACATGTTTCCTGTCACAAGTTTTTCAGTCTGTGGGCAAGTGGAGGTCGCATGTTTCCTGTCTGTGAATGAGTGGAGGTCGCATGTTTCCTGTCTATGGATGAGTGGAGGCCACATGTTTCCTGTCTATGGATGAGTGGAGGTTGCATGTTTCCTGTCTATGGATGAGTGGAGGTCACATATTTCCTGTCTATGGATGAGTGGAGGCCACATGTTTCCTGTCTATGGATGAGTGGAGGCCACATGTTTCCTGTCTATGGGTGAGTGGAGGTCACATGTTTCCTGTCTATGGATGAGCGGAGGCAACATGTTTCCTGTCTATGGATGAGTGGAGGTCACATGTTTCCTGTCTATGGATGAGTGGAGGCCACATGTTTCCTGTCTATGGATGAGTGGAGGCCACACGTTTCCTGTCTATGGGTGAGTGGAGGCCACATGTTTCCTGTCTATGGATGAGCGGAGGTCACATCTTTCCTGTCTATGGATGAGTGGAGGCCACATGTTTCCTGTCTATGGATGAGTGGAGGCCATATGTTTCCTGTCTATGGATGAATGGAGGCCACATGTTTCCTGTCTATGGATGAGTGGAGGTCACATGTTTCCTGTGCAACCCAAAACCAAAGACATTCTAAGCTTACCGACCAGTCTGCAACCAACCGAATTATCCTGTCTAACAATGTGCATTAAAAATTGGTTTAGTTTGCACAAATTTTGTGTAAGCTACAGAGCCCCGTCAAGGGACCCCAGTATCCATAGTCCTAACTCAAAATTTTGAGAGCCCCCACAGTGGAAGCACATGCATTATAATGGATAGGCAGAGGGCAGGTGAACCTGCAGAGACACATCCCTCCTTAATGGTACAGGGGCACACTGGATACCCAGCATACAGCAAAATGACAGCAAAGGTGTCCAGTGCATCCCCTCACCAGTATTCCAACAGTACAAACAAATGGCCACTGACCTCACCTATAACTGGCCTTTGCAGCAAGGAGAACATGGAAGGGCAACGCATGAAAAACAAAACCAAATAAATTCCCAGCTCAACTATTTTTTCACGTTTCCTGTCTATGGACGAATGGAGGTTACATGTTTCCTGTCTAGAGTGGAGCTCTAGTCTGCAGCCAGATACCCTTGCTATAAACTGAGACACTGCATTACAAAAGAATGGATATTTTAAATATATAAATATTTTATACATACAGTAGTTACGTTGGTCCAGCCTGGACCAATATAACGATGTATACAGTTTACCATGTTTGTGGGATACCTTTAAAGGTTGGAAATCACTGCTTTAGACACCGTTACTCCAATGACCCCCATTAGCTTCCAAGTCCCATGCAGTAGGGCAGCCTCTTGGTACACAACCCAGAAACTAGCAGAGATCACTGGAGAAGCGGTGTATAAAACAATGATTTCCACATGCTTACATTGGTTCAAACAATATAAAAAAAAATGGCACACCTGAAATTTCTTTTTCAAGTACAGTAACCCACATGAAACAACCACAATGTATTAGACATAAAGATTCTCCTCCTCACAGCCACTTCAGACCTGGTGCCCTTTATTACCAAATCTGTCCCTGCTCACAAACCAGTCATAAAAAAGGAAGCCACTGCAGGCTACAGGGAACCCTGGGGTCTAGGACCGCCCCTCTAATGCCTTTCACTCATAGGACACAAAGCTGAATGGAGCTTCCATTTAGAGATGCATACACAGCAGCGGCCCTTGCTGGCAGCTTGACCTCAATGTGTGTGTGTGTGTGAAGATTTTACGTATTTCTATATAAGATTTCAATGCTCTCTTGGCTGAAGGGTTTGTGAGTACTTAAAGTTGGTTGAATAAAACCCACCTTTTGGCGCAAAATCATACTATCGTATTGTTAATTTTTTTTTTCAAACAAAATATCTTGAAGAAAGAAGAAATTTGGGCTCTATAGAATGTAACCCTTGAGAACCTTTAAACTTTAAGATCATCTTAGCTAGGAGAGTTTAATGGAACTGTGTTTGCCGATCTGCTACAAGAGAGGCATACTGCTTTGGTGAGTAGACATGTGCACTGCCGAAAAATGTATTTGTTTTTGTTATTGTTTCATTCGGTTTTTTTTTTTCCGTTTTTCGGGTCATTCGTTATGTTAGAAATTCGTAAATTCGTATTCGTACATTAGTAAATAACTAACTAATAAATTCGTAAATTTTAAAACTCGGAAATAGGAAAGAAAATATAAAAATTCGAAAGAATGAAAATCCAAAAATTCTAAAAATAATAACTAATAATAACTAACTATGAAATTATAGGTATTGGAATTTCCTTTCTACTACGAATGTATTCGAAGTTACCAATTATCCGAAATAACGAATGCCACATCTAAACAAATGGAATGGAATGGATTAATAATAAATAATAATAATAAAACTTTTTTATTATCATTATTATTATTATTTATTATTATTCGTTATTTCAGATAATTCATACCTTCGGTTAAATTTATATTTGTTACTTTCACTAACAGCCAAATTTGAAAGGAAATTCCAATACCTATAATTTAATAGTAATGGTTAAGTTATTATTAGTTAGTTATCATTTCAGATCTTCGAATTTTCAGGTCTTCTAATTTTTGGATTTTTGTTCTAATTTTCAGATTTTCGTTCTTTTGAATTTTCATTCTTATTTTCAGGATTTTCGAATTTCTGAATTTCGGAATTTTCAGATTTTTGAATTTTGAATTTTAGAATTTACGAGTTTTCGAATATTCAAATATTCAAATTTAGGAATTTGCGAATTTACGAACATTTGAATTTACAAATGTATTGAGAAAAATTTGTTAAACGGGTTTTCGTTAATTTGGATATTTCTGAATTGTCTAAATTAGTTAAAAGACGAATTTGGAACGAAACGAATTGCACATGTCTATTGGTGAGTGAGTTTCTGTTGGAAGAGGGAACACTGAGCACCATTTGGAGCACCTGTATTGTATCTTTTCGATGCACTGGAGAATGAACTATATTATATGAACTTTACACAATACACAACGTTTTAATATATTTTTTTATATATCATATTTTAGCACTTTATACAGACTCATAAACTTTTTGAGACATAACACACTTAATGCGTACGTGTTTCAATTGTATATTGATCTTTTTTCAAATTTCACCATTTTGTAGATAGTCCTAAAATTGTCAATGGAAGAAATTCCAGTTGTTGGAAAGTTGCTGGAAATCACCTTGTATGTACGTGTGTAATTCAGTCAGTTCCTGAACCAACTCTGAAATGGAAAATCAATGGGAGGTCCATTAATGTATCAAACCACATGAACGGCAAAGTTAGTATTTTCACTGAGAGATCTAATTCAAGTACCAACAGCACACTAACCCTTCCAATCAACACAGAAGAGAGTCAGAATATACAGTGTGTGGCTTCCAACATTCATGGAGAGCTTCTTCTGGAGCTATTCAATGAAACAGGTAAGGATCTGAAAAACTTACATAAAAAGGTTATTTAACTAAAAGAATATTGTTCCGTGTGAATACCCAACCACAAGAAAGGGAAATGAAAATGTCAAGACAGGACTGTTTGAATAGAACACAACTCACCTTGTAAATTGGACTCAACTATCATTCGCTTAACCTCCTGACAAAGGGCTAACAGGAGAGCAACCTTTTATAGTGTGTGGACTGGGACTTTGGCCAAAAAACACCTCTGGTCAGGTGCAAGACTTGTCCAGTGATGTTCTTATTTACAATGCATCGTTGGACATTCATTAGGGCAATTCTTGTCGAACATCAAGAAAGTTTGGAATAAATCTGAACTTCCAAACAGGCAGAATTTGGTCTGAACCCAAAGTTCATCCCTTGTAAGCAGGACTATTTCTTCTTTAAGTACACGAATACATAGCAGGTTCTCACACATTTTTTTTCGAACCAATTTCGCATTTTTGGAGGAACATTAATGCCAAGTACAGACGATCAGACATTCCGACAACAAAATCCTGGATTTATTTCTGATGGATGTTGGCTCAAACTTGTCCTGCATACACACGGTTGCACAAATGTTGTCGGAAATGCCGAACGTCAAGAGCGCAGTGACGTACAACACATACGACGAGCCGAAAAAAATTAAGTTCAATAGCCTGTGTGGCTTTTCTGCTTGATTCCGAGCATGTGTGGAATTTTGTGCGTCCGAATTTATGACAACGGATTTTGTTGTCGGAAAATTTGAGAACCAGCTCTCAAATTTTTTTTGACGGAAATTCTGACAAAAAATGTCCGATGGAGCCTACACACGGTCGGAATTTCCGACAACAAGCTCACATTTTGTTGTCAGAAATTCTGACCGTGTGTACGTGGCATTACTGTTTTACAAGGATTAACTATACGGTTACGAGCGCCTTATATATCAGTATTTCCACCCAAATTTGAAAAAGCGCGGGGAGGACGGCTGAGTACACCCGGGCTGGCACTCTCAAATCTGGTGTTGCATAGAATATTGATATGATATATGAGATTGTTAACATCTATAAAGTGCCCCCTCTGATAAGTGGGCATATTGCTTGTTGAGCTCTTAGTAGGTCAAATAGATGTAACATTCTAACCCAGTGAAATCCTGTACATTGAGCATTTTATGTGCCTGTCTTTGGAAGCATTTTGTATCTAATTGCTGACTCTTATGCCCTATACACACGATCGGATTTTCTGACAACAAATGTTGCATGTGAGCTTGTTGGCAGAAAGTCCGACCGTGTGTATGCTCCATCAAACATTTGCTGTCAGACTTTCCGCTAACAAATGTTGGCTAGCAGGTCCTCAAATTTTCTGCCAACAAAACTTTGTTGTCAGAATTTCCAATCGTGTGTAGTCCGATGCACAAAAGATCACGTATGCTCGGAATCAAGCAGAAGGAGTCGCACTGGCTATTGAACTTCCTTTTTCTCGGCTCATCGTATGTCTTGTACGTCACCGCGTTCCCACGTTCGTAATTGTTGGCCAACATTTGTGTGACCGTGTGTATGCAAGACAAGTTTTAGCAAGATCCTTCGAACAAAAATCTCCGGTTTTGTTGGCGGAAATTCCTATCGTGTGTACGGGGCATAAGATTGATGCCAAAATGTAACATCTACCAATATAAACTGTATGTACTCTAGAAAGTTTTGTTCTGATGTTTCTCAGTTAATATTCTTCTTGAGTAAAAAAAAAAGCTGCGGTACAACAAGAAGTGGATTCTGTTCAATTGACCACCAATTGACCACCAATTTGGGGGTCCGTGCTTATACACTAAAACCCGAGCTGGAGCATTTATAGTTACTAAACTACATACTGTTTTTTTTCTTTAATAAAAAAAACAGGTTATGGTGAATAAGTACGTCAATTAACTCCCATTTCCATTTCTCCTTGTCAAAAAGGATCTATAAAGTAAGCTCATTGTTTTACAGTAGGGTTTATATAGGTAAATATCATGAAATTTCAAATATTAAACATTGGGTTCACGTAAACCTAAATTAAAAATATATATCATTTCCTTAGTTACTTTTGTAGGTATTTAAATGATTTATACCTACTATACATATTGTTTACAAGTAGAGTGTATATAGGTCAAATAAATTCTGATAATGAGCTTTAATCGTAAGGTGGAGAAAAGGAAAGAGAAAGAAGAAAAAGGGTTGAAAGGTAGAGGTATGGTCCACAAGGTTGTCCCGCTCGTCAGTTTATTATTCTTTTTAGTTCTCTTTGAAGCCTTAGAATGGGTGTCTCTGTAAGTCATTTAATCTGTTACCATGGCAACAGGACAGAGTCATTGAAGTTTGACAGGAACTGTTGTTTTATCCAAGGATGCCAAAGTTTTTCAAATTTTGGAATTTGATTTTGATCGATGGCTACCATCTTAGCATGGGACGTTGTATTATTCATTCTGTGAATTGTTTCTGCTAGTACCAATGTAGGAGATTTCCATGCCTTGGCCACTGTTTGTTTTGCAGCCGTTATTAGTTGGATCATAAGTTTGAATTGAGAGAGTGTTAACCATTCCGGTTTTAGATTAAGTAAAGTTAAATATGGATCTGGTTGTATTATTTTTTTTAAATATTTTAGATGCAATCACGAAGACTTCCTTCCAGAAGGTTTGGATTACTGGGCACGTCCACCATATGTGTAAATATGTGCCTATTTCTGGGCATCCTCGAAAACAAAGAGCTGAGGTATTAGGTGAATATTTTGCCACTCTAGCGGGTACAAGGTACCAGCGAGTTAGGACTTTATAATTTGTCTCCAGTGCTAAGATGTTGGGTGAAGATGACTTAGATGTGAGCCATATGTTAGACCAGTCCATGTCTTCTAAAGTTCGTCCCAGGTCCTCCTCCCACCTCTGAACGTAAGAGGGTCTATTAAGATTTGCTACTCCATATAATTGATTATAAAGTGAT
The DNA here is from genome assembly GCF_042186555.1 of Aquarana catesbeiana. NCBI lineage: Eukaryota > Metazoa > Chordata > Amphibia > Anura > Ranidae > Aquarana > Aquarana catesbeiana. The sequence goes on along the minus strand of NC_133333.1, from coordinate 27,376,833 downwards.
GAAATTGTACCTTTAGCAAATGGATCTTTTGTACAGATTGATTCAAAAATGGATAATTGGGATAATGGTGTATCCCCCTTTAGGAATGGTGTATAGAAATTTTTGATTTGGAGATATCTAAATATCTCAGAGTTTGGTAGATCATATTTTTCTCTAAGTGATGGGAATGAAAGGAATGATTTAGATGCTATGAAGTCATTTAGTGTCTGAATGCCTGATGTTGTCCAAGCTTTAAAAGAATTTGGGTAGATCCATGCCGGATAAAAGGCCGGATTTCTGATAAAAGAAAGGAGAGGATTGTGTGGAGATTGTAACTGATATTTGGTTTTTAGTTTATCCCAGAGAGATAAGAAGTGTTTGGTTATGGGATTATGAATTTTAAAGCGGTCTTTAGGATCAAGCCATAATAAATTTGATATTAATAGAGGGTCATTTTCTGAAGCCTCTATAAATACCCATAATGGGATTTCCTGTTTTGCATGGTATTTGGACAGACTCGCCAAATGTGCTGCTCTGTAGTAGTTAGTAAAATTAGGGTATCCCAGGCCTCCTTTATTTTTGGGAAGATGTAGTGTGTGTATTGGTATACGTGGTTTAGAAGAGCCCCATATAAACGAAGTTGCTCTTTTTTGTACTATTCTCAAAAAATAAGAAGGAATTGGAATAGGGAGGACTCTGAATAGATAAAGCAATTTGGGTAGAATAGTCATTTTGATTGCATTAATCTTCCCTATCCAGGATAAAGAAAGTTGCGACCATTGTTTTATTAGATTTGTGATCTGTCTTAATACAGGAGGATAATTGGTTGAGAATAAGTCAGAATGAGATGCTGTTAAATGAATTCCAAGATATGGGATTGATTTTTCTGCCCATGTGAATGGGAGTGCAGCCCTAGCCGGGATCAATTCCATGTTTGTGAGTGAAATATTAAGCACTAGGCATTTCTTAGGATTAATCATAAGGCCGGATAGGGCTGCAAATCCATCAAGAGCTGGTATTAAGTTAGGACCAGAGACCTGTGGTGATGATAGAAAAAGTAATATATCGTCTGCAAATATACATAATTTGTGTGTAATACCTCCTACTTCAATGCCAGTTATAGTTTGGTTTGTTCTGATTAGGGATGAGCCGAACACCCCCCGGTTCGGTTCGCACCAGAATCCGCGAACGGACCGAAAGTTCGCACGAACGTTAGAACCCCATTGACGTCTATGGGACTCGAACGTTCGAAATCAAAAGTGCTCATTTTAAAGGCTAATTTGCATGGTATTGTCCTAAAAAGGGTTTGGGGACCCGGGTCCTACCCCAGGGGACATGTATCAATGCAAAAAAAACTTTTAAAAACGGCCGTTTTTTCGGGAGCAGTGATTTTAATGATGCTTAAAGTAAAAAAAAAAAGTGAAATATTCCTTTAAATATCGTACCTGGGGGGTGTCTATAGTATGCCTGTAAAGTGACGCGTGTTTCCCATGTTTAGAACAGTCCCTGCACCAAATGTCATTTTTAAAGGAAAAAATCTCATTTAAAACTGCTTGCGGGTTTAATGTCATGTCGGGTCATGGCAATATGGATGAAAATCAGTGAGACAAACGGCATGGGTACCCCCCAGTCCATTACCAGGCCCTTTGGGTCTTGTATGGATATTAAGGGGAACCCCGCACCCAAATTAAAATAAGGAAAGGTGTGGGGCCACCAGGCCCTATATACTCTGAACAGCAGTATACAGGCGGTGCAAACAAGACAGGGACTGTAGGTTTGTTGTTAAGTAGAATCTCTTTGTAATTTTGAAAATTTTTAACGAAGGAGTCACTGATGACATTGAGCTGAGGGAAGAGGCCGCTGCTTTGCCAGACAAAGCACCCTGGGCATGGGTGAGAGAGGATGAGGAGGATGAGGACGGCTTGGTCATCCACTCGACCAAGTCTTCCGCATGTTGCGGCTCAACACGGCCAGCTGCCAAAAAAAAGGCCAAGCGTGTCCCATGGCCACGTGCTGATGAGGATGCACCGTCTCCACGACCAGCACTAGACACAGAGCCTGCTTGCCCTCTCTTATTGGCTTGTGACTGTCTGCCTCTCCTTCTTGGCCTTCCAGACATACTAATGGCCTGTAGCTGCACTAAGCTGGGATAGAACACCTGTAATTTTCTTCAGGTAGCTTTATATACTGTAACCAGACAAGCCTGCCTGTCAGTAGGAAGATAACAGGAACGGATCTAGCTGAACACTGTGAGCAGGACGCACTGTACTAAATGTAAATAGTCTAGCTGCCTGACTGTGGTACTAATAGGATCAAATAGAACACCTGTAATTTTCTTCAGGTAGCTTTATATACTGTAACCAGACAAGCCTGCCTGTCAGTAGGAAGATAACAGGAACGGATCTAGCTGAACACTGTGAGCAGGACGCACTGCACTAAATGTAAATAGTCTAGAAGATAACAGGAACGGATCTAGCTGAACACTGTGAGCAGGATGCACTGCACTAAATGTAAATAGCAGGAACGGCTCTAGCTGAACACTGTGAGCAGGACGCACTGCACTAAATGTAAATAGCAGGAACGGATCTAGCTGAACACAGTGAGCAGGACGCACTGCACTAAATGTAAATAGTCTAGAAGATAACAGGAACGGATCTAGCTGAACACTGTGAGCAGGACGCACTGCACTAAATGTAAATAGCAGGAACGGATCTAGCTGAACACTGTGAGCAGGACGCACTGCACTAAATGTAAATAGCAGGAACGGCTCTAGCTGAACACTGTGAGCAGGACGCACTGCACTAAATGTAAATAGCAGGAACGGATCTAGCTGAACACTGTGAGCAGGACGCACTGCACTAAATGTAAATAGCAGGAACGGATCTAGCTGAACACTGTGAGCAGGACGCACTGCACTAAATGTAAATAACAGGAACGGATCTAGCTGAACACTGTGAGCAGGACGCACTGCACTAAATGTAAATAGCAGGAACGGATCTAGCTGAACACTGTGAGCAGGACGCACTGCACTAAATGTAAATAGCAGGAACGGATCTAGCTGAACACTGTGAGCAGGACGCACTGCACTAAATGTAAATAGCAGGAACGGATCTAGCTGAACACTGTGAGCAGGACGCACTGCACTAAATGTAAATAACAGGAACGGATCTAGCTGAACACTGTGAGCAGGACGCACTGCACTAAATGTAAATAACAGGAACGGATCTAGCTGAACACTGTGAGCAGGACGCACTGCACTAAATGTAAATAGCAGGAACGGATCTAGCTGAACACTGTGAGCAGGACGCACTGCACTAAATGTAAATTGCAGGAACAGATCTAGCTGAACACTGTGAGCAGGACGCACTGTACTAAATGTAAATAGTCTAGCTGCCTGACCGTGGTACTAATAGGATCAAATAGAACACCTGTAATTTTCTTCAGGTAGCTTTATATACTGTAACCAGACAAGCCTGCCTGTCAGTAGGAAGATAACAGGAACGGATCTAGCTGAACACTGTGAGCAGGACGCACTGCACTAAATGTAAATAGTCTAGAAGATAACAGGAACGGATCTAGCTGAACACTGTGAGCAGGACGCACTGCACTAAATGTAAATAGCAGGAACGGATCTAGCTGAACACTGTGAGCAGGACGCACTGCACTAAATGTAAATAGCAGGAACGGATCTAGCTGAACACTGTGAGCAGGACGCACTGCACTAAATGTAAATAACAGGAACGGATCTAGCTGAACACTGTGAGCAGGACGCACTGCACTAAATGTAAATTGCAGGAACGGATCTAGCTGAACACTGTGAGCAGGACGCACTGCACTAAATGTAAATAGCAGGAACGGATCTAGCTGAACACTGTGAGCAGGACGCACTGCACTAAATGTAAATAGCAGGAACGGATCTAGCTGAACACTGTGAGCAGGACGCACTGCATTAAATGTAAATAGTCTAGATAGAAGATAACAGGAACGGATCTAGCTAAACTGAATACAGTGTATATATATATATATGCAACACCTGGGATGCATATATATACACAATACACTGTAAGTGCAGCTAACTGACTGACTGTTCTGCCTAATCTATCTAACTCAAATCAAATGACACTGTCTCTCTCTCTCTCTCTATCTCTCAGCACACCGGAACACACACTACACAGGGCCGCCATGCAGGCGGCCTTATATAGTGTGGGGTGTGTACTAAATCCCCTGAGCCATAATTGGCCAAAGCCACCCTGGCTTTGGCCAATTACAGCTCTCTCTACTGACGGCACTGTGATTGGCCAAGCATGCGGGTCATAGTGCATGCTTGGCCAATCATCAGCCAGCAATGCACTGCGATGCCGCAGTGAATTATGGGCCGTGACGCGCCACACGAATTTAGCGCGAACGGCCCATAAAGTTCGGAATTCGGCGAACGGGCGAACAGCCGATGTTCGAGTCGAACATGGGTTCGACTCGAACACGAAGCTCATCCCTAGTTCTGATGTATTGGGCCATGGGTTCGAGTATAAGGGCAAATAATAAGGGAGATAATGGGCAACCCTGTCGGGTACCTCTTTCGATATTAAAGGCTTCAGATTTGTATCCAGCATATTTTATATAGGCTTTGGGTTTATTATATAATGCTTTGATCCATGTTAAAAAGTGGGGTCCAAAACCCCATTTTTGTAATGAATATTGCATATATTGCCAGGATACTGTGTCAAATGCCCTCTTAATATCGAGAGATAGAAAACATAAAGGGATTTTCTGTTTTTTAGCAATATGTGCCAATAACACTGCCCTGCGTATATTATCGCCTGCCTGTCTATTTGGCATGAAGCCTACTTGATCTCTATGTATTAATTTTCCTATAATGCTATTGAGGCGTTTTGCTATTATTTTTGCTAATAATTTAATATCGAGGTTTAACAGAGAGATAGGCCGATAATTCACACAGGAAGTATCATCAGAAAGGGGTTTTGGGATCATACAAACAATTGCCATTAGTGTTTCTTGCCGAAAAGAATGTCCATCTAGAAGTTTGTTAAAAGTTTCAGTGAGAATGGGAGAGAGTATTTCTGAGAATGTTTTATAGTATAAAGCCGAGTAGCCGTCTGGGCCTGGTCTTTTGTTAAGTTTTAGGTCTTTTATGGTGTTAGCAACTTCATCTATAGTTATAGGCTCATCCAAACTGCTTTTTTGATTCTGAGATAACTCAGGTAAGGTTATTTTTGAGAAGAAGGATTCAGCCTCTGTAGGATTAAATTCATTGTTTGTCTTGTATAAAGTTGCGAGATGTGAGTGAAATTTATGGACTATTTTAACTGGATTACAAGTGTAAACATTTTTTGATAATTTCAAACGTATTGGTTTGAAAGATTTGTTAGTTGAATTTAATGCCCGAGCCAAATATGTACCTGGTTTGTTTGTATTCATGTAGAAATTGTGTTTGGAGCGTTTGAGGGATTTATCAACTGACTCAGTGAGAAATAGATCGTATTCCAATCTAGATTTTTCCAGATGAGATTTTGTACTCTGAGATGGATTATCTTGAAATGATATGTAGGCTGCATTAAAATTGAGTTCTAGTTTTTTTGCTAGATTTTTGCGTTCCCGTTTAAATAGTGCCATTTGTCTTTGTATTGTACCACGCAAGACAGGCTTATGAGCTTCCCACAGTGTTATTGGGGAGATGTCTGTTGTATTATTAATTGATATGTATTCCTTTAAAGCTTGTTCAATGGCCATCTGATGTAGTGGGTGTTTGAGCATTATGTCTGGTAAGTACCACGTTGGGTCATGCACTTTTGGTATGGCTGAGGCTATAGTAGTGTATACTGCATTATGGTCAGACCACGGAATCGGAATTATATCTGATGCAATAATTTCTGGTATCATTCCTATTGTTAGAAAAATATGATCTATTCTGGTGAAGGTTTGATGAGGGTGCGAGAAATAAGTGAATTTCTTTTTCATTGGGTTACTTTCTCTCCATGAATCTACCAGATTGTATTTGGAAAGAAGTTGAGAAAAAGGTAATCTAGAGGTTATTTTGGATGGTGTAAAAGGTGATTTATCTAGAAATGGGAGGAGGACCTGGTTCGAATCCCCACACATTATCACTGTTCCTATTTTGTGTGTATTAATCACTTGTAATATATGTGAGAGGAATGGTGTAGGTTGTTTGTTAGGAGCGTAGTAGGAAATCACCGTGATTGCTGTATCCATTATATAACCCATGAGTATCAGGTATCTACCTTCTGGGTCTTTAATTTCTGATGATAAGGTAAATGGTGTGGATCGGTGAAATGCAATTAGAGTTCCCCTTTGCTTGGTACAGGCAGAAGCCGTGTAAATTTGTTGATAAAAAGGAGACATATATTTTGGAGTAGAATCTTTGGTGAAGTGTGTTTCTTGGAGGCATACTATGTGAGCCTTCTTGTTATGGAAAGTACGGAAGGCTTTGGTCCTTTTTTGAGGGACATTTATTCCCTGAACATTCAGGGAAAGTATATTCAGTGGTGCCATGGCAACAGATCAAATAGTTTTGACTTACTTTTTGTTATGCAGAGCTGACTGCGCAGATCAACCTGTGTGGACTGAAGAGATGAATAGATAGAAAAGAAACCAGTGAATTCTGGAGTAAAGAGTAAACAAAAAACATATAAGATTAGATGATACATTGTATAAATTATTTTTTGCAAGTAATCACAATTTACCCGTGAAAGAGAATAAATATCTCTCTCTCTTCGTCACACTCCCACATAATATGGTTGGGAGAATGAGGAGGGCTAATGGGGTACACGGATCTTCCGCTTACAGGAGAGAAGTGCTATGTCAAAAGACATCAAAATGATGTTTCATTAATTGGAGTGCAGAATATAGTTTTTGTTGAAATTATTTATTCCAGGGTGGTTGTATATGGTTAGTCTTGCCCTAGGCTAAATAATTCAGTTAGAAAGGTACTGTTAATAACTTTGGTATTGATGAAGATAGTTTGAATTATTTTGGGATTTTAACCCTTTTAGAGTAAACAATTACATATTTTATTCATATGTAACTGTTTAGATATGTTAACTCATAAAATTGAGGTTGTATTGCTTCAGATTAGAATAAACAAAAACATAATTCTAGGAACTAGTTAGGTAATAATATATTTGTTTTAAGAAAAGAAAGAAAAAGCTTCCATTACTTCTGGATTATTGAACATATTTGTCCTAAAAAGTAATAAATCTATTGTTATTACCTGATAATATATAACTGAACAAGAATTTCCTTATTTCACTTATATATTCTAAGGCTATATGAATCAGAAGTAATAAGAAATATAACTGGAATGTAACATGATCCCACACAGTGTGTGACTATCAGAATGCAGTTACATTCAGTTATAAATATAGGTTTTTTATAGAGAACCATCTCTTAGTATAATAAATGAAGAGATATCAGGAATTAGGATGTCAGTCCATTGAATCTTCTTGGTCCATGGATGATGTGGCATAACGGCCTCTTTTGTGAGAATGATGATTCCCATTTTGTTCTGAAATTTTCTGGGTGCTGCCTGAAGGTGAAGATGATGCCATTCTTCTGCGTGTGGGAGTGTTGCTGCTTGTGGGTTCTGTCAGATTTAATTTTAAAAGGGTTTGTTGTAGTTCATCTGCTGATCTGCTTCTGTAAATTGTACTTTGGTAGTTAAATCTGACTGAAAAGGGGAAACCCCACTGATACATAATGTTGTGGCGTTGCAGTTCCATTAGTTGGGGTTTCATGGATCGTCTTTTAGTAATAGTAAGTTGGGATAGGTCAGCAAAAATTTGATAATTGTGTCCTTGAAAATTAAGTTCCTTTTTTTCTCTTGCAGCAATTAGTATTTGTTCTTTCGTTCTGTAATAATGACATTTTGTGATTATATCACGTGGGGGTCCATCTTTTTGGCTGTGAGGGCTCTGTGTACTCTGTCCAGTTCTAAACGTTCAATAGGGATATCTGGCTTTAGTTCTTGTAATAGAGCAGTAATAGTAGATTGCAGGTCTGTCACAGTTTCAGGTATTCCCCTTATGCGCAAGTTTGAACGTCTGGCTCTATTTTCGTAATCTTCGAGCTTAGTTTGAAGTATTAAATTCTCTTTTTTTAATTGTTCCAATTCTGTTATATTTTCTTGGGTTGTAATTTCAATTTCATCCATTTTTATTTCTAAGGCTGTGGTGCGGTTTCCCAGCTCTCTTATTTCTTTGGTTAGGCTTTTTGTTATTTGGTCTGAGGTTTGTTTTAAAGCCTTATGAAGCATCTTTTCAAATTGTAATAATATTACTGGGGATACTGAGGAGGCTTGTGGAGAAGTTTGTGAGAGGATTTGTTCTGTATCTGACTCAAATGGAGAGTCTTGCTGTGACATTTTCTGTCTGTGAGAGCGCCCTGATGCTGTATCTTGTGAGGTGACTGGAGCTGCTTCAGCTGCAGTGAGTGCCTGTGAGCTCTTTGTGAGGTGATTTTTATTTCTGCCACGGTTTCCTCCCAGTACCATATTTCCTGCCCAAACTTTCACAGTTTGTTCCCTGGGGCAAAAAGGTTCAAATGGATACCTTTTGAGCCTGCAGGCTCCGCTTTGTCCTTCTCTTCTCTCCTCAGCGGTGTGGAGCTCTAACAATGCATGTCTGCTCCGCTAGGCTCCGCCTCCTGCCCCCATTTCCATTTCTCAAAGTATCTTTGTCTTTGGGCTTTAAGCAGGTCAATACCTAATATAATCAATATTTGCCTGACAGCCTGGTTTTACTCTGGTCTATTTGTTGTCTACTAATATTGACCATTTGAGTGAAAGTGGAACCAAAGGCAAAACTTTTTTTTTTTTAAATTTGAATAGAATAATGGGGGGGTCTTAACATCTGTTTTTTTTCCTTCTGTGTCACATTGGGGGAGATTTCACTTTACTTCTAGTCTAACAGCCAAAACAGGAAGTGAGAGGAATTCTCTCCAAAGTGCAGGAATCCCAAGTTGTCACCAGAACCAGTGTCCCCTTAGGAAGATTTCCCCTTTATTACTGTTCTAGGGACAACCCAAAATTTGGTATTTTTTTTCACTTTCTAATTGGTGATAATGGTAAACTGGACAAATAGAGAGGGTGAATCTCCCTCAACGGGGGGGGCTGGGGGGGGCACAGACAGCAATAAAACCTGACAGGTGTTCTAATCCTTCTCCACTCTATCCAAAACTAAAAAAAAGTTTTGCCTTTCATTACACTTTAAATTATTTTATGATTGTAATTACTTTTTTTTCTTTCTCAGCTCAGTCAGCATCTAAAGCATTTCCAGCTTCTGCAATATATGGTGGATGTGTGATTGCTGTATTGATAGTGATTGGAATTTTATTAATATTTTTCTACAGAAAGTAAGTCTTTTCTTTCTTTTTTTTTTCCATACACTTATTAAGCATAATGAAATATACAAGAAACATATCTCACATTATGACATTAATACAGCATGAATTAACAGGTAGTTCATTGAAACACGTGAACTTTAGGAGGTTTACAAATATCCTGTAATAAAGAATGTTCATTTTTCATACCTGAGCGGGTACCTGAGATGTTTTCATAGGAGAGATTTAGCTAGTTAACGTCTGTACCTCATTTATGTCTGTGTCAATTTCTATAAAATATTGTTGGCTGCGTAAAATAATGTGGTAAGTCTTTTCCTAAGTGCACATGTATGCTGACACAATTAAATATATCTTCCCACAATGTTTCACCATTTTTTGTCTATTTCATTCCCCACTTGAGTCAAAATAAAAATAATGTATTTTCCTGCAGGAGTTAAAAAGAAAACAACAAAAAAAAAAAAACAGCTCAGTACTCATCATATCTCCAGTGCTGCTCACTAGACATGTGCACAGCCAAAAAATGTGTTCATTTTCGTTTCATTCGTTTTTTTTTTTTTTAGTTTTTCAGGTCATTCCTTATGAACGCAATTCGTACATTCGTACATTCATAAATTCATTCATTCGTAAATTCGTACATTCGTAATTTTGTACATTCGTTCATTCGTACATTCGTGAATTCTTACATTCGTGAATTTGAAATTTGAAAATTCAAAAACCCGAAAATTCGAAAATCTGAAATAGTAACTAACTATAAAATTATAGGTACTGTAGTTTCCTTTCAAATTTGGCTGTCAGTGAACGTAACAAAGAAAAATTTATCCGAAGTTACGCATTATTCGAAATAACGAATGCTGTATCTAAACAAATGGAACGGAACAAATTAATAATAAATAATAATAATAATAATAAAATGTTTTTATTATTATTATTATTATTGTTATATATTATTATTAATTCATTACGTTCCATTCGTTTGGATACGGCATTCGTTATTTCGGATCATTCGTAACCTTCGGATAAATTTGTATGTGTTACGTTCACTAACAGCCAAATTTGAAAGTAAACTACAATACCTATAATTTTATAGTTACTAGTAATAGTAGTTAAGTTATTATTAGTTAATTATTATTTCAGATTTCCAAATTTACAAATTCACTAATTTACTAATGTACGAATGTACGAATGTATGAATGTACGAATTTACAAATTTTTTGAATTTACGAATATTCATAAAAATTCATTAAACGGGTTTTCGTTAATTCGGATATTTACGAATTAACTAATTTGTCGAAATTCGTTAAAAAACTAATTCGGAACGAAATTAATTGCACATGCCTACTGCTCACTGTGCTTCCACCTAGAGCCAAGCTGTCTACAGGTGAGCCTAGAAGTGCTATGGACCTGCCCCTTAGGGGTGCGTAATTACGTCTTCCCAGTTTTACAGGAGATTTAATGAGAGAACAGCACTTATGTCACTACATGGTGCCATTCTCTGCAGCATTCAGGACCTCCCAATGCTGGGACAAGAGGGTTCATAAAGTCTTGTGCCCAGCCCAAAGACTGCAGGAATATACACTATATTACCAAAGGTATTGGGACATCTGCCTTTACATGCACATGAACTTTAATGGCATCCCAGTCTTAGTCCGTAGGGTTCAATATTGAGTTGGCCCACCCTTTGCAGCTTCAACTCTTCTGGGAAGGCTGTCCACAAGGTTTAGGAGTGTGTCTATGGGAATGTTTGACCATTCTTCCAGAAGCGCATATGTGAGGTCAGGCACTAATGTTGGAGAGAAGGCCTGGCTCACAATCTCCGCTTTAATTCATTCCAAAGGTGTTCTATTGGGTTCAGGTCAGGACTCTGTGCAGGTTAGCCAAGTTTCTCCACCCCAAACTCACACATCCATGTCTTTATGAACCTTGCTTTGTACATGGGTCCAAATCATTAGGTGGAGGGGGGATTATGGTGTGGGGGTTGTTTTTCAGGGGTTTGGCTTGGCCCCTTAGTTACAGTGAAGGGAACTCTTTAGGCATCAGCATACCAAGACATTTTGGACAATTTCATGCTCCCAACTTTGTGGGAACAGTTTGGGGATGTCCCCTTCCTGTTCCAACATGACTGCGCACCAGTGCACAAAGCAAGGTCCATAAAGAAATGGATGAGCGAGTTTGGGATGCAGGACCTCAACCCAACAGAACACCTTTGGGATAAATTAAAGTGGAGACTATGAGCCAGGCTTTCTTATCCAACATCAGTGCCTGACCTCACAATTGCCCTTCTGGAAGAATGGTCAAACATTCCCATAGACACACTCCTAAACCTTGTGGACAGCCTTCCTAGAAGAGTTGAAGCTGTTATAGCTGCAGAGGGTGGGCCAACTCAATATTGAACCCTACGGACTAAGACTGGGTTTCCACACTGGACATCCCAACAGATTCTGGGAAAAAAAATTCTCATTGGGTTTGATTTACTAAAGGCAAATAGACTGCAATCCACAAGTACAATTGCTCCAGGACTTAGTAAATGAAGAAAACTTCACTTTGAAAAGAATATCCAATCACATGCAAGGGAAAAAAAATAGCATTTTTGGCTTGCACATGATTGGATGATGGAAGTCAGCAGAGCTTCTGCTCATTTACTAAGCTCTGGAGCAACTGCTCTTGCAGAGTGCACAGTCTATTTGCCTTTAGTAAATCCGCCGCTGTATGTCTGTGTATACAGTAACTACAGTATAGTCTACAAGAAGTCCAAAGTGCAAGAAACAATGTTCATTAGCCCCCTCTAAAATTTCTTCTATTAAAGTGTATTTAAAGCAAAAACTTTTATTTTATCCTTTTAAATAGAGCAACAAAGGGTTTACTTTCCATGTGTCTTCCAGGGTAATTCAACCTTTTAATTGGTCCTCGTGACCACTGTCTCCAGTACAGTGATGACCACTGTCTCCAGTACAGTGATGATTACTGTCTCCAGTACAGTGATGACCACTGTCTCCAGTACAGTGATGACCACTGTCTCCAGTACAGTGATGACCACTGTCTCCAGTACAGTATTGACCGCTGTCTCCGGTACAGTGATGATTACTGTCTCCAGTACAGTGATGATTACTGTTTCCAGTACAGTGATGGGCAATGCAAAATGTAAAATTTGTAAAAGAAGCAAGAAAAGGGAAATCTAATTAGCTCTGGAGCAAAGCACTTGTAAAACAGTCTAGTTGCCTTTAGTAAATCAACCCTGGGCGTATGTATTGGGGGGGGCGCCCCTGTGCCCATTATGGACAGGCCACCACTGCCTCCTAGCATTTCTAGCCAAAGCCATCTTGAGTAAGGGCAGATGGTTAATGTAGCATTTACTTCCTTGAATTCATTAGCCCTTAGCTCATGTATGCAGACAGAAGTGTGCGCTTAGCTGAGAAAGCCTCTCCTCCCCTCCTCCCATGAAGACTCCTGAGATGTAAGACATCATTTTATCCTAGGCCAGTGATAGTGAACCTTGGCACCCCAGATGTTTTGGAACTACATTTCCCATGATGCTCAACTACTCTGCAGAGTGCATGAGCATCATGGGAAATGTAGTTCCAAAACATCTGGGGTGCCAAGGTTCGCCATCACTGGCCTAGGTCATAAAACCAGGAAGCAACTGAAGAAATGTAAAAATAAATAAATAAATAAAACAAGTAAATGTACCATGTCTTCCTATCTATTTACTAATGCTAGCGGCATAAAGATTAAATTAATAATGACTGAGAGAGTTTAGTTCTACACAGTGCAAGGTAAATTCCTATTGGTTGCTATGGGTTCAGTGTTGCAGACCTACTACTTTTTTCTCTTCACTATTTTTTTGAATACGCACATTTTCTGGACTTATTTAATATGCGCATTGAAAAATGATAATGCGTGGAACAATACCCGAGGTATTCAGATAATTAAAAGGTTATGTGTTATTGGATCCTTGGGCTAGTGAACTTTGAAAATTTGACTTCCACCTGTTGTCTTTGTATATTAATCAGACAATGTCGATCCTTCTTTTTTTTTTTTTTTTTTTTACATTTTTAGAAGGAAGATAACAAATTATACGGTGAATTCAAGGCAGACCCATGTCAGTGTTACGGATCCTATCTATGGCAATTCAGAAATGTTTTCTAATGTAAGTTATCCACGCAAATGTTTTCTGTTATATTTCTGGGTGCTGTTTTACTTTTACAAACTCTAGGAAATAAGATGTGAAATGCAGGTAATTAATGAAATATATCAATAAAGTAATATTGTAGTTAGTTCTTTGAATCGGTACATTGTTCTTGGATAAATTATTGGCAAAAAAATATAAAATATTTTAGCATATTCCCAAAAATGCATACCCAAAATGCATGACACACACGTTTGTATGTGTTCAGACAGCAATGCCAGCCATTGCTAGACACGTGCAATTTGTTTCTTTCCGAATTCATTAAATGTTAAATAAAAAAGACCGAAAATGTAGAAAAAAAAAAACTTTTTTCTTCGTTTCTGTCAGTAAATTTTTGAAATAAGTAATTTTTCGCCTTTACTGATATGTGCTGATGAGGCGGCACTGATGGGCACTGATAGGCTGCACTGATGGGCACTGATGAGGTGGCACTTATGGGCACTGATGAGGCGGCACTTATGGGAACTGATTAGGTGGCACTGATGAGGAGGCACTAATATGCTGCACTTATGGGCACTGATAGGTGGCACTGATATGTGGCACTGATGAGCACTGATAGGCGGCACTGATAGGTGGCACTGATGGGCACTGATAGGTGGCACTGGTGGGCACTGATAGGTGGCACTGATGGGCAGCAGTGATGGGCATTGATGGGCAGCACTGATAGGTGGCACTGATAGCCAGCACTGACTGGCATCACTAATGGGCACTGATTGGTGGCACTTGTGGGCACTGGAGGGCACTGATTGGTGGCACTTGTGGGCACTGGAGGGCACTGATTGCTGGCACTGCTGGGTACTGATTGGTGGCCCTATATTTGTAATCAGGACACTGATGATCAGTGCCCTGATTACATGTGCAGATGTCCCCTGCGAGGAGATGCCACTGATCGGCTCACCTCGCCACACACTCTGTCAGTGTGAGGCGAGGAGCGCTGATTACCAGCATATTCGTGTTTACATGTGACCGGCTGTGATTGGACACATATATCAGAATTAACGAAAACCCGTTTAACTCATTTTTCCCAATATTCATAAATTAGAATATTCGAAAATCTGTAAATTCGGAAATTCAGAATTCGAAAATCCAAAAACCCGAAAATCTGAAATAATATCTAACTAATAATAACTTAACTACTAGTAACTATTAACCGGTTCCTGACCATGTCATGCAGCTCTCCTTGGTGAAATCCCGTACGAGTACGACACGTCCTACCCTTTTTCGGCCACCAATGGGCGCATGCGCCCACTGCCCATCGTCGGCGGGCACGATTGCCGCTGGCCACGCATGATCGCTTGCACAAGTGCCAGCACGATGATTTGTGTGTAAACACACAAATCCCTGTGCTGTCAGAGGAGAGGAGCCATATTGTTTGTTCCTACTAAGTAGGAAAAACGATATGTCTCCTCTCCTAGTCAATCCCATCCCCATACAGTTAGAACACACTGAGGGAACACACAATTAACCCCTTCATCGCCCCCTAGTGTCAACCCCTTCCCTGCCAGTGACATTTACACAGTAATCAGTGCATTTTTATAGCACTGATCGCTGTATGAATGCCAATGGTCCCAAAAAAGTGTCAAAAGTCTCTGATCTAGCCATCGCAATACCTCTAAAAATTGCAGATCACCACCATTACTAGTAAAAAAAAAATAATAATAAAAATGCCATAAAGCTTTCCCATAGTTTGCAGGTGCTATTTTGCGCAAACCAATCAATATACGCTTATTGCGATTTTTTTACCAAAAATATGTAGAAAAATGTATATTGGCCTAAACTGATGAAGAAATTTGTTATTTTTTTTAAATTGGGGGACATTTATTATAGCAAAAAGTAAAAAATATTGTTTTTTTTTTCAAAATCGTCGCTTTTTTTTGGTTTATAGCGCAAAAAATAAAAAATGCAGAGGTGATCAAACCACCAAAAGAAAGCTCTATTTGTGTGAATAAAAGGACACAAATTTTGTTTGAGTACAGCGTTGAATGACCGCGCAATTGTCAGTTAAAGCGACGCAGTGCCAAATTGTAAAAAGTGCTCTGCTCAGGAAGGGGGTAAAATCTTCCGGGGCTGAAGTGGTTAAATTATAGGTATTGGAATTTCCTTTCTAATTTGTCTGTTAGTAAATGTAATGAATACAAATTTATCCAAAGTTACCAATTATCGGAAATAACGAATGCCGTATCTAAACGAATGGAACGTAACAAATTATTAATGATAAAAAACAATAATAATAATAAAAACTTTTTATTATTGTTATTATTTATTATTCATTTGTTCCATTCCATTTGTTTAGATGTGGCATTCGTTATTTCAGATAATTTGTACCTTTGGATAAATTCATATTGGTAACGTTTACTAACAGCCAAATTTGAAAGGAAATTCCAACACCTATAATTTATTAGTTAGTTATTAGTTTGTTGGTTAGTTATTTTGAATTTTCATTCTTATTTTCGGATTTTCGAATTTTGGAATTTACTAATTTTCTAATTGGATCATAACGAATGACCTGAAAAAAAAAACAAAAAATAAATAAAAATGAATAAATGAAAACAAACACATTTTTCAGCAGTGCACATGTCTTGCCATTGCAGGCCTTGATCTAAGCTAAAGGTAGACTCACGTGAAATTCTCATGTAAAAAAAAAAAAAACTCATGTAAAAGACAAGGAACGAGAAACAATGCCACCGACTAAGTGTAGTAGTTTATTAGCTCTCATAAAAACAAAAATAATATACACTCACTCTGAGTGATCCAAAAAGCAGCAGGTAATGCAGTTCCACTAGATGGCAGCCTTTCCGCAGCCCAGGCACTTCCCCATGCAGATAGCATCTTGCAGAAAACCAGAAGTGCTGCTGTGGACAGCATGGGAATCGTCATGGTAGAAGCAGGACACAAGCATGGTGTGATGACATCAGAGAGGGTGTGGCAACATGTTTCGGGGGCATTCCTACCCTTTTCTCAAGCTTGAGAAGCTTGAGAAAAGGGCAGGAGTGCCCCGAAACATGTTGGAGTTGCATTACATGCTGATTTTTGGATCACACACTGAGCGCATGGGGAGTTGTGCTTTTGCATGTACATACATGTTTATAAGCCCAAAATAGACCCACCCAAATTTCTCAAAGTACTGTATATGTCTAGGTCCAAAAAACAAACTCTCAATACATCTTTGCAGTACATGTACAGTTCCGATATTGTATCCTTTTAAAAATGATGCAAATACACAAAACTACCTGTTGATCTGTCAGAGGTCCAGTAAGCCCCTAACTTCCTATTGATAGCTGACTATGGTGCTTCTGCTGCCCTGCCTGAATTCTCCCCGACCCCAACCCCCCTAGACTACTGAATGCCTTCTATGTCTTCCTTTATGTCTCTATCCATGGGCATACATTGATTTCTTTCCAAGTAAATCAGTGCTGTTGCCATGTCTCCCAAGAGCCTGGCCACATACATGTGTAGGAAAAATGGTTTGTGGGAGATGTAGTTCTGGAGGTGTTCCTATGTCACTGAGTTCCCTGTAGCCATTCCTACAAGAATTTTGCTAACCTGGTAATAATACACAGGTAATAAAAGTTGTTTCCCGCTTCAGAAACAGTGTAAAATATGATCTACAGGGGAGAGGAAGGAATTTGGGTTATGCCTAGACAATTTGTGTATTAATTATAATGTAGCTCCATTGTAGAAAATGGGTATAATAAATTTTAATAAAATTCAGTGCATTGATTTCCAATGCTCACATTAAAAAAAAGAAAAACTATTTTAGAAAAGTATTTATTTTCCTCTAAACCTTTACTTTGAGAAAAGTTCTTGCATATTGAAGTCCATGATCTATACGATATGACATATAACAATTTTCTTCAAGGGGTACCATGCATCAGAGCAAAGTCCTCAAAAAGATCATCAACCACTTCCAGAAACTGGATCAGTAAATCTGAATTACCAAGATTTGCAGTACATGAGTGTTGACTTTTCGAAACTGAACCCAAAAGTTGCCATAGAAGAAGAGGAAGTAGAGTATTTTGTGGTTAAACATACAAACTGAAAATTTATTTTTGTAATCATTAAAACGAAAAAGAAAGCGTACAGTAGCCACGTGGTGGACTACAGAAATATGAATTTCCCCTTTTATAACCAGCTTACTTTCACTCTACAAAGATACTGATGTTATACTACACCCTTCTCCTCTGGCCAGCAGGGGGAGAGCTATAGCCAACCAAGCCCATAGACTTCTGTGCATAATGCTGAGGATCATGGGGAGTATAGTCTGAAACATCAATCACAGAATGGGATTTATGGACCTTTACAATACAGTTCCTATAGGACATTGCAGAGGAAGGGGAGTGGTGGAATACCTTTTAACAGACTGCTCTAAGCACTTCTTTCTCTTGGAGCCAAGAGAACAGATGACAGCACATCTGCTGCATACTGAGACAGACTGCTGAGAGGAAAGACCACCGGAGACTGCTAGACTGCTGAGAGGACAGACCACCGGAGACACCTGAGGAAGAGCAGCACAGACAGCAGTGACCGCATCAGCACCGCTGCTGCAGGGAGACCAAAGTATCCTCTCACCCTCTACTTCCTGCTGCTGAATCTCTGGGGACATTCTGTGGAGAGACTGAGGGCACCTTTCTACAGCAAGAGTTCACAGATGCACCACAGGGACTGGTGAGAGGGCACTTCCCATTGTTCACACTGCTAGCAGGGACTGAGTTACTGGAGACAGGACATTAAGTATACTGTACTGATATTGCACCTGTACGGTACCTTTACTGCATCTTTACCGCACCTTTATTGCATACTGGTTTTCTAAAACTGTCATTAAGTGCACCAATGCTTCTTAAAGGACCCCAACGATAGCTGGCAGAAGAACAACATAAAGGACTGCCCCTCCTTTAAAATCATTCTTCAAGGCCCCTTTGTTTGCTTCTCCCATTTACTTCATTTCTATGGACAGTGCATATCCAATCACTCTAGGCCTAAGCATAGTCGCCATCAGGGGCGTTGCTAGGTCCTCAAAAGATTTGGGGCTAGAGCCCATAGCAGTGTAGTAAGTAAGTCATACGCTTGGCATACACATGTATATACAGTAATATACGTGTGTGTGTGTGTGTGTGTGTGTATATATCCCCAGAGAGCCCCCCACTTACATCAGGGTCCCCAGAGAGTCCCCCACTTACATCAGGGTCCCCATAGAGGCTCCCCTCGGGGACCACTGCAGAGACTTGGTGCTATGGGCCCTAGATTCAGGGCTATAGCCCCAAAAGCCACCCCCTAGTGACGCCACTGGTCGCCATCAATGCATTTTGGCAGTATAGCGCCTGTGTTTGGTAAATCAAGCTTTATTATTGTTCACTCCTGCACTTTAGGTGACATTACTGTTTACTGTTTATGCTGATCTGGACACAGAGGGGGAGTTATTTACTAAAGGCAAATCCACTGTGCACTTCCCTTCTTCAGTGATACCAGACTAGATCTTCAGCAGACAACCCCATCAGTCAGCTCTCTTTAGCTTCAGCATCCAGGCCCTCAGGTCACCCACCTGAGGCCTCATGAACAGCAAGTACCTGCCAGCACTGCCGTGGAGGGCAACAAGCACTCCAGGCTGAACTAATCCTATCCAGGAAAAGACCCAGAGCCCAGTGTGCTCAGAGAATATACAGTCTCCCAGCATTCCTTCAGGGACAAGCTCCCTGGGATTGGCCAGGGCTGTATAAATATTCATGCTGCCATCTGCATAGCTCCATACCTATGTTTCAGAATGTTCACACAGCTTTTCTGAAAAGCAGAGGGAGTAAACACTGAGCAGACCTAACTAGCCAAAGGCATCTGCACTTATTACACTGAGTAACTAAATTTACCTAACACAACACTGGCAGCCACACTAAAAGAAGTGTGACAAGCTAAATTTACCTATCAAAAACAGAGCTCCACAAAACACAATGAGCCAGCGCTAAATCTATCAAATTCTAGCACCTATCTAGATCTAGGATGTAGATCTATGATCTATATATATAAATATATATATAAAACTAATATACTGTAGATACAGTATGTGTATTACAAAAGTTAAAAGCAGATACAGATTAATACAAAATCTATTGTAGATAATGCAAAGCGTTGCTTTATCTATCTATAGAAAAACATGAATACATTGTTAACACACGCTAGTGTCTTGAAAGTATCTTTAAGTAATTTCCCCATTGGCATAATTATTAAATGGTGCTTGCTTTAATTATGTTAGTGACTATGTTGGTGAAGAAGTTTCTGACGTTTTTCTATAGCTGGAGTTTCGTTTTAAACAAATTGTCGAATGTCTGGAACCCTTTCGGGGTGAGGATGGCAGAACAAGGGAGGTGCTTTTAGTTTCCACTCTTCTCCATAGAAGGGTAAAGAATTAACTTTTCCTGCACTCCTATCTTTAAAAAACTCCTTCAACCACCAGTGGGGCTCATTAGTGCCTCTAAGAGGTAAAAAAACAGCATTGCTCTGAGTATTGCTGTCTATCCCTAAGGCCATTTAGAGTCAACAAAGCTTGTGACGTCATCCCGCAAACTCAGAAGTAGACAAGCAATTTATTGTTGTATTTATACACTGTTGGTAGCACAATATGGACATTAACTTAAGAGTGTGGATTATAAATAGGCATGTAATGTGTTTAATATAGAGGATTTTTTTTTAATGGTTGTTGGCTTTATGGAATAGTTTGTATATATGGTTCATGGATTATATGTAAATAAGTACATAAGGGTTGTTTTTGTTGTCGCTGCACATTACAGCGTATTCAAGGCCATTTAGCATCACCCTAAGTAAGTCTAGTTAGGGGACTAGTTTGTTGGTCAATGGTACAACCAGTACTAGGCCCCTCTGCTTGTAATCAACATTATAAAGCAAAAAAAAGTACACATTTAAAGATAAAAAAGGAAACAGGAGGGTTGACAATTGCTTGTCTTAAAGAGGAACTGCAGTCTGCTCACATAATTTGTAATAAAAACATCTTTTCCATTCTGAAGCCAAACCACTTTGTATGTTATTTTATATATACTGTGATTCTGAACTTGCCAAATATTCTGCAGAAATTTCCCTCCACTAAGTCTTGCTGCATCCATTTTAACTGTAGGCAGCTGAAGCTGCTGCCTGTTCACTTCCGGGATTTAAACACACACACACAGAGGCACACCTCCAGCTCTGCAGCTCTCATTCGCCCTCTCATGAATTCTCCCCCCTCCCTTCCTGGCAAACTCTCACGAGAGTGAGAGAGAGAGCTGTGCATGATGTTAAGCCTAGGCTAATGACCAGACAAGAAACAGGAAGTGGGTTGTATAAGGTATTTACTGGCAGAAAAAAAAATGTTTTACTATCCAAAGTTAAAACAACAAGGGCAGAAGATTTAATAGATGGAAAGATGAACAAAAATGACTGAAGTTCCACTTTAAGGGGAAAATAATAGTGATGAGCTGAAAAATATTCAATCCAGCCAATCCATTTATCACCGTGACAGGCTTGGTCATGAGTTATATGGAACTCCCACAGACAGGCAAAGGTTCCTGGAGGTTACAAATATTCTCTAATGGTGACAGATACCTTTAATCTTCAATTGATCTGTTTTCCATGAAGCCCATTGGATCTTAGGTCCAGGCTGTACATTGAGTCTCAGCTTCTGCCATACATACCATTAAAGTGTATGCCTAGGTACTACTCAGATTTATCCCATCAAACTTCCCTCTCCCATCTAGATCAAGTCCCAGCATTCATATTTTATTACCTGATAGTGAGAGATATCTTTTATACCTCCCTGTGACATCATCATAAGTCATGCAAAAGTCTTGCAGGAATAATTGCTGGGAGGTCAGGTCCTACTGACATAGGCATACCCCCAGAACTACATTTCCCATTCTCTTACATGGCAGCAAAAGGTGGGTTGGGGGCATATACTGTAGCTTGTAAGACCCTTTTTACACAGGACGGGCTTCCTGTAGACCAGCAGGGGATCTGTCTGCTGATCCCCTGCTGTTCAAAGCATAGTGAGTGGATTACAGGTCCGTGCCTGCTCAGTTTCTACAGAGCGGACACGGACAGAGCCCGCTCTGCTCTATGGGTGGACGGGTGTAAAGGGACTACGCTGTCCAGCTACACCTTACTTCTGATCCACTTAGCTGGAAGATGGCGGATCCCCACGTTTTTTTTTAGGGGAGAATGGAAGCTCCAGTCAGGTCTGCCTAAAAACGAACAGGTGGACCTGATCGGACCCTTCACATGAAAGGGACCTAAAAGGTATAGGATGATTAAAGCTACCCAGATCACTTCTATAAGAAAATCAACAGTTGGCTGAAGAAATGCAAACAAACTTGCATCAACCATAGCAGCTGGGAGTCTGTTTACAGGGCTCTACTGTCAGTAAAGGAGTTAAATGTATATATAAGGTCAACTTTTTTTAGCTTTGGATAGAGTAGGTGAGGACTAAACCCCTATCAGTTAGAACCACATAATACAAAGAAAAACTATTGTTATTTTATATTTCTACTCCCACCCGATCTACTCCCAACCCTTTACCACACATCATCCCCTCATTGATTATACATAACAAATTGGCTATTAACTATCAAAAGTAGGCAAAAAAAAGAGAACAAGCCCACCCTGTGGGCAAAAAGAAGATGTAGGACAAAGACCATGAAAAATAAAAAGGTAGGAGGGATGGAGGTATGGTGGAGAGCGGGGGAAGAAATCTCCTCAGCCCTCCACCATCCCCTCATAAGGGACATCCCATCTCCTCCAACCAAGGACTCCACAATCTCACAAACATTCTAAGATTATTTTGCCTAATATATACCACTCTCTCACTCCAAACCATTGAATTGATAGTCTCAATCTTAACAGTTGGGGGGGTGTGTGCCTGCCATTTCTCTGCGATTAGTTTCCTCACTTGGAACAAGCATCTCAGCACTGCTACAATAGTACTGGACGGGGCCTTATCTTCCTCCAAGCTCCCTAAAAGACATGTCTTATGCACACAGTACACACAAGCAGACTTTATGGCAGACATTGCCGGCGGACTTTTCGACGGACTTTATGACGGACTTGCCTACACACAATCCACCATAGTCCGTCGAATTCGTACGTGATGACGTACGACCGGACTAAAACAAGGAAGTTCATAGACAGTAGCCAATAACTGCCCTAGCGTGGCTTTTTGTCCGTCGAACTAGCATACAGACAAGCGGACTTTTCGACCGGACTCGAGTTCGACGGATAGATTTAAAACATGTTTCAAATCTAAGTCCGTCCAACTTTTGAGAAAACAAAGTCCGCTGGAGCCCACATACGATCGAATTGTCCGACGAAATCCCGTCCACCGGGCAAAGTCTGCCGTAAATTCTGAAGTGCCCCAGAAAAAAAAGACAGTAAGACCGACTTATTTTTTTCTTGATAAAATAGTACAAATCCTCTCCCCCAAATCCCCCCTTCCAGCACAAAGCCCCTCCTCCCAATTCCCCCTTCCTAGTATAAATCATCCCTCTAAATCCCCCCACCTAGTATAACTCCTCTTCCCCAAATCCCCCTTCCAGCGCAAATCTTCTCCCCCCAAATCCCCCTTCTAGTACAACTCTCCCCCCCCCCAAAACCCCCCTCCTAGCACAAATGCCCTCAAATCCATCCACTCAGCACAACCCCCTCCAAATTACCCTTCTCAGCACAAATCCCTGCCCCCCAATTCTCCCCTCCTAGCACAAATCTTTTCAAATTCTGCCCCCTAACTCACATACATTTCCCCACCCTATTCCTCCTTCTAGCACAAATCCCCCCCCCCCTTCCCCCCATTTCCCTTCCCAGCACAAACAGCCTCCCCTTCCAATCTTACAGGAGTAGTGAGAAGGTGCGGGCTCTCTGTGCCCCCCCATGAACATTGTACCCACGCCCAATGCAAGTCTGGGCTTGAGAAGTGTCAGGGAGGAGAGAGCTGGGATTACAGCGCTCCTCCATACAGCAGATAACACAGGATCCTCTTAGATCGGACGGTACACAGCTTGATTACCCGTCCCCTACCTCCCCCAACGACTGCTCATCTCCCAGAAATGTGGGAAGGGGGCGGATAATCAAGCTGTACGATCTAAGAGGATCCTCTGTAATCCGCTCTATGAAGGAGCGATCCACTGACAGGAGCTGGGAGCGCACAGAAAGCCCACATTTCCTCTCAGCTCTCTTCTTGCTGACAATTCTTCTGTCTGGACTTGCAGTGGACGTGTGTACAATGTTCATTGGGGGGGCACAAGTGAACCAGCACCCCCCTAGATCCGGCCTTGTACAGATGGGCGCCCCTCTAGGAAGGCACCTGTAGGCACATGTCTACAGTGCCTGTTGGGAAATCCAGCCCTGCCGATCAGAACACAATAGCTCAGCGGGGAGATTGCTGTACTAACATCACATTGTTAGTGCAGGATCTCCTCCCAAAAAAATAAACAGTGTGTACCAGGCTTCTGTGCTAGTGATGGGAAGCAAATGCGGACTTTTTAAAATAATTACTATTGGGGGGGTGGTCAGAAACAACATTTTTCATTTAAACACATGGCAAAGCATCTCAGGGACATCTCAAATGTCCATGTATAGTAGCCCTAAAACTGATTATTGAATTATTGAAGGGTCAGGGTGGGAAGGGAGGAGAGGAGAGAAGAAGAAGAAAAACAGAAGGTCAATAACATTTATTCTTACCTAGGTCTTTCTTCATATGTCTCTTCAGATACCAGAAGATTCCCAGCGCAATCAGGAGCAGAATTATAAGGTTACCAGTGACCATCCCAACAATGACTTTATAGTCCATTGATGCTACAAAAAAAAGCAACACTTACCAACCCTATCTTCTGTATCATTGTTTTTGATCATTTTTAACTCTGGAGTTTGGATCAATGGTAGACTGCATTTAAAAAGATACTTCCATTGGCAGTACACCTATTTCAATGTATGTTTGCATTACTGTTTATCATATAAAGCTGGACCAATGTGTTTTTCATACCTTATCGGCGAGGAAGCTGACAATCACCGTAGTGGTTGGCACTACTACAATGGTGGCTGGTTTCCTCTCTGCACACTGATAGCAGGGAGTCACATCCTTAACACCACTGTCATTCACATTTTAATAAATAGTGACATCACCACGAGAGATAGTGACATCGCCACGCTTCCATTTTAACTCGTCCAATCAGAGAGCACCTTGTATTTATTAAAAAGAAAAGCAAGTTCTATAAATGGTGGCAGGGCCAAGCAAGTGGTCAAGTGTCCAAGCTGGACCAGCGTAAGTATACAGTAAAGATCTTACCTAGAGTTCAGCTTTAATCACTTGCCGACCAGACGCCGTCATTATACTGTGGCAGGTCGGCACGATCCCACGAACTGCATAGCTCCAAACTGTCCCTGATTTCAAGGAACTGTCCCTGATTTCAAGGAACTGTCCCTGATTTGGAGCAATGTCCCTCTGTCCCTCTTTCCTCCTCTTTTGTTCCCTATTTTGGTCTGATCTATATAGATATAGTATATAAAATGCACTTTTTATCTTTCAAAAAAGTGTTTCCCAGTGCTAAACCTTTCATCCAATTTTTAAATTGCTGCATTTGTCAATTTTGAAAGCCAATATAAAGGCATAATAGTGGTAAAGAAAAGCACTTGTGGATTTAATTAACCTTTTTGGGGGGGATTATTTCCCCTTTAAGGGGCGTGGCAGGAGGCGTGTCCTATGCCTACATATGTTTGCTAGTAGGTGTCCCTCATTTCCATCTCAAGATGTTAGGAGGTATGGAACCATTGTGGCTATACGTTGGTCCCTTTAAGCGGGATAGCAGGTGTGCACAGTGGGGATGCTGATGCTCGTGACCGGTGGTCGCGATGACCGCCGGCCACAAGTGATCACGGGCACAAGAGGAAGAACAGGGATGTTTGCATGTAAACACACACATCCCAGTTCTGTGAGGGGAGGAGAGAGAGATTGTGAGTTCCTACAATCTGGGAACCAATATCTCCTATAGTCAGTCCCATCCCCCCACAGTTAGAACACACACATAGGGAACACATTTAACCCCTTGATCGCCCCCTTGTGTTAATCCCTTCCCTGCCAGTGACATTTATACAGTAATCAGTGCATTTGTATAGCTGTATAATTGTCAATCATCCCAAAAATGTGTCAAAAGTGTCTGATGTGTCTGCCATAATGTCGCAGTCTCGATAAAATTTAAAAAAAACGCAGATCGCCGCCATTACTAGTAAAAAAATAATAGTAATAAAAATGCCATAAATCTATCCCCTATTTTGTAGAAGCTAAACTTTTGCTCAAACCAATCAATATATGCTTTTTGTGATTTTTATAACCAAAAATATGTAGAAGAATAAGTATCGGCCTAAACTGAGGAAAAAATTTGCTTTTTTTTTTTAAAAAAAAGGGGGCTTTTTATTACAGCAAAAAGTACAAAATATTGTGTTTTTTTCAAAATTGTTGTTTTGTTTTGTTTATAGCGCAAAAAATAAAAAACGCAGAGATGATCAAATACCACCAAAAGAAAGCTCTATTTGTGGGAAAAAAAGGACTTCAATTTTGTTTGAGTACAATGTCGCATGACTGCGCAACTGTCAGTTAAAACGACGCAGTGCCATATCGCAAAAAATGGCCTGGTCATTGAGCAGCCAATTCTTCCAGGGCTGAAGTGGTTAAAGCACAATCTAGCCAAGATTTTATTTTGTAATAGTGTGGAGAAGGTTTAGAACTTCTGCAAAGTTTTATTTTTGAATTGCTCTTTGTGACCATATAGAGGAGATTTCCATCCACAAGGACAGGAAATGGTCTTATCAAGTACCTGGTAGCAGAGCCTGATATGATGAGGAAGGCCTCTCTTACACCTCTGACTTGGGGCTCCTGATAGTGTAGACAGGAGGCGCAGGAGAGCAGAGTGGCATAAGAGCCTGTAAGTCTTGGTAGCAGTAGGGCAGGTGTCCATGCTGTGAATGAAAAGTCATGAGATGGCTCCAGTAAGCAGGTAGACAGGCGGGTAGCTGGTACTGGCCACAGCAGGCAGAGTAGCGAGGTCAGGCAGGCTGAGTCATACACAGACAAGATGGATCAGGCACAGGGCACGGACAGGAGCATGGTCAGGGAACAAGTCAGGTCTTGAACCGATCAGTGAAGCAGGAGCCAATGGAGCAGAAAGACGGGAAGGTCAGTGGACAGGCCGAAGTTGGTGCAGGTGGAGTTCAAAGAGTGGTCAAGACAAGTCGGGTCAGCAACTGAAATCAGAATACAGAATCATGGGGTCACAGGATACACGGGAGGCTGAAGACAAAGCAGTACCGATCCTGAGCACTGGCCGAGTTTAAATAGCCCAATTGGCACCAACATCTGTCAATGAACGCTGGTGTGCAGGAGATAGCGCGAGGACACGTGTGTGCCTGGGCATATGCACTAGCCAGTGCCCAATTCTTGCGGGCATGAAAGGGAACATGTTTTAGCCTGTGTACAGAAGTCCTTCCAGAGGAGTCATCTCGTCTATTGGCAAGCCTTTCCTTACAGATCTTCTCTCTTCACTTCTGGCAGGCTCAGCAGGGGAATGGATTGAAAGTGGGTAATTGGCGCTGGTGGGGCAACCATCAAAGTGAACCTGTTTCCTAAAATTTGGATTAAATTTGATATACAGTAAATACTTACACTTCTTATAGAGAAGATCTAGAACTAATTCCCCATAGTTGTTAGAACTTATACATTTTATATATGGAATATCTTTCTGTGACAACTGAAGGCTCAATGTGCTGTTGATCACCAAAGCTGATCTGGAGGTAGAAATATGAATGTCTTCATCAGAACTGTAATAGAATTGGTCATCGATCTTCCACCGGATACTTGCTTCTGGAAATGATTGGACTATGCAAGTACATTCTATGCGATTTCCTGTTATCGTGCAATAAGATTTTACCTCTGAAATATTTTTGTGTTTGGCTAAAAGAAGGGAACAAAAAACATAGTTAAAATGGTTGTAAACCCCCATAAAAAAAAAAAAAAGACGTGCAAGACAAAGGCATAATGAGCTCGTATGCATAGCATATTAGCTCATTATGTAATACTCACCTGAGATTGAAGCCCTCGCTGCGGTGCCCGTACACAGCACCGGCCGGCGACATTTCTACCCGGAGTTACTTCTGGGTATCGCAGCTCTGGCGCTGTGATTGTCCGGAGCCGCGATGATGTCACTCCCGTGTCACTCACGTACGTGCCATTGCTTCAGTGCGCACGTACCGATGATGTCGGCACATGCAGGTACGGGGGATATCTCCTAAAGCCGTGCAGGTTTAGGAGATATCCGGGGTAGCTACAGGTAATCCTTATTGTAGGCTTACCTGTAGCAAAAAGTGGATTGTAAGGGTTTACAACCACTTTAAGTGTTGACTGTATTTAATAATCAGTTCAGCGTATTCAAATCTGTTGTTCGTTCGGCCACTGCATATTCAACCAGAATAATTGTCAGAGCAGAATAGCGATTTAGTGCAGCAGTGTGAGCAAACACAATCTCTGGCCAGAGGTTTTACTACTAGAGAGTCCTATAGATGAGGAGGTAGTGAGCAACCTGCCCCGACCTTTACCTTTCTATCAACAAAACTGCAGATATGGAAGTTTAAAGAGGAACTGCAGTCTGCTCACATAATTAGTAATGAAAACATCTTTTCCATTCTGAAGCTTCCCTCCAACCACTTTGCATATTATTTTATATATACTGTGATTCTGTACTTGCCAAATATGTTGCAGAAATCTCCCTCCACTGAGTCTGGCAGCAGCCATTTTAACTGTGGGCAGCTGAAGCTGCCTGTTCACTTCCTGGATTTACACAGATGCACACCTCCAGCTCTGCAGCTCTCATTGGCCCTCTTATGACTCATCCACCTTCCCTTACTGTAAACTCACAAGAGTGAGAGAGAGTGCTGTGCATGATGTCATATCCCTATGCTTTTTACCAGACAAAAAACAGGAAGTGGGCTGTATAAGGTATTTACTGGCAGAAAAGAAAATGTTTTACTATCCAAAGTTAAAATAACAAGCGCAGAGGATTTAATAGATGGAAAGTTTAAAAAATGACCGAAGTTCCGTTTTAATCAAGTAAATCATACTGTACATTTCTAATACACATTTCAGGTAGTTTCAGGATGAGAAGAAGACTTACATTTGACTTTCATAGTAATTTGTTGTGCAACGGTCAATCCCCTTTTCAGCTGTACTATGCATAACAATGTAGAGTTGTTCTGTTCCTTCCTCGCGGTGAAGGTAGTTGTAGAGAAGTGGGTCTTTGTAACATTTTTATGTGTTTTAACCTGATTTTTCACTATTGTATTCTGGATATTTCTTCTCCAAGTGATTTTGGGGGTTCTCCACAAACATGTTCCAGGAGATGTGCAGCTCAG
The DNA here is from genome assembly GCF_042186555.1 of Aquarana catesbeiana. Lineage (NCBI taxonomy): Eukaryota > Metazoa > Chordata > Amphibia > Anura > Ranidae > Aquarana > Aquarana catesbeiana. The sequence goes on along the minus strand of NC_133333.1, from coordinate 27,347,879 downwards.
TGTCACCTCCTCTTCATCAAGCCAACTCTTTATGGGTGAGATCTCAGGTTTAATTGTTAGTTCTGCAATGATAACACACAGAAAACTCCTTGAACATTAGCAATATAAAATTCTGACACAGAATATATTAAAGCTTAAATGATCCCTGATATACAATAATAAATATGTTAAGCTGTAAACCCCTTCACGCCAATGTAACGCAAATATGCAGCCTTTGGCTTGAAGGGGTTGTACCGTTTTTTTAGACCTGATGGTCGGCTTTCTTGCAATAAAAACCAAAGCGGCTAAGCAGTCCCTCGGCTGTTATTATAAGCAGTGGGAGGGAATATCCCCTCCTGCCGCGGCTCGCCCGGGCTCTCCTGTCTCACCAAGAGGCCCAAGCGACCAGCCGGCACGTCTGCTGGCTGTCCGGAGACCCGAACAAGGCTGGATTTGGCTTTGATTGCGTCTTGGATCTAGTAACCCGGAAGCGATGTCATGACATCACTTCCGGTTTACCGAAGACTTAAAGGCGCCAAGTTTAAAAAAAATGACAGTATTCAAAACTGCCAAACTTGGTGTTTTGAATGCTTTTAAGTGCATAGGAGAGATTTAGGGTCATATAGACCCCTGATCACTCCATAAAGAGTACCTGTCACTCAGTGGCGGCTGGTGCTCAAAATTTTTGGGGGGGCGCAAACAAACTGAAAGATACTGGAAACCCCCCCCATGAATTGCAGCCTCACTGTGCCCATCAAATGCAGCCATTGTGCCCATCAAATGCAGCCACATGTGCCCATCATATGCAGCCACTTGTGCCCATCATATGCAGCCATTGTGCCCATCAAACGCAGCCACTTGTGCCCATCAAACGCAGCCACTTGTGCCCATCAAACGCAACCATTGTGCCCATCAAACGCATCCATTGTGCCCATCAAACGCATCCATTGTGCCCATCAAACGCATCCATTGTGCCCATCAAACGCAGCCACTTGTGCCCAAATGCAGCCACTTTTGCCCATCATATGCAGCCAATTGTGCCCATCAAATGCAGCCACTTGTGCCCATCAAATGCATCCACTTGTGGCCATCAAATGCAGCCACTTGTGCACATCATATGCAGCCACCTGTGCCCATTATATGCAGCCACTTGCCCATCAAATGCAGCCACCTGTGCCCATCATATGTAGCCACTTGCTCATCAAATGCATCCATTGTGCCCATTAAACGCATCCATTGTGCCCATCCAACGCAGCCACTTGTGCCCATCAAAAACAGCCACTTGTGCCCATCATATGCAGCCACTTGCCCATCAAATGCAGCCACCTGTGCCCACCGACCCCTCCCCCCACCGCGCTCACAACTCCGGCACCCCCCCCAGTGGCTCTGACAGGACTTAACGCAACACTGACCTCTTAGAGCGGCGGCTCCAGCGCGAGTCCCCTTGCTCCTCTTCTGAAGCGCCAGGCATCCAATAGGGTGGCCTGGTGCTTTGGCCAATCAGGAAGCAGGTCTGACGTCCTGCCTCCTGATTGGCGGGGAGGAAGATTACTGTGAAAATAGCGAAAATTAATTCGCTATGGTCACACAATTGGGTGGGATCAGGGCGCACTCTCTGCGCCCCGAGCCCACCCTATTTTGAAGCCTATTAAAGCATCTGGTTCTAATCAGGTGTTTCAAAATGTACCACCCCCTCCCACCCCTGCCATAGGAATCCATGTGCCTGGCGTCCTGAAAGGGGCCGGGCGCATGGATTGGGGGGTGGCGCCCGTGTGCCCATAGTGCACATGCCGCCACTGCTGTCAATGCCTATTACTGTCACAAGGGATGTTTTCATTCCTTGTGACAGCAATAAAAGTGATCAGAATTTTTATTATTTTTTAAAGGGACAGTGTAAAAAATAATAAAATAAAATAAATAAGAAAAAATAAATAAAAAATGTAGAGCACCCCATCCCTTTGTGCTCGCGTGCAGAAGCGAACCCATACGTAAGTTGCACCAGCAAAGATAAACAGTGTTCAAACAACACATGTGAGGTATCACCACGATCATTAGAGCGAGAGCAATGAATCTAGTACAAGACCTCCTAAACTGGTAACCTGTAGAAAATTTTAACCTGTCGCCTATGGAGATTTTAAAATACCATAGTTTGCCGCCATTCCATGAGTGTGCACGACTTTAAAGCATGACATGTTAGGTATCTATTTACTCAGCGTAACATCTTTCACATTACTGAAAATTTGGGTAACTATTGTGCTTTGTTTTGAAATGCCATTTTATTCTCTAGGGTCTCTACTATATATATATAATGTTTGGGGGTTATAAGTAATTTTCTAGCATTTTCGACGCAAGTCGCTTCGAAAAAGGTTCCTGTACTACTTTGGGGGCGACTTGAGGCGACTTGCATAGACTTCTATATAGAAGTTGTTTTGCAACTCGCCGCCCCAGTCGTGTCCAGGTCGCCTGAGGCAGTCGCGCTGCAAGTCGCGCTGCTTCAGTGTGAACCGAGGCTTAATGAATATAGATCTGTATTACATTGTATCTTTGATATCTGCCCAGAGTTCAGCTTGGATAATGCCCCAATTTTTGATGGTGTTTGAATAACCCAACACCCAATGATGTATATGTCAACTTCTTTCATATACATAATTTAATGTAGGTAAAGTGAAAGGAAGGCTTTGCTATAGAGCTGTTTATATACTGTAATAGTCCCATGTATATTGTTAGCGATCAGGGACTGTTTTATTTTTGTATTTGATGGTTGTAGTTGATAGCTCCTAAGACAAATTATTATTTTCCTTACCTGTTACTTCTACATAAGGCTGGACATCTCGGTATGTGAATCTTATGTTATCTTCTTCAATGCTGAACTGATAACTACCATCATCTTCATATAAGGGTTCTTCTATGTAGAGAGAGCAGTCCCCTCTCCATACATCTCCAACCAGAAAGAATCGTCCATTATTCTCATGCCGGGTATTACTTTTATAGGGCGTACACATGGTCGGACTTTGTTCGGATATTCCGACAACAAAATCTTAGGATTTTTTCCGACGGATGTTGGCTCAAACTTGTTTTGCCTACACACGGTCGCACAAAGTTGTCGGAATTTCCGATCGACAACCACGCGGTCACGTACACCACGTACGACGAGACTAGAAAAGGCCGGTTCAGAACCAAGCGCGGCACCCTTTGGGCTCCTTTTGCTAATCTCGTGTTAGTAAAAGTTTGGTGAGAGACGATTCACGCTTTTTCAGACTCGTGGCTTTCAGATCGTTTTCTGCCGTTCAGTTTGTGCTTGTGGGTTTGTATCTGGTCTTCAGTGCGTGCAAGCAAGTTCCGCGTGACTTTAGGTAGTCATTGTATTCTTGTTCATTCGTTACTGGTTTTCAGGTCGCTCTTCACAGGCCTTGCTGTTCTTCAGTGCGTTCTGTTACTTCGTTCTGAGCAGCCGACCGTTTTCTAGCCATGTTTCGTATGCGTACTCCTCGTAGAGTTCGTGCTGTGCGGGGGCTTGGTGTTGGGGTCCTGACCTTGACACAAGTCCAGTCCATGAACAGGGCGAGGAGGAGTTCATGGACCAAGAATTGGTTGCTTCAGTGTGACCAGTTCTCTCATATGCCTTTGCTCCGTGAGATCCGTGAGAATAATCCTGATGATTTCAGGAACTTTCTCCGGATGACGGACCCCGTATTTCACCGTTTGTTGGCTTCGCTGACCCCCTATATCAGCAGGCAGGATACCTGCATGAGGCAAGCCATCACTCCGGAGCAGAGGCTCGTCGCTACCCTGCGGTATTTGGCCACAGGGAGAAGTCTGCAGGACCTCAAGTTCTCGACAGGCATCTCCCCCCAGGCTCTTCTTTGTGGACATTTACTGCTTGTGTTTGTTCGAGCTGACCCTGACAAAAAATGTGTGGAGTCCAGAAAATATCGTGATTGTGTAACCTTATACAAAGCACTGTTGGCTGTTATTTACTAAATGCAAAGACACTTTTCACTACAAGTGCACTTGCAACTGCACTGAAACTGCACTTATAGTGCAAAGAGGATTTGCCCTTAGGAAATAACCCCCATTTTCTCATAAAACAACAATTACATCACCCCAAAAGTGTTGTAGCGTTGAGACAATAATCCACACATTCTTGATGAGCAATCTTTTTAATACCTGCACAATCACATGTGCATTTACCAAAGGTTTTTCTGACAAACCAACATGTTTGTTGTATAACAATTTTTGTGGTGTCATTATCCAAAATCAAAATGTCCATTTTATAGAAAACAGGCCTGTGTAAAACCCACAAGAAAGACACAAATCTTGATCTTACAAAGTTCACATTTGGTAGAACTTGAAGGCAATATCAGACATGAGTATTTAGGAACTGTGTTTGATATTGCGTTCAGATGAGGGGAAATCACCCCAGGAAAACCCAAATTTGGAAGATGCACACAAATTTCACAATGTCAACATGTGCTATCTGCCATCACGGGGGATCAAGGGACGTGTTTTGGGGGAGAAAGCCCTTCCTCACCGCTACTTTATTATTGAGGAAGGGGTTACACCCCCAAAACGCGTCCATTGATCTCCCGTGATGGCAGATAGCACATGTTGACACACTGTGTGCATCCTCCAAATTTGGCTTTGGCAAAAATCACAAAAACATTTCGCACATTGTAGCACACAAAAGAAGAAAGTGATTTGGAGGGGTTTTAAACTCGCCCCAAAACATCAATGATGTTTTTATATTTTGGAATAACATCATTGATGTTTTGCTTGATGTTTTCCAATTGTAAATTACACCCCATGATCTCCCCGATCAGGATCTGGGCACTTTCTGATGTGAAAGGATCTTCATCCACAACCTCACGATCACCTAAAAAGAGAGGAAACCCAAAATAAATTAGGTCTAAAAAAAATGCCGCCATCCATCTCTTATCTGAGCCTGTGGTTGCAGACACTCACCTGTTGTGGTGACTAGTTCCACCACGTCTTCTTCCTCCTGCTCATCTTGTGTTGGGTGGATTTCCCCTTCTTCCAGGGGGGGGGGCTCTGGTCTCCTCGGATGAGGGGTGTATTTTGTAAAACAAAAATGGTATAATTAGCACACAGATATTTGATGGCAGAACTATAAAGATGAAACATTGCTTGGAAGTGGGGTACAATTATCTATTTTAGCCGAGTTCCAAGATGTAGCTTTTTTATTGTCCTTTGTCAAGCTTCAATATTTTACCTGTTTAGTACAAGCTTCACAGATGGAGACCCCCCTATAGTATACACTGGAGCACCTGTGTGGCCCCCCTAATAAAAATGGTGTTCTGGGGTCCCACACTAGTGCTCCAGTGTCCAGATGTGAAAACAGCTGCTGAGTGTCCTCTCCTTACACAGAATCTAGTTTGCATTTCATTCTAGTAACAAAGCCATCTACACAACCCAATTCTTTGAAGACAAGTATAGGGCATCAAAATGGTGGCCAAATGCATATGGCCTAAACAATGGTATTATATCGTCCGAAATAAAAATGTGTGATCCGAACGAATAATGTGCCCATTAACATGAAAGTTGCCATTTTAAACTGTACAACAGTTCCTAAAAGCACATGGAGCAGCACAAACGTAATAAACACAAAAAAAATAGGAACACAGCAAAACTACTTACTTTTTTGCAGCACTCTCCGGATCTTTCTGTACTGCTCATGTTCTCGTAATTTCAGGTCCGACCACCGCTTCCTGAGCTGATCTTTCGATCATCGTACCCCGAATTTCCGGTGCAGACTCCTGACCACTTTCGCCATGATCTTGGCCTTTCGGACATTGGGGTTGGGGTAAGGCCCATACTTTCCATCATAGTCGGCCTTCTTCAGGATGTCCACCATCTCCAACATCTCCCCAAAGGACATATTTGAGTCCTTTAATCTCCTTCTGGATCGGGACGTTTCAGGCTCCGGCCTTTCCTTCTCCTCCTCCTCCTCGTTGCTGTAATTAGCACGATCCTGCTGTCTATCCGCCATGTGCTCTTCCTCCACTGCGCCAAACGAAAAGGGGCGGGGAATAGAATAGAAAGAACGTCAGGGGCGGGCGGAGTTATACGCATGCGCAGTGTGTATAAATCGTAACGCACGCGTCTTACGTACGATCTGTGAGCGGAGGAAGGAGCATCGGAGACGCCGATCATGCTAACGAAGGTAGGATCTAAACTTGGGCCTATACTGCTTCGAAATGGAAGCCTATATTGTAACAAGATTAGGGGAGTTTGGCCTGACATTAGGGTTTGTCTTGTGTTGTGTCTTGCAGAGAAAATGGATGGGTTCAACGACCACAATTTCCTGCCCCTGTTCATTGACAAGTACAGGGAGCTGCCCTGTCTGTGGCAAGTGAGACACCCCCACTATAATCACAAACAGAAGAGGCAGGCAGCGCTGGAGAAACTGCTGGAGTTGGTGAAGCCGGTGGTCCCCACGGCAACCATCCCTTATTTAAAAGCCAAAATTGGTGGCCTGAGGAGCACGTATCTTAGGGAGCGCAAGAAGGTCACAGATTCCCAGAGGTCCGGAGCTGCAGCAGATGACGTTTATGTCCCCAGGCTGTGGTACTACGAGAGACTGCGATTTCTGTCAGACCACACTGAAGTCAGGGAATCCCTCTCTACTCTCCCTTCCACGCTTCCTTCCATACCAGCTGAGGCTTCCGATGTCCAACCTGGGCCTTCCAGCCAGGAAGAAGTGGAGGAGCCCAGCTGGAGTCAGGTATAGAATTCTTCTACAGATTTCTGGGCAATAAATAAATGATGTTTACTAGATGTTATTATTGATCATTAATTGCTGATTAAAAAAAGTGTTTTATATATCAATAGACAGTAGTGGGCACCCAAAATTGGGACAAGAATGCAAAATGCTGGGCTCAGAAGGATAGTCTGTTATATTTGTTAACATTCAATTTGCAGCAGTCAGGAGGTGAAAATTGTGTGTGATTGATGAAAACAATACTAAAACTATGTCCCTTTTTCATACACAGGAAGACCTCAGCCAGGAGGAGGCTGTGGAATGTGGCAGTCAGGAGGAGGCGGGGATTAGTGGCAGCCAGGAGGAGGCGGGGATTAGTGGCAGCCAGGAGGAGGCGGGGCTAAGTGGCAGCCAAGAGAAGCCTGGGACAAGTCGCAGCCTGACTGAGTCTCAGGTTCCTCCCCTCCGCCTGCCACATAAACGAGCCAAGAAGATGACTCCCAGTCCTGTGTAGGATTCAGCGTACAGGCTGATCCAGGAGGCTTCGGCGTCCCTCAGAGCCTTCCCCAGTCCTGAAGAGGCCTTTGCCTGCATGGCTGCCACCAAATTGCAGGGCATGCAGGAGGGCCAACGCTGAGGACCTGATTTATAAAGTCCTACGTAAGGGGTTGAGTGGGGAACTGACACACAAGACGGATGTCATTGAGATCGACGATCCTCCTCCTCCTCCTCCTCCTCCTGCTGCCACAACTCCACCACCAGAGCCAAAGGCTGGAAGGAAGCGTGGAAGGAAGACCAAAGAGTGATTGCCCTGGGTTCAGTCTGGTCTGACAAAAGCCGTAGTCTCTCGTATGACCACAGCCTGGGGACACAGATGTCATCTGCTGCTTTCCGGATCTCTGGGACTTCTGGACCACACTGCCCTCCCTTAGATAAGGACTCCTCAGGCCACCAATTTTGCTTTTAAATAATTGATGTCTGCCCTGGGGGTCCAAGGTTTCGCCCACTTCTGCAGTTTCTCCAGCGTTGCCTCCCTCTTTGTTTATAGTTGTGACCCCTTAATAAAATTTTTTTAGGTAAATTCTACTCTCCTGTGTGTGTTTTCATCCAAAAAGGACAGTTTGTTGGTGAGGATTCAGGTACATTTCTAAAGTACAATGTGAAATTAACAAGGGACAACAACACCAAACAATCTCCTACAGATTAAATAGAACAACATATCAATGGTGTTGTGGGAACTTGTCACAAAAAACACACAAACATTTTCGGGAGTACAAATCAAAATCACCAAAAAACAAAATTAAAAAAGAGAAAAACAAAAAAAGAATCTACATTAAAGTCCAAAAAAAATAAAAAAAAATATGTTGTCAGATGTGAGAAATCAAAATATATTGAGGGAATCCCGATAAATAGTAACGAAATAAGTTTGTGAGAAGTGTGTGTGAATATGAGCATCAAAACTACTTAATTCTTGTCACATTATAAAGAAGAAGAGAGTGCGCTGTATTAAACCATTTTTAACATTGCAGCGTGACGAAAGTGCTGTATCCATTGCGAACGCTAAGTTTACCAGACCGAGCTGTCCCGTGTCGGAATTTCTTCTGAGCATGCGTGGCACTTTGTGCGTCGGAACAGGCCACACACGGTCGGAATTGACGCGATCGGATTTTGTTGTCGGAAAATTTTATCTCCTGCTGTCCAACTTTGTGTGTCGTAAAATCCGATGGAAAATGTCCGATGGAGCCCACACACGGTCGGAATTTCAGACAACACGCTCCGATCGGACATTGTCCATTGGAAAATCCGACCGTGTGTACGGGGCATTAGAAGTCACAATTGTTCTACTCTTATTGTACCAAATTCCCAAAGCATTTATACTTAAGGTCTTAGGCACAGTAAAATTGCATGGAATGAACACACACAGTCCTCGTTGGACTATTGAATAGTGAGGAACATTTATACTGTATCCTGGTTGGGACTCGCTGTCAGTAACTGCAGATTAAAAAAAAAATGTGATTTTTTTTCTTACAAGACTTCTTTGCACAACATTTGCATAGTCATACATTTTGCTGCAATTTTCAAAGTCTGCCCTCATCATTGCAATTTCAGAATATGAAAAAAAAACAAACAAAAACAAACTTTATTGCTGTTTGTTTTCCCTTTGGAGCAGGGGCGTAGATAAGGGTGGCTGGAGGGGGGATAGGGGGATTAAAGAGAGTATCCTGGCCCAGAGTGTGTTAGGCATGAGAGTAGCAGCTGAATTCCCTGCGGAAAACATTGTCCAGTGGACAGGTGGAATGATCTGCAGCTTTAATCACAGTGACATCTACTTCGAGTAGAATTAAAGGCAAAACTGTTTTAATTTTGGAGAGAATAAGGGAGAGTTATACCCCTGTTAGGCTTTTTTTGCCATCTGTGTCTCACTGGGGAGATTTTCCTTCACTCTACATTTAGTTTCCAAACCTGAACCCTTCCCCCGCCCCAGCAGATTTTTCAGCACGTACTGTCCTCAGTTTTCACACAGGAAAAGGAGGGGTATAGTAATCAAAACCGTATCATTAGTAACACATCACAGAATGTTACCTTGTGGCTAACGGAAGATTTAGAAAAAGATTAGAAAAGCTTATCACAAATAAATCACCAGGACCGGATGGCTTACACCTGAGAGTCCTCAAATAACTCTGTCAGGTTATAGCCAGACTGCTATTCCTAATTTTTTTTTTTTTATTTCTAAAAGTTTTATTGCAATCAAAAGGTTTACAGTATAAAATTATATGAGACATAGACCTACACATCAAGATAGCCTTTGACGTACGTCCTTCGAATAGTGCAGGTGTCCGGTGTCAAACAGGAAGGATTAAAATCCATATGATCTTATCAGTGATATGGTGTATCAAATATGACTGAAACCATAAAAGGTAAAAACATCAACAAAAAAGGAAAAAGAAAAAAAGAAGAAACAGGAAAAACAAAACAAAACAATAACTCAGGTCATACTTGGAGACGAAATAAGAACCAAGGGCTCCACTTAGCGTCATATATGGGGATGGAGTCATTCACTATATGGAATATTTTTTCTGATAACATAATTTAATCAACACGAGAGATAACTTGCAAGAATGGGACTGTATTAGACTTCCAGTTAAGTGTTATTACCCAATGTACCGCAACACAAATAGTGTGTACTAGTTTAATTAGCGGTAAAGAGACAAACTCCGTGTCCTGCAGGAAGTTCTCCAACGTGGTCAGGCCCTGGTCAATCCAACACCGGAAAGCCTCCGGGTCCTCAAAGGCCGAGGAGAGTCTGGGATCACCTAGAGATGAGGCACATGGGGGGGCATTTGAAATCAGTTAAAGCTTCTCTTTGTAGAGGTCCCTTAGTTTCAAACCCTGGGCTACTACTTGGTTCCGGGAGCCTAGTTCATGCACATGGGGATTAGAAGACCACAGTAGCCCTGGAAGGTAGAATGAGGAGATCAAATCTTGTTCAAATCTGACCCATGGGACTCTGGAATTTTTAATATTCCGTTGGGCCTGTTGCGAGAATCTACTAGCCAAATAAAACAGCCATACCTGAGGGACTCCCAGACCACCCCTTTTAGAAGAGCAATACAATAATTGCCTAGAAAATCACGGGGGCTTATCATTCCAGATGAACCTGTTAGAGTGGGCTTAAATTCTGAGTAGGTATGATTTAGAAACTTCAAACAGAACCAAAAAATGACAATTGCAAAATGAACCAAATATTGGTATTCCCACCCCTAAGTGGTAATGTGCAGGTAAACTTCAAATAATATATGATATTTCTGTAGTAAATCCTCTATACTCTCAAATAATATATAATAATATATAATATGTATTTTTGTGCTGAATCTTCAACCAAAGAAAAAAGTCCTATATAATGTGAAATATCAAATGTTCATAATATGTCTTCCAACCGAATTCTTCCTGATCTTAACAGACTCCTCCTGATGTGATTCCACTCACCGGAGCGCTATACCCCTGCAGGGGTATAAGCGTAAGATGTTTGTTTTCCAGGTTCCGATGTCCTTCCGAATCCTTAGGTGTTGATATCCTTTCAATTCCAATTCCTCAATCTGGGCCATCCAAAATAAGTAGGACAATATCTTCACAGCAGAATATAGAAACTTTACAAGAAGACCTCAATAAAATAATAGGGTTGGGCAACTACATGACAAATGAGCTTTAATGTTGAAAACTGTAAAGAAATGCACTTGGGGGCTAAAAATATGAACGCAAGTACTTGCTAGGGGGAGAACCTCTGGGGGGTCTTAGTAGAAGACAGACTGAGCAACAGCATGCAATGTCAAGCTGCAGCAAGCAAAGCCAGCAGAATATTAGCACGCATTAAAAAGGGAATTTACTTCATAGATACAACTATAATCCTGGCACTTTATAAAACTCTGGTTCGGCTGCATCTGGAGTACTCCATCCAGTTTTGGTCACCAGTCCTCAGGAAGGATGTGCTGGAGCTGGAAAGAGTCCAGAGAAGGGCAACAAAAGGAATAAGGGGACTGGAGGACCTCAGTTAGGAGGAATGACTACAGGCAATAAACATATTCTCTTTGGAGAAGAGATACTTGAGAGGAGATATGATAGCGATATACAAATACTTCAATGGTGGTTCCAGGGTGGAAAGAAAACTTTTCAGTGTAAAAAGACACGGGGCCATTAAATGAAATTGGAGGCAATGCAGTTAAACCTTAAGCTGCGTAGGGTTTTTTTCACTGTCAGGGTGGTAGGGATGTGGAGCTCCCTTCCACAATCGGTGATGTCATCAGGAAGTATTGATAGTTTTAAAAACTCCTGGATGTGCATCTTAGGCCTCATGCACACGAGAGGCTGTTAAACGCGCGTTCGGAGGCAGTTGGACACTTTTTTCAACTGCCCCTGAACTCATTCAATGTTATCCTATGTGTCCATGTACACAGTCTCATTTTTTGGCGTTTTTAGGCAGTTGCATTTAACCTTGTTTTTCCAGAAGCAAAAAAATGGGTTCAGACGCAAAAGTTTTCCACGTTTCAGATGCCAAACGCGGCTAAACGCCGGTACTGCGTTTAGCCGCATTTATAAGTGTTTTTAAAGGAACCCTATTTTTTGGACCAGAAAACACAGAAATATGATTGTAAACTGCAGCAGAGAATGACATTTTGCGACCCAACTTTGGGGCCCCATATCTCAGGGCCACTTGGTGCTAGGAACCCCAAATTTGGTGTGCAAACACAGTGGAACCAGCACTACAACATATTCAAATGAAATGTCATTCTCTGCTGCAGAAGTGCTTGACATTTTGCGACCCGACTTTGGGGCCCCGTATCTCAGGGCCACTTAGTGCTAGTGATATGTTGTAGTGTTAGTTCCACTGTGTTTGCACACCAAATTTGGGGTTCCAAGCACCAAGTGGCCCCGAGATACGGGGCCCCAAATTCGGGTCGCAAAATGCAAGCACTTCTGCAGTAGAGAATGACACTTTCCGACCTGACTTTGGGGCCCCATATCTCGGGGCCACTTAGTGCTAGGAACCCCAAATTTGGATATGTTGTAGTGCTAGTTCTACTGTGTTTGCACACCATATTTGGGCATTTAGCCACATTTAACCGCGTTTGCGTCTAGAAGCATCTGCAGAGCAGAGAATGACATTTTGCGACACAAACTTGGGGCCCCATATCTCGGAGCCACTTGGTGGTAGGAACCCATATTTGGTGTGCTAACACAGTGGATCTTGCACTACAACATATCACAATTTGGGGTTCCAAGCACCAAGTGGCCCCGAGATATGGGGCCCCAAATTCGGGTCGCAAAATGCAAGCACTTCCGCAGCAGAGAATGACACTTTCCGACCTGACTTTGGGGTCCCATATCTCTGGGCCACTTAGTGCTAGGAACCCCAAATTTGGATATGTTGTAGTGCTAGTTATACTGTGTTTGCACACCAAATTTGGGCATTTAGCAGCATTTTACCGCGTTTGGGTCCGGAAGCGTCTGCAGAGCAGAGAATGACATTTTGCAACCCAAATTTGGGGCCCCGTATCTCGGGGCCACTTGGTGCTAGGAACCCCAAATTTGGTGTGCTAACACAGTGGATCTAGCACTACAACATATCCAAATGAAATGTCATTCTCTATTGCAAAAGTGCTTGACATTTTGCGACCCGGGTTTGGGGCGCTGTATCTCGGGGCCACTTAGTGCTAGGAACCCCAAATTTGGATATGTTGTAGTGCTAGTTCCACTGTGTTTGAACACCAAATTTGGGCATTTAGCCACGTTTTACTGCGTTTGCGTCTAGAAGCGTCTGCAGAGCAGAGAATGACATTTTGCAACCCAACTTATCTCGGGCCCAATTGGTGCTAGGAACCCCAACTTTGGTGTGCAAACACAATGGAACTAGCACTACAACATATCCAAATGAAATGTCATTCTCTGCTGCAGAAGTGCTTGACATTTTGCGACCTGACTTTGGGGCCCCATATCTCAGGGCCACTTAGTGCTAGTGATATGTTGTAGTGTTAGTTACACTGTGTTTGCACACCAAATTTGGGGTTCCAAGCACCAAGTGGCCCCAAGATATGGGGCCCCAAAATCGGGTCGCAAAATGCAAGCACTTCTGCAGCAGAGAATGACACTTTCCGACCTGACTTTGGGGCCCCATATCTCAGGGCCACTTAGTACTAGGAACCCCAAATTGGGATATGTTGTAGTGCTAGTTCCACTGTGTTTGCACACCAAATTTGGGCATTTAACCGCGTTTTACCGCATTTGCATCTAGAAGAGTCTGCAGAGCAGAGAATGACATTTTGTGACCCAAACTTGGGGCCCCGTATCTCGGGGCCACTTGGTGCTAGGAACCCCAAATGTGGTGTGCTAACACAGTGGATCTAGCACTACAACATATCAAAATTTGGGGTTCCAAGCACCACGTGGCCCCGAGATATGGGGCCCCAAATTTGGGTCGCAAAATGCAAGCACTTCCGCAGCAGAGAATGACACTTTCCGACCTGACTTTGGGGCCCCATATCTCGGGGCCACTTAGTGCTAGGAACCCCAAATTTGGATATGTTGTAGTGCTAGTTCTACTGTGTTTGCACACCAAATTTGGGCATTTAGCCGCATTTTACCGCGTTTGCGTCCGGAAGCGCCTGCAGAGCAGAGAATGACATTTTGCGACCCAAATTTGGGGCCCCGTATCTCGAGGCCACTTGGTGCTAGGAACCCCAAATTTGGTGTGCTAACACAGTGGATCTAGCACTACAACATATCAAAATGAAATGTCATTCTCTATTGCAGAAGTGCTTGACATTTTGCAACCCGGCTTTGGGGCTCTGTATCTCGGGGCCACTTAGTGCTAGGAACCCCAAATTTGGATATGTTGTAGTGCTAGTTCCACTGTGTTTGCACACCAAATTTGGGCATTTAGCCACGTTTTCCCAAGTTTGCATCTAGAAGCATCTGCAGAGCAGAGAATGACATTTTGCAACCCAACTTATCTCGGGGCCACTTGGTGCTAGGAACCCAACTTTGGTGTGCTAACACAGTGGATCTAGCACTACAACATATCCAAATTTGGGGTTCCTAGCACCGAGTGGCCCCGGGATACGGGGCCCCAAATTTGGGTCACAAAATGTCATTCTATGCTCTGCAGACGCTTCTAGACGCAAACGTGATAAAACGCAGCTAAACGCGGCATGTAAATGTGGCAAAACGGCCATTTCTAAACGCCAGTTTCAGCTTTTAAAAACACGTGTTCAACAGAGTTTGCACTAGCGTCTCGTGTGCATGAAGCCTTAGTGAACACAATATACTGTACATGGATATGGGAAATGATTATCGACATGAACACCCACACACCTACACAGGTTGAACTGGATGGACTAGTGTTTTTTATATACTGTGTACCCCTCCAGCAGCAATGCTGGCAGCACTCATACGTCTATTTCCAAAAGACAACCTCTGGATATAACGATGAGCACGTGTACTCAACTACTTTGGTCAACCATGGCGAGGCCTGTTCTGAGTGGAACCCGTCCTGTTAAACCGCTGTATGGTCTTGGCCACCATGCTGCAGCTCAGTTTCAGGGTCTTGGCAATCTTCTTATAGCCTAGGCCATCTTTATGTAGAGCAACAATTCTTTTTTCAGATCCTCAGAGAGTTCTTTGCCATGAGGTGCCATGCTGAAGCCGCGATGACGTCAATCCCTCACGCATAGCGGGAGTGACGTCATTGCGGCTTCGGCAACTCACAGCGTCCGGAGCCCGCGACCCCAGAAGAAAAGGAAGGGAGAAGATTTCAGCACTGTCAGCCAATAGTGAGCGGGTGCCACTGGAAGGGCTTCATTTGAAGGTAAGTATTTCATAATGTACTAATATGCAATGCATACTAGTACATTATTCCATGCATACTAGTACATTATTCCTTTGTCTTGCAGTTTGTTTGTTTTTTGTTTGTTTTTTTCAGCGGTATACAACCACTTTAAGTAACATATGACATGTGTAAAATTAAAGCAGTATTAAACCCAAAAACAAAATGTATTACATTTCAGCTTACCAATTTTTAGATGTGATGGCTGTATTATTTTACTTCTTTTTAGGCCTTTTTCCTTTATATTCACCCGGTGATCCTGCCAGTAAGTCTGTTATTTTTTCAACTTCCCTTAACCGACCAAGCTGTCCAGACAAAGCGGCAGTTAGAGGGTTGCAACAAACCATTTACCACTAACAGGGGTGCTTACAATGATTAGCTTTTATTCCCTTATGAAAAACCTTTAACCCAAAAGAAAATAAGCTGTTGCTGTAACTGCTTATAATGTGTTAGCTGGAGTTCTGCTTTTCTGGCCAAGTCTAAATCTGTTGCATCTAAATCTGGTGCATCCGACAGTACCCTCCCCCCAGACTGACAATACGGCTCTCCAAAGGTGTCTGCTTTACTACTTCATCCATAATGAAGACACCTTAAAACAGGAAGTGTGTTTACACTGGATCACCAGGTGAAATAAAAAAAAGCCTAAAATAAAGAAAACTGATGCAGCCACCACATCTAAGGATTGGCAAGCTGCAATACATTACATTTGTTTGGGGGGGGGTTAAACCACTTGCCGACCAGCCGCCGTCATTATACGGCGGCAGGTCGGCACGATCCCGCAAAGCGTCGTAGCTATATGTCAGTCCCTTTAAACGGGATAGCAGGCACGCGCGCGCCCACTGCACAGCGATGGTGCCGATGCTCGTGACCAGCGGTCGTGATAACCGACGCCCACGAGTGATCTTGGGCAGAACAGGCACATTCCAGTTCTGTGACGAGAGGAGAGAGAGATCGTGAGTTCCTAAAAAGCTGGGAACCACGATCTATCATCTCCTATAGTCAGTCCCCTCCCTCCACAGTTAGAACACACACTGAGGGAACGCATTTAACCCCTTGATCGCCCCCTAGTGTTAACCCCTTCCCTGCTAGTGACATTTATACAGTAATCAGTGCATTTTTATAGCACTGATCGTTGTATAATTGTCAGTCGACCCAAAAATGTGTCAAAAGTGTCGGATGTGTCCACCATAATGTCACAGTCTCGATAAAAATCGCAGATCGCCACCATTACTAGTAATAAATAAATAAATAAAAATGCCATAAATCTATCCCCTATTTTGTAGACCCTATAACTTTTGCGCAAACCAATCAATATACGCTTTTTGCAATTTTTATTACGAAAAATATGTAGAAGAATACATATAGTATAGAATAAACATGAAGAGGACTAAAGGGATTTTGACGGTGCAAATAAGCTGAACATACGGAAAAGCTGTATATCTTTTCTCTTTAAAAAACAGTGTGCACCTTACACCGATCACTCCAATTCCACCATGTGAGAACACACTCCCCTCAGGGGGTTAAACTCACCAGAACTTCATAATAATGAGCCTCCAGGGGAAGGAACATCCAAGCTACAAATCACTGCCAGCACCATTCCGGAAGGTTCACAAATGATCAGAGCTCAGAAATAACCAAACAACAAAAAGAGAAACGCACATAGCGTAATCCTATTTATTGATTAAAAAGCCCATCACATCACACAAAGAACCCCCCTTCAAAAGATATACGTACATCACCACTGCAATCAACAGAGCACATCAGAGGAAACATTTAGATCATGCACTTCACCATAATAGCGTCAGCCGGCTCAAGCTCCCCCAGGAACGATCTTTACTTCCTGGTTGTGAATCAGGCTGTGGTGGAGCGCAAGCGTCACTTCCGGCATCGTGTAGGCCCCGCCCTGATGCGTTTCGTCATATCCTGACTTCAACAGAGGGCGTGCCTACACGACTGACGGACAGGTTTAAATTATCCGACCCCAGCCTCCCTAGCCAATCCGAGAGCGTTCGGCATGACAACAGGTGCGCATCATCAGCCGAAGCTCACACTGCTGGCTTCCTACAGGCGGGGGGGAGGGACAATCAACCATCCTGCACTAAAAACGTCAACACACATATGCAGATGTACACATCCCCAGGCTAAACAAGCCAGTGGACTGGTGTGTAAACTAACACTGCACATTGCGCTTTTCTAATAGGGGCTAACAATATCTGATACTGTGTAGATTAACATATATATATTCAATAGTCCACACTAAATTCCGTATCATACATCAATACAATACAGTAAGCTATTATCTTTTCAGTCTATTCACTGAATAACAGCGCAGCATAATAACATATATTAAACGCACTAATGGATATAGAAACCCTCATACTTCAATCATTAGTACATCACTCAATCATAATCATACTGCTTCTGACCAAGGAGTTAGTTCTCATTATAGCCTTATGCCGCGTACACACGAGCGGACTTTCTATCCTACTTGGTCCGGCACACTTTCCGACGGACTTTGTCCGCCAGGTGCGCCGGACTTTAAAACGAACGGACTTGCCCACATACGCCGGGATTTTCCGGCGGGCTAAGTCCGCCCGTCTTTCCGACGGACTTTCGCCGGAGTTCCGGCGGACTTTCAGAATGAACGGACTTGCCCACACACGGACAAGTCCGTTCATTTTGAACGTGACTCAGGTGCGACGGGACTAGAAAAGGATGTCAATCTTGCCGCTTTTATCGGCGAGATTGACACCTTGCTAGCCCCGTCGCGGGGCATACCAGGCCCTTAGGTCTGGTATGGATTATAAAGGGGAACCCCGCTACGCCGAAAAAACGGCGTGGGGTCCCCCTAAAATCCATACCAGACCCCGATCCGAGCACGCAGCCTGGCCGGTCAGGAAAGGGGGTGGGGACGAGCGAGCGCCCCCCCCCCTCCTGAACCGTACCAGGCCGCATGCCCTCAACATGGGGGGTGGGTGCTTTGGGGGAGGGGGGCGCCCTGCGCCCCCCCCCCCAAAGCACCTTGTCCCCATGTTGATGAGGACAAGGGCCTCTTCCCGACAACCCTGGCCGTTGGTTGTCGGGGTCTGCGGGCGGGGGCTTATCGGAATCTGGGAGCCCCCTTTAATAAGGGGGCCCCCAGATCCCGGCCCCCCACCCTATGTAAATGAGTATGGGGTACATGGTACCCCTACCCATTTACCTAGGAAAAAAGTGTAAGTAATAAAACACACTACACAGGTTTTTAAAATATTTTATTAAACAGCTCCGGGGGGGGGATCTTCCTCCGGCTTCGGGGGTCTTCTTCCGGCTTCGGGGGTCCCTCCGCTTCATCTTCTCCCGGCGTCCGGTTGGTTCTTCTCCGCTCTCCGGCCTCTTCTCCCGGTGTCACAGGTCTTCGGCCGGCCCCTCCGCTCTCTTCATGTAGCTCTATTGCGAGCGGAGGTCCGGACTTCTGGGCTTCTTGGCTTCTTGGCTTCTCGGCTTCTCTTCTCTTCTCTTCCCCCAGATGTTGACACGACGCTCTCTCCGGCTGGACTGGTCTCTGAGGGCTGCGTTGTGACTTATATAGGCGGAGACCCCGCCCCCATATGATGTCACAGTCCCTGGGCATGCTGGGACTGTGACGTTTTAGGGGGCGTGGTCGACCACGCCCCCTAAAACGTCACAGTCCCAGCATGCCCAGGGACTGTGACATCATATGGGGGCGGGGTCTCCGCCTATATAAGTCACAACGCAGCCCTCAGAGACCAGTCCAGCCGGAGAGAGCATCGTGTCAACATCTGGGGGAAGAGAAGAGAAGAGAAGCCGAGAAGCCAAGAAGCCAAGAAGCCCAGAAGTCCGGACCTCCGCTCGCAATAGAGCTACATGAAGAGAGCGGAGGGGCCGGCCGAAGACCTGCGACACCGGGAGAAGAGGCCGGAGAGCGGAGAAGAACCAACCGGACGCCGGGAGAAGATGAAGCGGAGGGACCCCCGAAGCCGGAAGAAGACCCCCGAAGCCGGAGGAAGATCCCCCCCCCGGAGCTGTTTAATAAAATATTTTAAAAACCTGTGTAGTGTGTTTTATTACTTACACTTTTTTCCTAGGTAAATGGGTAGGGGTACCATGTACCCCATACTCATTTACATAGGGTGGGGGGCCGGGATCTGGGGGCCCCCTTATTAAAGGGGGCTCCCAGATTCCGATAAGCCCCCGCCCGCAGACCCCGACAACCAACGGCCAGGGTTGTCGGGAAGAGGCCCTTGTCCTCATCAACATGGGGACAAGGTGCTTTGGGGGGGGGGGGCGCAGGGCGCCCCCCTCCCCCAAAGCACCCACCCCCCATGTTGAGGGCATGCGGCCTGGTACGGTTCAGGAGGGGGGGGCGCTCGCTCGTCCCCACCCCCTTTCCTGACCGGCCAGGCTGCGTGCTCGGATCGGGGTCTGGTATGGATTTTAGGGGGACCCCACGCCGTTTTTTCGGCGTAGCGGGGTTCCCCTTTATAATCCATACCAGACCTAAGGGCCTGGTATGCCCCGCGCTCGCCGCAATAGGAAGATTTGTTTTTCCTATTGCAGCGAGCGTGAGATGCAATACCATCCCCTCGTGTCGTATTTGGTCTGTCGGACCAGCCTACACACGAGCGGGCTTTCCGTCGGACCAGCACACACACGAGCGGACTTTCCGCCCGAAACTGAGTCCGACGGAAAGATTTCAAACATGTTTAAAATCTAGGTCCGGCGGGCTTTTGGGAAGAAGTCCGCCGGAAAAGTCCGCCGCCGCCCACACACGGGCGGATTGTCCGGCACACTCTGGTCCGCCGGACCAGGTATGCCGGAAAGTCCGACCGTGTGTACGCGGCATTATAGTCATTAAATCGTATATTACACCATTAAAAATTAAAAATAAATAAATACTAAATTCTTATTGCAGTGAATTCTACGTAACAATAAAACTTAATATTTTTAGAAAATAGGTCATTAAAGCATAGCTCATTACCCAAAAGTCTCCAACAAGCAGATTATTTCCAAAAAAACCTCAAACAAAAATATACATTCGATCAATATGTACTTAATATATTCGATCCATATGTGCTTAAAACCAAACATATCTAAAAACCTGTACTTAAAAAATTGCATTTAAAATTGCACATATCAAAAAATACAGCTAAAAGGCAGCGAGGACCCATCACAGGACTAAATAAGAGGCAAAAAAAAAAAAAACTTAGGATAAAACACCAAATATACAGTCATATATACTGTATATGGTATATGAGAAAATTGGAGACTAAGAAAAGAAATCTGCAAATACTGCTCCAGATCAATTAATTCAAGACTTTAAAAATCGCTTATAAAACAGTTAATATCCAGATCCACGTTTAACCCTTTTGGCGATAAAGTATCCGCCAAAAAGATCCATTGGGTCTCTCTCCTAGACAGATCCCAAACCAAGTTGGAACCCCTCCATTTTGGTTTTAAATGGTCAATGCCCCAAAATTTGAGGCCAGATGGATCTTGATTATGCTTTAATTTAAAATGGAGCGAGACATTGTGGTCTTTAAAGCCTATTTTTATATTTGTTATATGCTCTGCGATTCTGATTTTTAAAAGTCTCTTAGTGTGTCCTATATAGATAAGTCCGCACGGACATTGTAGAGCATAGACCACAAAGGAGGTATTGCATGTAATAAATTCTTTAATGGCAAATTCTTTATTGTTAGAGGTGGATACAAAGCTCTCCACAGCTCTCAATGGTCTATCCACTTCCTTACACGCACGACACCTCCTACAACTGTAGAAACCATATCTATTCCAGAAAGTGGGCCTAGAAGGTGGATCCAACACTTTCCGCACTATTTTGTCCGCAAAACTCAGGGCCCTTCTATAGATAAACTGAGGTCTACAGGGCAAAACTGACTGCAACACTTTGTCCATACATAGAACATGCCAATGGGCAGCAAAGATATCTTCCACTTCTTAATACTGGGAGTGGAAGCCTGAGATGAAGCTCCATTCATGACTGTTCCTATTTGGGACTACCGATCCTTCTTCCAAAAAGGCATCCCTAGGTTGCACAGCTAATTCCTGAATGATAGAGTCCAACGCTTCTTCATAATATCCCTTTTCCATAAATTTTTTCTTTATAGTCTGAGCCTGCAGCAAGAAATCCCCCTCTTCAGAACAGTTCCTTTTTACCCTAGTGAGTTGTCCTTTCGGAATATTTTTTAACCACATAGGGTGATGCCCGCTATCAATGGGTAGGTAACTGTTAGAGTCTGTAGGTTTGAAGTAGACCTTAGTTCCCAACCTATTCCCTTGTCTAAAGATACTCACATCCAGGAAATGTATCTCACTCTGACTCCATTCACTGGTCAGTTTAATATTATTAACATTAGAGTTGAGTTCACCTAAAAATTCTTGTAAACTATCCAAGGGCCCTTCCCAAATAAAGAACAGATCGTCTATGTATCTTTTGTATAGTAGGAGCTGGGTGCGGGAGACCGAAAAAATCGTTTTGTCCTCCCACTCCCCCATAAACAAATTTGCTATGCTCGGGGCAAATTTAGCCCCCATAGCAACGCCCCTACATTGGGAGAAGAACTGACCATCGAACCAGAAGAAATTGTGGCTCAGGCAAAAGTCTAGAGCATTTCTAATAAAGACTTTTTGGTTATGTGGCAAATCATCACGTTGGCACAGGGCCCAATTAAGGGCTAAGAGTGCATCATCATGTTTGAATAAAGAGATGCCACATCCGCTGTTACCAAATATAGTTCTTGCTTCCCTGATAAGTCCACCTGTTGCAAAATTTGTAGCAGACTCTTAGTATCCCTAAGATACGCCTTTGTACATGTGACACTGTCTTGGAGAAAGTGATCCAGGGATTGGCCCATCCGAGATGTAATGGAGCCAATCCCGTTCACTATTGGCCTCCCGGGGGGGGTTATTCAGATCCTTATGTATCTTAGGTAAGGTATAAATTGTAGGGATTCTGCTGCTACTCGGCACAAGATATTTTCTTTCTCTGTTAGTCAAAACTCCTGTCGAGTAACCCATTTCCACCAAATTCCTAAGGTCTTTCTCATATTGTGTAGTAGGATCCTTTGTTAATTTTACATAAGTATTACTATCATTTAACATTGCGGTAAGCTGGTTATGATAAAATTCTTTATTTAAAATCACTACCCCTCCCCCTTTATCGGCGGGCCTTATAACAATCTCCTTCTTCTTTTCAAGCATAGTGATCCCATCTAGTATATGTTGGGGATTTACTTTCTTTTTGGGCACTAAATGCTCCAAATCCCGTATCACTAATCCTTTAAACACTTCAATGTGTTGATTCGCGCTATTCAGAGGATTGAAAAGTGACTTGTTCCTTAGTCCACTATCCAGTGGCCCCGAGGCCCTAATGCTAACCGGTTGGGAATTTCTATTTAAAAAATATTTCTTAACATTCACTTTTCTCATGTATTTATGTATGTCAATAAAGACATCAAATTTATTGATTGGCCTTTTAAGGCCACACTTCAAACTTAAATGCAGGATATTGGTTTCTTTATGAGATAAAACCGCGTTACTTAATTAAAAATGCCTCCTAGTCCTGCTCTCTCCTTCTTTTTTTGGACCCTTCGTCCTGCCCTACAGCCCTTTGTTCTTCTCTCCACTGGTTGGGATAATGAGGATACCCCCACTCCTGTTGCGGCTGTTCCCTCCACTGCGATTCGCGATAATCCTGTCTCGGCTGTGGGCGTCCCGGTGGTCTCCCTCTCTGCTGAGGGTACCCTCGACCCCGCTTCTGCCAGCCTCTCCCCCTCCCTAAAAAAGGACGGGGGGACTGGAATCTTGTTCTGTCCCCATTTCCCCTCAGGGGATCAAATCTATTATAGACAGGGACCTGATATTGATTATTGGAAGGTGTGTGATGGTAGGAATTGGTACCATTCCTCCCCTCATTACTCCTCCCATAGTCCATATTCCTCCTGACAGGGCTGGAGTGGTTATTTGGGGGGCGGCTATAGCCATTATCCCTTCTATTACCACCCACACCAGGGGCCATGGTAGGAAAGTTATTAACCTGGCTAGCAGGGACCTGACACTGGTCATCTTCCCCATTACCTTCAATATTTAATGGAGCTTTGTTCTGTTGCCACAAATACACAGAGCCAGACCTAAAATCATTCAAATCCCTATGGAACTT
Organism: Aquarana catesbeiana; assembly: GCF_042186555.1. Classification (NCBI taxonomy): domain Eukaryota; kingdom Metazoa; phylum Chordata; class Amphibia; order Anura; family Ranidae; genus Aquarana; species Aquarana catesbeiana. Next base: position 27,324,626 of record NC_133333.1, on the reverse strand, counting down.
CTTTGCCTTCTTTTTCTGTGTATCCTTATCAATTTTTTCAAGCTTCTTTTTCATACGGGTGTTAAAATCCACTACTTGTTGGGAATCCTTTAAGGGGTCTATTTGTAAACGAAATTCATTAATTTTACCTTCTAAAATAGCCATTTTCTTTCATTTACGCGCAAGAACCAAGTCCTGCAACTTAAATCCCATATTAGTAAAAAACTCATACCATTCTTTCATGGATTCTGGATCATTGAGCCCATCTTGGGGGACTACGTCCCATCTTAGACTCCTAACTAAGATTTTTTCTTTAATGTACTGTTCAAACGTACAGATGTCCCACCATGTACGGACCTGTTTTTCAAGTACATTCCCCAAAGCAGTCAGCACCCCATTAATATTAGATTGTGCAGTAGTCTGCTCGTTGACTGCAAAAATATTGCTAATATCAATTGTTCTACTGCTCAAGAACTGCAACGCATCCATGGCTGCCAAGAAATTAAACTACAAATATATAAAAAGGTGTTCTTACGGGCCCAAAAGTACACCACTCAGCGCCAGGGAAAATTGCTGTTCAGGAGCAGGAATGTAATGAAGATAAATTACAAATACTTTGCTTAACACACTGGGTACAACAAGTATAAAATCAGCAATAGTATAAAAGCAGCCGTTTAAAAATAAAGATCAAACACAATACAAAGTGGTATATAATAATTAGCAAACTAAATTAAAATATCACACTCAAAACAGTGCTAATGTTGAGCTGAAACAAATCTGCATGTGGCCAACTTCACATGAAAAAGTCCTTTGAGAGTGGTGGGTAGTTCAAAAAGCAGTTCAGAAAGTGTTTTTTTTTTTTTTTGCCTCTTATTTAGTCCTGTGATGGGTCCTCGCTGCCTTTTAGCTGTATTTTTTGATATGTGCAATTTTAAATGCAAATTTTTTAAGTACAGGTTTTTAGATATGTTTGGTTTTAAGCACATATGGATCGAATGTATTAAGTACATATTGATCGAATGTATATTTTTGTTTGAGGTTTTTTTGGAAATAATCTACTTGTTGGTGACTTTTGGGTAATGAGCTATGCTTTAATGACCTATTTTCTAAAAATATTAAGTTTTATTGTTACGTAGAATTCACTGTAATAAGAATTTAGTATTTATTTATTTTTAAATTTTAATGGTGTAATATACGATTTAATGACTATAAGGCTATAATGAGAACTAACTCCTTGGTCAGAAGCAGTATGATTATGATTGAGTGATGTACTAATGATTGAGGGTTTCTATATCCATTAGTGCGTTTAATATATGTTATTATGCTGTACTGTTATTCAGTGAATAGACTGAAAAGATAATAGCTTACTGTATTGTATTGATGTATGATATGGAATTTAGTGTGGACTATTGAATATATGTGTTAATCTACACAGTATCAGATATTGTTAGCCCCTATTAGAAAAGCACGATGTGCAGTGTTAGTTTACACACCAGTCCACTGGCTTGTTTAGCCTGGGGATGTGTACATCTGCATATGTGTGTTGACGTTTTTAGTGCAGGATGGTTGATTGTCCCTCCCCCCCGCCTGTAGGAAGCCAGCAGTGTGAGCTTCGGCTGATGACGCGCACCTGTCGTCATGCCGAACGCTCCCGGATTGGCTAGGGAGGCTGGGGTCGGATAATTTAAACCTGTCCGTCAGTCGTGTAGGCACGCCCTCTGTTGAAGTCAGGATATGACGAAACGCGTCAGGGCGTGGCCTACACGACGCCAGAAGTGACGCTTGCGCTCCACCACAGCCTGATTCACAACCAGGAAGTAAAGATCGTTCCTGGGGGAGCTTGAGCCGGCTGTTATTATGGTGAAGTGCATGATCTAAATGCTTCCTCTGATGTGCTCTGTTGATTGCAGTGGTGATGTACGTATATCTATTGAAGGGGGGTTCTTTGTGTGATGTGATGGGCTTTTTAATCAATAAATAGGATTACGCTATGTGCGTTTCTCTTTTTGTTGTTTGGTTATTTCTGAGCTCTGATCATTTGTGAACCTTCCGGAGTGGTGCTGGCAGTGATTTGTAGCTTGGATGTTCCTTCCCCTGGAGGCTCATTATTATGAAGTTCTGGTGAGTTTAACCCCCTGAGGGGAGTGTGTTCTCACATGGTGGAATTGGAGTGATCGGTGGAAGGTGCACACTGAACTTCTATACTATAATCACCTATGAACACTTTCTGAACTGCTTTTTGAACTACCCACCACTCTCAAAGGACTTTTTCATGTGAAGTTGGCCACATGCAGATTTGTTTCAGCTCAACATTAGTGCTGTTTTGAGTGTGATATTTTAATTTAGTTTGCTGATTATTATATACCACTTTGTATTGTGTTTGATCTTTATTTTTAAACGGCTGCTTTTATACTATTGTTGATTTTATACTTGTTGTACCCAGTGTGTTAAGCAAAGTATTTGTAATTTATCTTCATTACATTCTTGCTCCTGAACAGCAATTTTCCCTGGCGCTGAGTGGTTTAGTTTTGGGCCCGTAAGAACACCTTTTTATATAAGAATACATATAGGCCTAAACTGAGGAAAAAATTTGCTTTTTTAAGAAAAAAAAAATGGGGCTATTTATTATAGCAAAAAGTACAAAATAGTGTGTTTTTTTCAAAATTGTCGCTCTTTTTTTTCTGTATAGTGCAAAAAATAAAAACCGCAGAGATGATCAAATACCACCAAAAGAAGGCTCTATTTGTGGGAAAAAAAGGACATAAATTTTGTTTGGGTACAGCGTCGTACGACCGCGCAATTGTCAGTTAAAGCGACATAGTGCCGAATTGCAGAAAAATGGCCTGGTCATTGAGCAGCCAATTCTTCCAGGGCTGAATTTGATAATACTGTGTTAAGTGAGGGCATCTTGTTCACCAGAACTTCATACTAAAAGGGAAACTCCCCTTTAACATCCCCCCCTTTCCTCTCCCACTTTTTTTTTGGGGGGGCAGGGGGTACAGGTGAGGTGCCTAGTTTTAGCAGGTATCCACTTTCATACTTCCGCTTCAGCCACATAGGCATTCAAAGAAGAAGTTCTCCACCCTCCCTAATGTGCCTGCAACCTTCTGGGACATGTCACAGGTCCCAGAAGGCTGTAAGTCCATTTAGAAAGCTCAGCGCGACTCGGGCATGCACAGTGGAAAGCTGGCTGTGAAGCTGCAAGAAGTCACAGCTGGCTTCCCTTATGCCGCGTACACACACGAACGGAATGTCCGACAGAAAAAGTCAGATGGAAGCCTTTCATCGTCTATTCCGATCGTGTGTATGCCTCATCTGACTCTTTCTTTTGAAAATTCTGACGGACCTAGAAATGGGACATGTTCTAAATTTTTCCGACGGAACCAATTCCTATTGGAAAAAACGCTTGTCTGTATGCTGTTCCGACGGACCAAAAACAACGCATGCTCTGAAGCAAGTATAGACGTAAGCTATTGGCTACTGGCTATTGAACTTCCTTTTTCTAGTCCCCTCTTACATGCTGTACTTCACCGCGTTCTGGACGGTCGGACTTTGATGTGACCGTGTGTAGGCAAGACCGCTTGAATGGAATTCCGTCAGAGTTCCGTCAGGGAAACCTTCGGAGTTTATTCTGACGGCAAAACCGGTCGTGTGTACAGGGCATTAGTCAACATGCCGCTGCCAGGGACCGAAAGACCAGCAAAGAACTGGCCCAGGTGGGGATCACGCTGGATCCTTGAACAGGTAAGTGTCCCTTTTTTAAAAGTTGGCAGCTACAGTATTTGTAGCTGCTGACTTTTATTTTTTGTTGAGATTGAAGAACCGCTTAAATTAGTAATCACTAACTTCTGCTTTTTTTTCCTGAATTTCTTAGAATGTAAGTAGTTCCCCAAAATGACTCAGATATACCAAACATTTGGAGGAAGTAGAGACAGAGGACAAAAGCTCAAGAAAGAGTGAAATGAAATGAAATGAACAATAGAAGAAGAAAAGAGAATACAGAGGAGACCTATGGCAAGAATTGTAAAGGAGAAGGCTACGATTAACCACTTAAGGACCGCCTAACGCCGATTTACGTCGGCAAGGCGGCACGGGCAGGCAAAATCACGTACATGTACGTGATTTGCCTCTCGCGGGTGGGGGGTCCGATCGGACCCCCCCCCGGTGCCCGAAGCGGTCCCGTTCTGTTCCCCGGCGATCCGAGATGAGGGGGAGGCCATCCGTTCGTGGCCCCCCCCTCGCGATCGCCGCCGGCCAATGGGAACACTCCTTTGCTGCTGTATGCTAAACAGCAGCAAAGGAAATGATGTCATCTCCCCTCGGCTCGGTATTTTCCGTTCCAGCGCCGAGGGGAGAAGACATCAATGTGAGTGCACAACACACACACACACAGTAGAACATGCCAGGCATACAAAACACCCCGATCCCCCCCCCGATCGCCCCCCGATCCCCCCCAATCACCCCCCCCCCTGTCACAAACTGACACCAGCAGGTTTTTTTTTTTTTTTTTTTTTTTTTTTTTTTCTGATTACTGCATAGTGTCAGTTTGTGACAGTTACAGTGTTGGGACAGTGAGTATTACCCCCCTTTAGGTCTAGGGTACCCCCCTAACCCCCCCTAATAAAGTTTTAACCCCTTGATCACCCCCTGTCACCAGTGTTGCTAAGCGATCATTTTTCTGATCGCTGTATTAGTGTCGCTGGTGACGCTAGTTAGTGAGGTAAATATTTAGGTTCGCCGTCAGCGTTTTATAGTGACAGGGACCCCCATATACTACCTAATAAATGTTTTAACCCCTTGATTGCCCCCTAGTTAACCCTTTCACCACTGATCACCGTATAACCGTTACGGGTGACGCAGGTTAGTTCGTTTATTTTTTATAGTGTCAGGGCACCCGCCGTTTATTACCTAATAAAGGTTTAGCCCCCTGATCGCCCGGCGGTGATATGCGTCGCCCCAGGCAGCGTCAGATTAGCGCCAGTACCGCTAACACCCACGCACGCAGCATGCGCCTCCCTTAGTGGTATAGTATCTGATCGGATCAATATCTGATCTGATCAGATCTATACTAGCGTCCCCAGCAGTTTAGGGTTCCCAAAAACACAGTGTTAGCGGGATCAGCCCAGATACCCGCTAGCACCTGCGTTTTGCCCCTCCGCCCAGCCCACCCAAGTGCAGTATCGATCGATCACTGTCACTTACAAAACACTAAACGCATAACTGCAGCGTTCACAGAGTCAGGCCTGATCCCTGCGATCGCTAACAGTTTTTTTGGTAGCATTTTGGTGAACTGGCAAGCAAGCACCAGGCAGCGTCAGGTTAGCGCCAGTACCGCTAACACCCACGCACGCACCGTACACCTCCCTTAGTGGTATAGTATCTGATCGGATCAATATCTGATCCGATCAGATCTATACTAGCGTCCCCAGCAGTTTAGGGTTCCCAAAAACGCAGTGTTAGCGGGATCAGCCCAGATACCTGCTAGCACCTGCGTTGTGCCCCTCCGCCCGGCCCAGCCCAGCCCAGCCCACCCAAGTGCAGTATCGATCGATCACTGACACTTACAAGGCACTAAACGCATAACTGCAGCGTTCGCAGAGTCAGGCCTGATCCCTGCGATCGCTAACAGTTTTTTTGGTAGCATTTTGGTGAACTAGCAAGCACCGGCCCCAGGCAGCGTCAGGTTAGCGCCAGTACCACTAACACCCACGCACGCAGCATACGCCTCCTTTAGTGGTATAGTATCTGAACGGATCAATATCTGATCCGATCAGATCAGATCTATACTAGCGTCCCCAGCAGTTTAGGGTTCCCAAAAACGCAGTGTTAGCGGGATCAACCCAGATACCTGCTAGCACCTGCGTTTTGCCCCTCCGCCCGGCCCAGTCCAGCCCACCCAAGTGCAGTATCGATCGATCACTGTCACTTACAAAACACTAAACGCATAACTGCAGCGTTCGCAGAGTCAGGCCTGATCCCTGCGATCGCTAACAGTTTTTTTGGAAGCTTTTTATTGAACTGGCAAGCACCAGCGGCCTAGTACACCCCGGTCGTAGTCAAACCAGCACTGCAGTAACACTTGGTGACGTGGCGAGTCCCATAAGTGCAGTTCAAGCTGGTGAGGTGACAAGCACAAGTAGTGTCCCGCTGCCACCAAAAAGACAAACACAGGCCCGTCGTGCCCATAGTGCCCTTCCTGCTGCATTCGCCAATCCTAATTGGGAACCCACCACTTCTGCAGCGCCCGTACTTCCCCCATTCACATCCCCCCAACGAAATGCAGTCGGCTGCATGAGAGGCATTTTTATGTGCTCCCGAGTACCCCTACCCAACGAACCCCCCCCAAAAAGATGTCGTGTCTGCAGCAAGCGCGGATATAGGCGTGACACCCGCTATTATTGTCCCTCCTGTCCTGACAATCCTGGTCTTTGCATTGGTGAATGTTTTGAACGCTACCATACACTAGTTGAGTATTAGCGTAGGGTACAGCATTGCACAGACTAGGCACACTTTCACAGGGTCTCCCAAGATGCCATCGCATTTTGAGAGACCCGAACCTGGAACCGGTTACAGTTATAAAAGTTAGTTACAAAAAAAGTGTAAAAAAAAAAAAAAATATATATAAAATAAAAAAAAATAGTTGTCGTTTTATTGTTCTCTCTCTCTATTCTCTCTCTCTATTGTTCTGCTCTTTTTTTACTGTATTCTATTCTGCAGTGTTTTATTGTTATTGTTATTGTTATTGTTATTATGTTTTATCATGTTTGTTTTTCAGGTATGTAATTATTTATACTTTATTGTTTACTGTGCTTTATTGTTAACCATTTTTTTGTCTTCAGGTACGCCATTCACAACTTTGAGTGGTTATACCAGAATGATGCCTGCAGGTTTAGGTATCATCTTGGTATCATTCTTTTCAGCCAGCGGTCGGCTTTCATGTAAAAGCAATCCTAGCGGCTAATTAGCCTCTAGACTGCCTTTACAACCCGTGGGAGGGAATGCCCCCCCCCCCCCCACCGTCTTCCGTGTTTTTCTCTGGCTCTCCTGTCTCAACAGGGAACCTGAGAATGCAGCCGGTGATTCAGCCAGCTGACCATAGAGCTGATCAGAGACAAGAGTGGCTCCAAACATCTCTATGGCCTAAGAAACCGGAAGCTACGAGCATTTTATGACTTAGATTTCGCCGGATGTAAATAGCGCCATTGGGAAATTGGGGAAGCATTTTATCACACCGATCTTGGTGTGGTCAGATGCTTTGAGGGCAGAGGAGAGATCTAGGGTCTAATAGACCCCAATTTTTTCAAAAAAGAGTACCTGTCACTACCTATTGCTATCATAGGGGATATTTACATTCCCCGAGATAACAATAAAAATGATTAAAAAAAAAAAAAAATGAAAGGAACAGTTTAAAAATAAGATAAAAAAGCAAAAAAATAATAAAGAAAAAAAAAAAAAAAAAAAAAAGCACCCCTGTCGCCCCCTGCTCTTGCGCTAAGGCGAACGCAAGCGGCGGTCTGTCGTCAAACGTAAACAGCAATTGCACCATGCATGTGAGGTATCGCCGCGAAGGTCAGATCGAGGGCAGTAATTTTTGCAGTAGACCTCCTCTGTAGATCAAGTGGTAACCTGTAAAGGCTTTTAAAGGCTTTTAAAAATGTATTTATTTTGTTGCCACTGCACGTTTGTGCGCAATTGTAAAGCATGTCATGTTTGGTATCCATGTACTCGGCCTAAGATCATCTTTTTTATTTCATCAAACATTTGGGCAATATAGTGTGTTTTAGTGCATTAAAATTTAAAAAAGTGTGTTTTTTCCCCAAAAAATGCGTTTGAAAAATCGCTGCGCAAATACTGTGTGAAAAAAAAAAATGAAACACCCACCATTTTAATCTGTAGGGCATTTGCTTTAAAAAAATATATAATGTTTGGGGGTTCAAAGTAATTTTCTTGCAAAAAAAAAAAAAACTTTTTCATGTAAAAAATAAGTGTCAGAAAGGGCTTTGTCTTCAAGTGGTTAGAAGAGTGAGTGATGTGTGACATAAGCTTCTAAATGTTGTGCATAAAATGCCAGGACAGTTCAAAACCCCCCCAAATGACCCCATTTTGGAAAGTAGACACCCCAAGCTATTTGCTGAGAGGTATAGTGAGTATTTTGCAGACCTCACTTTTTGTCACAAAGTTTTGAAATTTGAAAAAAGAAAAAAAAAAAAAGTTTTTTCTTGTCTTTCTTCATTTTCAAAAACAAATGAGAGCTGCAAAATACTCACCATGCCTCTCAGCAAATAGCTTGGGGTGTCTACTTTCCAAAATGGGGTCATTTGGGGGGGGTTTGTGCCACCTGGGCATTCCATGGCCTCCGAAACGGTGTTAGGCAGTGAAGAGTAAAATCAAAAATTCACGCCCTTAAAAACGCTGAAGGCGGTGATTGGTTTTCGGGGCCCCGTACGCGGCTAGGCTCCCAAAAAGTCCCACACATGTGGTATCCCCATACTCAGGAGAAGCAGCTAAATGTATTTTGGGGTGCAATTCCACATAGGCCCATGGCCTGTGTGAGCAATATATCATTTAGTGACAACTTTGTGCAAAAAAAAAAAAAAAAAAAAAAAAAGTGTCACTTTCCCGCAACTTGTGTCAAAATATAAAATATTCCATGGACTCAATATGCCTCTCAGCAAATAGCTTGGGGTGTCTACTTTCCAAAATGGGGTCATTTGGGGGGGGGTTGTGCCACCTGGGCATTCCATGGCCTCCGAAACTGTGATAGGCAGTGAAGAGTGAAATCAAAAAGTTACACCCTTAGAAATCCTGAAGGCGGTGATTGGTTTTCGGGGTCCCATACGCGGCTAGGCTCCCAAAAAGTCCCACACATGTGGTATCCCCGTACTCAGGAGAAGTAGCTGAATATATTTTGGGGTGCAATTCCACATAGGCCCATGGCCTGTGTGAGCAATATATCATTTAGTGACAACTTTTTGTAAATATTTTTTTTTTTTTTTTGTCATTATTCAATCACTTGGGACAAAAAAAATAAATATTCAATGGGTTCAACATGCCTATCAGCAATTTCCTTGGGGTGTCTACTTTCCAAAATGGGGTCATTTGGGGGGGTTTTGTACTGCCCTGCCATTTTAGCACCTCAAGAAATGACATAGGCAGTCATAAACTAAAAGCTGTGTAAATTCCAGAAAATGTACCCTAGTTTGTAGACGCTATAACTTTTGCGCAAACCAATAAATATACGCTTATTGACATTTTTTTTACCAAAGACATGTGGCCGAATACATTTTGGCCTAAATGTATGACTAAAATTGAGTTTATTGGATTTTTTTTATAACAAAAAGTAGAAAATATCATTTTTTTTCAAAATTTTCGGTCTTTTTCCGTTTATAGCGCAAAAAATAAAAACTGCAGAAGTGATCAAATACCATCAAAAGAAAGCTCTATTTGTGGGAAGAAAAGGACGCAAATTTCGTTTGGGTACAGCATTGCATAACCGCGCAATTAGCAGTTAAAGCGACGCAGTGCCAAATTGGAAAAAGACCTCTGGTCCTTAGGCAGCATAATGGTCCGGGGCTCAAGTGGTTAACATTAGCAGGTAATGTTACCAAGAGAATTTGATGCTTTATAAAGGAGCAGTATGCAAACTTTTCTATGGTGTCTTTCCCTCTCCTACCAATTATAAGGGACAATCCCTCTTCTCCTATATTCTTCTACCACTTCTGCTCATCGTCACCTTCTTCACTGGCACATAATCAAAGTTTCCTCCAGTCTGTTTCCTTATTGTATCTTTTTCACTAAATTCAAGTTACTGTATCCCCTAATTGTAACTATTTTACCTTCTTTATACAACCTTCCCATCGTCTGCATTGTAATTTATATATAGGTAATACAATTAACAATACAAGTAATAATCTACTGTGGTCTGTGCCTTAGTGTATGACTTAAACAAATAATAGTGCTTTAGTGCATATATCTACTTTTTAGTGCATACTCAAATAAATACCAAAGGAAAACAATTAATATACTGTATATACAAATAAGGTGCTATTTGTGTTCCATTGAACTTTCCAAAAAATAGGAATACTTCAATACATTTGCCCACTATTCAATATACACTCGGCAGTCACTTTATTAGGTAAACCTGTTCAATTGCCTGGTAACACAAATTGCTAAACAGCCAATCAAAGGACAGCAGCTAAATGCATTTAGGCATCTAGACGTGGAGAAGACAACTTGCTGAAGTACAAACCGAGCTTCAGAATGGGGAAGAAAGAGGATTTAAGTGACTTTGAACGTGGCATGGTTGCTGGTGCCAGACGGGCTGGTCTGAGTATTTCAAAAACTGCTGATCTACTGGGATTTAGATGCACAGCCATCTCTCGGGTTTACAGGGAATGGTCCAAAAAAGAGAAAATGTCCAGTGAGTGGCAGTTGTGTGGACCAAAATGCCTTGTTGTTGACAGAGGTCAGAGGAGAATGGGCGGACTGGTTCCAGATGATAGAAAGGCAATAGTAACTCAAATAACCACTCGTTACAACCAAGGTATGCAGAATACCATCTCTGAATGTACAACACATCCAACCTTGAAGCTACAGCAGCAGGAGACCACACCGGGTGCCACTCCTGTCAGCTATTGAGGCAACAATTCACACAGGCTCACCAAAATTGAACAATAGAAGATTGGAAAAATGTTGCCTGGTCTGATGAGTCTCGATTTCAGCTGCGACATTCAGATGGTAGGGTCAGAATTTGGAGTAAACAACATGAAAGCATGGATCCATCCTGCCTTGTATTACCTGTTCAGGCTGGTGGTGGTGGTGTAATGGTGTGGGGGGGATATTTTCTTGGCACACTTTGGGCCCCTTAGTACTAATTGAGCATCATTTAAACACAACGGCCTACCTGAGTATTGTTGCTGACCATGTCCATCCCTTTATACCATCAGTGTCCCCATCTTCTGAGGTCACTGTACTCCAATGGCCTTCACAATCACCAGATCTCAATCCAATAGAGCACCTTTGGTATGTGGTAGAACGGGAGATTCGCATCATGGATGACAAATCTGCAACAACTGCGTGATACTATCATGTCTCTATGGACCAAAATCTCTGAGGAATGTTTTCAACACCTTGTTGAATCTATGCCAGGAAGAATTAAAGCAGTTCTGAAGGCAAAAGGGGGTCCAACATGATACTAGCAATGTGTGCCTAATAAAATGGGCGGTGAGTGTATGTGCTCTTACTATGGAGACTCTCAAATTATAGAGTTAGGACTGCAGTACACCCTGGTGCCGTGATATGGCCAATGCAGCTTACGCATGTATTTGCAAATGTGTACAAACTAAATCCCTTGGTTTTAAATGTGAACTGTTAGACAGGGTCAATTCAGTTTGGTGCAGGCTGGCTGGTAAGTGAGCTGAGAATACTTTGCTCCATTCTGTAAAGGCAGGTTACTGTATAGGTTGGGGTGGTTGCCATTTTTTTTGCATAGACACTTAGGCAGCAAAACACATTTTTGTAGACTTTGGAAGATTTAGAACTTCTTTAAAGACTTACTGCTGTTTGAGTCCTCGCTGGGGAGACTCCCCTTTCTTGTGGTTGCTTAGCGAGGAAATGAGATAATCCTAGCATGAGAAGGAGCGACCTTGGTCATGAGACACCCCCACCAGCAAACCTTATTTTCTGGCCGCGATCTTTGTATTAGCAACACGATTGGGTTAAAAAAAGGAAGATCCTATGAAAACATTATCATCTGTGAGGACAATTATTTTCTGGCCAAGGTCGCCGCTTCTCATGCTAGCATTATGAACAATCCTCTTACCACATAGCATTGCCGGCTTTTGAAGTTTTCTCTTCTGGACCTCACTACTGGACAGGAGCTCCAGGTGTTTGGATTGTGGATGGCCCAAGCCCTGCTGGAGGTTAACACCATCCCTGTTGGGATAAACGCGCTTTTGACCTTCTGTAATTAGGAGGTCCACCATTTCTGGTAAGCGCATTTTGGCTTATGTGGTGGAGGATATTGTCACCTATCATTAGAAGAATTTATTTCCACCTTTCTTCACGAGGGATCTTTTAATTCCATCTATCCGGTTATTGGAGTTCCCATTTATCTGGATTGCACTTGTTGACTTCTTTCTTTGTTTGCGCTGCACTTACCATTGTTTTACAAATAATTTTTAGGCTTGTGTGATTTTCTATAGTGTCCAGCTTGCATTCGATTGTGCTCTAATATTGTGTTTGCGCTGATTGCTCCTTGTTGTATATAAATTGTAAGTGTATGGCTGGAATGTGAGATCCTAGTGACTGTTGCCGCTTAAACCCTTTGAGCATCTGCTCCAGTGTTGCTGATTTGGGACCGTTCCTTTGCTCAGAGTCCCAGGGTTGCTCAGAGTCCCAAGTGTTCTCCTATGGTCTGTCAAGAGGATAATTGTTCTGAAGAGTGAAGACAAAGCAAAGAGTGTCCCCTACTACTTAGTGCACTAATTATGGAGTACCCCAAGACTCACCTTGCATCCTAAGTTTATTGAGCATTACATCTTAAAAAAACATTCCCTGCCTGGTCCTTGAGTTGTGAGACTCTTTGTGCCTGGCTGCCTTTACACCCACATGGGAAGAGAACCTGAGACAAACTCATGGGGCCCATCAGGGGTCTGCACTACATTTAAAATAAAAAAAAAAATATCCAGTTTTCATGCTATTCACCCCAGTGAAAAAGGGAACAAACCAACCTTTTCCCTTGTCTTTGACTGCGAGGTAATTCCTGCCACTCACATGTAATGGTCTACATGACGTAATGGAAGGGCGAGCACATGACTTGTAATGGTGTTAGGTACTGTGTTTGCACATTAATATCTCTCTGAACTGATCACTCGACACTGACAAGTTTATTGTATTCTAGGGACTGTAGGCTGTTCATCACTTTCTAATATGACATTAAAAAGAAGAAGTTATCATCTGAGCTATTACCATATCCTCATTTATATTATATCCCATCTGTGGAGCGGTGAGTATAATGTGTGTTGTTGTCTGGCTTTGTATTGTAAAAAAAAATCATTAAAGTGGATGTAAACCCTCACATATACCCAGTGAAATGACTGGCCTCAGGTGATACACAGAGATGAAACAAATCCTCCTACATAGGTTGTACCTGTTTATCTGCAGTCTTCTCTTCTATACATTCATTCAAAGTCGAGCATTTATACAGCTTTCAGAAAGCAGGAGTACGCAGTGGAAGTTACACAATGCAGAGCTCAATGGGGAGAGGTCTGGGAGCTGATTGCAGGGAAGGGACACTCCCCCCCACCCCCTTCACACAGCACACAGGAACAAAGCTGAGGCTGTCAATGACAGAATGTGTGCTGGAACCAGTGGCATCGCTAGGAGGTGGCTTTTGGGGCTATAGCCCCAAATCGTTTGTAGACCTAGCAACGCTCCTGGCTGGAACTCCCTCTCCTGTCACCTTTTAACCTCTTGGTTTTAGGAAAACTTGTCAGAAGTGACTCATGCTGTTAGCAGAGCAAGGAAGGAAAGACATAAATGACACTGCTCTGGATTGAGACAAGTACACACTATAGAGGGATATGCTTTGTTCATATTTCATGTCTGAGATTTACAAAATTATAAATGCAACACTTTGTGTTTGCCCCTATTTATCATGAGCTGAACTCGACTTTTTCTATGTACACAAAAGGTCTATTTCTCTCAAATATTGTTCGCAAATCTGCCTAAATCTGTGTTAATGAGCATTTCTTCTTTGCCGAGATAATCCATCCACCTCACAGGTGTGGCATATCAGGATGCTGATTAGACAGCGTGATCATTGCACAGGTGTGCCTTAGGCTGGCCACAATAAAAGGCCACTCTAAGGTTGGCCATACATTATACAATTTTCTTGTACAATTTTCCTTTAGATTTACCAAACTCATATAATATGAGGTCAATCCTAAACACCTTTCATTTGTATGCAATCAGGCAGGCCCTTGCACTACATAGTTGAAGGTAAATCTGAAGGAAATTGAATAAGAAAATTGTAAAATGTATGGCCAGCTTAAAATGTGCAGTTTTATCCCACAGCACAATGCCATAGATGTTGCAAGTTTTGAGGGAGTGTACAATTGGAATGCTGACTGTAGGAATGTCCACCAGAGCTGTTGCCCTTGAATTGAATGTTCATTTCTCTACCATAAGCCACCTCCAAAGGCGTTTCAGAGAATTTGGCAGTACATCCAACCGGCCTCACAGCTGCAGACCACATGTAACAACGCCAGCCTAGGACCTCCACATCCAGCATCTTCACCTCCAAGATCGTCTGAGACCAGCCACCCGGACAGCTGCTGCAACAATCGGTTTTCATAACCAAAGAATTTCTGCACAAACTGTCAGAAACCGTCTCAGAGAAGCTCATCTGCTTGTCATCCTCATCGGGGTGTCAACCTGACTGCAGTTCGTCGTCGTAACTGACTTGATTGGGCAAATACTCACATTTGATGGCGTCTGGCACTTTGGAGAGGTCTTCTCTTTATGGATGAATCCCGGTTTTCCACTGTACAGGGCAGATGGCAGACAGCGTGTATGGCGTTGTGTGGATGAGCGTTTTTTTGATGTCAACGTTGTGGATCGAGTGGTCCATGGTGGCAGTGGGGTTATGGTATGGGCAGGCGTATGCTATGGACAACGAACACAGGTGCATTTTATTGATGACATTTTGAGATACCGTGAGGAGATCCTGAGGCCCATTGTTGTGCCATTCATCCACAACTATCACCTCATGTTGCAGTATGATAATGATAATGCACGGCCCTATATTGCAAGGATCTGAACACAATTCCTGGCAGCTGAAAACATCTCAGTTCTTGCATGGCCAGCATACTCCCCGGACATGTCACCCATTGAGCATGTTTGGAATGCTCTGGATCGGCGTATACGACAGCGTGTTCCAGTTCCTGCCAATATCCAGAAACTTCGCACAGCCATTGAAGAGGAATGGACCAACATTCCACCGGCCACAATCAACAACCTGATCAACTCTATATAAAGGAGATGTGCTGCACTACGTGAGGCAAGTGGTGGTCACACCAGATACTGACTGGTGGATGGATTATCTCAGCAAAGGAGAAGTGCTCACTAACACAGATTAAGGCAGATTTGTGAACAATATTTGAGAGAAACAGCCCTTTTGTGTACATAGAAAAAGTCGTAGAGCTTTGCGTTCAGCTCGTGATAAATAGGGGCAAACACAAAAGTGTCGCGTTTATAATTTGCTCAGTGTGTATTTAAAAACAGATCAATCCTGATGTACTGATTTATTTCTCAAGGCCCTAAAACACCAAGACTGTACAATTATCACCCAAATGACCCCTTTTTGGAAAATAGACTGAAGAATTTAGTGAGAGGCATGGCAAGATTTTTGAAGTTGTCATTTTTTTGTCACAATTTTTTGGAAAATGGAGACATTAAATTTTTTTTTTTTTTCACAATTATTTTTTACATAGTGTCACCAGAGCAGTACAGTGTCACCATGTGACTGGTATGGTGGTGATCAGGGAGAATGGTGCTTTTGATCTTTGTGACCTTTAATTGTATATATTGTCCACATACTGTGTCACTGTTAACTTCATTACTTTTAATTACAAACCTATTTACTGTTAAAAAAAAAAGAAAAAAAGAATGGTGACAGTATGTAAAAAAAATACATAAATAAATAAATATTTTCTTTTACATTTTTTAAACATTTATTATTATTTTATTTTTAAACTTTTTTTTATTTTTATTTTTTACATTTATTTACACCATCATCACAGTAGCTCAGTGTCACCGAAGTGACACTGTACTACTCTGGGGGGGTGATCTGGGATTTTTTTTTTTTTTTTTACATTGTTATTTTTTATACCGCGAAGATCAATGTATAATTATTGGCTTCAGTTGTCAACCATACATGAACAGCTTGCTTTTGATTGTGATCTGTGATTGATTGGCTAAGCTAATCACATGATACAGGTAGCCACGTACCATGTGATTGCTTTAGGGCAATCACAGATCACAGTAGAAGGCAAGCTGTGAATGGAACCCCATACATGAAAGGCTGTCTACATTGTTATCATGAGATCACTATGACAAATCATAGCGATCACATGATACCCGGTTACTGATTATTGGTAACAGTGATCCGCTGTCGTTTTTCAGGAACAATATTCCATTTTGGCCACTAGATGGAGCTGCAGATCATAGGAAACCACTGTATTAACCAGTTAACGACTGCCCTATAGCAGATTAATTCTACGGGGTGGCCGTTCTGTGGAGAATCATATATATATACATGAATCTGCACTTCTGCATAGGGCATCACAGGGGCGCTGCTTCTGCTGCAATTAGTCACAGCAGAAGCTGATCAGCAGGTGCCCGGCAATGGATGTCCGCCGCCACCCACTGATCGGCAAGGAGACACACGGGGGATGGAGCTCTGCATATGTAAACAACACAGAGCTCTATCCTGTCAGCAGGGATGTGGTGGATTTTGTTTCCCTGCAAAGAACATCCCTTAGTAAAAGCACCTCACTGTACACATAAACACTGGGTAGGCACACATGTAACCCTTTGTTCGCCCCTGATGTTAACCCCTTCACTGCCAGTGTCATTAGTACAGTGACAGTGCATATTTTTGTAGCTCTGATCACTGTATTAGTGTCACTAGTTCCCACAAAGTGTCAAAAGTGTCAGTTGGTGTCAGATTGTCAGCCGCAATATCGCAGTCCCGCTATAAGTCACTGCTCGCTGCCATTACTAGAAAAAAAAAATAACAGTATACAGTATATCCCCTATTTTGTAGATGCTATAACTTTTTTTTTACCAAAAATATGTAGCAGGATACATATTGGCCAAAATTTATGAAGAAATTAGATTTTTATGTTTTTTTTATAGAATATGTTTTATAGCAGAAAGGAAAAAAATGTTTCTTTTGCAAAAGTGTCGGTCTTTTATTGTTTATAGCGCAAAAAAAATAAAAAAAACCCAGTGGTGAATAAATACGACCAAAAAAAAACTCTGTTTGTGGGGTAAAAATGACATATATTTCATTTGTTTACAGCATTGCCTGTGCAATTTTCAGTTAAAGTAACACAGTGTTGTATAGCAAAAAATGGCCTGGTCATGAAGGGGGGTAAATCTTCAGGAGGTCAAGTGGCAAAGTTCCGTTCATCCAATGATTTTTTTTTATTTTTAGAAATAGACATCTATTTGTTTTTGTATCTGTACAGGTTTTTATTGTGGTTGAGGCCTTGTTTGGAAGGTTTTCCCTGACCATCTCACCGGGACAGGGAATGATGGAAAATCACCAATGAGGATTAACTGCTTGCCAACCAGCCACCGTCATTTTACTGTGGCAGGTCGGCATAATCCCACGAACCGGCGTAGCTATACGTCAGCTCGCGGGATCGGGATAGCAGGTGCGCACACGCACCCCCTGCACAGAGGGGGTGCCGATGCTCGTGTCCGGCGGTCATGATGAGCGCCGGCCATGAGCGATCGCGAGCACAAGGGACAGAACAGGGAAGTGTGTGTGTAAACACACAAATCCCTGTTCTGTTCTGAGAGGAGTGACAGATCATGTGTCCCTATTAGCTAGGAACCACGATCCGTCACTTCCTATAGGCAGTCCCCTCCCCCTTCAGTTAGAATCACCTCCCAGGGAACACATTAACCCCTTGATCGCCCCCTAGTGTTAACCCCTTCACTGCCAGTGACATTGTTACAGTAATCAGTATAGCACTGATCGCTGTATAAATGCCAATGGTCCCAAAAATGTGTCAAAATTGTCCGAAGTGTCCGCTATAATGTCGCAGTCACGATAAAAAATTGCAGATCGCCGCCATTACTATTAAAAAAAAATAATAATAAAAATGCTATAAATCTATCCCCTATTTTGTAGATGCTATAGCTTTTGCGCAAACCAATCAATATACGCTTATTGCGATTTGATTTTTTTTTTTTACCAAAAATATGTAAAAGAATACATATCGGCCTAAACTGAGAAAAAATTTGCTTTTTAAAAAAAAAAAATGGGGATATTTATTATAGCAAAAAGTACAAAATATTGTGTTTTTTTTCAAAATTGTAGCTCTTTTTTTGTTTATAGTGCAAAAAATAAAAACCGCAAATACCACCAAAAGAAAGCTCTAAAAGTAGGAAAAAAAGGACGTCAATTTTGTTTGGGAGCCACGTCGCACGACCGCGCAATTATCAGTTAAAGCGACGCAGTGCCGTATCGTAAAAAATGGCCCGGTCATTCAGCAGCCAAATCTTCTGGGGCTGAAGTGGATAATGAGCAAAAAAAATGGAGGATTTTCTTTCTAACAGGCTGTCAAGCATCGCAATAATAAGAGCGGGTACTGCTGAAAATGGAAGAATGCAGCAAAATCCATGACCATGCAAGTGGTGTGAAGAAAGCCTAAAAATGAAAGAGAAATACATTACCTATTTTTATTTTTATTTTTTTTTTAATCTGCAGGTATTGAAAGTAAATTAAATCCCGGATACAGTATAAAAGTGTCTACGCATGTGACAGTTCAGCAGGGATTATGTGTGCACATTCCGTGCAGCTTTACTGTGCCTAAGGACGTTGCCTTAACTAAAGATGCTAATGGAATTTGGTACAAGAAGTATGGGAAACCTGTGGCTTCAAAAAGGAATACAGAGTTTGCCAAAAATTACCGATTCCTTCTGACGGGAAATATACAGAGAGGGGACTGCTCTCTCTACATAGAAGATCCATTACCTGACGATAAAGGTTCTTATTATTTCAGAGTTGAAGATGACATAAAATTCAACTACCTAGATATCCAGCCTTATGTAGAAGTAACAGGTAAGGAAAATAACAATGTGTCCTAGGAGCTTACAATCTACAACCATCAAATACAAAAATAAAACAGTTCCTGGTCTTCGACAATATACATGTGGCTATTATAGTATATAGACAGGGCAAAGACTTCTCACTTGCCGACTGCCTCGCTTACTGCAGCAAAGTGGCTCTCCTGTGCTGGATCACGTACCTAGTACATGATTGAGCACTTCCAGGTAGGGGTTAAATGCGTGCTGCCGGCGCACCCACTGTGCTGTGATTAGACACAGCACAAGCCAATCAGTGGGTGCCGGCCAATGGATGACCGCCAGCACCCGCTGATCAACGAGGAGGAAGTGTAAACAATGCAGAGCTTCGTCTTATCAGTGGGGATGTGCTGGTTTTTGTTTCCCTGCAAAGCAGGGGAACAAAACAAGCACATTCCTTAGTAAAAGCAGCACACACAGTAAACGTACTAAGCACTGTTATGCCGCGTACACACGAGCGGATTTTTCGACCGGACTGGTCTGACGGTCTATCCAACGGACTTTCAGCGGACTTCTGATGGACTTTCCGAACAAACGGACTTCCCTACACAAGATCACACCAAAGTCCAGTCCACCAGTAGCCAATAGCTGCCCTAGTATCAGTTTTCGTCCGTCGGACTAGCATACAGACGAGCGGACTTTTTGACCGGACTCGAGTCTGTCGGAAAGATTTGAAACATGTTCCAAATCTAAAGTCCTTCAGATTTTCGACCGAAAAAGTCTGCTGCAGGTCCGATGAAGCCCACACGCGGTCGAATTGTCCGTCGGACCAGTCCGGTCGAAAAGTCCGCTCGTGTGTACACGGCATTAGGCACACTTTTTTTTTTCAATAGATTTTTATTGGGTTTTTCACAAGATTAACAAACAACAGTTGCACACAATGCGCAATGTCATGTTCTAGTTCATCAACAGTTTACTATAGGTATAACAGTAACCTCAAGGTCAGGACACAATAGACACTGTATAGCATGAAGGATATTGAGGACTTTTGTGCTTGTCAGTCCAGATTTTCCAATTACTATCGAATTGTTTGCAATTTAAGGAGTTAATAGCCAATAGACGCTCAAATGTGTGATTTCTTTTAACTAGTGTGATCACTTCAGATAGGTTAATAGCCATGGTGTCTTTCCAGTTACGAAGTATGAGGGTGCGGGTTGCCAAAATATATGGGTGATGATTGATCTGTCTTCTGGAGGAAATGTCTCCATGCCAATATGAAGTATTGCTAGTGCAGAGTTCAGGGGCGTTAGGATCCCTGTGATAGACGAGATCATCTGGAACGTTTTATTCCATAGACTAGTTAAGCTCGGGCATTCCCATATGGTGTGTAGTAAATTGCCGATTTGTCCACATGGCCTCCAACATAGAGGAGATGTGGCTGGGAAGTCTATATGGCGTATAGTGCCATCTATTGATAATTTTGAGTGTCATTTCCCAGTGATTCACACAATGGGACGTCTTGTGGATTACCTTGAATGCTTGTATCCACTGTTCAGCAGAAAAGGTGGTGGATAGATCTTTTTCCCACTTCTTAAGGACAGTAGTTTTACTGAAGGTTTGTTTCTTGTGAAGAAGATTGTAGAATAGTGATATTTCTTTAACGGAATGTGGTGTAGTTGAGTAGAAGCACCACACCTTAGTAGGCAATTTTAGTTTGGGTATGGGGTGTTTCCTCAGGAAGTGGGAAATACGTATACAGGAGAACAGCAGATTGCTTGGTAAATGGTACTCGTCATTATTTGTTCTGCTGATTTTGGCGTCTGGTCCATAATTAAGTCCTGTATGTAGGCACACATTTAAAGTGATATTAAAGTCTATTTTTTTTGTTGTTATAAAAAACAAACATGTCATACTTACCTGCTCTGTGCAGTGGTTTTGCACAGAGCAGCCAAGATCCTCCTCTTCTCAGGTCTCTCATTGGCACTCCTGGCCCCTCCCTCCTTTTGAGTGCCCCCACAGCAAGCAGATTGCTATGGGGCACCCGAGCTGAGACACAGCCGTATTCAGACACAGAGCCGCAGCTCTGCCCCCTTTCTCTCCTGCATGGCTGATTGACTTTGACAGCAGCGAGAGCCAATGGCGCCGCACTGCTGTCTCAGCCAATGAGGAGGGGTGTCCCAGGTAGCCCAGATCGGTTCGCTTCAGAACTCCTGAACAGAGAAAAAGTTCTGACCCAAACGGCGAGCCCTATTAAAGGCTTATATTCAAGCAATTGGCCATAAAAAAAGATATGGGGGTCTGGGTGCTGCCCTAGGGGACATGTATCAATGCAAAAAAGATTTTTTTAAAAGATTGTTTTTACAGGAGCAGTAATTTTATTTAAGCTTAAAGTGCAACAATAAAAACGAAAAATTATTTTAAATATAGTGCCTGGAGTCCCCTTAGTCTGCGTGTAAAGTGGCGCATCTGTAGCATGTATAGAACATGCTGCAGCAAAAATGACATTTCTAAGGAAAAAAAATGCACCTAATGACATTGAAATTGTGGGCAATGCAATACTATTGCCGGCAATAGAAAAATGTTTAAAAAAACAGCGTGGGCTCAATCTCCTAGTCCATGCCAGGCCCCCACATCAATTTTTTTTTTAAATGGCATGGGGTCCCCCTAAAATCCATACTAGACCCTTATCTGAGCATTCAGCCTGCCAGGCCAGGAAAAGGGGGGGAGACAAGCGAGCACCCCCCTCCTGAACCATAGCAGGCCACATGCCCTCAACATGGGGGTGTGGGTGCTTTAGGGCAGGGGGGCTCTGCCCTTCCACTCCAAAGCATCTTGTCCCCATGTTGTTGGGGACAAGGGCCTCATCCCCACAACCCTGAGCTGTGGTTGTGGGGGTCTGCGGGCAGAGGGCTTATCGTAATCTGGAAGCCCCCTTTAAGAAGGGAGCCCCTAAATCCCAGCCCCCCCATGTGGATAAGTATTGGGTACATAGTACCCCTACCCATTCACCAAAAAAGTGTCAAAAAAAGTAATAAAACACCCGTCCAACAGCCTGCAAATTTGTGTGTTCCTCGAACGGTGCGAACAGCCAATGTTCGGCCTGAACTCTTGCTCGGGCTGAACCGTTTGCCCATAGGTGAGGGGCCAGGATTTGGGGGCCCCCTTCTTAAAGGGGGCTTTCATATTCCAATAAGCCTTCTGCCCACAGACCCCCACAACCACAGCCCAGGGTTGTGGGGATGAAGCCCTTGTCCCCATCCCTATGTTAACGGCATGTAGCCTGATATGGTTCAGGAGAGGAAGGGGGGAGCTCGCTCCCCCACCCCTTTCCTGGCAGGCTGCATGATCGAATAAGGGTCTGGTATGGATTTTGGGGGGACCCCATGCGTTTTTTTTTTTGTTTTTACTTTTTAATTGTTTTTTTTATATTGCTGTAAGCGGGGAAGCCCGTGGCCAGCTTCCCGGCCTGCTCCTTAACAACCAGCTATTTACCGCACTCTGATTGGGCAAATCTTTGCCCAATCAGAGCTCAGAATGCGCTGTGCAATTAATTTGCATACCATGTAAATGTGACCAGAGTATATGTATGAGTTAAAGTTAAAGTTAAATTCCAAGTTGCATATGATGAACACATTCAGATCATATTACAGCCTGCCACAACACACCCCCAAGACGACCACTGCCTTGCTAAAGAAGCTGAGGGTAAAGATGATGGACTGGCCAAGCATGTCTCCAGACCTAAACCCTATTGAGCATCTGTGGGTCATCCTCAAATGGAAGGTGGAGGAGCGCAAGGTCTCTAACATCCACCAGCTCCGTGATGTCATCATGGAGGAGTTGAAGAGGACTCCAGTGGCAACCTTTGAAGCTCTGGTGAACTCCATGCCCAAGAGGGTTAAGGCAGTACTGGAGAGTAGGGCTGAGCTTCGAGTTCAAATCGAACTCATGTTCGACTCGAACATCGGCTGTTCGGCTGTTCGCTAGTTCGCCGAACAGCGAACAATTTGGGGTGTTCGCGGCAAATTCGAAAGCCGCGGAACATCCTTTAAAAGTCTATGGGACAAATAAAAAATGCTCATTTTAAAGGCTTATATGCATGGTATTGTCATAAAAAGTGTTTGGGGACCTGGGTCCTGCCCCAAGGGACATGGATCAATGCAAAAAAAAGTTTTAAAAACCGAAGTTTTTTCGGGAGCAGTGATTTTAATAATGCTTAAAGTGAAACAATAAAAGTGTAATATTCCTTTAAATTTTGTACCTGGGGGGGGGGTTTCTATAGTATGCCTGTAAAGGGGCGCATGTTTCCCGTGTTTAGAATAGTCAATGACATTGCAAAGGAAAAAAAGTCATTTAAAACTACTCGCGGCTATTAATGAATTGCCGGTCCGACAATACACATAACAGTGCATTGATAAAAACAGCATGGGAATTCCCCACAGGGGAAATTAAAAAAAAAAATGACGTGGCGGGGTCCCCCTAAATTCCATACCAGGCCCTTCAGGTCTGGTATGAATATTAAGGGGAACCCCGGCCAAAATTTTTTAAAAAAATACCGTGGGGTCCCCCTCAAAATCTATACTAGACCCTTCAGGTCTGGTATGGATTTTAAGGGGAACCCCGCGCCAAAATTTTAAAAAAATGGTGTGGGGTACCCTCAAAAATCCATACCAGACCCTTATCCGAGCACGCAACCTGGCAGGCCGCAGGAAAAGAGGGGGGGATGAGAGAGCGCCCCCCCTGAACCATACCAGGCCACACACCCCAACATTGGGAGGGTGCTTTGGGGTAGCCCCCCAAAACACCTTGTCCCCATGTTGATGGGGACAAGGGCCTCATCCCCACAACCCTTGCCCGTTGGTTGTGGGGGTCTGCGGGCAGGGGCCTTATCGGAATCTGGAAGCCCCCTTTAACAAGGGGACCCCCAGATCCTGGCCCTCCCCCCTGTGTGAAATGGTAAGTGGGTACAAAAGTACCCCTACCATTTCACAAAAAAACTGTGAAAAGTGTTAAAAATGACAAGAGACAGTTTTTGACAATGCCTTTATTTAAATGCTTCTTCTTTCTTCTATCTTCTATCTTCTTCTATCTTCTATCTTCTATATATCTATGCATTATGGGTACAGATTGTATTCACATTCTTGTATTCACATTCATGTGAGTGAGGTGGATGAATGGTTTTAGGTAAGTGTGAAGTAGTGTGTTATGGTACCACTTTTAGTATTCACGTTTGATACACTAATAAAATGATGATTCTATAGAGCCCAGTGGGTTGAAGTATATAAGTTATTTATTTTCTGAGGGTGGTTGAGCTAAATCAAGTTTTTATTTACTCAGTTTTGGCTAATTGCTCTCACTGATGACTACCACCTCTTTAATTTTCATTATTGTGTTTATGGAGTGGGCATTGAGAGGATAGGGTTTGGAGGGTCCATGTTCAGTTATTTATTCAGGACAACACTGGAGGTGTTTGAGTGGGCACCATCTACCTCCATTCTATGTCTATGTTTTTATTTGTCATCATACAGAGTCTTTTACATCAGGGTTCTAATTTTCAACATATGGAGTCTTTTTTCTGTTTGGTATCTTTGCAGAGCTAACAACTAAGCCCAAGATCTCACCCATAAAGAGCTGGCTTGTTGGGGAGAAGTTGGAAATGGAATGCACATTTACTGATAACTGTAAGAGAACAAGCCCACAGATGAAATGGGAAGGAAATTATCAGGATGCAAGCGTTACTACTACCCATACAAGTCATATAAATGGCCTAAATACCCACCGCTCCATTATCATCTTCATTGTGGGCAAGGAACAAAACAACTCTCCATTGTCATGCATGTTATGGCTAACAGAGAGGGTGACTGCTTTAAACCACGTTACTTTAAATGTTGAGTGTAAGTGTTCTTGTCATTCTGGAATTAAATACAATGTATGTTAGATGTGTACAATATAAAGTGTATCTAAAGCCAAAGCTCTTTTTTTGATGGAGTAGTTAGAAATTAAAACCTCTGTCAGTTTTAATTGCTGTCTGTGTCTCCATTGGAGAGAATTGCCCCTCCCCCTTTGTCCTGGTGACCACTGTCATAAAGGACTGACAGTAAAGGGAAATTCTACATTTTTTTATTGTTGCCAGGTCAGCAATAGAGGGGACGTCTTCCACTGTGTCTACTTTTTTTCTGGTGATGACTGTCTAACAGGACATTAGAGAGATTGTTGAACAGGTTTTAAGGTTTTAACGGTTCCCTATTCTATCCAAAATGAGAAAGAAAATCAAGTTTGGAATTTATACTTTACCTGGTTCTGAAGCTTGTTTATAGGAGCACACCTGTCTTTCTATAATTCGAGCTTTATTTTTTAGCATGTAACTAAATAATAAATAAAAATGCGCAACCAAAAAAGGGCATATATAAATGCCAACATGTGCTGTAATTAATTAATGTGCTGAGACATGCTGAGATGAAATAAGAAACAATATTTAAACTGTGTAGTCTTGCAAGAAACTGTGTTTCTTGCAAGGTGTTTTTTTTGGTGTTCTTAATGTGGAATATGGAATACAAGAATGTATAATATTAAATGGAAATGTTGAAGTTTATAATAAAAATTAAAATTTGATTATAAAAAAAAAAACTGTGTAGTCCAAAAAAAGTGACCTTTTAATTCGAGTACTGCACCATGAAGACTCTTCTTTTCATTTTCATAATACATCCCTTGGAGGAGTTTATCTTGCTAAAGGCTCTGTGAGGAGTATTGCAGCAGAGGAAAGCTGCTACAGGAGAAGGGATCCCGCTATTGGAAGAGTCAGTGGATACATCTTTTTTGGCCAAGTGATCCCTGTTGTGTGTGCCTATCCGATCTCTATAATTTGAGATCCATCACATCTGGTAGGTAAGCGGCACTGTTTTTCTTACTTTGTTTGAGGAACAGAAAAATCGTTTGTTTTTCTGAGAAGTTCGTCCTGATTGTTCACATCGGGTCAAGCACTTTTTGTGGACTACACAGTTTCTTATTTCATCTCAGCATGTCTCAGCACATTAATTAATTACAGCACATGTTGGCATTTATTTATGCCCTTTTTTGGTTGCGCATTTGTATTTGTTGTACACATTTATGGACTAAATATTCAGTTTTTTTTTAGATGCAGCACCGTTTTTTTTTCATATATATTTTATACATATTTTAATATATACTTTTATATATATTTTTGCACTAATTTATTTGTCCTTTGGGTTTAGCGCAGATATCCTGCTATACATATGTAACTAAATAAGTCAGAGGATTTTATGGAAGAAAAAGAATACAGATTTTAATAAACGACATCAACCTTTTATGCCCCGTACACACGGTCGGACTTTGTTCGGACATTCCGACAACAAAATCCTAGGATTTTTTCCGACGGATGTTGGCTCAAACTTGTCTTGCATACACACGGTCACACAAAGTTGTCGGAAAATCCGATCATTCTGAACGCAGTGACGTAAAACACGTACGTCGGGACTATAAACGGGTCAGTAGCCAATAGCTTTCATCTCTTTATTTATTATGAGCATGCGTGGCACTTTGTCCGTCGGATTTGTGTACACACGATCGGAATTTCCGACAACGGATTTTGTTGTCGGAAAATTTTATATCCTGCTCTCAAACTTTGTGTGTCGGAAAATCCGAAGGAAAATGTGTGATGGAGCCTACACATGGTCGGAATTTCCGACAACAAGGTCCTATCACACATTTTCCGTCGGAAAATCCGACCGTGTGTACGGGGAATTAAGATTTTCTTGTTAAAAGACTAATTTTAATTATACATAGATAAAAATTATTGATCATTTATTAATACCCAGAAAAAAGAAATCATTGTGGGGTATGATTGTAAATATGTTGGATATTGCAACAATATTTCATTTTTATAACATTGTCCAGCTAAAAAATGTTGTGTAAATATCCTGCTATCACTATGTTAACATTATGCAAACAGTCCCAATTCTGGTTCTGTGGCTAAGTGGAGGTGACTTCAATCAATACATTTCATAATGTATCACTGCTTTATCAGGAGTATTCTTGAAAGTAGGATCACAGCGGTAATGCAATAACAGCAATCAACACCACCAATGCAGATAGATATCCCCCAATAAGCAGGCACAGGATCGCTCACAAGGATGGGAGAGAACCCCTACAAAAGCACCAAGGCTAGGGAGCCTCCCTATAGCACCCTGCATTGATTATTTATATGTAAAATAAAAATGTTTTGTAAATAGTTACAGCAATAAATACAATATCAGTTTGAAAATGTATATACTCCAAAGCCTCATGCCAGGCAAAAACGATTTCTTTTTGCCACTCCTCTTCTCGCCTTTCTCTAACCCTTGCTACTTATGAAACCAGATATGCTCGTCCTCTGTCCTGGGTCCCTCGCTGACAGTTCTGGGTGAGGGGACCACTGATCTAGTGCTGCAAAGCCCCCCTGAGGTCTCCTGTCCCCTTATGTCCCTGACCCTTCCCATGATGACACCATCTTCATCTGGATCCTGAGAGGACCCCACCACTGGATATCCATTAGAAAAAGTCCACGTCATTCAGAGACATTTTTTCAGTTTAATATTAATTTTAAAAAAAGTAATACATAGCTGTATTAATTAGTATATTTTATATCAGCCTGAGGGTGAGCTTTAACTGTTTTGTTTTTCAGATCCTCCTTCGGTGGATATTACTATAGATGGTACGTTCTCAGTTAACATGTTTTGTTTAATTTATGGCATAAGTATGCATAACCTGATCCAGCAGACTTTAGTCATCTGATCCCACTCGACAGTCCAAGCTGACAGATCTCATTGGAAAAAGTAGTGGGCCACAATGGCAATTTTCAGTCAAATTGTATTGTTTTCCTGTGGTGTAAGCTGCCACCAGAGCTGCCTATAACAAAAATGAAAATTGAAGCACAGCACTGCTAAGAGGTCCAGATACAACTTTATTCCGATAAATTCAGGGAGACAATCCAAAAAGTAGCCGTATTTCAGGGGTCCAAGCATATCCTCTTATTCGAGACTTGATTGAACGCATTGTGAATAGACTAGAAGTGAACTGGACCTTTAATGTTATTTCTTCCAGTGTGATTCCAAGCATAGGCCTTGTCAGCAGCTGGTTTGGCAAGGCTTCTCAATTCTAGTCTGTGAGTTCAAGAAAAGACTGCACAAAAGCCTCTTAGTGGACCGATTGGCAGAGGCACTCATTGTAATACTGTATGTGTAAGGATATTGGAGTAATATGGTTTAATGCAGGGGTGTTGCTAGGGGGTGGCTATTGGGGCTATAGCCCCGAATCTGGGGCCCATACCCCCGAGTCTCTTGCTGCAGAGTCCCTGCCTAACCAGCGGGTTGCGGCTGCTGCAGCGGGCGGGCTGGCTGCATGAGAGAGGTGGAGGAGAGGAGAGAAGCGAGCGGGTGGACGAGCACAGATGACATCTTTCTCCACCCACTCCACATCTGCGCTCTTCACAGCCGAGCCTCTTCAATTTGGGAGTGAGGTGCGGCGAGCAGCAGAGAGATGACATCATCTCTCACTGCCCGCCACACATCAGCGGTCTTCCGCCCTCACAACACAGTGGAGTGGAAGTCACGTCCTTCTTGTCATCGTGGAGCTGCACTTTGCAGCCAGACCCCCTTGCTTCAATGTTGGAGGTGTGGCGGGGAGCAGCGAGATGACATCATCTCTCACTGCCCGTCCGGCATCACCGCTCTTCTGCTCTCACTAAATGAACCAGTGCTGTCAGCCTGCCACCAATGCACATTTGGTGGCACTGGCTGGCATGGCAAGTGACAATCCACATCATTTGGCAAGTGACAACCCACATCTGGTGGCCGGTGACGGAGCAAGTGACAATCTGCAAATGGTGGCAGGTGACATGGCAATCTGCAAATGGTGGCAGGTGATGTGGCAATCTGCAAATGGTGGCAGGTGACGTGGCAAGTGACAATCCACATCTGTTGCCAGGTGAAAGTGGCAAGTGACAATCCACATCTGGTGGCAGGCGACATGGCAAGTGACAATCCACATCTAGTGGCAGGTGACAGTGGCAAGTAACACGCTGCATCTGGTGACAGCGACGGTGGCAAGTGACACGCTGCATCTGGTGACAGGAGATGTGGCAAGTGACACGCCCAGGGCTCTCACTGATTCTGCAGTATGGTGAGTTGAACCACTTCATTATATATTAGAAATAGAAATAATGCACTTCAATTACCCTGACACCATATCAACCATGGTGCCATTGAAGCGCCAACACCAGCCATCGCCTGTGAAAAATTGCTTACCACCGGTCCCCCCCTGCGGGCATGCAAAAAGGTTGGTGACTGCTGCTATGGGCTCTAGCCCCAGATCTTTTGCAGACCTAGCAACGCCCCTGGTTTAATGGATATTCTATTTCTTTATTTCACCAAAAAAAAATGTTTTGTGGTTTTAAATTGCCACTTCCTCAGTTCAGGGTGATAACACTGGTATCTGTGGGTACAAGTTTCATAGGATATATAGCATAGTAATGTTATCACCCTGAGCTGAGGAAGTGGCAATTGCAAAACATGACATTTTTTCTGATTGCTGAACCACATTTAAGCAGATTGTCCTTTTTGAGCCAACTAACTACACTATAAGAGCTCTCAGGCCCCCCTCTTTTCTTTTCCAGTGGGCACCCAAGCTGTACCAGGGACCACTGGCCAGCCCTTCAGGACTGAACCCCAGAGACATTGGCCACCACACACTAGATCACTTCTAGTCTATTTACATTGGTTTTAATCCAATCTTGATGAAGGAAGGTGTGCTTGGACCCCCAAGACACATTGGATACTTTTTTGAATTGTTCTCCTGACTAAAGTTGTAACTGGACCTCTTAGCAGTGGTGTGGTGCTACCATTTTTGTTAAATCACACTAGAAGCCAAAGAGACCATGGAAATCCTCTACTTTTCCACTTTCTTAAAAGAAATCTGTCCAGTTGGAAATTGACACTGTTGTTAAAGTCCAGCTCTGGGCTTCAGATGTCCTCCATTTGCTGCCCCCTTTCCCCATTGGAGGAGGTTTTCATTATAGGCACACTTTAAAACACTTTAAAACACTCGATAAGTGTAGAAATGTGGAAAAGTGGGTATATGCAGTGCTGAAAATGTACATTTGTAAAAGTCCCCAAATGTTGGTACAAAAGTTATTTTCTGGAGTCACGCAAAGTGTAAATCAAACAGACTAGAGTGAATAATAAAATCCTCCACGAACATCAACACATCGGGCCTCTTACCCCAAATAGTGGACCACTAGATTATGGGTGGTCAAACAGGCATAGTGTATATCCACAGGCTGGTCACGTCTCCACTAAGACATCAAGCAACTGGATCTTATGTAGCCCCCACAGATGGTAGATCCACAGCTTCATGTATAGAAATAAGAGAAGATGACTCCTCATGGTGCAGTATATCAAATCAGTGTATAATTTATTCCAAAAAAAATTCCAGAGTACTGAAATTTAAAACTATAAAAATGAGCATGTCATGAGGTATAAAATAAAGAGATGTTTCCAACCCAAAAGATGGCCGCGGTCAGCGCGTATAGCGTCGTGACATCAGATCCCAGGCCCCACCCTACTCACCTTGTCCAATGAGGAATGTCGTCAGGGGCATGGCTACTTCAGTCTGAGGAAAAGTAAGTGTAGAAATCTAGCAGCAGAACTGTGGGTGCTAGATATAGGGACTTCTTAGAAGCTTAAAAATATTTAGATTAGGTCAATGCAGCCATTTTTTTTTTTTTTTTGCTCCATTGGTTGTTGAATTATATTTTTTTTTCGGACCTTGGAATATTAAACAAACAAAAACTGAAATCCACACTACAAAATCACACAATACACACAACAAACTTCAAATCCACTGCATGGCTTATGGCAAAAGGGGGTCTGCATGTAAGGGTGAATCACTTTGATGTGCATGGTGAAGCATGAATGCAAATTACATTATACCCTTTCATATAAGGGTTTCTACATTGCTACATATAAAACGTATCCTACTTAATCAAGTAGGGGGCGAGTACAATGGAAAAATGTATCTCTTGATATTGCATTATCAAATTCATATGTAATACAAATGTTAAGGTCAAGTGCAATATTTTTATATACCAATAACTTTTACTTTGGTCGGTAAGGTTCTTCCACAGATAAGACCTTATCCATTATTGTGATAGAAGGACAAACTAAGAGCTTGGAATGTAATGTGGACAGTAACCCCGTTGCTGAAATTACATGGTTTCATGAAGACAGACAGCTACCAGTGATTAACCAATCATTAATCTACATATTAAAGAATATCAGTCTTAATCATACAGGAAGATACAGTTGCAAAGCACGTAATCAATATGGGACTGCAGACAAAACCATTTATATCTCGGTAGACTGTAAGTATATTTATAATATTATTTGCTTCCTATGAAAGATATGGTTCCGTAGCCAAGTTACACTGCAAAAGATGTCAGCAATTACTTAAATGTAAAGTGTTTACTTTAGGTGTACTAGAATTATGGTAAACCTGGAAACCTAATGGTGCCTTTCAGATACCTTGCTTACTGCCCTAAAAACGAGAGGGGTCGGGCTGCAGACTGGAGCTCAACTCCAGACAGGAAACCTCCACTCCACTGTTGTGTTCTTTTTTTTTTTGCATCAACCTTAATGTGACAACCAATAGACACAATAATTCTGAAAACTAAGGTTTAAAAACAGAGCAGCAAAATGGGACTTTGTATGAGGCGCAAGGTGTGTAGAGCCAGGCGCCTCCATCCCCGATAATTTGAACAAAAAGACAAAACAGGTGGGACTTTATATGAGGCATGCACCCCAGGAGATAACATGATAACTATGAATATGGCACGCACCCAAAACAATATAATAGAACCAAAAACGTTGCATAAAAGCATCATATGGGATCAATTGGCATTAAATGATTTAATTGTATATAAAATATGACAGAAGTAAAAATAATATCATAATTATTACTGTAAATACTATAAAAACCCGAATTCATTGGAGACCAGTCTCCAATTGTATAAATAATATAACAGAAATACACTTGATAACATGATTAGTTCATACTGTAAATACTGTAGAAAACAAATTCATTAAAGGCAAATCTCTATTATAGATAATTGTATCCTTGGTTAATTGATAAAATCCAATTGATATGTAAGGTGAGGTAATGATACAATTGTAAACATAAGGGGGCAACTATTGGCTCACAATCCCATAGTAAAGCAACATAATTGGTTCATACTGTAAACACTGTAGATAACCAAATTCAATGAAGCTTGTCTCCATGTTAAATAGTTATAGCCATAATTACAGTCCAGTTGGTGTATAAGGTAGTAAATAGCGATAATGTAGTATAGAAGAAAGGGCACCTATTGGCTTGACGCATTTCGAGCCAATAGATGTTTCGAGCCAGTAGATGTTTCGAACAAAACCAAAGAAATTCCCAGCTCAACAATTTTTTCACGTTTCCGGTCTATGGACGAATGCGGGTCACATGTTTCCTGTCCAGAGTGGAGCTCCAGTCTACAGCCAGATACCCTTGCTATATGGTACACTGCATGACAAAAGAATGGATCATTTATATATATAAATATTTTATATATAGTTACATTGGTCCAGCCTGGACCAATATTATGATGTATACAGTTTACCATATTTGTGGGACACCTTTAGAAGTTGGAAATCACTGCTTTAGACACTGTTCCTCCAATGACCTCCATTAGCTTCCAAGTCCCATGCAGTAGGGCAGCCTCTTGGTACACAACCCAGAAACTAGGGGAGATCATTGGAGAAGCTGTGTATAAAACAATGATTTCCACATACATGGTTCAAACAATGTTAAAAATGGCACACCTGAAATTTCTTTTTCAAGTACAGTAACAAACATGAAACAACCACATTGTATTAGATATAAAGATTCTCCTCCTCACAGCCACTTCAGACCAGGTGTCCTTTATTACTATTTCTGTCTCTGCTCACAAACCAGGCATAAAAAAGGAAGCCTCTGCAGGCTACAGGGATCACTGGGGTCTAGGATCACCCCTCTAATGCACCCATAGGACACAAAGCTGAATAGAGCTTTCATTTAGAGACACATACACAGCAGCGGCCCTTGTCGGCAGCTTGACCTCAATGTGTGTGTGTGTAAAGATTTTGCGGATTTGTAAATGAGATTTCAATGCTCTCTTAGCTCAAGGCTTTGTGAGTAGATAAATTGGTTGAATAAAACCCACCTTTTGGCACAAACAAAATATCTTGTGAAGAGAAGAAATTTGGGCTCTATAGAGTGTAACCTTTGAGAACCTTTAAACTTTAAGATCATCCTAGCGAGGAGAGTTTAATGGAGCTGTGTTTGCCAACCTGCTACCAGAGAGGCATACTGCTTTGGTAAGTAGACATGTGTACTGCCGAAAAATGTATTTGTATTTGTTTTTGTTTCATTTGTTTTTTGTTTTTTTTTCCGTTTTTCGGGTCATTCGTTATGATAAAAATTCGTAAATTGGTAAATAACTAACTAATAAATGATTAATGACTAACTAATAAATTTGTAAATAACTAACTAATAAATTTGTAAATAACTAACTAATACATTTGTAAATTTGAAAATTCGGAAATTTGAAAATTCGGAAATAAGAAAGAAAATCCGATAATTTGAAAGAACAAAAATCCAAAAATTTGAAAAATAACAACTAATAATAACTAACTATGACGTTACAGGTTTTGGAAGTTACCAATTATCCGAAATAACGAATGCCACATCTAAACTAATGGAACGAAACGGATTAATAATAAATTAATAATAATAAAACATTTTTTTATTATCATTATTATTATTATTATTAATTTGTTATTTCGGATAATTCATACCTTCGGATAAATTAGTATTTGTTACGTTCACTAACAGCCAAATTTGAAAGGAAATCCCAATACCTATAATGTAATAGTAATACTTAAGTTATTATTATCATTTCAGATATTCAAATTTTCGGGCTTTCTAATTTTCTGATTTTCTTTCTTATTTTCAGATTTTCGTTCTTTTGAATTTTCGCTCTTAATTTCTGAATTTTCAAATTTCCGAATTTTCGGATTTTTGAATTTCGATGTTTAAGAATTTGCGAGTTTTCGAATATTCGAATCTACGAATATTTGAATTTACGAATATTCGGAAAAATTCGATAAACGGGTATTCGTTAATTTGGATATTTCTGAATTGTCTAAATTAGTTAAAAAACTAATTCGGACCTGTATTGTGTCTTTCGATGCACTGGAGAATGAACTATATTATATGAACTTTACACAATACACAATGTTTTAATATATTTATTTATATATTATATTTCAGCACTTTATTGTAGAAGATTTACACCATTGTTGAACATTTGTTATATTATTTGTTTGATTATTTGATTGACAACTGATATTATTATTATTATTCTTGATTTATATAGCGCCAACAGTTTACGCAGCGCTTTACAATGTATAAGGGGGACAACACAATTACAGTACAGTTCAATACAAAAGGTACAGGAGGGCCCTGCTCGTAGAACTTACATTCTAAAGGGAGGGGGTGGTGGTTCAAAAGGTAATAGCTGCAGAGAATGATTTGATGGGGGTGGCTCGGGGACAGTTGTTATGTGGGTGTGGGATAGACTTCCCTGAATAAATGAGTTTTCAGGGATCTCCTAAAGGTGGACAGGGTAGGGGCTGATTGGACATACTGGGGCAGGGAGTTCCAGAGGATGGGAGAGGCTCTGCAGAAGTCCTGAAGGCAAGCATGGGAGGAGGTAACAAGGAAGCTAGAGAGCAGGAGGTCCTGGGAGGAGCAGAGGGGTCTATTTGGGCGATATCTGCAGATAAGTTTGGTGATGTAGATGGGGGCAATGTTGTGAATGGCCTTGTAGGTTATGGTTAGCATTTTGAATTTTATGCGGTGGGGTAAGGGAAGCCAGTGAAGGGACTGGCAGAGAGGAGCATCAGTCATGGATTGGTTAGTGGATTGTCATGGATTGATATGTTTTTACATACTGTACATAGTGCTGACCCCTGCAGTCGATACACTATGTGGTACTTTACATTATCCTGACCCTTGAACTGTAAATGCTATGCTATTGTCCACTACTTAGTCCTAACTAGGGATGAGCCGAACACCCCCCTGTTCGGTTCGCACCAGAACATGCGAACAGGAAAAAAGTTTGTTCGAACGCGCAAACACTGTTAAAGTCTATGGGACACGAACATGAATAATCAAAAGTGCTAATTTTAAAGGCTTATATGCAAGTTATTGTCATAAAAAGTGTTTGGGGACCCGGGTCCTGCCCCAGGGGACATGGATTAATGCAAAAAAAGTTTTAAAAACGGCCGTTTTTTCAGGAGCAGTGATTTTAATAATGCTTAAAGTCAAACAATAAAAGTGTAATATCCCTTTAAATTTCATAGCTGGGGGGTGTCTATAGTATGCCTGTAACAGAGAAAATTCCCCTGGTGGACTTTAAAGGCACATATAAGGACTGTTTAAGAGAGTATATAGAGTAAACAACAGTTTATTTATTACAAAAAAGTTCCTCAAGTAAATATCAAACAAATAACATGAATAAAAACAGGGAATGCAGTTCCATAGATATAAATCTAGTGATACCAATACACTTGCACCCGACGCGTTTCGGAGCTACTTTTACCTCCTTCTTCAGGGGTGATTGTAAGCTTTAAACAGAAATTTCTGTGTGGGGAATGGCATATGCAACATAGACATAGTAAATATACATAAAGATCCAGACCAAAAAACATATAATTACATAAATATACATATATTCGTTTACACTTACATTGGTATCTATAGATATTGGTTACGTATTCCAAAAAGGTTTAAAAGAAAACTGACGTATTGACACATACTGCCCATCAGACGCGTCCCCTGGTCATGGTGTGTAGAACTTTAGTAGAGTGTAACCAAAATATTCATATAGCCTCTATCAAGGTGAAGATAAATAGGTAGGAATGTATGGGGTAGTTTTACTTCCTTTCAATAGGAAGAGAAGCCCATAAGTCAAGGGCGTATGAATGTTTGGATCTGAAATCACACTGAGGCCAAATGCGGATCCTGTAGGTTATGAAAATATGTAGATAAGTACATGTTGGCCAAACATAAAAGTAGCTAGAGTAATAGGTAGGGAGTCCTAAGATGTATCCTACCTGGTCAGCCTACAGTATAGGGGTCAACAGCTGATGATGGGTGTGGATCAGGTGAGGCCCAAATAACTGGAAAATCGACATGGAGAAAAAGAGTATATCAAAACCCTGATTGTGTATTTCTATCCAGAAGAGGAGGGAGAAAGAAGAGAAAGGGAGGTGGGGGAGGGAAAAGGGGGGAAAAAGAAAAAAAGGGAAAGGAAGAAAGGAAAAAGGAATAAGGGGAAAGGGAGGGAGGAAGAGGAGGTAGGGAGCAGGAGAAGGAAAGAGAGGAGGAGGGAAAAGAAAAGAGAAAGGAAAGACAGAGAGAAAGGACAAAAGGGAAAAGGGGGGGGGGGGGAAGGGGGGGAAGGGGAAAAGAGAAAAAGGGGGGGGGGGAAGGGGAAGAGAGGGAAAAGGAATAGGGAAAGAAAACAGGGAAAGAAGGCAGTAGGAAAGGGAGACAAGCACATAGAAAGTACAGGTATCAGTTGAAATTAGTGGCTAGTAGTTTCAGTGATAGAGTCTAAGTCAATAAGTATATTTAGATTACTCACAATGTGTAACAGCAGCTTACACCAACAGCGTCCTGCCCAGAGCAGATGACGCCTGGTGTGAGCCAGAGCTGGGTATATAGAGCCCTCCCCACCAATCAGCTGTTGATAGAAAAGAGACAACAGCTGATCGTGGGTGGTGGAGGAGGGACGAACGCGCTCTGACTGGCCCCCCGGGTGGAGCGAGCGCCGCCAGGCCCCCACAGCGCATGCGTGCGCAGACGTCGTGAGGCTTGGCCACGCCTACTACACCCGCCGGCACGTCTAGCTTCCCCAACGGACTGCGCATGTCCGTTGGGGTCGCAAGATGGAGGACAGTGTGAATAACACTGTACCTCACACAGCGCCGCCATGAGTCAAAAAATCGCTCAGGCGGCTTTGTGTGCCGGGCGGATAACAGATCACAATGTAGGGCTGATGTAAGGTAGATTAAAGCACATATATTGTGCATCTTATAGAGAGAAAAAAATGCATGTATAGTCAATTTGGTTGCCATGACAGGGAAAGCAATACTGGTGGGCAATATTATACAGGTTGGGATGGTATCTTACTGGAGGGACATATAATATTAGACAGTAATTACATAGACAGGCATAGGGAATGTATAACTGAGAGGTATGTCACATGGGTAGGGATCAAGGATATCACAAAGTCATACATACATATGGTCCGGATATTTGTGACCTAAAATATCATATTGTACAGTATACGAAATATATGACAACAGTTTGGTCCGTGACCTAGGATAACATAATATGCAGTATGCAGAGTATATGACGACAGTCTGGTCGGGGTCTCCAAAACATGACAGTCTGATATGTCCTATAATACAATAAAGGTCTCACTTCTGTAAAGACATGAAGAGGGCCAGTAAGTATTGACCAAGCTAGGCTGCTGCATATGTTGTTAGGTTTGGAGCCCCTCCTTTACTATATGATGTAGATAGCAGATAGAGAAGGGTCCACCAAACAGACAGATAAATAACCAGAAAAACGAATAGTGGTATCCTCTACATAGAGGATAACAGGATGTAAATAACTTGATCTATGGTCCAAGTATGAATATATGCTTGTCTGTAAGGTTGTCTTCTCTACTGCTCTCTACCGCCTAATGAAAAGCCTTCGAGAAAGGGTTTAAACCAAATGGTTTCATTTAGGCCTGGGGGTTGAGTGGCTCTTAAATTATATATCCACCGGGACTCTAGCTGTAAAAGTGTCTTATTCCAGTCCCCTCCCCTCGACTCTGGATGTACCCGATCTAGAATAAGAAATTTGATTTTTGGGCATATGCCATTATGTACTGTTAAGGTATGTCTCCCCAATGGGAGATCGGGATCGCAGGTTTCCATGCTTACTAGATGTCTATATGCCCTCTTCCAGAATTCTGTTTTGGTTTTCCCTATATAAAAGCATGTACATTCACATAGAAGTAGGTAAATCACCCCGTAGGTCCTGCAATTGGCAAAATGTTTGGGGTGGAAGGGCTGGCCATTTGGAAGAATCGGGTTTTTAGTTGTAAGCATGTATTTGCAATATCTACATTTGCCACACATAAATGTTCCCTTATACTTACAGTGTGTTTTATTAGTCCCTGCCTTAAACTCACTGGCTGTGATCTTGTCTCCCAGGGAGGTAGTTCTTTTGAACGTAAAGAGGGGTCTCTGTGGGACCAGTGGTCCTAGTGTTGGATCGCACTGTAGCATGTGCCAATATTTTGTCACAATGTTCCTAACCTGTCTATGTTGATTGTTAAATTTGGTGATGATTCTAAGAGTGTCGGTATCGTTCTTGTCAGGTTTATTTGCTTTTTTGGAGTATAGTAGCTCCTCTCTTGGCTGCATCAGAGCTTTTTTAAAGGAGCGTTTCAATGACGCGTGGGAGTACCCCCTTAATGGTAACCTATCACGTAGCTTATTTGCCTCTAATCTGAAGGTGTTGTTGTCGGAGCAGTTTCGTTTTACTCTCAGGTACTGGCTATATGGGATAGAATTAAGGAGGGGTTTGGGGTGAAAACTACTCGCATGCAAAATAGCATTACTTGCGGTGGATTTCCTGTATAATTTATGCCTATAATAGTATGCCTGTAAAGGGGCGCATGTTTCCCATGTTTAGAACAGTCTGAGAGCAAAATGACATTTCAAAGGAAAACAGTCATTTAAAACTACTCATGGCTATTGCATTGCCGGTCCGACAATACACATAAAAGCTCATTGATAAAAATGGCATGGGAATTCCCCAGAGGGGAACCCCGAACCAAAATTAAAAAAAAAAAAAATGATGTGGGGGTCCCCCTAAATTCCATACCAGGCCCTTCAGGTCTGGTATGGATATTAAGGGGAACCCCGGCCAAAATTAAAAAAAAAAATTACGTGGGGGTCCCCCTAAATTCCATACCAGACCCTTCAGGTCTGGTATGGATTTTAAGGGGAACCCCGCGCCAAAATAAAAAAAAAACGGCGTGGGGTCTCCCCAAAAATCCATACCAGACCCTTATCCGAGCACGCAACCTGGCAGGCCGCAGGAAAAGAGGGGGGGACGAGAGAGCGCCCCCCCTCCTGAACCGTACCAGGCCACATGCCCTCAACATTGGGAGGGTGCTTTGGGGTAGCCCCCCAAAACACCTTGTCCCCATGTTGATGAGGACAAGGGCTTCATCCCCACAACCCTGGCCGGTGGTTGTGGGGGTCTGCGGGCGGAGGGCTTATCAGAATCTGGAAGCCCCCTTTAACAAGGGGACTCCCAGATCCTGGCCCTCCCCGTGTGAAATGGTAAGGGGGTATTTGTACCCCTACCATTTCACTAAAAAACTGTCAAAAATGTTAAAAATGACAAGAGACAGTTTTTGACAATTCCTTTATTTAAATGCTTCTTCTTTCTTCTATCTTCCTTCATCTTCTTCTTCTTCTTCTTCTGGTTCTTCTGGCTCTTCTGGTTCTTCCTCCCGTGTTCTCATCCAGCATCTCCTCCACGGCGTCTTCTATCTTCTTCTCCTCGGGCCGCTCCGCACCCATGGCATGGGGGAGGCTCCAGCTCTTCTCTTCATCTTCTTCTCTTCTTCATCTTCTTCTCTTCTTCATCTTCTTCTCCGGGCCGCTCCGCATCCATGATGGCATGGGGGGAGGCTCCCGCTCTTCTCTTCATCTTTTTCTCTTCTTCATCTTTTTCTCTTCTTCATCTTCTTCTCTTCTTCATCTTCTTCTCCGGGCCGATCCGCATCCATGCTGGCTGGAGGGAGGCTCCCGCTGTGACGCATGGTGACTTGACGGGACTTCCTGTGACATCACGGGGAATGCCACAGGGAAGTCCCGTCATGTCCCGTGCATCAGAGGGAGGCGGGGTCACTGGGTGGCCCTGCCCCCCATTATTTAAGAACCGTCAGAAGAGGAGACGCGTCACACAGCGGGAGCCTCCCTCCATGCCAGCATGGATGCGGAGCGGCCCAGAGAAGAAGATGAAGAAGAGAAGAAGAGAAGAAGATGAAGAAGAGAAGAAGATGAAGAGAAGAGCGGGAGCCTCCCCCCATGCCATGGGTGCGGAGCAGCCCGAGGAGAAGAAGATAGAAGATGCCGCGGAGGAGATGCTGGACGAGAACACCGGAGGAAGAACCAGATGATCCAGAAGAACCAGAAGAAGAAGAAGATGAAGGAAGATAGAAGAAAGAAGAAAGAAGAAAGAAGAAGCATTTAAATAAAGGAATTGTCAAAAACTGTCTTTTGTCATTTTTAACATTTTTGACAGTTTTTTTGTGAAATGGTAGGGGTACTTTTGTACCCCCTCACCATTTCACACAGGGGGGGCTGGGATCTGGGGGTCCCCTTGTTAAAGGGGGCTTCCAGATTCTGATAAGCCCCCCACCCGCAGACCCCCACAACCACCGGCCAGGGTTGTGAGGATGAGGCCCTTGTCCTCATCAACATGGGGACAAGGTGTTTTGGGGGGCTACCCCAAAGCACCCTCCCAATGTTGAGGGCATGTGGCCTGGTACGGTTCAGGAGGGGGGGCACTCTCTAGTCCCCCCCTCTTTTCCTGCAGCCTGCCAGGTTGCGTGCTCGGATAAGGGTCTGGTATAGATTTTTGGGGGGACCCCACGCTGTTTTTTTTTTCAATTTTGGCATGGGGTACCCCTTAAAATCCATACCAGACCTGAAGGGTCTGGTATGGAATTTAGGGGGACCCCCACGTCATTTTTTTTTTTAATTTTGGCTGGGGTTCCCCTTAATATCCATACCAGACCTGAAGGGCCTGGTATGGAATTTAGGGGGACCCCCATGTCATTTTTTTTTAATTTTGGTTCGGGGTTCCCCTGTGGGGAATTCCCATGCCGTTTTTATCAATGAACTTCTATGTGTATTGTCGGAGCAGCAATGCAATAGCCGTGAGTAGTTTTAAATTACCTTTTTTCCTTTGAAATGTCATTTTGCTGTCAGACTGTTCTAAACACGGGAAACATGCGCCCCTTTACAGGCATACTATAGACACCCCCCAGCTACGAAATTTAAAGGGATATTACACTTTTATTGTTTGACTTTAAGCATTATTAAAATCACTGCTCCTGAAAAAACGGCTGTTTTTAAAACTTTTTTTTGCATTGATCCATGTTCCCTGGGGCAGGACCCAGGTCCCCAAACACTTTTTATGACAATAACTTGCATATAAGCCTTTAAAATTAGCACTTTTGATTTCCCCCATAGACTTTTAAAGGGTGTTCTGCGGCATTCGAATTTGCCGCGAACACCCCAAATTGTTCGCTGTTCGGCGAACTTGCGAACAGCCGATGTTCGAGTCGAACATGAGTTCGACTCGAACTCGAAGCTAATCCCTAGTCCTAACCCATACGTTCCTTATTCTGTGTTGTACATTGCATAGTCCTGAACCTTGCAGGCTATCCATTATGTTATATAGTCCTTGCGCTGTATCTGCTATGTTGCCATAGTGATGATTATATGACTTTTTTCTTCTTGAGTTGAGAATCTTTTCAGAGAAGACTTTAGCACATGCTCTTTCAAAATATTGTTGTAGATCCCCCAAGAACACCAGATATCACCTGCTTCATGCCCAGCAAAGACCTAAATGACAATGATTGCACCATGAATGATAACAACACCATATACGTTTCCGAGGGGTCACTGCTCTCCCTGACCTGCTCTGCTAATAGTGAACCAGTATCTGACTTAAAATGGACAACCTCCAATGAATTAGAGAATGCATTCCCTACGGATACACTCAACCTCACCAATTTGTCACTCACTGATGAAGGACCATATAAGTGCCAAGCCACAAATGCTCATGGAACTTCAAGAACTTTAGTAAATGTCAAGATCATGTGTAAGTAAATTTCCATATTTGTTTGCATTCCTAATGTCACGTGATACTATATCATTCTGTGATTGATCTAGGACAGTGATGGAGAACCTTGGCACCCCAGATGTTTTGGAACTACATTTCTCATGATGCTCCACTACACTGCAGAGTGCATGAGCATCATGGGAAATGTAGTTCCAAAACATCTGGGGTGCCAAGGTTCACCATCACTGATCTAGAAGAAGTAGTAGTGCATAGTTGCAGTTCAACTTCATATACATTTAAACTCCAATCACATGTCATCCAACTCATCCAGCAGTGTGTTGGATGTGAGAGGCCAATGTTCTGCATCTGCAAGGAGGTAAATATCAGAAGAATGAATATTGAGCATTAAGTACCTATAACTTATTCAAATTACCCTCATTTCATTCCCTGCACAGTAACACCCAGGCTGCAAAAAAGTGTCAGAACTCTGAGCCTATTGAGATTCCATTGCTTACAGGAAACCTGTTTACGGGAGGGCAGAACACATAATTGACCTTATCAGTATGTTTCTGCTCTTTCATTGTCCATATTGTCCTCTTTCATTGGGTAAGTCCTGGACCAGGTTGCACTGCTTAACCGCTTCAGCCCCCGAAGATTTTACCCCCTTCCTGACCAGAGCACTTTTTTGCGATTTGGCAGTGCATCGCTTTAACTGACAATTGCGTGATCGTGCGACGTTGCACCCACACAAAATTGACGTCCTTTTTTTTCCCCACAAATAGAGCTTTCTTTTGGTGGTATTTGATCACCTCTGCGGTTTTTATTTTTTTGCACTTTAAACAAAAAAATAGAGCGACAATTTTGAAAAAAAAGCAATATTTTTTACTTTTTGCTATAATAAATATCCCCCAAAAATATATAAAAAAAACAATAAATAAATAAAGGGAAAATATAATTTTATTAAAGGAAAAAAAAGGGGAAAGGAGAAAAAGGAGAAAAAAAGGGGGAAAAAAGAAAAAACACAAACAGGCAAGAAGGGTCCTCCCTGATGGACCCGAACTGCCCGTACACTTACATGTGTGGTCCACACAGTGGTGGTGCGGCCATGAAATCCCCAGACCGAACCAAATATGCCCTGCACGGGAGCTGAGGGGACATGCCGCGGCGGGCCAAACACAAAAATGAACAACGCCCCGCAGGAATAACAGTGTAGAAAGGTGGTGGAACAATGGAACCGAATCTAGAAGGGAAAAAGGGAGGAAAAAAGTGTTGCTGTGGGGTGGATGAAGACAAAAAGTGAAAAAACAAAATTAAAATAGAGATGAAAGATGTTAAAACAAGGGAGGGGAATAAGAAGGGTGAAAAAAATTTAGTGTGAATGGAAAAAAGGAGTGAAGATATAGAAAGAGGTGAAGGGAAAAAGGGAGACTAAAAGGAAGGAGAGAGGAAAATATGTAGCTGGGTAATTCGAGAGAAACAGGTAGTGGGGAACAAGAGGGGAGAGAAAAGGAGAAAAAGAAGAGCAGGTGTGAGAAAAGGAAGAGGGAAGAAATAAAACCAAGAAAGTGGTGAAGGGGAAATGAAACTAAATGTGAAAACACAAATGTGGTGGGAGGGAGATGTGTACCTGGTGTCGAATAAGTCCGAACAGGAGTGCATGAATGCATGGATGGTGGGTGAATGCAGGTGTATACCTAGCGGGATGTGAAATCCATGCGGGGGTGAGGTCCCTTTTTTTCTCCTTTTTCTCCTTTCCCCTTTTTTTTCCTTTAATAAAATAATATTTTCCCTTTATTTATTTATTTTTTTATTTTATTTTTTATTTTTTAGATTATCACTATGGTTCCTTGCTCCTGATGATAGGTTAAAAACCTTGAAACGCGTAGAGCCAACATCAACCTAGTGTATACAATGATGCATCTGGTCAGGCCGTTCCATATTAATTGGTTTTCTCCTTCCTCAATAACCCCCCTTTTTTTTGTTTTTCATATATGATTATTTTCTCCATTCAATCATGCATTCATGCTTTAAATGTTTTTATAATATATATT
This sequence comes from Aquarana catesbeiana, assembly GCF_042186555.1. NCBI lineage: Eukaryota > Metazoa > Chordata > Amphibia > Anura > Ranidae > Aquarana > Aquarana catesbeiana. The sequence continues at coordinate 27,280,731 of NC_133333.1, read as the reverse complement.
GATTCCTTGTTGGAATATGTATGTATGTATATTTTTTCTGGCTCCAATGAATTGTAATAGTTGTACGAATAGTTTTATATAGCATCATGCATTGAATTATTTGAATACAAAAACTCTATGACAATTTGAATCCATTAAAAGCTATCAATTTTATTCCTGCTCCCGTGTGTTTATATAAAGTCCCGCTACTTTTTTATTTTTCATTATTTTCATCTAATCGGGATGGAGGGGGGACCTGAGCGGCACCCCTATACCTCATATAAAGTCCCACTAATTCCTCCCTTATATATTATCATATAAAAAAAAAAAATTTTCCTCAGTTTAGGCCAATATGTATTCTTCTACATATTTTTTGTAAAAAAAATCGCAATAAGCGTATATTGATTGGTTTGCGCAAAAGTCATAGCGTCTACAAAATAGGGGGTAGTTTTATGGCATTTTTTATTAGTAATGGTGGTGAGCTGCGATTTTTATCATGACTGTGACATTATGGTGGACACATCAGACACTTTTGACACTATTTTGGGACCTTTGTCATTTATACAGCGATCAGTGCTATAAAAATGCACTGATTACTGTGTAAATGACACTGGCAGAGAAGGGGTTAACCACTAGGGGGTGATCAAGGGGTTAAGTGTGTCCTAGGGAGTGATTCTAACAGTGGGGGGGATGGGCTTCAACTCTCATGACAGCGGTCACTGCTCCCGATGACAGAGAGCAGTGATCTCTGTCATGTCACAAGGCAGAACGAGGAAATGCCTTGTTTACATAGGAATCTCCACGTTCTGCGGCTCTGTGACATGATCGCCGGGAGACCGGCGGACATTGAGTCTGCTGGTCCTGCGCGCACGGTCACGCTGTACATGACAGGCGCGCTCATGCACACCCGCTGGCCCCGCCAATTAAAGGGGATGTACAGGTACGCCCATTTGCCCACCACTCCCATTGTGCCAACATATATCGGCGTGCGGCAAGTGGTTAAAGAGGAGTTCCAGTCTGTAAAAAAAAATGTCAGCAGCTATAAATACTGTAGCTGTTGACTTTTAATATAAGGAAACCTAGATGTCCAGGGATCCCGGGGTGTCGGCACCCCAAGTCGATTCGCCTGTTGGCTTCGGGTGCAGGCGCTGGCATTGTAAGTAGGGGAAACCAGCTGTGAAGCCTTCAGGCTTCACAGCTGGTTTCCTACTCAGCATGCGCGACTCACGTTGTGCATTCTGAATGGTCCCGCTGTCTTCTGGAAGTTGTGTTTGTCCCAGAAGCCAGCGGACGAAGGAGGGGATGGAAATGTCATAGATAGGTGATCTGTGATCTTACCCGGAAGTGGGAACAGGTACCTGTCAAAACCAGGTACTCACTCCCCCTCAAAAAAAGTGCCAAATTTGGCAGTGGAGGGGGGAGGTTGGTTGTAAACCCTTTCATATACCCAGTGAAGTGACTATCCTCAGCTGATACACAGAGGTTAAACAAATCCTCCTACATAAGTTTTATCTGTTTATCTGCAGCCCGCTCTTCTCTACAGCCGTTTAAAGTCCATCATTTATACAGCTTGTCTGAGTGTTAAGAAAGCAGGGGGTGGGGAGCTGAAGTTACTCTCTACAGTGCTCTGTATGGAGAGCTGAGATCTGATTGGAGGGAAGGGATACAACTCCCTTTAACACAGCACATTGAGGCTGTCAGTCACAGCCTGTGTGCTGGAGCTCCCTCCCCTGCCACCTTTTTGTCTCTTGATGTCAGGAAAACTTGTCAGAAGTGATTTATGCTGATAGCAGAGGAATGAGAAAATTACACTTAGTGCTCTGGATTAAGACAATTTCACACTATAGAGGGATATGCTTTGTTCATATTTCATGTCTGAGGTTTACAACCAATTTAATTGCTGTGCTGTCAGCAGGAAGATCTAGGAGCTGGCTGTGTTGTTTGGCAAGTATACCTAGATCACATGTCTGATTAAACAGACTCATAAACTTTTTGAGACATAACACACTTAACGCATACGCGTTTCAACTGTATATTGATCTTTTTTCAAATTTCACCATTTTGTAGATAGTCCTAAAATTGTCAATGGAAGAAATTCCAGTTGTTGGAAAGTTGCTGGAAATCACCTTGCATGTACGTGTGTAATTCAGTCAGTTCCTGAACCAACTCTGAAGTGGAAAATCAATGGGAGGTCCATTAATGTATCAAACCACATGAACGGCAAAGTTAGTATTTTCACTGAGAGATCTAATTCAGTTACCAACAGCACACTGACCCTTCCAGTCAACACAGAAGAGAGTCAGAATATACAGTGTGTGGCTTCCAACATTCATGGAGAGCTTGTTCTGGAGCTATTCAATGAAACAGGTAAGGATCTGAGAAACTTACATAAAAGGATTATTTAACTAAAATAATATAGGCTGTTCAGATTGAATACCCAACCACAAGAAAGGGAAATGAAAATGTCAAGACAGGACTGTTTGAATTGAACACAACTCACCTTGTAAATTGGACTCAACAATCATTCGCTTAACCTCCTGACAAAGGGCTAACAGGAGAGCGACCTTTTATAGTGTGTGGACTGGGACTTTGGCCAAAAAACACCTCTGGTCAGGTGCAAGACTTGTCCAGTGATGTTCTTATTTACAATACATCGTTGGACATTCATTAGGGTAATTCTTGTCGAACATCAAAAAAGTTTGGAATAAATCTGAACTTCCAAACAGGCAGAATTTGGTCTGAACCCAAAGTTCATCCCTTGTAAGCAGGATTACTTCATCATTCCGTACACGAATACATGGCAGGTTCTCAAACAGTTTTTTTGGACTGATTTTTCACATTTTCAGATGAACATTAACTTCTTTACAAGGATTAACTTTACGGTTATGAGTGCCTTATATATCAGTATTTCCACCCAAATTTGAAAAAGAGTGGGGAGGGCGGCTGAGTATACCCGGGCTGGCACTCGTAGATCTTGTGTTGCATAGAATATTGATATGATATATGATATTGTTAACATCTATAAAGTGCCCCCACTGATTAGTGGACATGTTCCCTGTTGAGCTCTCAGTAGGTCAAATAGATGTAACGTTCTAACCTAGTGAAGTACTGGACATTGAGTATTTTTTGTGCCTGTCTTTGGAAGCATTGTGTATCTAATTGCTGACTCTAATGCCCCGCACACACGATCGGACTTTCTGACAACAAACCCGTTGATTTTTGTTCGATAGTTGTTGGCTCCAACTTGTCTTGCATACACACGGTCACACAAATGTTGGCCAACAATTACGAACGTAGTGACGTACAAGACATACGTGATATCTCCATTACGAACGCTAGTTATATCTCCGGCTCGTACTTGATTCCGAGCATGCGTGGATTTTTGTCCGACAGACTTGTGTACACACGATCGTCCGACAACAAACATTTGTTGGCGGAGAATTTGAGAACCTGCTAGCCAACATTTGTGTGCGGAACGTCCGCCAACAAATGTTCAATGGAGCATACACGCGGTCGGACTTTCCGCCAGCAAGCTCACATCCAACATTTGTTGTCGGAAAATCTGATTGTGTGTACGGGGCATAAGATTGATGCCAAAATGTGACATCTACCAACATAAACTGTATGTACTCTAGAAAGTTTTGTTCTGATGTTTCTCAGTTAATATTCTTCTTGATTAAAAAAAAAAAAAAAAGCTGTGGTACAACAAGAAGTGGATTCTGTTCAATAGACCACCAATTTGGGGGTCAGTGCTTGTACACTAAAACCTGAGCTGGAGCTTTTATAGTTACTAAACTACATACTGTTTTGTTTTTTAATTAAAAAAACAGGTTATGGTGAAAAAGTACATCAATTAAAAGTCACATTTCCATTTCTTGAAGTATCTTTGTCTTTGGGCTTTAAGCAGGTCAATACCTAATATAATCAATATTTGCTTGACAGCCTGGTTCTACTCTGGTCTATTTGTTGTCTACTAATATTGACCATTTGAGTGAAAGTGGAACCGCAGACAAAACTTTTTTTTTTTTTAAATTTGAATAGAGTAATGGGGGTCTTAAAATCTGTTATTTTTCCTTCTGTGTCCCATTGGGGGAGATTTCACTTTACTTTCAGTCTCATAGCCAAAACAGGACATGAGAGGAAATCTCTCCAAAGTGCAGGAATCCCAAGTCGTCGGGAAGATTTCCCCTTTATTACTGTTCTAGGGACAACCCAAAATTTGGTATTTGTTTTTCACTTTCTAATTGGTGATAATGGTAAACTGGACAAATAGAGAGGGTGAATCTCCCTCAACGGGGGGGGGGGGGGGGCGCACAGACAGCAATAAAACCTGACAGGTGTTCTAATCCTTCTCCACTCTATCCAAAACTAAAAAAAAAGTTTTGCCTTTAGTTTATACTTTCAATTATTTTATTATTGTAATTACCTTTTTTCTTTCTCAGCTCAGTCAGCATCTAAAGCATTTCCAGCTGCTGCAATATATGGTGGATGTGTGATTGCTGTATTGATAGTGATTGGAATTTTATTAATATTTTTCTACAGAAAGTAAGTCTTTTCTTTCTTTTTTTTTTTCCATAAATTTTTATTAAGTATAATTAAACATACAAGAAACATATGTCACATTATGACATTAATACAGCATGAATTAACAGGTAGTTCATTGAAACACGTGAACTTTAGGCGGTTTACAAATATCCTGTAATAAAGAATATTAATTTTTCATACCTGAGTGGGTACCTGAGATATTTTCAGATCAAAAATAACAATAGGAGAGATTCAGCTAGTTAACGTCTGTACCTAATTTAGGTCTGTGTCAATTTATAAGAGATATTGTTGGCTGCGTAAAATAATGTGGTAAGTCTTTTCCTAAGTGCACATGTATGCTGACACAATTAAATATATCTTCCTGCAATGTTTCACCTTTTTTTGTCTATTTAATACCCCACTCAAGTCTAACTAAAAAATAATGTATTTTCCTGCAGGAGTAAAAAAAAAAATAAGCAGCTCACTACTCACCTCACATCTCTAGTGGTGCTCCCTGCAGATTCACTGTGCTTCCACCAACAGCCAAGCTGTCTACATGTGAGCCTAGAGTACTATGGACCTGCCCCTTAGGGGTGCGTAATCATGTCTTCCCAGTCTTACAGGAGATTAAAGGAGAGAACAGCACTTATGTCACTACATGGTGCCATTCTCTGCAGCATTCAGGACCTCCCAATGCTGGGATAAGAGGATTCATAAAGTCTTGTGCCCAGCCCAAAGACTGCAGGAATATACACTGTATTACCAAAAGTATTGGGACGCCTGCCTTTACATGCACATGAACTATAATGGCATCCTGGTCTTAGTCCGTAGGGTTCAATATTGAGTTGGCCCACCTTTTGCAGCTATAACATCTTCAACTCTTCTGGGAAGGCTGTCCACAAGGTTTAGGAGTGTGTCTATGGGAATGTTTGACCATTCTTCCAGAAGTGCATTTGTGAGGTCAGGCACTGATGTGGACAACAAGGCCTGGCTTAAAATCTCCACTCTAATTCATCCCAAAGGTGTTCTATCGGGTTGAGGTCAGGACTCTTGTTTTTCAGGGGTTGGGTTGGCCCCTTAGTTACAGTGAAGGGAACTCTTAAGGCATCAGCATACCGAGACATTCTGGACAATTTCATGCTCCAAACTTTGTGGGAACAGTTTGGGATGGCCCCTTCCTGTTCCAACACGACTGCGCACCAGTGCACAAAGCAAGGTCCATAAAGACATGGATGAGCGAGTTTGGGGTGGAGGACCTCAACCTGATAGAACACCTTTGGGATAAATTAGAGCGGAGACTACGAGCCAGGCCTTCTCGTCCAACATCAGTGCCTGACCTCACAAATGCACCTCTGGAAGAATGGTCAAACATTCCCATAGACACACTCCTAAACCTTGTGGACAGCCTTCCCAGAAGAGTTGAAGCTGTTATAGCTGCAAAGGATGGGCCAACTCAATATTGAACCCTACGGACTAAGACTGGGTTGCCACATTGGACATTCCAACAGATTCTGGGAAAAAAAATTCTCATTGGGGTTGATTTGCTAAAGGCAAATAGACTGCAATCCGCAAGTACAGTACAATTGCTCCAGGACTTAGTAAATGAAGCAAACTTCATTTGAAAAGAATATCCAATCACATGCAAGGAAAAAAAAAAAGCATTTTTGCTTGCACATGATTGGATGATGGAAGTCAGCAGAGCTTCTGCTCATTTACTAAGCTCTGGAGCAACTGCTCTTGCAGAGTGCACAGTCTATTTGCCTTTAGTAAATCCACCCCATGTGTATACAGTAACTACAGTATAGTCTACAGTAAGTCCAATGTGCAAGAAACAATGTGCATTAGCCCAATCTATCTTCTATTAAAGTCTATTTAAAAAACTTTTTTTTTTTTTTAATAGAGCAACAAAGGGTAGACCCTCTGTTGTTTTTTTTTTTTTTTTTTTTTTACATTGCATGTGTCTTCCATGGTAATTCAACCTTTTTATTGGTCCTCGTGACCACTGTCTCCAGTACAGTGATGATTACTGTCTCCAGTACTGTCTCTTTCTCTTCACTATTTTTTTGAATACGCACATTTTCTGGACTTATTCAATATGCGCATTGAAAAATGATAATGCGTGGAACAATATCCGAGGTATTCAGATAATTAAAAGGTTATGTGTTATTGGATCCCTTGGGCTAGTGAACTTTGAAAATTTGACTTCCACCTGTTGTCTTTGTATATTAATCAGACAATGTCGATCCTTCTTTTTTTTTTTTTACATTTTCAGAAGGAAGATGACAAAGTATACAGAGAATTCAAGGCAGACCCATGTCAGTGTTACTGATCCTATCTATGGCAATTCAGAAATGTTTTCTAATGTAAGTTATCCACGCAAATGTTTTCTGTTATATATATACAAACTCTAGGAAATAAAATGTGAAATGCAGGCAATTAATGAAATATATCAATGAAGTAATATCGTAGTTAGTTCCTTGAATCAGTACATTGTTCTTGGATAAATTATTGGCAGAAAGTATACAGGCATACCCCACTTTTAAGTACACAATGGGGTTTATTTACTAAAGCTGGAAAGTGCAAAATCAGGCTCACTTCTGCTTAGAAACCAATGAGCTTCCAGGTTTTATTACCAAAGCTTAATTGAACAATCTGGGGTTAGGAGCACAGTGGTTTCTATGCAGAAGTGAGCCTGATTTTGCACTTTCCAGATTTAGTAAATAAACCCCATTGTGTACTTAAAAGTGGGGTATGCCTGTAAAAGCTTTTAGCATATTCCCAAAAATGCATATCCAAAATGCATGATACACACGTTTGCATGCCATTGCTAGACGTGCAATTTGTTTCATTCTGAATTAGTTTTTTAACGAATTTCGACAAATTCGTTAACCACCTCAATACTGGGCACTTTCACCCCCTTCCTGTCCAGGCCAATTTTCAGCTTTCAGCGCTGTCGCACTTTTGGTGGTATTTAATCACTGCTGTTTTTTTTATTTTAAAAATAAATAAATAAATAAAAATACCAAAAATGTTGAAAAAAAAAAAAAAGGTTTTTCTTAGATTGTGTCAGTAAATTTTGTAAATAAGTAATTTTTCTCCTTCACTGATGTGTGCTGATCAGGTGGCACTGATAGGCTGCACTGATGGGCACTGATGAGGCTGCACTTATGGGCACTGGTTAGGTGGCACTGATGAGGAGGCACTAATATACCGCACGTATGGGCACTGATAGGTGGCACTGATGAGCACTGATAGACGCCACTGATAAGTGGCACCAGTGGGCACTGATAGGTGGCACTGATGGGCACTTATAGGCGGCACTGGTGGGCACTGATAGGCGGTGTGGATAGGCGGCACTGATGGGCATTGATGGGTGGCACTGATGGGCATTGATGGGCATTAATGGGCAGCACTGATAGGTGGCACTGATAGCCAGCACTGACTGGCATCACTAATGGGCACTGATTGGTAGCACTTGTGGGCACTGATTGCTGGCACTGGTGGGCACTGATTGGTGGCCCTATATTTGTAATCAGGGCACTGATGATCAGTGCCCTGATTAAATGTGTAGATGTCCCCTGCGAGGAGATGCCACTGATCAGCTTTCCTCACCACACCCTCTGTCAGCGTGAGGCGAGGAGCGCAGATTACCGGCATCTTTGTGTTTACATGTGACCGGCTGTGATTGGACACAGCCAATCACATGGTTAAAGAGCCTTGGCCTTTACAGAGATTGGGGTCGCACTGTGTCCTAGCAACACGGTGCAGCCACGATCGCTGCAATGTGTGCGAGAGCAGCCGTTCTGGGACGACATCGCATGACGTCATCCCAGAGCGAGAGCCACACCGCCCCACCGTCATTTGGCGGTGGGTGGGCGGCAAGTGGTTCATTCGGAAATATCCAAATTAACGCTATATATCCGAATTAATGAAAACCTGTTTAACTAATTTTTCCGAATAACTGTAAATTCGAATGTTCGAAAATTTGGTAAATTTGTAAATTCGAAAATTCGGACATTCAGAATTCGAAAATCAAAAACCCAAAAATCTGAAATAATAACTAACTAATAATTAACTTAACTATTAGTAACTATTAACCGGTTCCCGACCATGTCACGCAGATATACTGCGGCACAATGGCTCTCCTGGGCGAAATCCCATACGAGTAAGGCCTACCCTTTTTTGGCCACCAATGGGCGCAAGCGCACGCTGTGCATGGCCGGCAGGCACGATTGCCGCCAGCCACACACGATTGCATGCACAAGCGCCAGCACGGGGATTTGTGTGTAAACACACAAATCCCTGTGCTGTCAGAGGAGAGGAGCCATATCGTTTGTTCCTACTAAGTAGGAAAAACGATGTCTCCTCTCCTAGTCAATCCTATCTCCATACAGTTAGAACACACTGTGGGAACACACAATTAACCCCTTGATCGCCCCCTAGTGTTAACCCCTTCCCTGCCAGTGACATTTACACAGTATAAATGCCAATGGTCCCAAACAAAGTGTCAAAAGTCTCCGATCTGTCCATCACAATGTCGCAGTACCGCTAAAAATCACAGATCACCGCCATTACTGGTAAAATAAAAAATAATAAAAATGCCATAGAAATGCCATAGAAATGCCATAAATCTTTCCCATAATTTGCAGACGCTATAACTTTTGCGCAAACCAATCAATATACGCTTAGTGTGATTTTTTTTTTACCAAAAATATGTAGAAGAATATATATTGGCCTAAACTGATGAAGAAATTTATTTTTATAAAAAATTTGGGGGATATTTATTATAGCAAAAAGTCAAAAATATTGTTTTTTTTTTTAAATTGTTGCTCTTTTTTTGCTTATAGCGAAAAAAATAAAAAACGCAGAGGTGATCAAATACCACCAAAAGAAAGCTCTATTTGTGGGGGAAAAAAGGATGCAAATTTTGTTTGGGTGCAGCATCGAACGACTGCACAATTGTCAGTTAAAACGACGCAGTGCCAAATTGTAAAAAGTGCTCTGGTCAGGAAGGGGGTAAAATCTTCCGGGGCTGAAGTGGTTAAATTATAGGTATTGGAATTTCCTTTCAAATTTGTCTGTTAGTGAACGTAACGAATATGAATTTAAGTTACGAATTATCGCAAATAACAAATGCCGTATCTAAACGAATGGAAATTAACAAATGAATAATGATAAATAACAATATTAATAATAAAAACTTTTTATTATTATTATTTATTATTAATTTATTCAATTCCATTTGTTTAGATGTGGCATTTGTTATTTCGGATAATTCGTAACTTTGGATAAATTCATATTGGTAACATTTACTAACAGCCAAATTTGAAAGAAAATTCCGATACCTATAATTTAATAATTAGTTATTATTAGTTTGTTGGTTAGTTATTAATTTGAATTTTCATTCTAATTTTCGTATTTTCGTATTTTCAAATTTTGGAATTCACTAATTTTCGAATTGCGATCATAACGAATGACCTGAAAAAAAAAATAAAAATGAATAAACCAAAACAAACACATTTTTCAGCAGTGCACATGTCTTGATCTAAGCTAAAGGTAGACTCACGTGAAATTCTCATGTAAAAAAAAAAAAAAAAAAAACTCATGTAAAAGACAAGGAAAGAGAAACAATGCCACCGACTAAGTGTAGTAGTTTATTAGCTCTCATAAAAACAAAAATAATATGCACTCACTCCAAAAAGCAGCAGGCAATGCAGTTCCACTAGATGGCAGCCTTTCCGCAGCCCAGGCACTTCCCCATGCAGATAGCATCTTGCAGAACACCAGAAGTGCTGCTGTGGACAGCATGGGAATCGTCATGGTAGAAGCAGGACACAAGCATGGTGTGATGACGTCAGAGAGGGTGTGGCAACATGTTTCGGGGGCATTCCTACCCTTTTCTCAAGCTTGAGAAGCTTGAGAAAAGGGCAGGAGTGCCCCGAAACATGTTGGAGTTGCATTACATGCTGATTTTCGGATCACACACTGAGTGCATGGGGAGTTGTGCGTTTACATGTACATACATATTTACAAGCCAATAGTAGACCCACCCAAATTTCTTAAAGTACTGTATATGTCTGGGTCCAAAAAACAAACTCTCAATACATCTTTGCAGTACATGTACATTTCCGATATTGTATCCTTTTAAAAATGATGCAAATACACAAAACTACCTGCTGATCTGTCAGAGGTCCAGTAAGCCCCTAACTTCCTATTGATAGCTGACAATGGTGCTTCCCTGCCTGAATTCTCCCCCCCCCAACCCCCCTAGACTACTGAACTCCTTCTATGCCCTCCTTTATGTCTCTATCAATGGACATACACTGATTTCTTTCCAAGTAAATCAGTGCTGTTGCCATGTCTCCCAAGAGCCTGGCCACATACATGTGTAGGAAAAATGGTTTGTGGGAGATGTAGTTCTGGAGGTGTTCCTATGTCACTGAGTTCCCTGTAGCCACTCCTAAAAGAATTTTGCTAACCTGGTAATAAGGTAATTAAAGCTGTTTCCTGCTTCAGAAACAATGTGAAATATGATCTACAGGGGGAGAGGAAGAAATTTGGGTTATGCTTAGACAATTTGTGTATTAATTATAATGTAGCTCCATTGTAGAAAATGGGTGTAATTCATTTTAATAAAATTCAGTGCATTGACTTCCAATGCTCACATTAAAAAAAAAACTATTTTAGAAAAGTATATACTTTCCTCTAAACCTTTACTTTGAGAAAAGTTCTTGCATTAGAAGTCCATGATCTATACGATATGACATATAACAATTTTCTTCAAGGGGTACCATGAATCAGAGCAAAGTCCTCAAAATGATCATCAACCACTTCCAGAAACTGGATCAGTAAATCTGAATTACCAAGATTTGCAGTATATGAGTGTTGACTTTTCGAAGCTGAACCCAAAAGTTGCCATAGAAGAAGAGGAAGTAGAGTATTCTGTGGTTAAACATATAAACTGAGAATTTTTTTTGTAATCATTAAAACTAAAAAGAAAGAGTACAGTAGCCATGTGGTGGACTACAGAAATATGACATTTCCCCCTTTATAACCAGCTTACTTTCACTCTACAAAGATACTGATGTTATACTACACCCTTCTCCTCTGGCCAGCAGGGGGAGAGCTATAGCCAACCAAGCCCATAGACTTCTATGCATAATGCTGAGGATCATGGGGAGTATAGTCTGAAACATCAATCACAGTTCCCATAGCACATTGCAGAGGAAGGAGAGTGGTGGAATACCTTTTAACGGACTGCTCTAAGAACTTCTTTCTCTTGGAGCCAAGAGAACAGATGACAACACATTTGCTGCATACTGAGCTAGACTGCTGAGAGGACAGACCACCAGAGACACCTGAGGTAGAGCAGCACAGACAGCAGTGACAGCATCAGCACTGCTGCTGCAGGGAGACCAAAGTATCCTCTCACCCTCTACTTCCTGCTGCTGAATCTCTGGAGATATTCTGTGGAGAGCCTGAGGGCACCTTTCTACAGCAAGAGTTCACAGCTGCACCACAAGGACTGGCGAGAGAGCATTTCCCATTGTTCGTACTACTAGCAGGGACTGAGTTACTGGAGACAGGACATTAAGTATACTGCACTGATATTGCACCTGTACGGTACCTTTACTGCATCTTTACCGCACCTTTATTGTATACTGGTTTAATAAAACTGTCATTAAGTGCACCAATGCTTCTTAAAGGGCCCCAACAATAGCCGGCAGAAGAACAACATAAAGGACTGCCCCTCCTGTAAAATCATTCTTCAAGTCCCCTTTGTTTGCTTCTCCCATTTCCTTCATATCTATGGACAGTGCATATCCAGTCAGTCTAGGCCTAAGCATAGTCGCCATCAATGCGTTTTGGCAGTATAGCGCCTGTGTTTGGTAAATAAAGCCTTATTATTGTTCACTCCTTCACTTTAGGTGACATTACTGTTTACTGTTTATGCTGATCTGGACACGGGGGGGGGGGGGTTTAGTTACTAAAGGCAAATCCACTGTGCACTACAGGTGCACTTGGAAGTGCACTCGAAAGTGCAGTTGCTGTAGATCCGAGGGGGACATGCAAGGAAGATAAAAAAACAGCATTTTTGCTTGCACATGATTGGATGATAAAATCAGCAGAGATTCCCCTCGTTTCAGATCTTCCCCTCAGATTTACAGCGACTGCACTTTCAGTGCACTTGTAGTGCAGAGTGGATTTGCCTTTTAGCAAATCAACCCCCAAGTGTCATCTTAGTGCCTCTTAGTATTTATTACTAATCACCCTGTATGCTGAATTGTGTTATTATCATTGTTAATATATTTCTATGCTTACTTTGTTACCAATAATATCAGGGGATATTAAGTTTGCCTTAAATTCCTCTGTGCTTGTTTTCTTATAAATGGACTACTTTTGGGTACTAAGTATTACTTTCAGTGATTTTCTGTGATTTCCTGTGATATTGCATGCTTTGTACACTCAACCCAGTGTGTGAGAAGGGTGGAAGTTCTTAAAGAGGTTGAGGCAAAGAACAGAGAATCCATCCTAACCAGCGGCTCCTATGGGGGTAATGCTACAGTACAATTGCCTAAGGCTGGCCATACATGGTCGAATGTCGAAAGAATTTTCTTTTGAAAATCAGAAAATGTGTGCGTTTTGTGATCCGAAGGTGCCACCATTGATTTCCAAATTCGACCCACCAAGCCTTCAATTGCACCTCTTTTTCGATTACATTTCTCACACGAATCTCCAATTAATGATTAGAAAATCGTTCGTTTTTCAAAAAATTTCCAACATGTCTGATTACTCAAATTCAATGGCCACACGAAAAAATTGTCTGTTGCTGCAGCCCACTAATGGTGCGAAATATGAACGAAAATTCTTAGATAAGATTTTCGAAAAGGAAATTCTTTCAAAATTCGACCCATGTATGGCCTGCCTAAGTATAGAGAACACTGGGCAGCCTTGTCTGAAAGTACATATGGAAAGATACACTGTTTGGAAAATACGACTGTAATTGCATCTAAAAACTCAAAACCAAAAATGTAATATATTATAACTTACTAGTACTTGATGTGTTTTTTTACCAAGTATCTTTTGCTTTATTTTTAGCTGGTAATTCTACAAAAACAATACTTCCTGCCCCTGGATGGCTACATCATGCCTCCACTGTATGTATGGAGGAAGCTATAGTTTTCACCCTAGGTCAGTGATGGAGAACCTTGGCATCCCAGATGTTTTTGAACTACATTTCTCATGATGCTCACCTACCCTGCAGAGTGCATGAGCATCATGGGGAATTTAGTTCCAAAACATTTGGGGTGCCAAGGTTCGTCATCACTGCCCTAGGCTTTCCTGATCTGACATATTATAAATGGTGCAACGCTCCTTTAAGTGCCTATACAAATCATATTACTACTATATCTTACTTTACCAGTTCTTAAATGTAGTGCTTGCATTTATTTTTTTTAGAGTTGATTTTCAGCTTCAAATGTGTCTATTGTCTAATGACATTGACCAAATACGGGCATGTGTCCATATAAAGGCACTGATGTCAATAGCATTGCGCCCTTTTGTTTATATGTACTGCGGGGCGGGGAATAATAGTTGAATGCTTACTACAGGTAAAACAAAATGTTTTAAGGATATTTATTAAAAATATTGTTTTCTGCAGGTCACAATTACATCAATTTTTTTTTTATGTAAGCTAGACAAATACAGAGACATAATGCAACATTCATAAAATTGCAAAAAAGAACACAAAAAACAAACTTGATCTTCAACCCAAAAAATCTTAAAAATAAGTTTAGACTCAAGAGTTACCATTTTTAAAGCCAGTTTGTCATAGATATGGTCATATAATGCAACATTCATAAAAATTAGAACAGATAACTTTGCATAGCAAATTTGATCATCACCCCCCTCCCCCCCCCCAAAAAAAAAAATGTACAGCGGGTACTTAAAAAATAATCAACAATACTTCAAAGCCAATTTGTCATAGATATGGTTAAATGTAAAAAATGATATTGATATATATATATATATATATATATATATATATATATATATATATATATATATATATAGCTACTCCCACAGAAGCCACTGGAATTTTGCCCAGGTTCTTCCCCAGTGGATTGCCCCGTGGCCAAGCACACAAACACAGTCACACTTTTCCTCATTAGCCAGTCTAGGGGTGTTCTTTTTGTTTTTATTTTTGGAGACCTTGGGTAGGGTTGAGGGAATTGAGCGGGATACTACAAAAACAGAAACTATGTATAAGTTGAAGGACCATGAACATTCTGAACTCACACTTTGAGTGTTTATGGTCCTTCAAAGTCCAGTTTTTTGAGGAAACTGTGGACCTGAACCTCTAATTTCCCATCCAATTAGTCTCAACCATTTTTTTATGTATAAGTTGAGGGCAGCAAACTCCTTTCTGAAAAGCTGAAGCAGAAGCCCTTGGTTGTAGCAAGCAGTGGACTTGGCTTTGGAATAGAAGCAGTTAACAGCACACAAGCTTTTTTCTTTACAGCAACAAGAGCAGAGTCCCTTCACAGAGAACCAGACATACTAAGCTATTTAAGACACCAGTCGATGTCCCCTTTAGCAAACACACAGCTGACGCTCTAGCACCAGACCGGTGGCAGCAGCCAAAAGTCTCCAAGATCTCTCACAATTGTGTGTACTCACAAAAAGGTCCAGGGGAAGTTGTTTGCCTCCTTCCATCTTGCCAATGTGACCTTTCTTTAGTGATACCAGACTAAATCTTCAGCAGACAACCCCATCAGTCAGCTCTCTTTAGCTTCAGCATCCAGGCCCTCAGGTCACCCACCTGAGGCCTCATGAACAGCAAGTACCTGCCAGCACTGCCATGGAGGGCAGCAAGCACTCCAGGCTGAACTAATCCTATCCAGGAAAAGACCCAGAGCCCAGTGTACTCAGAGAATATACAGTCTTCCAGCATTCCTTCAGGGACAAGCTTTTTTTTGAGAGGTAAAAAACAGCATTGCTCTGAGTATTGCTGTCTATCAGTAAGGCCATTTAGAGTCAACAGAGCTTGTGACGTCATCCCGCAAACCCAGAAGTAGACAAGCAATTTATTGTTGTATTTATAGACTGTTGGTAGCACAATATGGACATTAACTTAAGAGTGTGGATTATAAATGGGCATGTAATGTGTTTAATATAGAGGATTTTTTTTTCAATGGTTGTTGGCTTTATGGAATAGTTTGTATATACGGTTCATGGATTATATGTAAATAAGTACATAAGGGGTTTTTTTGTTGTTGCTGCACTTTACAGCGTATTCAAGGCCATTTAGCATCACCCTAAGTCTTGTTAGGGGACTAGTTTGTTGGTCAATGGTGTGAAGGAATGTGATGTAGATAATAATAGTAATCTGAAAATGTCTATTTTCTTATGTGCATACATACTTTTCTCCTTACTCATTATATAAGTATACAGATTTGCTCTGTTCCTATATTTTCTCAAGATGGCGATTACCCCCTGCATCCCACACACAGAAGAACGCGGAACTGGAGATAAGAACAAAGAGAGCCAAACCTCGTTATGAAAATTATCCATCTTCTTTTCTATCTTAACCAATGAGATGTACCTATTAGACTAACATAGCAATGACGTATTTGTGTGTAT
The DNA here is from genome assembly GCF_042186555.1 of Aquarana catesbeiana. Classification (NCBI taxonomy): domain Eukaryota; kingdom Metazoa; phylum Chordata; class Amphibia; order Anura; family Ranidae; genus Aquarana; species Aquarana catesbeiana. The sequence continues at coordinate 27,264,585 of NC_133333.1, read as the reverse complement.
AAAACATTAACACCGCCTTGAATAAAGCAGAAGTGGAATGAGTTAGCAATTCTGAGCGTGTCTCAGAGTGTTTACTTTTATATGCATGCATATCAACACTTTTCAAATTAGAGACAGCAGCAGATAACCTTGAGCTCGATTGTAGCTCTTAATCATTCCCATACCAGATGGTGCCGAAACCCGGGACCTCAGGCTACGGTCGAAGTTATACCGCGACAAGCATTCGGGCGTTAATTGAAAGATAACAGAGGGGGTCTTGCGCAGCCCTAACAGTACCGGTGAGTTGATTGATATTCTTACCACTGTACGACTCTCTTATCTTTCGGTTGACGGCTGGATTCTGTCGGTATGCTGAGACTGTCTTAGAGGCAGGTATTTCCTCGCCTGAGGTTGTTTTAACGAACCTGCTGATGGGTTTCTGCTGACTGTATTTGTTCACTGTCTGCCATTCTTTGGGCTACGAAACTCAGCAGTCTAAGGGTGCTACATGTGTGAATGGGTAGTCTCATCGTCAGATGAGATTGTTTCCCGTGTGGCAAACGTTATGGACGGGTTACTCTAGGTTCGACGAACCTTTGAGGGGAATTTCAGCTGCTGGCTTTGCAGCCTGAAGTGCTACATGTGTGAATGGGTAGTCTCATCTCTGTCATGAGATTGTTTCCCTTGTGGCAAACGTCTATAAACGTGTTTATTTTGCAGGGTGGTCTGCCCTTGTGGTTATTTTAGCCTGCTGAAATTTTGCAGTTCGAAGAGTGGCAGGTGTAATGTCCTGTCGTGATTGTATTTGTGGTTTATTGTTTGATATACACGAGAGGGGGAAGGAGGCTACCCGAAGGATCTGTTGGGTCGCAGGCTGTAGCTCCTCACTCCCCCTCCCACCGAAGGAATTTGCTGATAAGAACGCTGAGAAAAATATTAACTCCTTGGTTGTATGTATTCCCCTCTCAAGCCGTTAGCCGAGAAACAGAAAGTGATATTGCAAAGAAGATGTTGAAATAGTTAACAAAGTTGAAAGAAGTGAGGAAAGTTATGTTGTAGAAGAAACAGGGAGAAAAATCCTGTGTGATAAAGAAAATTGGATAAAGGAAGTTAAGCAAGATGGCAATTGTATTATGTATGTGTATCACAGAACTGATGATATGTTGGAACTTTAAACAAAGGAGGGGAGGGACAGCACTGCCCTCCGTCTAACAACCACTCCTTTCTCACCACCCAAGCACAACCCACTGTGACAACTCAGCCAGGCGGCCATCTTAGTGCACCCATGCCTTCACTTTCTACCCAGTCCAGTGCACTTCCTGCCGGCGGCCATCTTGGTACACCCAGTAAGCTTAAACAGCCTGTACCCAGCCCTCCCTGTTTTAAACCAAGATGGTTCATACCACACACCTGTCTTCCCCAATACGGGAGCATCACATTCCCAGGCCGGATATGTTAATGATGAAGAAGCATCTGAGTGGGAAGCCCGACAGCAGGCAGCAAGGCCACCCACTGATTTAACCCCCAATCCGGCTCCAGACTCTCAGTTCCGAGAGGATCTCAAACACATGCTGGCAACCGTAAAGAACAGTGCCCCTTGCCAGCCCCTGCCCCAACAACAGTCTCGGTTACCAGAAGGGGCACCAGTGATGTATGTCGCTTTTACTCTATCACAAGCAGCGGCCTTAGTGACAAGTCTGCCTGACCCAGAGAAGCAGCCAATTCCCTTCTACCACAGGATAGTGCAGATACAAGAAACTTACTCAGCTGCCTGGAGAGACTTGATCAGCCTATGCCAAATCAAAGCAGGATATGTCTTTTGGCCAGTCATGCAGATGGCCTTCAATGATGCCTGCCTGACAAGTGCCACTTCCTACACCTCAGGCGTGGAGTTCTGTGCACAGCTCCACGACTGGGCAAAGGAGAAGTTGACGGATCAGAAGACCACAATCCTAGATATTACCCAAGATAAAGGGGAGTCTGTGAAGAAGTATCATGCTAGACTCATAAAGGCACACACACACATGTTATCAACTGCTTTTGTTTCAGGGCTCAGAGAGGATATCAGAAAAGGCCTGATGGTGGCCCGCCCTGAATACCATTCAATGAAAATGTCTGATTTATTGTTGGTGACCAGAGGTATAGAAAATCAAAAAGGTAAAAAACCAACGCCCCTCATGGTAACCCATGACGAAGATCCCGCCTACACTAGTCCACCACCACTGCCCAATACCAGGGAAAGGATCACCTGTTACAACTGTGGGAAACGGGGTCACTTCAAAAAAGAATGCAGAGCCCCAAGATGTCCCAGAGATGGACAGGGGTGCAGCCAAAAGTGTGTTGAGGGTGGTGAATCTGCCTAATAATTCTTTTCTTTCCACTATTGATGTTTCCTGCGTAGGAATGGATGGGGTGCCCCGCTCCAGTCCACTTCCTGATTTGTTTGCCAGATTTGTGGTGTCCTCTACATGTCCCTTGAATCTACTAGGACCTGACGTGTTGTCCGGACTACAGGCCTCAATCAGGACACGCCTGAAGGGGGGATGAAGTTACATACTCCCCTATCTTTAGAAGACTAATCTGCTTTGTGTTCTCTGTCTCTCCTGATGACACTTAATGAAGAAAAAAAAAACTTCAAGTTCAATACTGCAGGAAGTACTTGACAGAATCCCTGCGTGCCTATGGTCCACAGGACCAGAAGACAACGGTCACTTAAAGGTGCCACCAGTTTCAGTCAAGCTAAAAGAGGGCGCATCATTGCCCCGGAAACCACACAATAACCCCAAGAAGAGAATCCTAAAAAGAGAACCAGGTACCTACTGTGGATGCCTTTGACTGCAAAATACCTCACAGAGGTGGACCTTACAAACGTTTTCTTCAGTGTCCACCCTCACCCCTCCTGCTGGTACCTTTTTGCATTCATCCACGGAAAGAAACGGCAACATACCTAAACAGTTGTGCCACAAGGGGCACAGAACTTTCCAAGCCAGTTTGCAAAAGCTATGGCTATCATCCTTGACACATGACAAAAGGAACACCCGGAAGTGATTCTCTTCCAACATGTTGATGACCTTCTCTTTTGTGTAGCTGACTTACCCCCTCTTGAAGTCACCTCAGAAAGCCTGTTGTGCTATCTTGCCAACCAGGGGTGCAGAGCCTCAAAGCCCAAATTGCAGTGGTGCTCAACACCTGTCATTTTCCTTGGACTAATTTCCTAGTGCAGAGCATGGATTCCAGAAGCCTTCCTACTGATGCTCTGCAATCAGACCCCTTCCAGATGTCTCCTGAAGAAATATCTACGTTTGAGGCCCTCAAGTGTGCCATCTCAGGCGATAGGGCTCCCAGCCTACGACAAAACGCTCAAGCTCTTTGTATCCAAACGTCTGGGACATGCTGCAGGTGTACTCACCCAATCACACGGCATCAGCCTACGCCCTATAGGATATTATTCCTGTCGGCTGGATGCGGTAGCAAGAGGAGGCCTATTGTGTCTGTGAGCTGGCTTTGCTACACAAGCCTTGCTTGACAAAACTTTGAACTTGGTCCTCGGACACTGCCTCGTTCTGCTTGCTCCCCATGATGTTGTTGCCATATTCAACCAAGATCCAGCCGAAACACTTGTCCACTACCAGACACTTGAGACTCCAGTGTTCCCTCCTACTGGACAGCATTACTCTATTAAGTTGTCAAACACTGAACCCTACCACCCTTCTTCCACTTCTCGAGGGGGGAAAAGGAGGAGGAGTAGAGTCTTGGCTTGTCACCCCATGACCACACAGGACACGCGGTCACCACTGAAAACACTGTTCTACAAGCTGAAGCCTGATGTCTACACAGGAGGCAGAGCTGTAAGCACTTACTACAGCATGTAAATGGGCAGAGGGAATAAGAGCCAACATTCATATTGACTCAAGATATGCTTTCAGCATTGCCCATGATTATGGTGTTATCTAGGACAGAGGATTCCTGATGGCTGCAGGAACACCTGTGAAAACTTGATTGATGCCTTGCTTCTCCCAACCCAAGTGACTATTCTGAGTAAAAGCACACGACAAAATGAACTCAAAGGAAGCTTAAGGCAATCATCTAGTCAATTCAGCTGCCAAACAGACAGCTGGTGGTCCACGGGAAGTGGACAGCAGGGTGGTAGAAGAAGACCACCCCGTGCTTACCTTACAGACTTTCCCAGTGGACAGAGTTTATCTAAAAGAACTACAGGAAACAACAAGTCCGGATAAGAAGGAAAGCTGGAAACGGAGAGGAGCAACTCTCAGGAATGGACTATTCGAGTGCAACAAGAAGCCTTGTCTACCCAGGAGTATGTACCCAGCTGTGGTGCAATGGGCACATGGAGCTCCCCACTTGACAAAGACTTTTATGAACTCTCTTATCAACAAGTGTTGCACCAAGAGTTACTCCACTGACCGACAGCTTCTGCAGATCATGCATTATCTGCACCAAATGTAACCCAGGAAGCACAGAAGAAGCACCTGGCAAAAGCCCTATACCCCATTCCAGAGGATGCAAATTGATCATTCTCAAGTGCCAAGAAGTGACAGATTTGAAAACGCCCTAGTGGAAGTGGTCACGACTGCCAGGACCACAGCTAAGAAACTACTGAGTGAGATAGTATGTAGATTTGGGGTCCCAGAGGTGATATTGAGAGATCAGGGACCAGCCCTAACAACAACCCTTACAAAAGAGATTTGGGCAACACTGGGGGTTCAGATGGCACTACACATCCCATACCACCCTCAAAGTAGCGGGAAGGTAGAAAGGATGAATGGGACACTAAAAACAGGATGTTAAAGATGGCCCAAGAGACTAACATGAGTTGGCCAGACAGTTAGCCCATTGCTCTGTTTAGTGTCAGACACACCCCCGGGGGAAACATGCCCTATCCCCTTATGAAATTTTGTTTGGTTCAGCCCCCAGACTTGGTTGTTACTTTCCACAACAGTTACAGTTGCAGTCTGATGTGTTGACTAATTATGTAACCACATTATCACGAGAATTAACCTGAATGCATGTCCAGGTGTTTTCTTCCATTCCAGATCCTGAATCAGATACAGGAACACACCAACTACTGTCTGGAGATCCTTGAGCCAAGTTATGATGGTCCATTCCAAGTTTTGTTGACCACAGCCACCTCAGTCAAGTTGGCCAGGAAGAACACCTGAATGCACGCTTATCACTGCAGGAGAGCGTGTTTTCGGGTGCTGCATATCCTTTTTCTGTTTGATCTAGGGGGGAGGGGCCCAGGAGGTGGCCATCACAAAAATGATAACATAATTACGTTTTGGTGTAACTCTTCAGGTACACATGTGACCACCTTTACCTTAGATTACTGTGACATAGTACCTTGTCCTTTTGACCCTTCATGGTGATGCCATTGGTACAGTGATATCCCTGACGGTAAGGACATATATGTATGCCACACAGACAGTTACTGGGGACAGAGTTGTGGTTTCTGTGGGGGCCAGTGGGTTGGAACACAGGGCCAGACTGGGCGACCACAGAGTGCATTAGACAAAAAAGATGAAAATAGAAAGCCCCATATCCTAACCAAAGATACCCCTGATACATACACTGACCCAGCACACAGTCAGAGGAGGAAGCGAGCAGCTCTCTCCGGAAGCTTTGATCCTCATGTATACATACATGTCATAGGGGTTACAAGGGGGGTCCCTGATGAGTTTAAAGGCAGGGATCAGGTAAAAGCTGGTTTTGAGTCTTTGATCCCCATAACAACTGTCAGCAAGAATGTAGATTGGATTAACTACATGTCAATACAATAGAGTTTGTCGATCAGCATACCTGTCTCCATGTGTTCATCTCTAGAGACCAGCTGACCCTCACCTGACTGCTTTTGTAACCTCTCCTCTAAGCATGGCCCCACCCCAGGCCCTATCAGGGAACCCTATATTAACCTGTGCACTGCAAGCCAGCAGTGCTGATTAACCACTGTGTGTTAGCCTTTGTGTGTACTTGCTGTGTTTCCTACATATGATTTCTGTTACCGACTTTGGCCTGTTTCCGGCCATCCCTGTTTGCCTGTGACCCTGATGTTCCAGCCAGCTCCCTCCTTCCTCATCTCCTGTAGTCTACCGTGAGCGTGAGCTGTGAGACCCTGGGGACCGCGACCTGGAGCCAGACTGCAGCGCAGTCCATCCTCACCACTAGAGGCTCTGGTGAACACCTGCTGGCTCTTAGACTCCGCACCCTGGGGAATCTATGCTCTAGCTCCCAGTGGGATCTGTGTCAGTGATCCAGTAGACCTGCTTCCTGAACCTCCCAGGGTTCAATCCGCAGCAGTCAGTGCTAGGGTCCACTATCTTGCGGTGCACTCCTGATCCCAACGGTGTGTATCTGTCACCCAGCCTCTAGGTGACCTGACACTACACATATTATAACCAACAGAGATTTGTAAATTACACTAAAAATGCCCTCCAGGGAATTGCTGACCAGTTAGCCCCCACTTCCTACATGACATTCCAGGACCGGATGGCCTTAGACATGGTGCTAGCTGGGAAAGGAGGTGTTTTGTAAAATCATAGGAAAAAACGGGAACCTGTTGTACATACATTCCTGATAATACTGGCCCAAATGGTAAGGTTACTTTAGCTATAAAGAAATTAGAAGATCTGTCACTAGAGTTGAAGAAGAACTCAGGTATCACAGACCCATGGGACCAATATTTTAGCTGGATGAGTGGGTGGCAGAAGGTGCTCGCCCAGATACGGGTAACGGTATTAATAATCCTGGTCCTTTTAGCCCTGATTATATGCTGTATTCTACCTTTTGTAAAAAAGTTAATGAGCAAGGCTGTAGACAATAGCACACCTACATTTCTCCACCAAGAAGAAGAGGACCCCCTTATGATGGAAGATGACAAACCCTTCACTCCCCTACAGTCACTCCCTGTCCATAACCTCATAATCCTATAGGGTTTTTAGGGATAGATAGCGCCTGACTGCACCTCTCCAGCTGTATCGAGGAGGGAAGTGAACAGTTGCTGCCCAATTCTATATACAGCTTAAAAGAGTTGCTGAGGAGAAGGGCCAGGCTAAAAAGTAGGACCTTTAGTATTAGGGACAGAAAAGAGAAAATAGTCATTTTAGGGGGGATTGTGAAGGAATGTGATGTAGATAATAATAGTAATCTGAAAATGTCTATTTTCTTATGTGCATACATACTTTTCTCCTTACTCATTATATAAGTATACAGATTTGCTCTGTTCCTATATTTTCTCAAGATGGCGATTACCCCCTGCATCCCACACACAGAAGAACGCGGAACTGGAGATAAGAACAAAGAGAGCCAAACCTCGTTATGAAAATTATCCATCTTCTTTTCTATCTTAACCAATGAGATGTACCTATTAGACTAACATAGCAATGACGTATTTGTGTGTATAAAACATTAACACCGCCTTGAATAAAGCAGAAGTGGAATGAGTTAGCAATTCTGAGCGTGTCTCAGAGTGTTTACTTTTATATGCATGCATATCAACACTTTTCAAATTAGAGACAGCAGCAGATAACCTTGAGCTCGATTGTAGCTCTTAATCATTCCCATATCAATGGTACAACCAGTACTAGGCCCCTCTGCTTGTAATCAACATTATAAAGCAAAAAAAGTACACATTCAGAGATAAAAAAGGAAACAAGAGGGTTGTGGACAATTGCTTAAATTGTCTTAAAGAGGAACTGCAGTCTGCTCACATAATTTGTAATAAAAACATCTTTGCCATTCTGAAGCCAAACCACTTTGTTTGTTATTTTATATATACTGTGATTCTGAACTTGCCAAATATTCTGCAGAAATCTCCCTCCACTGAGTCTTGCTGCATCCATTTTAACTGTGGGCAGCTGAAGCTGCTGCTTGTTCACTTCCGGGATTTAAACAGACACACAGAGGCACACCTCCAGCTCTGCAGCTCTCATTGGCCCTCTTATGAATTCTCCCCCCTCCCTTCCTGGCAAACTCTCACGAGAGTGAGAGAGAGAGCTGTGCATAATGTCATAAGCCTAGGCTTTTTACAGACGAGAAACAGGAAGTGGGTTGTATAAGGTATTTACTGGCAGAAAAAAAAATGTTTTACTATCCAAAGTTAAAACAACAAGAGCAGAAGATTTAATAGATGGAAAGATGAACAAAAATGACTGAAGTTCTGCTTTAAGGGGAAAATAATAGTGATGAGCTTAAAAATATTCAATCCAGCCATGCGTTATATGGAACTCCCACAGACAGGCAAATGTTCCTGGTGGTTACAAATATTCTCTAATGGTGACAGATACCTTTAATTTTCAATTGATCTCCTGGTTCCCATGAAGCCTATTGGATCTTAGGCCCAGGTTGTATATTGAGTCTCTGCTTCTGCCATAGATAGCAGTAAAATGTATACCTAGGTACTACTCAGATTTATCCCATCAAACTTCCCTCTCCCTGTCTAGATCATGTCCCAGAATTCATTTTTTTCTTACCTGATAGTGAGAGATATCTTTTATATCTCCCTGTGACATCATCATAAGTCATGCAAAAGTCTTGCAGGGATAATCGCTGGGAGGTCAGGTCCTACTGACATAGGCATACCCCCAGAACTACATTTCCCATTCTCCTACATGGCAGCAAAAGGTGGGGGGGTACCTACCGTAGCTTGTAAGGCCCCTTTTACACAGGACGGGCTTCGTGTAGACCAGCAGGGGATCTGTCTGCTGATCCCCTGCTGTTCAAAGCAAAGTGAGTGGATTACAGGTCCGTGTCTGCTCAGTTCATACAGAGCAGACACAGACAGAGCCCGCTCTGCTCTATGGGTGGGCGGATGTAAAGGGACTACGCTGTCCAGTTACACCTTACTTCTGATCCACTTAGCGGGAAGATGGCAGATCCCCACCATTTTTTTTAGGGGAGAATGGAAGCTCCAGTCAGGTCTGCCTGAAAAACGAACAGGTGGACCTGATCGGACCCTTCACATGAAAGGGACCTAAAAGTTATAGGATGATTAAAGCTACCCAGATCACTTCTATAAGAAAGTCAACAGTTGGCTGAAGAAATGCAAACAAACTTGCATCAACCATAGCTGCTGGGAGTCTGTTTACAGGGCTCTACTGCCAGTAAAGGGGTTAAATGTATATATAAGGTCAACTTTTTTTTAGCTTTGGATAGAGTAGGTGAGGACTAAACCCCTATCAGTTTATGTTTTTTGCTGTAGAGATTTCACTTCACTTTCTGACTTGGAGATGCAACCAAAAGTGAGAAGAAAGCTGTCGCCACAACATTTGTTCCCCTTGACCTCATGACGACTCTAAAGTATAGGATGTCCCCTTACTTTCTGTGTTGATTATAGTGGTCATCAAGACAAAGAGATGGTAAATTTCACCAGGAGGGACATAGACTCTATCCAAAACGAAAAAATTTAAAAGATCTGTCTTTTGCATACACTTTGGGCATTTGGCAACCCCAAGAACTCTGAGGGTATGCAAGAGAAATCTTTGCACGTTACACAATAAGTGAGACATAATTCTGTTTTGCAATCACACATCGCAGTGGACAACTTCTTCTTTCTCCGAAGTGTGAATTGACACCACACATTAAAACCCATTAGCGTATAGTACTGGGAAAACATTTATCTCAGGGACGGATAGAGGAACACAGCTGGTGAAAACATACTTCAGCTTTGAAATAGAACCTTATATACTGCTGAAGAATCAATAATAGGGACAAATACAGCGATTGGCCGCTAGAGGACACAAAAAACTCAGGTAAGAAAAATATATTTATACGCTTTTGTTTTTTACAGTTTTTTATATGCAATGATAAATTTACAGAGGTAGAATAAAAGACATTTATCAAGTACCAATAGAATATGGAACCAAAACGTACTTTACAGTTTTTGGAAACTGCAATTTTTTTGGGCTGTTATTGTCACAAATGAGAAGATTCCCCCCTCACGTCTTGTTCTGGAGTCACAAAAGGAACTGAGAGAAAGTCGCTGATCATTGGAACAGTTCTTCCTGTTGGGAGATGTTCTGATCAAGAAGCATTTAATCAGGGCCATCTTTAATATTGATTGGACCCTGGGCAAACAACATTTTCTCCCCCCCCCTCCATGCAATCTCACTCTCCACCTGCTCTGAGACATACAATAAATAGCAGCTAGACTCAAAATCAGTTTCCTGAATCAGATCAGGCATCGATTGCCAGGGGTTACAGTGTATCATTACTGCTCACTGACTGGGTGCTAAAGGTTACAGCACACATTAAAGCTGAAACCAAAAGAAGAGCACATGGGTCCAGGCAAGTCTTCAGGTGCAAATGGATGACAGGTGCAGACCCTGGCTCACCACCGTCTGTGTTTAAGGTCTGTGTAGGTGGGGGCCAGTTGATTGGTACCCGAGATGGAGTAAGGGTACACAGAGACCAGGGTAGGTGGCACAATTATTTGGTAAAGCAGAAGTAACAATTAACATGTAGAAGACAGTGGGAAGGAGCTCACTTACAGTCCCAAACACTATGGAAATGGAGCCTCAATATTACAGTCAACCTGGGTATAACAGCTCTTACCATGCCGGAGGTACATTAACACAGTCTTTGTACTTGAGAGGGCACTTGGTAGGCTACGTTACAAATGCGCACCAAAGTGGGACAGTACTATTTATTAGCATTATTTATTAGCATTGTCCTCACTAAAGATGGCCGCAAAGGCATCAGTTGGACCACTGCTCCTCTTCTGACACCTACAGAGGCTTCAAAGGAACAAAGCTCCTCTCACACTCCATCTGCCTCTGCACAGCGACAAGTGGAACAACGCCACCTATAGCAGGGAAGATTAACTGCACCTGCCTACATGCGAGTCTCAGTGTACATTCACAGGAAACATAGTTGAAAAGCAAGGAAACATATTGGGGTTTAGTATAGACTGTTTGCAAGAAAATTTGTCCCAGAGTTTAGGGAATGTGTTGAACATTACATTTTCAAAGAATACCCTATCACATGCAAGGGAAATCTACTATACTATACTATATATACAGTTAACTATATACAGCTTTTATGAATATGCCAACCTGCCTTTTGTTACCTTGTTGTAATATTCTGCACAATCCAGGGCTGCCTATTAAGGCTTTATCCTATTCTGTACAAAAGCATACAGAAATGTCATAACTGTGTTGGTGTTTATTCACTGTTGGAAGTTGGGGTGACGTCATTGTAAAATAAATATATTATAAATAACTAAAAGCAAAACTTTTTTTTACCACTTTGGATAAAGTAAGGCAGATTTATAATCCCTCTCAGGTATTATTGGCCATCTGTGTCCCATTTGGAGAGATTTCCCTTCGCTTCCTGTCCCATAACCAAAAGCGGGTATCACCAGACCTAGTGTCCCCATTGGAGGATTTCTTCTCTATTCCTGTTCTGGTAGCAACCCAAAATTTGGGATTTGCTTTCACTTTTAGTGATAACAGTCACCAAGTCACTAATATAGAGGGTGAATCTCCACAGGGGTATATACAGCAATAAAAACATGACAGTGGTTCTAATCCCTCTATACTCCATCCAAAAACTACAAAAAAGGTTTTGCCTTCTGGTCAACCTCCCAGCTATGCAATGTGACAGCCCTGTGTAAATCACAAAAATGGGTACATGAAGTCCCAAATATTTTAGTAGGTAGAACATGTTTTTTTTTTTTTTATTTTATTTTTTTTTAAATTGTTTGGCTAAAAAGTATATTAGGGTTTTATTTTTAGCACTGGAGAGAATCTGGAGCTGTGCTTTCTCCAGATGTATAGTAAGGACCTGTTCACACAGGCAGACTGATCGGGTCTGCCTGTCAGTTTTCTAGGTGGACCAGATTGGGCCATCCATTGCCCTCTATGGAGTTGACACCCACCGACAGCTAAAAACTGGTGGATGGGGATCCGTTCCACATCCATCTAGCGCAGCCTTTCTCAACCTTTTCAACACAGAGGAAGCCTTTAAAAACCTCTTCAGTTGCTGGGAGTCCCTGCTAAAAATACTGTATGTACAACTCATGATACTGTACATTAGTGTGATGGTGAGTAGAAAGGATGCTCCTTGCATGTGTGGTCATTGGGACGAATTCCCACCTTACAGTTAGCTAAAAGGAGGAATGGTGTCAGTGGGAACTTATCTGAGAGGGAGACATTTCTCATTGCTCAAGGAACCCCTAGCAACCTCTGGAGGAACCCTGGTTGAGAAACCCTGATCTAGCAGATCGGATGGCCGCAAGGTGTATATGGACAGGAGGTTAATTTACATCTGACCGCCCATAGAGGACAGTTGGCTGTGTCTGTTTGCCCTCCGCATAAGCAGAGCGGACACAGACAAGCAATCCACCTGGTCAGCGGGGCTCAACGGACAGATCTCCCGTTGAGCATGCGGACTCCTGGCCGTGTCTTCCCCATGTGAAGGGGGCCTAACAGGCCAAGTTGTTGTCTGCTGGAGAATGGAAGTAATGACTGAATAATCAGGATTGAGGAATATAAGAGAATCTTGCAGAACTGAAATAAAGGAAATATGGATGGTCTTGTCTTGCAGTAACTACTGACGTATAATCATTTCTATGATTTTTTTTTTTTTAGAAAAGGACAAACAAAAGATGTTTTTTAGTATCTTAGAAAAAAAGGAGGAAGTTGTGAAAGTTGGAGAACTCCTAGAAGTCATTGTGAGAAGATTTACTCATTGCTGTGTACTGTTGCGTTGCCGGACAACAGACAGTTATACGGATATGATGAAGTATTATTAAAATCAAAACACGAGAACAAAAACAGAAGTTTAAAGTGTTGGCAAATCCCAACAATGAACTTCACATTTTTATCATTTTGTCCTGTTAAAGAGGAAGTAAAGTCTTCCTTTTTAATAAGGCTTTATATAATAAGGCTTACCTGTAGGTACTGTAAATATCTCCTAAACTTGCATCATTTAGGAGATATTTACTAGACATGTGCACTACCGAAAAAATTTGTTCTTTTTCATTTCATTGGTTTTTTAATTTTTTGTTTTTTTTGTTTTTCGGGTCATTCGTTATGATCGCAATTCGTAAATTCGTAGATACGAAAATTCGTAAATTCCAAAATTCACAAATTCGTGAATTTGAAAATTCGTAATTTCGTAAATTCCAAAATTCGTAAATTAGAAAATTCGTAAATTCGTAAAATCTAAGATCCAAAAATCTGAAAATAAGAAAGAAAATTGGAAAATTCTGAAGAATGACTGACTAACTAACTAACTAACTAACTAACTAAATATAACTAACTATTAAATTCTATGTATTGGAATTTCCTTTCCAATTTGCCTGTTAGTGAATGTGACAAATACAAATTTTTCCGAAGTTACGAATTATCCAAAATAACGAATGCCGCGTCTAAATAAATGGAAGGAAACAAATTATTAATAAATAATAAAACAATTTTATTATTATTATGTTTGTTATTTATTATTATTATTTCCTTACATTCCATTCGATTAGATATGGCATTTGTTATTTCGGATAATTCGTAACTTCGGATAAATTCCTATTCTTTCCGTTCACTAACAGCCACATTTGAAAGGGAATTCCAACACCTATAGTTTAAAAGTTAGTTATTTTTTCAGATTTTCTCATTTTTGGCTTTTCAGATTTTGGAATTTCCGAATTTCCTAATTCTCGAATTTACAAATTTACGAATATTCGAATTCATGGATATTCGAATTCACAAATATTCGGAAAATTTTGTTAAACGGGTTTTTGTTAATTCGGATGTTTCCGAATCAACAAATTTGTCAAAATTAGTTAAAAAAAACGAATTTGGGAAGGAAACGAATTGTACATGTCTAATATTTACTATATATGCCAACGTCATCAGCGCATGCACTCTGAAGAAACGTCCGCCCATGCCGTTTCTTCAGGCCCCTGTGCCGTGGCTCCCAGAAGCAATTTTTTGTCTACAGGGCTAAATCTATACTGCAGATATACATTTATATACTTCATATATCCTTCTGCTCTAATTTTAGGACTCCCTCCACAGGCCTCAGTATCAGCTTTTCCCTACAGGGACCCTTTTTCACAACCCCGAACCCCCTCTTTCCACTGGGGGGTGGGGGCGGAGTGCAGTCCCTGCATTTTTTCTTATCCTTTTTGTATTTGTGCATATCAAGACATGTTTTATACTTTGTTAACATTGTTTTTTGTAATAAATATATTTAAATATAATTAATTTGGTTTTGGTAGTGCCTTTAAAGTCCCACCCTCAGGGGTTTCTCTCTTTTTCCATTTAACACTTATATCTCTTCTACTTATACATAAATAGGAACAAATAAACCATTAATGAACCTTTTTTTTATCCAGCCCACATTGTAACAAAGGTACATCTAAATACTGCAAGAGAGGAGAAGAGCTGGGGCTTTAAATAAATGAGGCCCGCCATATCAAATATAATTAAAATAAGCACATACATGTATATATAAATTGATTTATTTAACCTCCCTGGCGGTATGATTATTTTGGATTTTAGGTGCTGAAAGCGGTACCATTATTTTGCATGGAAATTTGGCGTTTTATATTGTAGGTCTGTAAATCTTAACAATAACACACTTAAATCTGTCCAAACCAGAGTCTAGTAGATATCCCGGGTATGATAAAGTTTGAAACACAAAAACATAAATTATAATATAATAAATAAAAATAAATAATTAAAAAAAAAAAAATAGTAATAAAATAAATTTCCCCACAATTCACTATCGCTCAATTCTGCAAGTGTTCTAATTTACTATCGCTGTTTTCTAGCTGGTCTAAAGCCACTTTTGACGTAAAGGGACACTTTTTGGTTGCTATGGACAATCTTCAGTTTCCAGGCAGAAAGAACAGTGTATATCATGTAAAATTGCATGCAGGGCATGGGACAAAGCACTGGGGACAAAAGGGATGTGAAATCATTTCATACAGTACTGTAATCTTTAAGATTACAGTACTGTATGTGTTATGCTTTTGACATTTTTTTGAATTTGCCGCCAGGCTCCGCCCCCGTGCGTTGCGCCGCTCGCAGGGAACGGAGCCTGGCACAGAGAGGCTTCGGAGGAGGACGGAGCCCTCGGACACTGCGGGGGACATCGCAGGATCCCGGGGACAAGGTAAGTAACGCCGCCCCAGGATCCTGCAATGCGATCCCGAGTGTGGCTCTGGGTTACCGCTAATGGTACTGAATTTTAACCCCGAGCCACACTCGGGAAAACCGCCAGGAAGGTTAATTGTTACAATCTAAAATTCATTCAAATGCTAAAAAATAAAAATAAATAAAAGAAAATACATTGTATCAAATAATTTGGTAGTCACATGACACGTGAATTATACTGCTCATAGCATAAGATACAATTATTGAGTTTACATAATAGACGTGAATAGTAAATTGGATACATGGAAAATATATGCATGTACACATAATGAAACCAGATGTATCTTGGTGTCAAGTAGCACTCGACGCGTTTCATGGCGTTACAACCACTCATCAGGAGTGTAACAGGATAGTATACTGTGAAGAAATGTCAATAATTAATAGTGGCCTCTGAAAAAGGGAACAAGGTAGTTTTCCCAAAAATCGGTAACAGGTCAGTAACTTACAACTCTGTCCCATGGTTTTTGTAATACTGTCAGGAAAGGTTCCCTCCTCTGGTAATATCTATCATTTGGCGTGCAGTACTGAGGTCCACCAGCAGGTGTCTCCTGGCAGTTTGGAACTGTCAGGAGAGCCTTTTCCTGCTGGTATTATGTGATCTTTGGGCCGCAGTACTGGCGTCCACCGGCGGGTGGTTCCTGGCAGTGTGCGGCCGACATTACCTCTTGCAATCAGGCATCACCTGAGTCTGATTGAGATGTGTATAAATACCCGGCAAGTGCACACACACCTTGCCGTTGTATTGTCCTTGTGCCCTGACCTGCAGACTGTTTATCTGCTATCCTGATCCTAAACCTGAACCATGATTCCTGTATCCTATATCCTGAAACTGTTTGTATCTGTTCCTGTATCCCTGGATCCTTGCCCTGTAGTCTGATCCCTTCCATCTTGTTCCCTGTCTGTTTACTCCTGGCCGCCATCTGCTGATCTCCTGTTTATGACCCTAGCCTGGCTTGGCTACGATTCTGGTACTCCCTTTTGCTATATATGCTGGTTGGTTTATTATCACTGTTTGGTTGTTCAGTTTGTTCACTCTGTTTGTATTGGTGGTGTGTTCACATTTATATGCATTTACTTTAATAAACTTACTTACTTTCACCTATTTACGTCTGGTTCACTCTGTCGCAGTCACACAGTTCTGGTCACATCTGGTTTATGACAAATACATATATTTTCATATCATTCATTTGTTTTTTTGGTAGTGCCTTTAAAGTCCCACCCTCAGGGGTTTCTCTCTTTTTCCATTTAACACTTATATTTCTTCTAAATTATAAATAAATAGGAACAAATAAACCATTAATGAACTTTTTTTTTTATCCAGTCCAAGTTGTAACAAAGGTACATCTAAATACTGCACTTCATGTCAAAATGCTCCTGATGAGATGTGGTTTTCTCCATCAACATTTTATTACAATTGTGCTTTTAAGCACGTTCTGTAAAGGTGAGTAGAAGGAAAAGTCTATCTATTCTGAATTCTGGGGAATTCCATGGGGGACAAAATGGCGTACGAATCTCTTGAAATTACAATCTTAGCTTAAACGCTGTGTGTGGTATTACAGAACAGTATGAATTTCAAGAACAGCTCCCTCAATACTCCGACAGTTGTACATTTGGCTGTAGAATTTTTGTTTTTCTTTTACAATTAACTTGGCTTACGTACGGCAGCAACACCCCAATCTGCTTTATTTACATTTTGTAAAAAAAAAATACTTTTTCCTTTTCAATAATTTTTATTGATGTTTTCAAGAACAATAAGATAGAACATCAAAGAACAATACAGTTTATTAGCACATTTGTGCAAATTTAAAACAAATATATTATGTTTGTATTCATAAAACTACAAAAAGGTACAATTAATATATCGATTTCATATCCAAGATGTCAAAAAATTATCAACGGCAATAACTAAAATGAATCAGATATAATTAGGTAGGGGTTTTAAGTAGGCATTTTTTAAAAGTAAAACCAAATAGAATAATAGTGTATAACCACTTCAGCCCCGGAAGATTTGGCTGCTAAATGATCAGGCCATTTTTTTGGGATTCGGCACTGCATCGCTTTAACTGACAATTGCGCGGTCATGCGACGCTTCACCCAAACAAAATTGACGTCCTTTTTTTGCATAAATAGAGCTTTCTTTCGGTGGTATTTGATCGCCTCTGCAGTTTTTATTTTTTGCACTATAAACAAAAAAAGAGCGACAATTTTGAAAAAAAACTCAATATTTTGTACGTTTTGCTATAATAAATATCCCCATTTTTTTTTAAAAAAAGCTACTTTTTTCTCAGTTTAGGCCGATATGTATTCTTCTACATATTTTTGGTAATAAAAATCACAATAAGCGTATATTGATTGGTTTGTGCAAAAGTTTAGCGTCTACAAAATAGAGGATAGATTTATAGCATTTTTATTATCAATTTTTTTTTTTTACTAGTAATGGCGGTGATCTGCAATTTTTATCGGGACTGCAACATTATGGCGGACACTTTTGACACATTTTTGGGACCATTGGCATTTATACAGCGATCAGTGCTATAAAAATGCACTGATTACTGTATAAATGTCACTGGCAGGGAAGGGGTTAACACTAGGGGGTGATCAAGGGGTTAACTGTGTTCCCTGTGTGTGTTTCTAACTGTAGGGCGAGGGGGCTGAACTAGAGGAAGTGACATATCATGGTTCCTAGCTAATAGGAACTCACGATCTGTCACGATTCACAGAACAGAACAGGGATTTGTGTGTTTACACAAACACACGTCCCTGTTCTGCTGCTCGTCCCCGCGATCGCTCGTGGCCGACAGTCATCGCGACTGTCGGCCACGAGCATCGGCACCCCCGCTGTGCCGATGCGTGTGCGCACCTGCTATCCCGATCCCGCGAGCCGACGTATAGCTACGACGGCTCACAGGATCGTGCTGACCTGCTGCAGTAAAATGACGGCGGCTGGTCGGCAAACAGTTAAAAGAGATTTTTTTTTTTAAATCATACTTACCTAGGTGGATGCAGCATCATCTCGCTGCTGAATCTGTCTCCCACCGGCTACAAAAGGCTGAGAACCAAGTAATCAAAGACAGATGATCGCTTGGTTCTCAGATAACTGGTAACTGTCAGTCACTGGCTCTCTGCTCTGCCCCCTCCTCGCTTCCTGGAGGGCTGGTCTGTGGAGGGGGCGGGAGCGGCCGGCTCAGGCTCACTGAGAGGCTGAGCTAAGTGCCGGTCCAGGGTTGTGGGCGAGTCCTGACTTTATTGTCACAATCTAGCCCCAGCCTGGACCAACTCTGTGATGTCAGCCGACAGCGGGCTTCGATCTGCTGTCTTTTGAAAACGGGTCACAGGATTGCAGAACAAACTGCACTCCTGTGATCCACAGGAGACGTATAGCCAAACGAGCTTTGGCTGTACTTCTTAATTAAGAAAGGGGGCAAATGACACATGTATCTCATATAGAAGTAATAAGTATTCATTATATAGATGTAAAAAAAATAACAATAAACAGTTAATAGGGAGTCAGTAAATAAAGAGTGAGGTTAGGGATGAGGAAGAAGTAAGAATAAATCATGAGTCGAAATAGAATGTCTAATGATTTTCACCAGATATGATGAAGCCAAGGATTCCATGTTTTTTCATATATTCCAATTTTATCATTTAGAATAGCATGTCATTTTAGTTTTTACCATATCAAATGGGATAGTTGGAGATTTCCAAAATCTGGCTATTGTAATTTTAACTGCTATAAATAAAAAATAAAAATTTTTTTCTTGTACATCTAGGTATTCCTTTAATTGGTTGGTTTAACCCTTTCATGACTAAGCCTATTTTTGAAATTTGGTGTTTACAAGTTAAAATCCATATTTTTTGCTAGAAAATTACTTAGAACCCCCAAACATTATATATATTTTTTTAGCAGAGAATCTAGAGAATAAAATGACGATTGTTGCAATATTTTTTATCACACGGTATTTGTGCAGCGGTGTTTTAAACGCAAATTTTTGGAAAAGTGACACTTTCATGAATTTTTAAAAATCCAAACAGTAAAGTTGCCCCAATTTTTTTATATAATGTGAAAGATGATGTTACGCCGAGTAAATAGATACCAAACATGTCACCCTTTATAATTGCACGCACTCGTGGAATGGCGACGAACTACGGTACCTTTGAATTTCCATAGGCGACGCTTTAAAAATTTTTTACGGTTACCAGGTTTGAGCTACAGAGGAGGTCTAGGGCTAGAATTATTGCTCTCGCTCTGACGATTGCGGCGATACCTCACATGTGTGGTTTGAACACCGTTTACATATGCGGGCGCGACTTCCGTATGCGTTTTCTTCGCTGCGCGAGCTCGCGGGGTCAGGGGCACTTTAAAAATTTTTTTTTTTTTTTTTATTTATTTTATTTATTTTTGTACTTTAGAAATTGTGTTTAAAATTTTTTTTTTTTTTTTTTTACTTTTATTGCTGTCACAAGCAATGTAAACATCCCTTGTGACAGTAATATGTGGTGACAGGTACTCTTTATGGAGGGATGGGGGGTCTAAAAGACCCCCCATCCCTCCTTTACACTTCAAAGTATTCAGATCGCCGAAAACGGCGATTCTGCATACTGTGTACTTTTTTAAATTCGGCGCCATTGGCAGCCGAGTAAACGGAAGTGACGTCATGACGTCGCTTCCGCATTTACAAGAAGAAGGCTGGAACGAAGCCGCTCGCAGCTTCGTTCCGGCCCGCCCCCAGCCGCCGAAGGCAGCGGAACGGACACCGGGCCTCCCGATCGCACGGGAGGCCCGGTAACAGCGGCGGGAGGCGGCGGGAGGGGGGGGATGTCCCCTCCCGCTCCTCCGGTATAACAACCGAGCGGCTTTTAGCCGCATCGGTTGTTATATACGGGTAGCCGATCGCCCGCTGAAAACAACGGTACCGGGATGATGCCTGCAGCTGCGGGCATCATCCCGGTATAACCCCGGAAAGCCGAGTACGCATATATGCGTTCGGTCGGCGGGAAGGGGTTTAAGAAAAGTATAATATAATATATATGGGTCTAGAATTTATCCACTTTTGGGTATTTCCACCAAATATGAAAAGTTGTACCTTCTTGGCTAAAAATACTTTTTCAAGGTAGTTTAAGGCCCCTTTCACACTGGGGCGGTTTGCAGGCGTTATTGCGCTAAAAATAGTGCCTGCAAACCGACCTAAAACTGCCACTGCTGTTTCTCCAGTGTGAAAGCCTGAGAGCTTTCACACTGAAGCGGTGCGCTGGCATGAGAGAAAAAAAACTCCTGCAAACAGCATCTTTGGAGCGGTGAAGGAGCGGTGTATTCACCGCTCCTTCACCGCTCCTTCACCGCTCCTTCACCGCTCCTTCACCGCTCCTGCCCATTGAAATCAATGGGGCAGCGCGGCTATACTGCTAGCGGCTGAATACCGCCGCAAAAACAACGGTAAAGAGGCGCTAAAAATAGCGCCGTTTTACCGCCGACGCCCCCACCGCCCCAGTGGGAAAGGGGACTTAGAAGCAACTTATACGCTTGGTCATAAGCCTGGTCAGCAAAACCATCCTGCCACTAGCCAATTTGTAGCAAACCCTTATCAACAATTGAGAGACCACACATACGGCAGTGTAATATTGGTAACAGTAGTAGGGTTTTAGTGAGCAAGACTAGGCCAAAATGTACTATAGATTTGGGGAGATGGAAAGAAAAATATGCTAGGTGTCCAAGCCAAGGGCAGTGACAAAGACAATAGGCAAACAAGGGAAAAATAAGGAAAATCCAAAGGCAGACCAGATGAATGCTAATTGATGACAAAATTCAATCAGAGGTTAGAGAATTGTATAGCTAAGTGAACATTCATGCACGTCCCTGCACAAACCTTAAGTCGCAAATGCACCCACATCTTCAAATAGATACGCGGCCGACAACATTTTATGCCCATGCCACTGCAGTTAGCTTGCTGGATCTTCCGAATATCTAAGGAACTCCTGAAGTTGGATCCCTCCATGGTAGTCTATTCTTACCCTACAAGGCCATAACAAGGTGCAACACTTTTAAAGTTGGGTTGCCCGCTGTTTGTTTTTATTTAAGTCTGGGAATGGTGACACCTGCAACTTTGCTTTGCAATTGTCTAAAATAATATCTGCAAAGTTTGTAATATGTGTGAAAGCGAGTTTCTTTTGCCTTTGGCAGAAAGAATGTAACGTTCCCTAACATTTGATCCTAAGAAAAAAAAACCTTAAGAACTTTTTACAAGAAGAGTAAAAGAACGTTCATTCAACAGGTAAAATAACCTAACACTATTGCCCCGTACACACGGTCGGACATTGATCGGACATTCCGACAACAAAATCCATGGATTTTTTCCGACGGATGTTGGCTCAAACTTGTCTTGCATACACACGGTCACACAAAGTTGTCGGAAAATCCGATCGTCCTGAACGTGGTGACATAAAACACGTACGTCAGGACTATAAACGGGGCAGCAGCCAATAGCTTTCATCTCTTAATTTATTCTGAGCATGCGTGGCACTTTGTGCGTCAGATTTGTGTACACACGATCGGAAATTCCGACAACGGATTTTGTTGTCGGAAAATTTTATAGCAAGCTCTCAAACCTTGTGTGTCGGAAATTCCTATGGAAAATGTGTGATGGAGCTTACACACGGTCGGAATTTCCGACAACAAGGTCCTATCTCCCTATTTTCCCATCGGAAAATTCTATCTTGTGTACAGGGCATATAGGCTAAGAACATTTGACCAGAAGGGTAAATATTATAAGATCCCTGCACTGTGTACATTTATGAGTTGTAGGTTCATCCACTGTTCAATCCAAGGTTCAATGAACAGCCGAACAAATGAGTGGGATGCATTCATTAATTGAAGAACTTTGGTTCCTCAAATTCATTATCTTAGCTGATTCGGTTTTGGACTTTGTTTAGTATCTTAGGCTTTCGTTTAGAAAATGTGTTGGTACATTATTATTTATAGATCTCCATGGTTTTGTTATAAAAAGACAGCAGCAGTCATAGACGCAAGGGGAATTATGGTGAGGGTTTTGATGTCCCCGAAAGATAAGAAGCCACGTGAGTAATCTTTCCTTCCACGTAACCAAACAAAAATCGTTTTAGGTGGACTTGAGCTCCAAATAGGTCTCACCATGATAGTTATATTAAAAAAAAAAGTAGACAACGAAAGCTGAACTTTTATTTCCCTTTTCTTTTTCTGCAGATAGCAACACACAATTTGGACCCAAACTACCAGGATTTACAATAAACGCCCCAACAAGGGTCACAGTGCAGCGTAACTTGTGTGTGCACATTCCTTGCACTTTTCAAGTCCCTTCATTTTTTACTTTATCAAGGAATGCTCAAGGATCATGGCTGAAAGGTGATCACTCGCAACAGAATGTTGTGGCTAGGAAGGATGGCCTAGATGATCCCCAAGACAAATATCCACGATTTTTTCTCACTGGAGAAGTGTGGAAAGGAGATTGCTCTCTAAGAATTTCAGATGCAAAATCAGAGGATGACAGTTTGTACACATTCAAACTGGAAGACAGAGGAGTTAAATTTTCTTTTACCGATGTCAGCCCCAAAGTGACGGTGACGGGTGTGTAAAGTTTAACAGTTGCTTAAAATATATGTAAAGCCAATCAATAAAATCTCATAAGATCTTTAACATGTTTGGGACTCACGCACACAGAACGTTTTCTTAACTCTCTTAGAAGCCTTTCCTCCCGGCAGCAGCGTTTTGGCAAAAAAAGCCTGCCGCTTGTAAAAGTGTGTAACTAATTTAGGCGTGTTTAGCTGCGTCAAGTTTTTGGGCGCTAATTCATTTAATTGGCCAGAATAAATAATTTATTCTGGCCATTGAAATGAATTAATGCTCAAGAGCCAAACGCTCCTAGTTTTAATGCGCGTTTAGACGCGTTTACGCGCATCAACTGTTTTTTCTGCCAAAACTCTGCTTATCCAGGACTCACTGGCACTGTTTTTTTTCCCCGTCTCTAAACTCTCCTGGCACTAAACTCCTCTAAAAGTTTATTTGTGCATGGAGACATAAGCTTACATGCAGGGGAGTTTAGAGGCAGGAAAAAAAATGCCAGACGTCCCTAGGACCAGTGGTAAAAAAATCTAGTGTGTATGAGGTCTAAGTGGTTGTAAACCCTTATAAATACCCAGTGAAGTGACTGGCCTCAGGTGATACACAGATGAAGCATATCCTTCTACATAAGTTGTACCTGCTTATCTGCAGTCTTCTCTTCCCTATATCCGTTCAGAGTACAGAATTTATAAAGCTTGTCTGGGCTTTCAGAAAGCAGGGGGCAGAGTGCTAAAATTACACACTGAAGAACTCAGTGAGGAGAGCTGATTGGAGGGAAGGGGTACACCCTCTTCACACAGAAACAGAGCTGAGGCTGTCAATCACAGGTTGTGTGCTGGAGAGCCCCTCCCATCACCTTTTTTCTTTTGGTGTCAGGAAAACATGTCAAACTCATGCGGATGGCTGAGGAACAAATCAACAGACAGAAAGGCTCCATGCACACTAAAGCTCATAAACGTCCATTTTTGGGAGTTTGGGGATTTTTTTTTTTAACAGCCCATAAACTCCCCTCTATGTTATCCTATGTGTCCCATTCACACATGGACGTTTTTGGATGTTTATCAGCAGTGGAGTTTATGGGCTGTTTTCTAAACGCGGTAAAATCGCGTTCAGGAGCTGTTTTTCTGACTACAAAAAACGGCAAACGCTCATAAACATCGATAAATGCTCAAAAACGTGGCTCACCAGCGTTTTTTAACGTTTTTGATCCATTAAAAAAAAAAAAATAAATAAATAAAAGAAAAAAAACACCACTAACGCGGAGAAGTGCTACAAAATGCTAATAAACGTTATTGCAAAAATGTTCAAAAAATGGTGAAAGACTCACTGTAAAGCTACTGCCGTTTTTATAACATTATTTTAACGTCCAGTGTGCATGGAGCCAAATTTTGCTTGGTGCTCTTGATTGAGACAAGCACACACTATAGAGGGATATGCTTTGTTCATATTTCGTGTCTGAGGTTTACAACCACTTTAGGTCATTTCAAAAGTCGATTTTTAAATATTTTTAAATTTTTCCTTTGGTTAAAATAATACCAAGTGATCCTGCCATGAAGGTCCTTGTTTAGGCCTTTCTGTTATAGGTTGAAGGCAATATAAAGAAGTGAATAACTGCATAAAACATTACATGAATAAGATAATGAATGCAAGGATGAATGAATGATTTTAAAATGAATACATGTATAAATAAATAAATGGAAAAAAAGCCACCATATGTTCATACCTGAGCAGCACTCAGTCCCGAAAATGTCTACAAAACGAAAAAAAAAAAAAAACATTTGCCCATTGGACTTTAACAGAGTGGTGCCAATTCACAAATGCAAAAGGGTTATATAAAAACTACACATTTTATTGAAGTTAACAAAACAGAAAAAACACGCATGGCATTTACATTTCCACATAAGTATGGAACAAAATAAAATAAAATTTTTCACCAATTTAAGTTCTGAATACCAACATAATAAGTAGATCGTTGTTGAATTACTGAAGCTATAACCTCTGCATTTCGCGGGACAACTCCCACTTCATCAGGAGACAGCCAAAGTTGGTTTAAGTGTACATATAGAAATCAAAGATAAAATCTGCAAAAGCTTCAGTAAATCAACAATAATCTGCTCCTTGTTGGTATTCAGAATGAAAATTGGTGAACATTTTTATTTTATTTTGTTCCACGTTTATGTGGAAATGTAAATGCCATGCATGTTTTTTTCTTTTTTGTTAACTTCAATAAAATGTGTACTTTTTATATAACCCTGTTGTATTCGTGAATGAGCACCACTGTGTTAAAGTCCCATGGGCAATTTTTTTTTTTTTGTGTATAAATAAATAAATAAAATATTTACAAAAATGTGAGGTGTGTACTCACCTTTGTGAGATACTGTATATATATATATATATATATATATATATATATATATATATATATATATATATACATATATATATATATATATATATATATATATACATACATACATACATACATACATACATATATATACAGTGGGGCAAAAAAGTATTTAGTCAGCCACCAATTGTGCAAGTTCTCCCACTTAAAAAGATGAGAGAGGCCTGTAATTGTCATCATAGGTATACCTCAACTATGAGAGACAAAATGTGGAAACAAATCCAGACAATCACATTGTCTGATTTTTTAAAGAATTTATTTGCAAATTATGGTGGAAATAGGAGGAGATACAGTCAGGTCTATAAATATTGGGGCATCAACACAATTCTAATCTTTTTGGCTCTATACACCACCACAATGGATTTGAAATGAAATGAACAAGATGTGCTTTAACTGCAGACTTTCAGCTTTAATTTGAGGGTATTTACATCCAAATCAGGTGAACGGTGTAGAAATTACAACAGTTTGTATATGTGCTTCCCACTTTTTAAGGGACCAAAAGTAATGGGACAATTGGCTGCACAGCTGTTCCATGGCCAGGTGTGTGTTATTCCCTCCCAATTACGAGGAGCAGATAAAAGGTCCAGAGTTCATTTCAATTGTGCTATTTGCATTTGGAATCTGTTGCTGTCAATTCTCAATATGAGATCGAAAGAGCTGTCACTATCAGTGAAGCAAGCCATCATTAGGCTGAAAAAACAAAACAAACCCATCAGAGAGATAGAAAAAACATTAGGTGTGGCCAAATCAACTGTTTGGAACATCCTTAAAAAGAAAGAACGCATCGGTGAGCTCAGCAACACCAAAAGACCCGGAAGACCACGGAAAACAACTGTGGTGGTCTGCAGTTAAAGCATATCTTGTTCGTTTCATTTCAAATCCATTGTGGTGGTGTATAGAGCCAAAAAGATTAGAATTGTGTCGATGTCCCAATATTTATGGACCTGACTGTATGTGTATATGTGTATAAAAAACACCAAACGTGGCTAAACACACCTAAGCATCTGGCCAATGAAATCAATAAATGCCCAAACACCAAATACTGCTAAACTTTGCTAAACTCTCCTAAACTGGTATTAAAAAATGTAGCTTAGGTGAGTTTTTAATGTCGATTTTCTCCTGTGAGGAGAAACAGCAATGTACATGAAGCCTATCATTCAAAGAATGCCTTAAAAGACCCTGTAAGGTGTCAAAAATTATCCAGTGGGCTTTTAAATAATAACTAGTTGCCACTCAGAATTTCACCACAATGGGCCTAAAAAAAAAGCTCAATAGTCCCTAGAACCTGAGTAGAAGATAATGAAGCCAAAAAAAGGGCTCATAAATGACCCTTTGGGCGTCCAAGTGATAGAAGATAGGTAGACCTTGTATTTTCATGAATAAAGGAATGAATGAATGAACAATGATACAAAACAAGGGCCAGTAAATTTAGCAAAAGGAGATACACATTCATTTATTTCTCTCTTATATTATGCAGATTTAACAGACACTCCAGAAATCTCCACTATAGGGACTTTGGTCGCTGGTGAACGGGTGACTCTAACCTGTACAAGTCCTGGAAGATGTGCTGGTGAAGCTCCTAAAATAACCTGGGAAGGAGCGACTGTTAGAAAAGCCATGGTACACCAATACACCATATATAATGGAGATGGGACCAGAACCTACCACTCCAACCTCACATTTAGTCCATCCATTAAAGACAACCTGGTGAGACTACTCTGTAGAGTGACTTTTACAGATAATCTGACTTCTAAAAGTGAAATCGTCGAACTGGAGGTAGAAGGTAACTGGAACTATCATAATGTGTACAGTAAATGGATAAATAGGTCAAGCAAAAAAATGTTTGCTGTATGGTCCCTTTAAAAAGACCCTATCAACATAAGGCCACTTTAAATGTAAAAGCATACCTGTACTAAAAGAGCTTCTATGGTTACCTTTCTGGTGGCCCCATTATTGAAACCTTGCCTCTTCGCTGTTGCTCGTCCATTGGAAGTGTTCTGCACTTCCATTGAAATCTATGGGTACAAGTCGCCTTGAAGTAGTACAGGAAACGTTTCTGAAGTCGGAGAGACTTCAGTATTATACATTAAGACAGCTCTCATTAACTCTAATGGAATTTCTTATGTTCAGCGACTTGGGGTGACTTGAGGTCTGACAAGTCGGATCCCAAGTCGCTGTAGTGTGAACCGGCACTTATGCTGCTAGAATTAGTAAATAGATAGGAAAGTATATCATATTTGCTTGTTTTAAACTTTTATTTTTTTTACATTTCTTCAGTTACTTCCTGGTTTCTATGCCTAGGCAAATAATGTCATACATCCCAGTCTTTAGTAGGGGAGGTGGGGAGGAGGGGTTTTCTCAGCTAAGCACACCCTCCCCTCTTGCATGCCTGAACTAAGAGCAGATGGTTTTCAGGGCGTAAATGCTGCATGAATTATCTGCCCTTACTCAAGATGGCCACGGCCAGAAAAGCTAGGGGGTGTTTTTAAAAATGATTTCTCAACAAAATAGAGCATGGAGACATGAATGGGTGGGTTTGCTTTAAATATAAAGAATGAATTAAATGGCACGTTTGGTTTGTGGTGCTCAGATGAAGTGTAGTTCCATGTTCATTTTTATTTATTTTTTTCACCTTCCTTCAATATTTTGTGTATTTGTTTCTTGTTTTTGGGGTTGTGGATATATCTTTTTCAACATAGCTGTATATTAATAAGTAAAAAAAAAAAAGGTTTCTTAATAAACTTTATGGTTTTCCCACAGATGCCCCACCCAAGCCTACTACAGGTATGTATAGTATGTAAAGGATTCTACTGCCACTACAGATTGGTGCTTAGACGGTGCAAAATCCAGGGCTGACATTCTCAAGATTGCATTCAGGGATGGAACAGGGAGTGGGCAGGAGGGAGTCTGCCCTGGGCGCAGTGGGGACTTTGTGGGTTTCTGCTAGAATAGGTGAATGTGGAGGGGGGGGGTTTGTGCTAGTAAGGGTGATTGAAGGGATTTGTGCTCGGAAGTTCAGCAAACTTTTGTGTGACCGTGTGTATGCAAGGCAAGCTTGAGCGGAATCCCGTCGGAAAAGCCATCATATCTTTTTCCGACGAGAAGTCCGATCGTGTGTATGCGGCATTACAGTTTGGGGGGGCGCCATTTGGCAGCTTCGCCTTGGGCACTAGATGACCTTGTCCAGTGGTGGCTGGGGCTCAATATTTTGGGGGGTGACAAACAAACCTGCCCCCCCTCGTGGGAGGCGGATGGAGGCGATAGGTTCTCCCCCCCTGCGGGAGACAGATGGAGGTGATCAGTTCCCCCCTGCGGGAGACGGACGGCGGCAGCGATCAGTGGCCGTACCTTAGTAGGCCGATGCTGCTCCTGGCTCCAGCTTGCCGAGGGGAGAGCCGGGCCGTTGCTTCTCCTCCCAGCCGAACAGGAAGTGGGTCCTGAGACCCGATTGACCGGGAGTCCTAAGATTCCCTGGCCAATCAGGTCTCAGGATCCGCTTCCTTTTTGTCCATGAGGAGAAGCAGGAAGACATTAGCGAATATTAATTCACTAATGTCACCCAGCTGGGTGGGCTCGGGGTGCAGAGCTTTGCGCCCTGAGCCCACCCATTTTTGAAGACAATTAGAGCCTCAGGCTCTAATCGTGTTTCAGAAAAAAAACCCCCATTGAAATCCATGCGTCCGGCACCCTGTATGTAGATTAAGGAACGTGTGCATGGATTGGGGGGGGGGGGCGTCACCCCTGCAACCCTAATGGATGGGCCACCACTGACCTTGTCCCAGCACTGATTATACTACTACCTAGTGAGTCACTGGCCTGGAGGAAGCATGCAGCCAGGGAAGCCTGAAAAATCTGAATTCTCATTTTGCATGCTTGTACTGCTTTGCTATGGAGGCACTCAGTTGGGGGTAAGGAGCCTGGAGTGGCAGG
Source organism: Aquarana catesbeiana (assembly GCF_042186555.1). Taxonomy (NCBI): domain Eukaryota; kingdom Metazoa; phylum Chordata; class Amphibia; order Anura; family Ranidae; genus Aquarana; species Aquarana catesbeiana. Next base: position 27,235,508 of record NC_133333.1, on the reverse strand, counting down.
GGACGTCCTCTTATGGGGGACCCCAGAAGGGGAGGATCAGGGCTGCTCTGTGCAAAACCATTGCACAGTGCAGGTAAGTATAACTTGTTTGTTATTTTAAAACAAAAAACTGAACCTTTAATATTACTTTAATATTTTGACACACTGCACAACTGCTAAACCTGGAAAGCGGAATTAAGTTTTTTAAAAGGGAAATTGTTAGTACAGAGTCACTACCAGTCTGCTATTCCACTTTCATTTTTCATCATTATTTCAAGATCATTTTTTATCATTTGTTTTTTTCTGAAGATAATATCGGTCAAGCTACAGTAAATTTGCAATCAGTCTTCTCTACAATAAAATTGAACAATAATTTGTTCCTATCTGAATTGCAGACTCACAATTGTTAAAGGGTTATAACATGTTTCATTCATATTTTTTGAATATGAAACTCTTTCATGTGGGGTCTCATTTAGCCTCTTTATATAGTAGTTTTGGATGAACTGTTTGACAGAAAACCCAATGATCCAAATCATATGGTCTCCTACTAATTACCAGATCACTTTCTTTCCGTTGTTAGGACATCCACATCTCTTGCATAGAGCCCAACTCTCCTTCATTTGGAACCAAATTCCTCGGTCCCTCTTAACTGTTCAAATATATAACACCATAGGGCAGTCATGACGAACCTTGGCACTCCAGATGTTTTGGAACTACATTTCCCATGATGCTCAACTACACTACAGAGTGCATGAACATCATGGGAAATGTAGTTTCAAAACATCTGGGGTGCCAAGGTTTGCCATCACTGCCATAGGGTTTCCCCCAAAAATCCTAACAGTCCCGTCTAATCTGGTATGAATTTTAAGAGGGAACCCCATGCAAAAAATCAAGGAAAAAAAATGTCAGGCTCACCCTAAAAATGCACACTAGATCCTTTTCTGAACATGTAGTCTGGTAGGCCAGGAAAGGAGGATAATGATTTCCCCCTCCTGAAGCATACAAGGTCACATGCCCTCAACATGAGTGGAAGGTACCCTACCAGTGGGGATCCCAATGGCAAAGCATCTAGTTCTCATGTTGATGAGGACAAGGGCCTCTTCTTTATAACCCCAGCCTGGTGGTTGTGGGGGCCTGTTGTCAGAAACCATGAAATCAGACCGAGACAGAAGTACAGTTAAATCACACTTGTTTAATAATAAAAGTAAATAGAACAAACGTAGTCAAAACATAGCCAGAGTTTAGGAACCGGAATGGATAGTCAGACAAGCCAAACGTCAGGGAGCTGGAGATGAGCGTAGTACAACAGCAAGCAGGATCTGGAGCCAGAAGGGATGTCAACCAAGCAAGTCTTTCAACAGGAATGCAGGAGAGTGTCTCTGTGATGTTGACTAAGGCGAAGGCAAAGATCCTCTGGGCTGGACAGCTTGAGTAGGCAGGACTGACGAGCAGGATATCATCAACAGCTGAGTAACTGTGGAGAGATAGGAGCTGGAAATTAGCCGACAGCTGAGCGGCCAGCTTAGAGAAGGAAGGGCTGAGCCCAGCCCTGACAGAGGGCTTATTAAGATCTGGAAGCCCCCTGTAACAATAGGGGTGCAACCAGATACTGAATCCCTCCTGGTGAATGAATAAGGGGTCACTAGTCACTGCAAGGTCACCAGCTTGACTGTGCTGTCTGCTAGGGCTGTGTAAATAACTAATTAACAAAAATACTGTATATATAAGTTTTTTTTCTTTTTTCTTTTAGTTTGCTCTTCTATGGATTCTAAATTTATTGCAGGGATTATAGTAGGGAACATCATTATCCTGCTCCTAGCTGGTTTGGGTCTTCTTTTTTTTATAAAGCGACACATGAAGAATGCAGGTAAATGCAATTTAATTTAATGTTCTCAAAGGCCAAATTTTTTCCATCCGCATTCGTTCTTTCCCCTAAGCTACGCTTCTTACCTTTTACATTATAGCTATCCTTGATATATCAGGCACTAAATCTTTATCTGAGTGACTATTCCTATGGGCTGCAATGTTGCTCTTGCTCAATGCTCATTCAAACCTTTTTTTTTAGATTAAAAAAAAAATTTGAATTGTTAGATGATTTTTATAACAATGACTAATATGTTGATGTAATGTGTGATATACTTTTCAGGAAACAGACCTCATGAAAGCAAACCACAAGGAAATGAATCTGCTTATCAGGTATGCTAATTGTAGTTTAACGCACGCTCTACTGAATTTTTTTTTTTCTTCTTTAACTACAGTATATGTATAAATTAGGTTATTTTTATCCAGCTGTGTATAAGGTGGAGTGTACTAAGTCTCTTATTCTGAAACGTACACAATAGTCATGAGCAGCGCCGGGTCAAGGTCATCCAGTGCCCTGGGCAAAGATGCCAATCTGCGCCTCAACCCCATTCATGATGTGCAAGCTTAGGAGAATCCTACGCCCAGCAGTCACTCGCTTGTCAAAATCACTGCCACTATCACTACTCCTGCCAGCCTTGTAACAGAAGGAAGGCGCCCCCATCCCTACACTGAACCATTGCGCCCAGGGCAGCTTCCCCTCTCGCCCACCCCTTTTCCTGGCCCTGGTCATGAGAAAGTAAAAGTTGCTTTTCTTATACGTCTCTGAACTTTTTAGAATTATGTTCTCCTTTTTCCCCTAGGACTTTTCTTATATGTCTTTGAACTTTTTAGAATTATGTTCTCCTTTTTCCACCAGGACTTTTCTTATATGTCTGAACTATTTAGAACTATGTTCTCCTTTTCCCTTAGGACTTTTATACTGCTCCTTATGTTCATAGTATTTTTAGCACATGAAAACATATTTCTTTTCCCGAATTATATACATTTTTGTATTCATACATTTGATTAAATGTTTAATTTACCAATTAATAGAGTCAGGATAAATGCATATATATTATAGCCAATGCTCAACAGAATATTTACATTTTTAATTCTAAATCATTTCATAATTTTTTTTATTTACATTCAATTTTACATTTTTACTAAATAAAAGAGTCAGGTTAAAGAGAGAGCATATTTATTATAGCCAATATCGAACAGAATATTTACATTTTTAAAATGTAATGTAAATATATATTATTTTATCATGTATCATTTACAGCCTGCAAGTTCTGTAGCAGTTATAAACTCTTTGAAGACACTATCTTACTAGTAAATTGGCAGTTAAAGGAGGGATACATCCCCTTCCCTCTTTCTTTCCTAGCAGAGACCGGAATGTCCTAATAATAAGCCTTATGCGACAGCTTGCAGGTAGTGCTTGGCTTTGTTGTTAGAAAGCCCAGTATAATTTATAAAGGGGTACAGATAAACCTTGAAGTAAATATTTATCAATAACATCTGTACATAAATAATATACATTTTTTCTAACTATATAAACATAGAGTATCACTAAGCCCAAACTGTTTTTTTTTTTGATAATGTAGGGAGTGGAAAAAAAATACTATCTATAGTGAGGGAAACCCCCTCTTATGCTGGCCATACACTATACGAATAATCGGCCGAAATTCAGTCACTTAGACAGTTCGTTCGCTTTTTGGCCAGTTAATGGGTACAAAATTTGAGCCGAAAAAACGAAGGACAAGTTTGGAAATTTTCTGCCGAACGAATGATAAATTGAAAGGTTAATGTTTTTCGCGTCCAAACTGTCTGCACTAAGTTTTTTAAAAAAAAATGAACAAAAAATGCATTCATTTATGTCCACTGAGCGATTTATCGGTTATTACATGATGGCACTATCGTTTGCACTCACGGCCGAATGTTGGTTTTTTCGAAAATGGGTTCGGCAAATTTTTCGTATACTGTATGGCCAGCATAAGCCCACGTTCACATCGGGCCGATTTGGCATGCGATTTGACACGTCACATTGCATGCCAAATCAGCAGCTATTGCCGACTTTGCGGCGCTGCACCGATTCCCAAAAGTAGTTCCTGCACTACTTTTGGCGACTTCGGGGGCGATTTCAATAGACGACTGTACAGGAAGCGGCACATATGTCTCTAACATTGCTCTTGAAGTCGGACTGACATGCGGGTATGAAATCGTGCAAGTCCAGCTGAATTTGCACGATTTATAACCCACAGTCAGTGTGAACTTGGGCTTAGACAGTTGTCACTGGAACAGGCGTCCCCATTGGGAGATTTTCCTTCTATTCCTGTTTTGCTGGCAGCTCAAAATTTGGGATTTTCTCTCACTTTTGTGCCCATTGGCAAATAAAGAGAGTGGATCTTCTAGTAGGGTACAGACAGCCAATAAAAACTGACAAGGGCTCTAACTCTTCAGCACTATATCCAACATGGTTTTGTTCCAACATCCAAAGTTCAGGGAGTACAATAGATTGGTATTTGGTTAAAAATGTTGTACTTTGACATACCGCCCTACTCTCTCTTTCTCCCAGTCTCTTTGCATTCAGCCAAATCAAAAATTTGTATTTGTTACATAATTGGTAAGGTTGAATAAAGACAACAGTCCATCCAGTGTAACACACAACTCACACATCTGTTGTATTTTATAATTATTATGTATTTATTTTATTTTTTTATTTTTGCAGGACCTTCATGGACAGAGTATTCACACCTACGAAAAAATTACAATGAAATAATTTAACATTATTGATGTTCATTAAACATGATTTATTTTTTTTAGAACCAGTGCATTTTATGTTCTGAAAACCCAAGTCTGAAGCCTCGTACACACAATCCGATTTTCTGACGGGAAATGTGTGATGAGAGGCTGTTGTCGGTAAATCCGACCATGTATACGCTCCATTGGACAATTGTTGTCGGACTTTCCTCCAACAAATGTTGGCTAGCAGGTTTTTAAATTTTTGACCGACAAATGTCTGTGTCGGATTTTCCGATTGTGTGTACACAAGTCCTTCGGACAAAAGTCCAAAGTACAAACACGCATGCTCGGAAGCAAGAACAAGCCAGAAGCGGTCGGTCTTGTAAACTACCATTCCTAATGGAGAATTAACATTCGTGACGCGGCAAATTATGAAATCTCGACATGCAGTGCACAATTCTCTTCTTCTTTAATGGGATAATAATGAGTCTGCTTTGCTGGTGATACTGATGGAGTTATTGCAAATGGATTTTCAAAGGCTTTTTTTTCTAGTGATATCAAGAATAATATTATTATGCTTTTTTTTTTATTTGGGTAAGGTTCCACAACACCATTATCCTGTAGATTTTAAGATTAAAGATACAACTATGTTGGTGTCCCTTGTCAATTTTACATTGTCTTTTTTAAAATATAACTGCCTACTCCCAAACTGTCATTTGAAGTAAAACACACAGCCAAGTATTATTCTCCACAATTTTTTTTATTGTGCATTAAAAAAAGAAAACAAATAAAATTAGACATGCTATCTGCCAATAGAACTTAACCAAAAAGTGCATTCTATGCATCCAAAAATATAGAAAATATACAAAATCAAATCATTATTATTCAACCAAAAAAATGTCAAAGCAATAACTCCGAGGCCAATAATAAATAACACGTTATCTCCTCCGATTCCGCAACATGTCTGGCCGCTCAGAAACAAACTGAAAAGTGCTAATCAACACTCACCAAACTTCTACTAACAGTAAATTAGCAGAAGAAGCCCAAAGGGTGGCGCTAAAGAGCTGAAAAACAACGTAGTACGTCATTACGTTCGTACAATTGTGTGGCCGTGTGTATGCAAGACAAGTTTAAGCCAACGCCCTTCAGACAAAATTCCACGGTTTTGTTGGTCAACAATCCGATCGTTTGTATGATGCTTTACACCTTACAATTCTGTACCCCGACATGTTATGATTTGTGACTGATATGTAGCGCCTGCCTCCGGAGGGGCCATTGAGAATGTACCCAGATCTCCAACAATAGTACAGAGGTCACCAGTCACACAAGCACAGTCCCACTCACACCGACAATTCAGGCTCAGTCCAGGGGATGCCCCCTTAGTATCCACTGCCATAGAACTCTGATGACAGAGATAGCGGTGCTAATATAGATAGTGTAAAATAATGGGTCAGAGCAGCTTAATGCCTATGACCCTCTACTTATACATAAAAATAATAATAGTGTCATGAAAAATATTATTTTTATCATGAAAAGAAATTTCTTTAACACCCAGTGAAAAGTGTCACTATAAATAATAAATTACAAGAAATGAATGAATAAGTTCAACAGTTGTTTTTCAATCTTCTTGTGTGAAAAATCTTCTACTCTTCCACCACACCACCGTGATAGTGACACCACTCCCTCTGAAGAGCACACTCACCAGATTGTATAGCCTCCCACTCTCGTGTTCGGCAAAACAGCAATTGAACCACACCTGGGTTGCATGTGATGAACCGTGACTCCAATCAAGCCAGCTCCATATGTGAAAAAATGAATAAAGTGCTCCACATAGCGTGATACCATTTTGACAGATTTATTAAAATCACTTCAAACACACGTCAATGGTTACACTCACTTTTAAACTGAAACATAAAAGCCTTTAAAAAAATCCACAGCAAGCAACAGGATCAGTGATCCAACGGTGCACCGCGGTCACAGCGGACCTGAAGTGTAAACTGATGTATCTCTCACCCAACCTTCTAAGGCCCAGCCATCCGATCGGTGTAGTCCTCCTCAGACAGCGGCATCTAATGTCAGTGCGATGGCATGCCGTGTAACCATGCCCAAGACATGTTTCGTCGAAAAGACTTCAGGGTCCAGTGTACCCGGTGTCTGGCAATCGTCCATTCTGACAGATTGTATCGCTGCTTTACCAGTCAGGGGATTTGAAATCCCCGCTGCTTTCTCTCCTCTTCGCCCGCAGTGACAGGATGGGCATCGCGGGTTCTGATTGGTCGGCACCACCCATGCGATAGAGCCAACCAATTAGAATGCTTCCAAACATACCTCCTGACGAGGTACATTTAGGAGATTAAGCTGAGGGGATTTCTAGGCCCCGGACCGGTGAGGAGGCTATGCGAGGTCTCCTAGCGGGTGATCACCGGGCTCCAGGTCAGCGGGACCGGGGGGGATGAGGAGGGGGTCCTGTGTAAGTTCCAATTTTTCTGTAAAGGTGAACTTACCCTTTAAGAGAAGGGGAGGGGGTGTGTCTGACCATGCCTGTCACATTACAGAACACAGTGCTTATTTAAATGAAAATTCATATTTAAAAACACCTTGCATAGCTGTTGTAACATGGAAGTGGGAATACAAACTAAGAAAATTAAAGTTGGTGAAAGGTCTCTCTGATTACAAATGTAAGCACTAATTGGCACTGATTGGCAGGACTGATTGCTGCTGATAAGCAGCACTAATTGGCACTGATAGGCAGCACTGATGGGCACTGATTGGCAGCACTGATGGGCACTGACAGGAGAGAGGGGAGTTTCACATGCAGCAGATAATGAGGCTTATAAGAGCCGCTCAGTATGTGAAACTGTCAGGTAATGTAACTGCTTGCAGGGAGAAGAATAGCTGTCAACTCAGCGGCGATGTCGGGTATGGGAGGGGCCGAGCAGCTATCAAACACCAGCCAATGATTGGGCTTCTTAAGAAAAAGGGTGGAGCCATATAAACGTAGTGGCTTGCCCAGACCCCATCCCCTTGGCCTGTGTTTGATAGCTGTTTGGTCCCTCCCACCCCCGACATCACCACTGATTTTTGACAGCTGGTCTTTCTCCCTGCAAGCAGTTTTGCACACAATGAGCGGCTCTTGCAAGCCTCACCATCAGCTGAATCCTTGGATGCGGGCCTGCAGCATTTCAGAGCAGCTATGCAGACAGCCCCCTGGTGGGGTGAGGGGGGTAAGATACTGTGATAGTAGTGGGGTGCCGGCAAGGAGGGGAGAGATGACAGCCAACAACACAGCCGCCTCTCCTCCGGGTATCTCACTATCCTCAGTGCCAAAGATTGAGATCTTGGGAGACAGATGGCATTTGGCTACACTAACATGCACGGGGTGATTAGAGCATGCCCAGGCACACCCAGCACACCCCGTGCGCATGCCTATGACTGCTGCATTTACTCCCAGGACCCTGTCCACACTGTGTGCAGGAAAAGGGTTCCCTAGAGATGTAGTTCTGGGGGTGCACCCATTGTCCTTTAAAAGAACCTGACCTCTCAGCAGCTGCCCATGTAGACATTTTATAAACTTGTTGATGATGTCACATGGGTGATAAAAGCTGTTTCTCACTACAGGAACAAGGTAAAAGAAATACCTTGTAAATAATACTAGGGCATGCTTTAAGGGAAGAGATGGAAGTTTAGGTAATACCTGGATATATAATTTAACTAGACTTCAACGATACAAAATCCATTATAATATAGCACGTCTGCAGAGGGTTTCAATGCCAAAGTCATACTGGGTCCTCCACTAAAAAACACATATTTTATTTATATATATATATATTAATATATAAATATAAATATATATATATATATATATATATATATATATATATATATATATATATATATATATATATATATATATATATATATTATATATATATATATATATATATATATATATATATATATATATATATATATATATATATATATATATATATATATATAAAACACTTTAGGGTCTATGTTTAAAACATGCTGTCTTGATATCTTAAACATTTGCACATGCACAACAATTAATTGCTGTATGTATGTTTTGTAATATGATAATTTCTTTTGATTGTCAGCTCCATCTACTGGCCATACTGCGGTACTTTTTATTTTTTGGTTGAGGTATTTCAGGAAAATACCACATTATGGCCATTAGATAAGGCTTGCATAAAAAAAGATATAATACCATTATATATACCACATTAGGGTCTATGTATAAAATGTATTAAAAAAAATCACCGTGCAGATACCTTAAACATTTGCACCAACATAATAAATGGTCACCATATTTTTTTATAATAAAATTATTCCCTATCATCTTCAGCTCCATCTACTGTAGTGCCTTTTTTTTTTATGATTGCGGTATTTAATAAAATACTGAATTATGGCCACTAGATGGAGCTGACAACCATAGGAGGTAATCATACTATAAAAATGACAGCGATCATTTTCTGTGCCTCTGCAAATGCTTAAGACATCCTCTTGGCAAATTTTTGATACATAGGGGTCAATTCACTAATGATTACTGCATGCGATAATATGGTCACATGACTCAATTGCATATATTATCACATGCGGTAAAACAAATGTCCAATTCACACAAAAAAAATAACGATTATGCGGTATTTAACACAAAATGAAAAATGGGCCAGTGCATATCGCAAAATATCTGTTTTTTTTTTTTTCATAATTTTTAATTGCATGTTTTATTTATATTCAGCTGTCAGCTAGTTAATATTCACTTGCATGTATTGCTCAAATAAGGGATTAATAACAGTTGCAAATGTTTTGTTAAAACAAATAATTTTCATAACTGTTAGCTATGAAAGAACTATTGGTTTGAAGAAATGGAGATGTGTTTTGTTTTATAACTATACTGTTCAGCCAATTGTTTTATGTTGACCAAGATGGGCAACTTAGTGCCTCTGCACATCCAGTATGCATTAAAAATACAGTAAGGTTCAGAATAGCATTCCCTACTTTTTACTATTATTCCCTACCCACCTTAAGCAATTAAGCCCACCTTAATTCGAAACTGTAGGAAGATGTCACCCTAGATCCTTTCAGGACAGGAAGTGATGGGAAGTTTCTCCAATAGGGGCATGCAAAAAAAACCAAAAAACAACAAAACAAAAACAAATTTTCAGCACAGCAGAAGGGTTAGGACTTCTAAATATGTTTCTATAATTGTCCATGACTTTCTGTCCCAGTGGTGCTCTCGCCCCAAGAGATATCTCCCCGTCAGAGTCATAGACCAAATAAATCTAGGGAAATCAATTATCCACATAAAGAATTGTTAGGCTCTAAAAATTCAATGCTATAAGCAAACATAGCATTTAAAAAAAAAAAAAAAATCCTGATTAACTTCCAGAGTTACTATGGTAACACTGTATTGGTCTGGTCACGGTATGTAATAATACATGTAAAAAAAAATAAAAAATAAGAAATATTGGAAAAAAATATTATTATTTTGTTTACATGATGTCACCAGTCAGTGTCCCTGGTCATCGTCACACCAGTTATATGATGATATGATGATGCTGTACTGCACTGGTGACAGTATGTCAAAAAAGGCTCCATAGCCTCTTACTAATCAGACTGTCTAGATTCCAAAAAGGTCAATTGGGGGGGGGGGATGTATTTGTAGTGTCCTGGCGTTTTTTGGGTCTCAAGAAATAAGATAGGCCACCAGTATATCAGGATTGATCGATTTTCAGATATATACCATAGTTTGTGGACTCTATATCTTTTCTACAGACTAAATAACATACACAGATTTGGGTTATTTTCTTTTTTTTTTTTTTTTTTATTTATAACAGGCAAGGGGGCCCACATGGGCCGACATACAAATAGTAAACATCAACACGTTATCAGTCATAGCGTTGAGCACAACCATATGACTCAGCATACGTATAAGATTGTGTGTCCTGTCTGTTAACATCTGGCGTCTCTCCGCTTTGGTAACAAATAGAATATAGAACAAAAGAGAATATAACCAGAAAAAGGGATATTCTACGTATTCTTTATGATATAGTGTGTTAAGCGTTGCAGTCCATCGGGCTCCCTCCCTACCATTATTACATTAGAGTCCTAAGATTAGGAAGAGAGGAAGAGCGAGAGTAGGAGTAGAGAGGTAGAGGGTAGGGTGTGGGGGAGGGGGTGGGGGGGGGGGAATGGACACGTACTCCGCGATCACGGAGTATTCAATGAATTCTCCGAGGCATGACTGTAAACACAGTTGAATTGTGACACAGATGTGTGTCTCATTAAGTAAATTACCATGTGGTTGATTAGTGGGTTTTTCAGGTTTCCAGCAGGGTTTGGCCCTCGCTAGAATAAATGAACATATTCCACAACTGCCATGTCTTAGAGAATTTTTCCTGTCTGTTTTGAGCGGTGTGTATAAGGTCTTCCATTCTTTTGATTTCTTCTACTTTTTTGATCCATAAGCCTAAAGTTGGGGGTGTCGGGGATTTCCAGTGGAGCGGTATGCAGGCTTTAGCTGCGTCCAGAAGATGACGGAGCACAGACTTTTTATATATTTTGGTGGGTATATTGGATGCATGTAAGAGAAAAAATGCCGGGTCATTAGTAATGGGGTACAGGGCTACACTCATGGCTGGGACGTTGCAACATACTAAAGATGTCCATACTACCAAAATTCCTTTACCTTATGCAGGCTCTACCTGTCGCGATACCTTCGGCCTACTTCAGGAAAGTACAATCGATTTTTACCACATTTGTCTGGGCTAAACAAAGACCACGACTTTCCAACAAAATATTAGTCCTCCCCAAACAATATGGCGGACTAGCACTCCCTGATGTGCGCACATACTATCAGGCAATACACCTAGGAAGGTTAGTAGATTGGATTTGGACTCAGATAGAACAGAAACAAAGTATAGTTCCGCTCCGGAGAGCCCCCTGGTGCTGCCCAGCTCTTCCGATAGAGATTAAGAAGCACCCTCTAATAGGAAACACCATACAGGTCTGTGCTCGTCTTCTGCCCCGTGCATCCCTGTCCTCACCAAACTCTCCCTTGTACCCAGTATTGGGAAACCCCTTATTTGCGTCAGGCTTACAAGATGCAGTCTTTGAGAGACTGGCTGGGGAGGGTTTTCACCAAGCCTCCCACTTTAGCATTGGGGGGCGGTGGAGGACGAGTGCAGAACTTGATGCACCTACAGACCTTTACCACCTAGATTTCCTGAGGGCTCTCCAATTGAGCCATTTCCTCAAATCCATTCAGCCTCCCTCAAATGCCTTACCACCTACCATATTTGAGGACCTGTGCTCGACACCGGGGGTATTACAGCATACACTCTCTCTGACATATACCTTACTGAACACTTCCACACCAGACTTCGTACCACCAGGCCTACTTAAATGGGAGAAAGAACTAAACTGTAGCTTTAACAGTACCAAAAGACAGCAAATTATTAGATTCACGCACAAATCTTCGATATGCGCCAAGACTCAAGAAACGAACTACAAAATTTTATCACATTGGTATAGAACCCCAGCACTCTTACACAAATACTTCCCAACGACACCTGAACTCTGTTGGAGATGCCAAGCAGAAAAGGGGACACTATTATACATATTCTGGTCGTGCCCTAAACTGACGAACTTCTGGCATACAATACGGACGACAATACAGAAATTTACAGACTATAGATTTGGGTTATTTTCACCAAAGAAATGCGGCAGAATACAGTTTGGCCTACATTTATGAAGAAAGATTATTTATTTGTGTTGCTAGTTGTGATTGGTCACAGTGATCACATGGTACAGACAGGGCCAATCACAGCTTATCTGTACCATGTGATTAGCTATGGCCAATCACAGCTGATCGATTTCATTCAATAAAATGCTTGCTTATAGCAATGAAATTCACTGCTATAAGTAATCATAATGTGTAAAAAAAAAGATTACTTCCCCAGAGTAGTACAGTGTTACTATAGTAACACTGTATTTCTCTGGTCACAGTGTGTGAGAAAAAAAAATCGTAAAAAAATAATAATATTATTTTTTACATTTTTTTTTTATTTATTTACATATTGTCACCAGTCAGTGTCCCCAGTCACTGCCATACCAGTTATATGATTTTTTTTCCCCCAAATATGTGACAAAAAAATTTCAAAAAAAGCGCCACTCCTCTTATTAAATACCTCAGACTGTCTACTTTCCAAAAAGGTCATTTGGGGTGTTTTTGTACTGTCCTGGTGTTTTCGGACCTCAAGAAATGAGATAAGCCGTCAGTACATAAGGACTGATCAATTTTCAGATATATATACCATAGTTTCTGGAGTCTATAACTTTCCTACAGGCTAAATAATATACACTGATTTGTGCTATTTTCACCAAAGAAATGTAGCAGAATACATTTTGACCTAAATTCATAAAGAAAGATTATTTATTTGCAGAATTGTATAACAGAAATGAAGAAAAACACATTTCAGCTGAATGCTGAAAATTGGCCTCGGCAGGAAGGGGGTGAAAGTACCCGGTCAGGGGCGTCGGGAGGGGGTGGCTAGGGGGGCTGAAGCCCCGAACTGGTCCCCGAAAATCCCCGAGTGTCAAGAAGGCACCGTTTAATTGTTAGCCCCGAGCGCCGCCGGCCGCTGACGAGCGGGGACCGATCTGATCCGAGTGCGGCCGAGTGTGGCCGAATGACATACAGGTCCCGCCTTCTGGAGCTATGATGGACATCCCACTGGTCCAATGCTGGGACCGCGGGACGTGTGACGTCCATCATAGGCGCTGCACGCTCCAGAAGGCGGGAATTACAATCCGCCGCGCCACATCACTGAGATCCCCGCTCCCCGCGCTCAGATAGATCAGGGCAGCGGAGGAGCGATCTGGCGAGATGTGCCACTGCCAGTGACTGCACCGATTATTGTAGAGGAGGCGGGGATGAGGATAACCTGAAGAGGAGCTGTGCTGGGGGCGGATGGCAGAGTGAAGAGCTCCAGATCTCGGTGTGTCTGATCATGGGCACCGGAGTGTGCAGCAGGAGGCACAAGAGTCTTCTCCATACCGCCTTGTGCCTGCTGGCCGTGCTGGGACTGGGAGGCAGGCTCTACTTTGTATATCTACGTGCAGGACAAAGCCTGGAGCTCCAAGGTCCAGGCGATGAAATTCAAGCAGTCTCCTCTCCTCTGGCTGCCTGCTGTGCCACATGATGAGTGGGCTGCACACCTCACACTACAGCTGAACTGAACTGCAGGACACCTGGACACATGAAGTCTGTCTCCTGGTCAGGTAGGTGAGGTCAGTGTATGTATGTCACGGTATGTTAGGTAGGTCAGTGTATGTCAGGTCAGTGTATGTTAGGTAGGTCAGTGTATGTTAGGTAGGTGTATGTATGTATGTCAGGTCAGTGTATGTTAGGTAGGTGTATGTATGTATGTCAGGTCAGTGTATGTATGTCAGGTCAGTGTATGTTAGGTAGGTGTATGTATGTCAGGTCAGTGTATGTCAGGTCAGTGTATGTTAGGTAGGTGTATGTATGTATGTATGTATGTATGTCAGGTCAGTGTATGTTAGGTAGGTGTATGTATGTATGTCAGGTCAGTGTATGTATGTCAGGTCAGTGTATGTTAGGTAGGTGTATGTATGTATGTCAGGTCAGTGTATGTTAGGTAGGTGTATGTATGTATGTATGTCAGGTCAGTGTATGTTAGGTAGGTGTATGTATGTATGTATGTCAGGTCAGTGTATGTATGTCAGGTCAGTGTATGTTAGGTAGGTGTATGTATGTCAGGTCAGTGTATGTCAGGTCAGTGTATGTTAGGTAGGTGTATGTATGTATGTATGTATGTATGTCAGGTCAGTGTATGTTAGGTAGGTGTATGTATGTATGTATGTATGTCAGGTCAGTGTATGTTAGGTAGGTGTATGTATGTATGTCAGGTCAGTGTATGTATGTCAGGTCAGTGTATGTATGTCAGGTCAGTGTATGTTAGGTAGGTGTATGTATGTCAGGTCAGTGTATGTATGTCAGGTCAGTGTATGTTAGGTAGGTGTATGTATGTCAGGTCAGTGTATGTATGTCAGGTCAGTGTATGTATGTCAGGTCAGTGTATGTATGTCAGGTCAGTGTATGTTAGGTAGGTGTATGTATGTATGTCAGGTCAGTGTATGTATGTCAGGTCAGTGTATGTTAGGTAGGTGTATGTATGTCAGGTCAGTGTATGTCAGGTCAGTGTATGTTAGGTAGGTGTATGTATGTATGTATGTCAGGTCAGTGTATGTTAGGTAGGTGTATGTATGTATGTATGTCAGGTCAGTGTATGTTAGGTAGGTGTATGTATGTATGTATGTCAGGTCAGTGTATGTTAGGTAGGTGTATGTATGTATGTCAGGTCAGTGTATGTATGTCAGGTCAGTGTATGTTAGGTAGGTGTATGTATGTATGTATGTATGTCAGGTCAGTGTATGTTAGGTAGGTGTATGTATGTCAGGTCAGTGTATGTTAGGTAGGTGTATGTATGTATGTATGTATGTATGTCAGGTCAGTGTATGTTAGTTAGGTCAGTGTGTCAGGTAGCTGAGATTAGTGGTCAAAATTGATGGGCACTGCTAAGCCCCAGGCAGCAACCAGCAAGTAAGCTTACCCCCCACCACACAACCCCAGCGCTCAGCCAAAAAACCCCGTGCCATGACCACTCACGACCCCCCCCCCCCCCCATCGGTGCCAACATTGGACTTCGGGCTGAAGCCCCTGGTCTTTTTGCCACCTAGCAACGCCCCTGTACCCGGTATTGAAGTGGTTAACGGATGGGCTGATGTGAATGTACAATATATAAAGTGCTGTGTAAATTGTTAGTGCTATATAATTATCTGTAACAATAATCTGTATGATTGATTGCATGTATCCATTGTAATAGTGGCGGCCCGTTGCCCCCCAATGCGATCGGCCCCTAATCTACATGCAGGGTGCCGGACGCATGGATTCCAATGTTTTTTTAAACTTTTTTAAGAAGCACATGATTAAAGACAGAGGCTCTAATTGGCTTTGAAAAGGCGTGGCCTCAGGGCGCAGGGCACTGCCCCCTAAGCCCACCCAGTTGTGTGACAATAGCGAATTAATATTCACTATTGTCTTCCTGATTCTCCTCTCGGCTAATCAAGAAGCGGGTCCTGAGACCCGATTGGGAGGAGAGGAGAAGGAGAGGAGAAGCGATCGTATTGGCCGCTGAGGAGGAGATGTTGAGGAAGCCGATGTGAAGCCGATGAGGAGGAAGCGCTGCCTGTGACCTAGATGGGGTAAGTGTGGGGCCTTGGGTGGGCTTACAATTGAGCGACGAGGAGGGGGATGCATGACTGGCCGACCGACCAACCTACTGACTGGGGGGGGCATTTCGTTGTGCTGCCCCCCAAGAATGGAGCACCAGCCGCCACTGCTTTGTAGAGCAATCAGTTGTGACTGTCTGGGATTGCTAAAGACATAGACAGTCACTCGGTCGGGCCCCTAGCTGTCACATGGGGGACACTCAGGTTTATGGCTAACCTTTGGCACAGGTTTAGCTGCCTAGATCAAAATTTTAATATGCATTACAGGCAAGCAGTTGCGTCGCCCAAGGGCTGACACCCAGGGCCGGCCGCCGGTTTGCCTCCACCACTCACTAACACAGGAGAGCGGAGCAAGGAGCAGGAGGCAGAATGAGAGCGAGAAACAGCAGCACTGAATAGACAGAGGGAGCTTCCAAGTTAACCAGCTTTCCAAGTTAACCATCATTCTGCCTCCTGCTCCGCTTTTCTGTATCTTCCGCTCTGCGTGCCTGAATAAGGTAGGAAGGGGCAGAGTTGCGGGGGTAGGGGCTGTGTCATTTTAATCATTCCAGAGGTGTGGGGGCTGTGTAATGTAAAGGGGTCTAGAGGTTTGGGGGCTGTGTAATGTAAAGGGGTCCAGAGGTGCGGGGGCTGTGTAATGTAAAAGGGTCCAGAGCCATAGGGGCTGTGTAATATAAAGGGGTCCAGAGGTGCAGGGCTGTGTAATATAAAGGGGTCCAGAGGTGCGGGGGCTGTGTAATGTAAAAGGGTCCAGAGGTGCGAGGCTGTGCAATATAAAGGGGTCCAGAGGTTTGGGGGCTCTGTAATGTAAAGGGATCCAGGGGTGCGGGGGCTGTGTAATGTAAAGGGGTCCAGAGGTGCGGGGCTGTGTAATGTAAACGGGTCCAGAGGTTTGGGGGCTCTGTAATGTAAAGGGGTCCAGAGGTACGGGGCTGTGTAATGTAAAGGGGTCCCGAGGTGCGGGGCTGTGTGATGTGAAGGGGTCCAGAGTCATGGGGCTGTGTAATGTGAAGGGGTCCAGAGGTGCGGGGGGCTGTGTAATGTAAAGAGGTCCAGAGGTACGGGGGCTGTGTAATGTAAAGGGGTCCAGAAGTACGGGGGCTGTGTAATGTAAAGGGGCCCAGAGGTACGGGGCTGTGTAATGTAAAGGGATCCAGAGGTAAGGGGGATGTGCAATGTAAAGGGGTCTAGAGGTACGGGGCTGTGTAATGTAAAGGGATCCAGAGGTACGGGGCTGTGTAATGTAAAGGGGTCCAGTGGTGCGGTGCTGTGTAATGTAAACATTTTACCCGCAGTTAAAGCTGCAGTCCTATAGATTTCTATTAGGCAGCATTTTCTGAAAGTGCACCAAAAGTCCTGCATACTGCATTTTTGGCGCACTTTCAGAAAACAAGAAAATCATTTTTTTTGGGGGGGGGGGACACTATTTTTTACTGCAACAGGTGACACCAGCCCTGGTGACGCCACTGCAGCTAAGTATGGTGAAATTTCTCTTTGGTAGGTATGATGCAATACATTATTAAAATATTACATACTGGAAAGGATGTTACAAAGTAATGATTAAGAAATAAAAGTATGGAGTAATGTTGACAGTTACAGTGCCGGACATACAAAAACAGAATTCGGATAATCTATTAAACATTAGCAGCTCAGGATTTCAGCTGGATAGCCATACCATAAAGGAAGGCAAGATTTTTTTTTCAACTACAACCTCCAATCTGTCACAATCCAGGTACAAAATATTGAATTCTCAGTTGTATTTATACTTTTTCATAGTATTGCCAGAACTGAGCCAGTGCTTGTCAGTTGTAAGACTTACGTGTACTAGAAGGCAATATTCTGCATGGATTTTCTGGGTGTGAGCACACATAGTTATAACATGTATTGTGGTGCAATTGGTTAAAAAAAAAGGTGAAGGTGTAGGTCCTGCTTTAGTCACTTTGCGGTGTGTTGGCAGCCCATCCGAAACACTGTATCTTAACATAAGTATGTTGACACATCACAATGCAACTGCAATATGTACATAGTTTTTGGGACTATTTGTAGTGTATACATAAGACATGCTCAGTAAACAGATAGATGAAACATATGCTTTTTTTATTCTGGTTTACATGTTCTACTGAATATGTTATTTCACAGGTATCATGATTTCCATTCTGTATGAGCTCAGAGTCAAGATGAAGCTGCATAAAGGCTATAGAGTGGGGATGCTTCTCATGTTATTCCCACTACTCCTGCCTTGGAAGGGTAAGTCTGATTTCCATCAGCAAGGGCAAATGATTTATGAAAAAAGGTTGTTTTAATGTCTAACCATTTGCACAGCTGTTGGAAATAATCCCCATTATGTGACTAATATGTTTATTTCCTATAATCATCAGCACCATCTAGAGACCACAATGTGGTATTTTCCTGCAATACCTCACTCGTGAAAGTACTATATTATGGCCACCAGATGGAGCTGATGATCATAGGAAATAAACATAATAAACACAATACAGAGATTATTTGCGATCACTTTGCCAATGCTTAGACTTACATTAACAATTTTTTTTCTTATAAGTAGACCCCAAAAAAATTACAATAAGCACTAGACATGTGCATGACAAAAAATGAGTTTTGTTTCGTTTAGGATTCATTAATCTAGTTATTTCATTTCTCTTACCTGCATAACCATTATACCACGCCTCTGAAGAGTGATCCACTGATCATGTTACCTTAGCAATCTTGCTTTACATTATCATTATTATCATCAGTGTATGAGTGGTGAATGGTGTTTGCTTGTGGTATGCTCAGCCATGGCTCCCCTTTGTTTTTAGACGACAACGTTGTCATTTTAACTTTTTTGGGCCTATGTTAGTCACTTACCATAGCCCTGCCTTTTTTCATGGATTGTTACTTATATTTTTGTGTGGTGTTTTTTCTACTTGTTTAATAAATTTTGGCTTATTTTCTCCAGACAGTGCCTGAGGGGTTTTTTGTCCTCTTAAGAGAATTTTTTTCTCTTTGTTTTCCTTGTATGCTCCAGGACATCCCTTACGGGTATCCCGCATTTTTCATGCAGTTGATTGCCTGACACAAGCCTGTTGCTGATAAATATTTAATTTACGATGGTTGATCCGGGCTAACCTTACCTTTTTTTTGCCTTTTTGTTATTTCATTTCGTTAAATTTGGTTGATTCGTTCAATCCGTATCCGGAATTCGTATTCGGAATTCAAATTCGAAATGCGTATTCGGAATTCGAATTTGGAATTCTTATTCTGTATTTTTTGAATTTTCTCGATTTGATTGTAGCCGAATTTTCTCCAAATTCACCGATTTCTTTCGATTCAAACTGTTCGAATCGATACATTTTGAATTGGTTGGAACGAAAACTTTCGATTTTTTTTCGATTCGAATTTGGGAAAGTGAACTAACAAAAGAAAAATCTTCATCAAATGTTTACAATGACTCTTTATACCACCTTTGGCTTAACCAAAATAGTATTATTTCGAAATGGTACTCTAATAACACACACAGGGATTGATTTACTAAAACTGGAGAGTGCAAAATCTGGTACAACTGTACATGGTAGCCAATCAGCTTCTAACTTCAGCTTGTTCAATTAAGCTCTGACAAAAACCATGGAAGCTGATTGGTTTCTATGCAGAGCTGCACCAAATTTTGCACTCTCCAGGTTTAGTAAATCAACCCCATAGTCTTTTATTTCAGCAATATGTGTACAGTTAGAATTCGACTGGAGTTCGATGTAAATTTGGATTTGAATTTCAGTCCGAATTTCCGAAATTCGGATAAATTTTGTTTCGTTATTCGAATCGTCTGGTAAAATGTGTTTATATTGTAATTCAGGTATTCGGATATATCCGACTCTCAGAATAATGAAAAATTTGTCCGAATATTAATTCGTAACGAAACGAACTGCACATGTTGTCAGAAACCATGAAATCAGGCCAAGACAGAAGTACAGTAAAATCACACTTGTTTAATAATAAAAGTAAAAAGAACAAATGTAGTCAAAACATAGTCAACGTTCAGTAACCGGAACGGATAGTCAGACAAGCCAAACATCAGGGATCAATGTAGTGGAACAGCAAGCAGGATGTGGAGCCAGAAGGGATGTCAGCAAAGCAAGTCTTGAACAGGTTCGCAGGAGATAGTTTCTGTGATGTTGACCAAGGCGAAGGCAGAGCTCCTCTGGACTGGACAGCTTAAGTAGGCAGGATTGACAAGCAGGATATCATCAACAGCTGAGTAACTGTGGAGAGTGATGGGAGCTGGCAATTAGCCCACAGCTGAGCGGCCAGCTCAGAGAAGGAAGGGCTGAGCCCAGCCCTGACACATGTCTAATAAGTACACTGTGATCACTAAGCAGTTATAAGGGTTGGTGTGTAAGTAAAACCTCCAATGGCAGTGGAATGACTTAAAGAGGAAGTCCACTAACCATTCTTTTTTTTTTCAGCCATTCATACACTTTCATAGTCACAATATTACACTCACTTGTTAGCTGTAATATCTCCCCCCATGTCCGGTTTGGCATAAAAAACAAAGTTATAATAATTAATGATGGCCGGTTCCATCTTGCTTGTGGGCTTGTGAAGCCCACAAGCATTTATTTCCTGGATGCAGTGAATGCTGAGCTCCCAGCATTCACCGCTCGTTCCCGCACATGCTCAGTGTTGACAGGGGAAGCGCCGTAAGCTTCCATCACAACGGGCGGAATCGTTGGAAGCTCCCGCCCCATTGTGATGGCAACAAAAACAAACACAGATGATGCAAAGCTCAGTACGGGGAGTCACGCGTCACTTCCTGTTTTACAATCTCTCTCGTCGGCGATCCTCACTGACTCCTGGGAATGCAGACACTTTGCTCCCAGGAGACAGTGCGCCGCCGGGGAAAACGTATAGACACACCTACTCCCGCGGGGGTGACAAGCAGGAAGTGCCACTAAAAAGACCGATAATAAGGTAAATACAGCACCAAAAAAAAAATGTTTTTGTTCATTGACACATCTGTGCAATGCACTAATGGGGTTAAGCTTAAGTGAGTAATTTGTGTGGACCTCTGCTTTAACCGTACAGCAAACTGAGCATCCAATATTGAGTGAGTACTTAAAGCAGAATTCAATCCTCCAACCTTTTATAACAATGATGGAGAACCTTGGCACCCCAGATGTTTTGGAACTGCATTTCCCATGATGCTCAACTTCACTGCAGAGTGCATGAGCATCATGGGAAATGTAGTTCCAAAACATCTGGGGTGCCAAGGTTCTCCATCACTACTTTATAGCCATGGAAGCTGTCATCTTAGCCTCTGTTTGACGTGCAGTGGCCATGATGCAGCTCAGTTATTATACCAGCCATTTGTTGTTGGCTTGACAGTTTGGTGGAGAACCCAAGCCGTTATCATTCATGGATTGCCTTGAATGTAACTGTTTTGGAAAACAGTTAAATCAATGGGTTTAGTTCAACCTTAAGAACTAAAGAACCTTAAGTCAAATTGAGCTTTTAGTATAAATCAGCTAATCGTATTCAAGGAGCATTACAACAAAAGTTGTGCAAAGTCTTACAGTTTGTGTTCTTTAACCCCTGCACACCTAAGGGTAAAACAAATCTAAATGCCGAAACACAATTTTCCAATTTTGACATGTGTTAGTAAAACCGTACATATCATCACAACTACTTTGTGCATCCAGGTGGATTATACCACATATTTTTTCAGGACAAATTGGGCTTTCATTTGATATTAAATAGTTGTGGATATCTCCTGATTTTTTTTTTATAATTAAACAAAAACTGGCCCAAAATAGTAAAAAAAAAATCATCTATATATTTAAACGTAGCTGTATATTTCTTGTTACTACCATAACCTACTAACAAAGAACAACCCAATAAATTCTCCTGACGATGGCAGCCATACCACATATGTGTATGTTAGTTGTTGTTTGTACCTGTAGCGCAGGCCAGAAACAATAGTGAGCATTTTGCTTTTTTTTTTTTTTTTGTCCTACCTAAAACACACTGACACTAAATGACACTGATGCTAATTAAAATAACGTTTTTTATTTTTATTATTTATTTATTTAAAAAAAAATGTACAAACATTTTTTTATCCTTTCTGCAAGGAACGAGAAAGATACATTGTATCCGTCTTCTACAGTTACAGGAAGAGGAAAAAATACAGGGGCGGGCTTCACAGTGATCCGCAACAATTAGGTGACCCAGAATTGGGAGATCCGCGGTCCTGATCGTTAGTACGGGGCCCGGGGCTCTCGGTGAGACCCTGGTCTCTGTGCTGGGAGCACACTGTGCGGCGTGCTCCCAGCACAGAGGGAGAAACACATACATATATGCGGCCCCATGTAAAATAGCCCAGTGCACTGAGACTGCATAAATGTGTTACGTCGGTTGGACTTGATGGTCTTTTTTTGATCTCACCTACTATGTAACTATGTCGGTGTGAAGGGGTTAAAAAGAAGCCACAGCCTGAGTAGAAAAGCCTGCCCCTGCATGCATGTTGTACAGAAGGACCTTTGCTTTCTTTTTAAAAGTAGTGTTATGGCCCTACTGATTTAGAACAAGAGCTCTCCAATCATAAATATTTATCCCTCTGATCTGCCTTCCCACTGAATTAACAAAAAGATATTTTTTCCTGGAGAACCTCTAAAAAAATTATTTTTACTGCCTTTGAGTGAAACAGGTAGATTCAGTATTTGTAGTACAAAAAACAATATTCCTGTCCATTACTCGATAAGGATCTATGAGACCTATTTTTCGGAGAGTTGGGACATTTTAACAATCTTGGAAGTAGACGTGGTTTGAATAGGTGGCTTTCTTAAAAAAAAAAAAAAATAATTTTGTTACATGTGCCAACATGCTGGTCGATAAATATTCATGCAATGGTTATCTTTACAGGAATGAAGTGTCAGTCTTCCAATAAGAATACAATACGAGTACGTCAATCTGCTACAGTCCAGGAGGGTTTATGTATCACCATACCTTGTGGTTTTACCGCTAACTATAAAAGTACCTTCAGAAATGCCACAGGACTTTGGATCACAAATAAAAATGTTACCGTGGCCTCTAGCAATCCATCCTATACCAGAAGAAAACCAAACTTCTTAATAACGGGAAACCCAAATAATGGAAACTGCACTCTGACCATAACTGGTGCCAAGAAAGAAGATTCTGGTAGTTATTTTTTCAGATTTAAAGAGCCTTCAGCAAGCCAAGTGGACTATAACTCCTCTGTATCAGTACAGGTGACAGGTATGTTTAATTATTACTCATATCTGTTAAGAAAGTTACAGCAGAAGGACAATTGTTGGGTAGTTTTTTTGTCCTATATTGCTGCACTGCTGCAGATTTTATTGTTAAATGTGAAGAAAAATATGACATACTTTGGATTACGAGCATAATTAGTTCAAGAAGAATGCTTGTAATCCAAAGCACTCGTACAGTATATCAAAGCGAGTTTCCCCATAGGAAATAATGGAAACTCAGATAATCCGTTCCACAGCCACTGCTTGTCTATGCAGTACCGAATGTGGCCAGTGGTGTGGGGGCGCCAGAGGAGACACTCAGAGACCACTCGGAGATGCTCAGAGACACAAATGTTTCCGAGCGTCTCCGAGCATCTCCAAGTGTCTCAGATCGTCACTGGAGCCACAGCACCTCTGACCAAATTCGGCACGGCACACCCCAGCGGCTTAAATCCTACCCATCTTGCGAGACAACGCTCGCAAAGCGAGTCAGGATTTGAAAAAAAAAATAGCTTGTATTGCGAAACGCTCGTAAACCGAGGTGCCACTGTAATGCCCCGTACACACGGTCGGACTTTGTTCGGACATTCCGACAACAAAATCCTAGGATTTTTTCCGACGGATGTTGGCTCAAACTTGTCTTGCATACACACAGTCACACAAAGTTGTCGGAAAATCCGATCGTTCTAAACGCGGTGACGTAAAACACGTACGTCGGGACTATAAACGGGGCAGTGGCCAATAGCTTTCATCTCTTTATTTATTCTGAGCATGCGTGGCACTTTGTCCGTCGGATTTGTGTACGCACGATCGGAATTTCCGACAACGGATTTTGTTGTCGGAAAATTTTATCACCAGCTCTCCAACTTTGTGTGTCGGAAAATCCGATGGAAAATGTCCGATGGAGCCCACACACGGTCAGAATTTCCTCTGGACGAACGTCTGTGCACAGCCTTATACATGTTGCCTTTCGTGCTCACAAAAAAGTGCTAATGTGCATACACCTGCGCACGCCTGTGCGAGCTTGCATACCACGTGCACGCCGGTGCTTATGTGCACTTCTGAAAGATGTTGGCACCAAACGGCCTATTTAAACTGGCCCAGTGCTCAGAATCAGTGCTGCTTTGTCTTCAGCCTCCTGTGCATCCTGTGTTCCTGTTGCTGACCCGGCTTGTCCTGACTATTCTTAGAACTCTGCCTGCACTGACCTCGGCTTGTCCCCTGACCTCCACTTCTGTCTGCTCCATCGGCTCCTGCTTATCTGCTTGATTCCTGACCCAGCTTGTCTCCTGACCACGCCTGTGCAGAGAGAACCTGGTGAGGGCATTTTAGGTAGAAAGGCTCTCTGGCTCTGGGCAGAGCTGTATAGTGAAGTTTGCTAAACAGAGGGCCAGAGGGGACAGTGCATTTTTCTTAAAGTGGAGTTCCACTCAAATATGGAACTTCCGCTTTAAAGGAAGGTGACCCCCTGACATTTGGGGGGGAGCAGAAACCCTAATTTTAGAGGGTTCCAGCTCCCACTTTCTCCGGGCACACAGCGGCGCCAGAAGCAAGTTCACCTCTCCTCCTTCCCTCTTGGCAATCATCTGGGACACGTCACAGGTTCCAGATGATTGCCCGGCCAGTCACAGCGCGCCACACTGCTTGCGCATGCGCAGTGTGTGCCCTGCTATGAAGCCACAGCCAGGTGCCCACATTGACAATGCCGGCGCCGCAGTGAGGAGAGGGTGAGGAGTGGGGCTTCATTCCCCCACATCGCTGGACCCTGGGACAGGTAAGTGTCTGATTATTAAAAGTCAGCAGCTGCAGTATTTGTAGCTGCTGACTTTTAATTATTTTTTTAAGTGGAACTCTGCTTTAAATTCTCCTGATTCCATCATTCCTAAACACAAATGCAGGAAGAACATAAAAACAGGCCACTGGATGGAACTAATTCCAATACCAAAGCCCTGCAAGACCAATAGGCTAGTCCTTGTGTCTCTATTTGTTCCACTTTAAAAATGCTGTTGATGTCCCATTTTACCTTCTGTTTCCAATTACTCTGACAGATCTCAAGGAGAAGCCTAAGATCTGGATGCCAGATGAATTGATTGCAGGGAAGGAAGTGAAGTTGGGGTGTGTGCCGCCTGGAAATTGCCCTGGAAAACCTCGTGTACAGTGGAAAAAGAGTAATGTTGTTGGGACATGGATGAAGTTAGCTGGTTTCTCATTTACTCCAACTCAGAATGACCATCAGAAATCTGTTACCTGTGAAGTGATCACCTTGACTGGGAAGATAATTACTGCGCAGCATATCCTCAGTATTAGCTGTATATATCTTTACTTCGAATCCTTAATATGTACACATTAATCTTTATATTGTTTTACTTTTGTAGTATACACTACAAAAGTCACTGTTCCTTTTAAGTTTTTAGAGCTTTGATTTAATTCAATTTATGGGCATTTTATATATATATATATATATATATATATATATATATATATATATATATATATATATATATATATATATTCAACCAAACACACACAGTATATATTATAAATTATAGACTATATTATATATACAGTATATTATTTATTATATTTTAACAAGCACTGGGCTATATTGTATGTGTAACTCCCCTACTGTATTATTTTTTTATAGATCCCCCTGCAAACATGAAGATCACAATTTCTTCATCTACTGGTACGATATATGTATAGGCGGTCCCCTATTTACAAACATCTGACTTACAAACGACTCCTACTTACAAACGGAGGGAGACAACAGGGAGTGAGAGGAAATCTACCCCTAGGAAGGGAAATTCACTCCAGTAAGAGTTAATATGGGGAAAAAGGTACCTCCACTGATGCTTTATCACCAAGGCATGTTTCCACAACAACCCAAAATTTTAAAAATCCAATTGTCATTGGGACTGAAAGCGAGGTGAAATCTTCTGGACATGGACACAGATAGCAAAAAAAAAAACATTGCAGGGGTGTTAACAATTCCCTATGCTATCAAAAAAGCCTAAAAATATTTTTTTTTGGCTGGAGCTACCTGTTCCGACTTACAAACAGATTCAACTTAAGAACAAACGTACAGACCCGATCTTGTTTGTAACCCGGGGACCGCCTGTATTTGTTATGCGTAGTTATAAAAAACCTTACAAAACATGCAATGTAAAGTATCTTTCCTAAATTATAGAAATATTTCATATTGATCTATAGTCAATGAGCATTTTATTTGCATGTTTGAATACTTTTCCCAATCCAGCATTTTTAGTGGGTTGGTACTTTATTCTCGCTCAGCTCAACCCACTATGTTCCTTACATTGCCTTTTATTACACTTTTTTTTGTCTTTTAGGAAGAAACATTGACCTCAATGGCACTATAGTTATTAGCGAGAAGGAGTTTTTGATTCTTAACTGCTCGGTGGAGGCCAATCCACCAGCTCGTGTATTCTGGAATAAGAGCAACCATATAAAGCAAGATAACACAATCGCTGAAGGGATGATTTGGTCTGCTATCAACATAACTGAGCCTAACATTTACAGATGTTTTGCTTCAAACAAATATGGGATCAATGAAACCTTTATGGATATCAAAGCTGAAAAAGGTACTGGTTATAAAGACCTTTTTAAAATGCTACTTGACTGGTACATACTTTTGAGTGCCTGACCTGGAACAAGCTGTAAATGAGTACCAACCCCACTATGATTCCCTACAATTAAGTCCTCCTTTTGGTAAAATATCAGAGAAGGTCTTTGGTGGGCATTGTATTGTTCATCTGGCACAATAAAGCTTACTTTTGGTAAAAAGGCATCAGAGGAGAAGGTTTAAGGTGGGCATCCTGTTATTCACTCAGAATAATAAAGCTTATATAGCATAGGATTTCATAGAGTGCAGCTGGTTTTCTTTGGGTTTTTATGCTATAAAACCTTATCATTATAACAGTTCCGGGTCAACAGCTTAGACAGCTTGCATTCTTAAAATTAGTGTTTAGCAATGGGAGCCTCCAAATTCTCTTATGAAAGATTCCCTTTAAGTTTTCAGTCTAAATACTAACTTTAAAATAATATAGTGCCCAGGGCTGTCTTCAACATTGATTGGACCCTGGGCAAACCTTTTCTTGCCCCCCCCCCATGCAATTTGGCTCTCACATCTGCATCTACACAGAATCTCCTCACTCATGTTACCCCCATCATTACACAGGACCCCCCTCACCCATACTACTATCATCATTACACTGGACCCCCCTTCCATCATATCCCACCTAAGTACATCAGAACCCCTCCCCTATACTACCCCTATCATTACACAGGACCCTCTCCTCCATATTACCCTCATCATTACACAGGACCCCCCTCCTGTGCTACCTCCATTACTACACAGGACCATTTCTCTCCCTCCACAGATCCCTACATTGCTCCCCCACCCAGAGGTCTCACCTTGATAATGTCCTGAGGATGTCTGGCGAATACCAGGTACAGACCGTCAAACCCTTCGGCAAAGAAGTTCTTCAGGGGGCCGATGGTCTGTGGCTTGCTGGACATGGTAAGGGAGACGGGTCAGAGTGACTGTTGGAGTGACTGTGCCTAGGACTGACAGGCGCTCTCCCCAGACAAGGTTTACCTTACCAAGCTGGCCAATCACCGCAGAGGATGCAGACATAAACACCCAACCAATCACCAGTGCCCCCAACATTCAATTCCACCTTCATCTCCTGTGTAATAGCCAAATCCACTTATCAACTATTTGTCTGCAGTGCAGGGTCAAGGGGCAACTCAGATGCTTTGGTCCCCAAAACAATGACTGGGCCCAGGGCAGCTGCCCCTTTTGCCCTGCATTAAAGACTGCCCTGATAGTGCCCCCAGTTGGTGGAACTTCCAACTGTTACAGCAATCTTGAGCCGATTTGCAGGGTTAGTAGAAAACCAAGATTTTTTTACTGGGTCAACCGTGTTTTCCCAGGGTGAGTGAGCTACTAAAAGAGTTCTTTGTTTCTGTCCATTATTAGCTTACTTTGGCAAACTTTTTGAGCTTGGAGGCATTTCCATTCAGTTTACTTGTGCACAGCTAGATGAGTGACCTCCATATCCTCAGTGAGTTTGGTAAACAATTGGAACTCTGTTTAAATTATCATAAAACGTGTCAAAATTTTATTTTTAAGCCAGCCACAATATACATATATACTTTTATATTTTTTTCTTATATATATTTTTCCTTTATACTAGATCTTCAGCAGAGACCAGAAGTCACAATTGCCACATTAAACTGTATTATGTGTAATTTCAATTAAAAATCTTTCTTTTTTGGATTATATTTTAATCACATAAAATAAAACACAGTGTCCTTGATTTACTAGGAGTAGAGCATGTTCACTCTTTATAAATTCACGTTGAAAGTGAATATGCTCTACTCCTTGTTATATTCTTAATATCTAAATTTGAATTCGGTCCTATAAGTATAGTACTGAGGTTATGAAATCCCCTGTAATTATGTGTACAAGGAAGGTCTTTTGATCTAATGACTTACAGATGTTGACATTTGAACTGAGTTCTCAATTTCAAGAGGCTGTTATGATATATTGATTGATGATTTTTAAATGTATTCCTAGGTCCCTGATATCTTGTTTGAGAAATTGGGTGTTTATATAATTACTCTGAGCCAAGCTGTCTCACAAACTCATTTCCTGCTCTGTCTTTAATTAGTCATGCTGGCCAAATGGAATTCTTACTCTTAGCCCCCACCCTTGAGGGGAGTGGAGGGGAGGTTATAATGGGAGTAACATGGGAGTGGTTATTTTTAGGCGCGCTTTCAACAAAAAAATTGAGTTTCTTAAAAGAAAGACACCTGGCTAGAGTCACTCTTCTTCTTCTCTTCAATTCTAACACATCTACAAAAATCTGCATACAGACAGCTGCTCTCAGGACAAAGGTAATTTCAGCCATCTTTAGCACATGTCTTGAATAGGGATGGGCGAACAGTTCGGCCCGAGCATAAGTTCGGGCCGAACTTTGGGTGTTCGGCCGTTCGGCGAACATCGAACAATATGCAAATATTCCTTTAACCACTTCACTGACCGCGTGTAGACATACGACGTCCACAGATGGGATCTCCCATCCTGGGTGGACGTCATATGACAGCCTCGGGTTCCCGGCCGTCTAGGGGGTGCGCGCGTTGCTCGGGACCCGGTGTGTGTGCCCGGCGGCCGCAATGTCCGCCGCGCACCCACGATTGCCCGTTAACCGGGCCGGACCGTGGATCTGTGTGTAAACACACAGATCCACGTCCTGTCAGGTGAGAGGAGAGCGATCTGTGTTCCCAGTACAGCGAAACACTGATCGGTCTCCTTCCCTTGTACATCCCCGTCCCCTACAGTTAGAAGCATTCCCTAGGAAACACATTTAACCCCTTGTGTCCCCCTAGTGGTTAACCCATTCACTGCCTGTCACATTTACACAGTAATCAATGCAATTTTATAGCATTGATCGCTGTATAAATGTGAATGATCTCAAAAATGTGTCAAAAGTGTCCGATGTGTTCGCCATAATGTCGCAGTCACGAAAAAAAAATCGCGATCGCCGCTGTTACTAGTAAAAAAAAAAATAAATATTTTTTTTTTTTAAATGCCATAAATCTATCCCGTATTTTGTAGATGCTATAACTTTTGCGCAAACCAATCAATATACGCTTATTGCTATTTTTTTTACCAAAAATATGTAGAAGAATACGTATTGGCCGAAACTGAGTAAAAAATTTGTTTTTTTTTTTTTTTAAATTGGGATATTTATTATAGCAAAAAGTAAAAAAATATTGTGTTTTTTTCAAAATTGTCACTCTTCTTTTGTTTATAGCGCAAAAAAGAGGTGATCAAATACCACCAAAAGAAAGCTCTATTTGTGGGAAAAAAAGGACGTCAATTTTGTTTGGGTACAGCGTCGCAACTAAAAATTGGTCTGGGAAGGAAGGGGTGAAAATGCCCTGTATTGAACCGGTTAAATATCGTGCCTGGGGGGTGTCTATGGTATGCCTGTAAAGTGGCACAGTTTTCCCGTGTTTAGAACAATACCACAGCAAAATGACATTTCTAAAGGAAAAAAGTCATTTCAAACTGATCGCGGCTGTAATGAATTGTCGGGTCTCTGCAATATAGATAAAACTCATTTAAAAAAAACAGCATGGCCCCCCCAGTCCATTACCAGGCCCTTTTGGTCTGGTATGAGTATTAAGAGGAACCCCGAACCAATTTAAAAAAAAAAAAATGCTTGGGGTCCCCTCAAAATCCATACCACGCCCGGTTCGTGATTTTTCATATTCAGGTCCCATAGACTTTAACGGTGTTCGTGTGCTCGTCAAAATTTTTTGCCAGTTCAGATGTTCTGGTGCGAACTGAGCCGAGGGGGGGGGGGGGGGTGTTCGGCTCATCCTTAATCTTGAACTTATATTTTTGAAACAGACAACTTTATCTTATAATCTTTGATCTTATTTGAACCTACTTTAATTTATTATTTGAATCTGCAACTTTTGTAAGTCTTTTTGTAACTTTTGTGTGGAAATAAAATCACACTATTTGATTCAAGCTGACTCGGTCATAGAACTAAGATATTTGTCTCACAATCATCTAGAAAAGGCAGAAGAGTCTTTTCACAGCTGTATTGACTTTATTACACTCCTTTATTAAATTAACCCTTAAACTGTTTTCATAGCGGTTATAACATACAAATGTGGCTATAATGACATACTAAGAGAGTGGTGAGGAAATCCTACGACTTCTAAGCTGTGAAGCTAGCAGAGCTGAAGCTAATAGGAGGTGGGAGACCTTTTGGAAAATCCACAGGATACATAGTTTTGCAAGTGTGCATGATTGCACAATTTTTTAATTTGCATTAAAATAAAAACTTGAATTCTGCTTTAAAAACCCATTTATCACGTTTCAACAAGGCAGGTATTTGTATTTAAAGTAGAACTATAGACATTTTTATTTTTATTTTGTATAGAGCAAGGGAGAGTTATAACCACTGTAAAGTGTATTTGTTGTCATCTGTGTCCCATTGGGGATGTTTCCTTTCACTTCCTGTCCCATAGCCAAAATAGGAAGTGAAAGTAAATTCCTGCAGATAAAGGGGACCCACAGGTCACCAGAACTCCCCAGGCCCCCATTGGAAGATTTCCCCTCTATTACTTTTCTGGGGAAAACCCAAAGTTTGGGAGGTTATTGCACGTGACTGGTAAGTGAAAACTCCTACTGGTGTATTATAAGGCTGGCAGCTGGATAATCAGCGGTCCCACAGCCGCTGTCATGTTAGATATGAAGAGATGGCTGCGTGCCTCCAAAGGGCATGCAACTATTAACATATAGTAACAGAGTAGAAGAATCTACCTGTTATTCCTGTGCCTCAAGTGCTTGAGTGTAACAAAGAGCTCCTCTTTCCAGCTTGGTGCTTACCATTTGGCTACACCAGGTGGGGTATAAATACACAGATACGATGATCAGTCATCCAATCCCCTGTCTAGCAATTGAAAACAGCTGTCAGTATGATGGATTTGCAGGTATATACACTGCACCAAGAAAATCTCCATCATGGGTCCCTCGGCACCATGGTGAGCGTTGTGAGTCTGCCCAGGATGGGCGGAGTCACGTCCCGCATCATTGCGCTGCCGACACGCATTTGGCCATTGCCTGTGCTTCAAACTGGAGCGCAAACAAGAAGGAAAATCACGGAACTTGCCGCGTATGCCCAGGCCAGAGAAGAGTCCAGAGCAGCCCCCACATGGGGAGAGCGGTTGCCGCAAAGGCTGAGTGGAAATGAGGGGATGGAAGGCGCGTGAGCTAACGCATTAATCAAAGTGAATTTGTTTATTCATAAACAAGATAGATGAGTACAAAGAAATTACTACGAATTCATACAAACTAGGTTACAAGATATTCATTAAAAATTAGCTATGCCCATACAAGGGCAAATGATCAAGGTAGGCTAACGCGTTTCTAGGTGTTGCCTCTTCAACAGAGCCTTGGAAAGTAAAAGAAAGTCTGTAGGATG
The DNA here is from genome assembly GCF_042186555.1 of Aquarana catesbeiana. Taxonomy (NCBI): domain Eukaryota; kingdom Metazoa; phylum Chordata; class Amphibia; order Anura; family Ranidae; genus Aquarana; species Aquarana catesbeiana. The sequence goes on along the minus strand of NC_133333.1, from coordinate 27,203,323 downwards.
TGGTAGATATACATGGAGAGGGGTGGCTGATTAGGAGATGTATCTCATAGTGGGTGATGTATTCTCCTTTACTCCACAGGTATCCGCATCACATTGCTCTAGATGAGATAAATACTAAATGTATGTGCGTATAATTAGGATTCTAGTAGAAGGACCCACGTGTGCCAGGCTGTGCCGCCAGGGTACCACCACCCCAAAAATTAAAGAATAGGGCAACTATGCAAGCCTGAACCGGGGACATCAGACCAACCAGTACCAAGCCACTTGTGAGGGTGCAGGCCAGCTTTTTTTTTTTTTACTTCTTACCTGTTATCCAGGATTGCTCTCAGTTCAGATAAATGCCTGACCTGCAAATACAGTATTGTTATGCTGCTACCCATTGATCAGGCAGCTTGGGTCCCACATTGCTATCTTTCTCTCTGATGTCACCTGGAGTCAAGATACCTCTGCTGGATTTAGCCAGCTGGTCACTGATGACGTTCATCAGTCCTGCCCACTAGCCTACCTGGAAATTAACATGGATTAAAAAATAGGCCCAATTATACTGCAGAGGAACAGGTGGTTTCAAGGATAAAAACTTCTTTTTGGGATTGAAGGCCTGCTTTAAATTATGTTTTAAGTTACTTTCAGATGCAGAAATATACCATAATTTTCCCAAATACTGTAAATATGTATTATGGTAGGGTTGCACTGATACCGATACTGGTGCCGATACCGAGTATTTGCATGAGTACTCATGCAAATGCTCTGATACCAAAATCCTTTGCGATACATTTTGAGCCCATGCAATAGTGACTTCAGCCAGGGTTCACACAGGAGCGGGGAACCGGACAGGAATTGTACCACATTTCTGTTCAAATGGAATGCAATTCTTTGCAGTGGGATTTGAGCCGATTCAGTTTGTATGGGCTCAAATCACACCACAAAGGTATCGGTACTCGATATTGGCAAGTACTTGACCCAAAGTATCGATACCTATACTTGCCGGTAAAAAGAACGGTATTGGTGCAGCCCTATATTATGGCAAAGGAAGTCATGTGTATTCTTTTTTTGTATATTTTTGTTTTCCTTTTGTTCTCCAGGAAGTTCGCTAGATGATTCCTTAATTCTAAACAGAGGGGAATCGGTGACTTTAAATTGTATTGTAAATAGCTACATCCTTTCCACCGCCATCTGGTTAAGAGAAGATGCTGTTTTCGAATATTCGCATACCAAAAGACTATTTCTAAATGTGACCAGTCCAGGCACATACAGGTGCTTAGCATGGAACCAGTTTGGAGCAATGGCAAGAAGTATTCGAATATATCCAGCAGGTAAAGAATTTTGACTTGGATATGAAATTTAGTACAACATGGGAATAACAACTGTGAAGGTCAACCAGATTCTAAATGACCATCATAATTTTTAACTAACCCTGTAATTTTTTCATACATAAGATATACTGTATTCACTTGACCCCGGAAGATTTATCCCCCTTCATTACCAGACCATTTTTTTGTGATATGGCACTGCGTTATGGTGGTATTTGATCAGCTGTGGGTTTTTTTATTTTTTGTGCTATAAACAAAATAAGACTGACAATTTAAAAAAAAAAAAAAAACATTTTTTTTAACTTCTGCTATAAAACATATCCAAAATTAAAAAAAAAAAAAATCGAATTTCTTTATAAATTTAGGCCAATATGTATTCTGCTACATATTTTTGGTAAAAAAAACCCCCAATAAGCGTATATTGATTGGTTTGTGCAAAATTATAGCGTCTGCAATCTACGGATATATACTGGAATTTTTATTTATTTATTTTATACCAGTAATCAAAGGGATCAAAGGGTTAAATGTGTGCCTAACCAATGTTTTGTGTGCTGTTTTTACTAAGGGATCTGTTGGATTTTCTTTCCCTTGCAGGGAGAGAAAATCCATCAGATCCCTGCTGAGAGAAGAGAGCTCTGCCTTGTTTAGATAGGCAGTGCTCTGTTCTGTGTCTCTGCTCGCCGATCAGTGGACATCCATTGGCTGGCACCCCCTGATCGGCTTGTGCTGTGTCTAATCACACAACAGCCGTGGCTCTGGCGGCGCGCGTGCACCCCCTTACCCAGAAGTACTGGATCACGTACTAGGTACATGATCCAGGTGAGCTGCCTTTCCGCCATACGTCTAAGTGATGCGGCTGATAAGCGGGTATAGCACTGCATTTATTTGAAAATTAATGGATGCATTACATTCTTAATTTGTTGGGATTAACTGGTTCCTGTCCACAATCTATAGATTAACGTTCGCCAGCATGATAAAAAAAATATAAATCTTTGCTAGATTTTGGAAAGAGGAGCCCATGGAAGTTAATGCTCCTAGTTCCAAGGGGCACAGTGTTGGTCCATTAACAAGTGGAACTCCTCTAATTGATTCCTGATTATGGTCACATCATTATGGTATGATTACTATCACAGCCAATCACAGCGATCACAAAGGTTTATTTACTAACAGACCATCAGATTAGTCAGTCAGCTGTAAAGGGTTAAAAAACATATTTTTTTTTGTTGGGCAATATTGTATTTATCTATTTATTTTTCAAATGTATCTATATTGTTCAACCTTGTTTTCAACACATGCTTTATACATTATACCCCAAATAATAATAATAATAATAATAACAATTTAGGTTTTAGAATACTTAAAGTGATATTAAAGGCTCTGTTATTTTATTAAAATAACAAACATGTTATTCTTACCTGCTCTGTCGAATGGTTTTGCACAGTGTAGACCCGGAACTCCTCTTTTGGGGTCCTCCAGCAGCGCTCCTGGCCCCTCTCCGCTGCTGAGTGCCCCCATAGCAAGACGCTTACTCTTGGTTCACTCGTGCATGCTCGATCTTGAGCCCACTCTGTGTGTCCATAGACACAGAGGGGGGTGGGACAAAGCCATGCTCTGTGTGTCCACGGACACAGAGGGGGAGGGGCACAGCCTTGCTCTGTGTGTCCATGGACACAGAGTGGGAGGGGCAAAGCCTTGCTCTGTGTGTCCATAGACACAGAGGGGGAGGGGCAAAGCCCTGCTCTGTGTGTCCATGGACGCACAGAGCAAGGCTTAGCCTCACCCCCTCTCTCCTCACTGCTGTGATTGACAGCAGCGGGAGCCAATGAAAGAATGAGGAGGAAGAGAATCAGGAGAGCCTTTGTTCTTGTGCACATCACTGAATTGAGATCAGGCCCAGGAAAGTATCAGAGGGGGAGAAAGCAGAACACAAAAGTGTTTTTTTTTACCTTCATACATTAAAGTGATTGTAAAGTCTTGGTTAAAAAAACAAAACAAAACAAATAACAAACATGTTATACTTACCTCCCCCTCCTTCTCTTCTTGGGTTCTTCTTTGCTGCTCCTGGCCCCTCCCTCCTATCGAGTGCCCCCACAGTCAGCAGCTTCCTATGGGGGCACCCAAGCCGAGTCACAGCTCTGTGTGTCCATTCAAACACGGAGGCCCGACCCGGCCCCGCCCACTCTCTCCCCTGATTGGCTAACTGACATTAATTGACAGCCACGGAAGCCAATGGCGCCACTGCTGTGTCTCAGCCAATCAGGAGGAGTGTCCCAGATGGCTTAGACATTCGTGGATGGCTGGAGAGAGATGGGGCTCAGGTAAGAAATTAGGGGGGGCTGCTACACACACAAGGTTTTTTATCGTAATGCATAGATTGCATTAAGATAAAAAACCTTCTGCCTTTACAACTACTTTAAATAAATAAAATAACAATAATAATAGCAAGAATATAGGTTTTAGAATACTGAATTACTTTTATGGATATTTATAGTCACCAATTTTTTATCACATATTAAAAAAATTTAAAACAATAATGTAAGCTTTAGAATACTTCTATACTGTTATGGATATTTATGGTCACCGGTTTTACTGAAATAATAATAATGATATTAATAATGCATTGGTTTTATATTTTACACTTGATATTCATATTTATTTTCATTTTTTTTTGTCCAGTGATTATTGCTTGTTGAAGAAAATTAAAAAATATATATTTGGTTAAAATGCACTGTTAACTTACAAATCAATTGGTTACAATGGTAGAATACATTGTATTGACATTTTGCTTTTATACCTATGCCTACAGGTTATTCATTTGGTAAAACCAATAAATCAGGTAAATACATGCTATACCCATTAACATACTATAAATATACTATAAATATACACAAAGGTACAGACAGGCTTATGCGTTTCACATCAATATAGATGCTTAATCATATGTCTAAGCATCTATATTGATGTGAAACGCTTTAGCCTGTCTGTACCTTTCATCAGCATGATGTAAGAGATTTTAGATCTTCTACACTGTTTTACCACGAATAAAAGATGTTATTCAGAGTGCGGCCGTTCAGCTGTTTTCTTCAATTCCCTATTCATTTATTCAGCCTTTTTCAACCACAGTGCCCAAGCACCCTGGGGTGCCTTGGCAAAATATAAAAAAATTGCCCAAAAATTGTATACAAGCCAGTAGGTGGATCAGGCCTGCCTTTTAGTTTCACAATGCCACTGGTTTTCATTGTGCACCAGTACAACCTCCCAGCCACCGGTGTCTTAACAATCAATGACGACATTGGTTGATAAGGGGGATGTCAGACGCCATTGCTCAAAGGTGTATTTGCTTTGAAAGAATACATTCTCTGTAACATTGGGTATCCCGTGTGTGGATGTTGCTGTGTTATATAAAACTTTTGGTTTAGCTTTTTACATTTTCGATTGGGGTACTTCGAGATTTTGTATAATTTTATAGGGTGCCTTGACTGAAAAAAGGTTGAGAAACACTGCACTAATTCATGTATTCATAAGCATTTGTGTGTCTATTCATTTATTTATCTATTTTTTTTTAACTATTTTCTATAGTTTCCAGATTTATGAGTTATAGTGTGATTGCTTGGATAGTATCCGGCAATGTAATTTTTGTACTCCTGGTTGCATTGGGACTTTACTGCTTCATTAAGAGACAAAAGGAGAAGAAACCAACAAGTATGAACAATTTTAATTTACTGTATCTTCAGCTGAAAAAAAATTATGTTAATAAATTATTTAAATGGAACCTGCAATTTTCCTGATGTCCACACCCTGGTGTCTGCCAAAGTCAATGCATTTTCTATGTGTTTCTTTTATTATTTTCAAATCCCTTTTTTTGTTTGTAGGCAATAATGCTAATTTCTTCCCTGTGCACATTGCCCGCTGCACCTATATTCTCCCAATAGCAGTTTCTAATGCACTGACATTATGGTTGCTCTATGCCCTCTTTTTTTTTTAGAGAGAGGGGGCTGGCTTATCCAAAAACATATTTTTTTAGCCCTTCTAAGCCTGCTGGCCATTGTTGAAAGTCTATGTATATAATGTTTATGCATTATGGTTTTGGATCTTGTCAATCACAGCCACTGAGGAGGGAGCAGGGTCAAGCCTATGGACTCACAGAGCAGGGCTCAGGAGCAGGGATGTATCTACTGTGAAGCAAACAAGACGTTTGCTCTGGGTAACATTTTACAGGCGGGGCGGGGACACCCACAGGCAGAAGGGACACTACGAGGACTGCAGAGAAGCAGTGGCATTTCTACAGGGGTGCAGACCACACCCGAGTGACACCCACCAGAGGGGTGTCACCAGGAGTGGCCCTGGACTGACAGTTTGGTGAAAGGGGAGTAAAGTGGAAGCAGGAGGTGGTGGTGGCTGCAGCCTCCAATCTCAGATGTAGCTCAATTGGCAGAGCAGGTCAGAGTCTCGGGCTGTGATCATGCCTTGGCAGCTTTGCTATACATAGCTGGCAAAAAGGAGCTGGTGGGCTATGGGAAAGTGAGAGCCCGGTGTAGTGTTTTTCTGGGGGGGTTGGAAGAGTCTCCTGGTGTAGTATGGGGGTTAGAGGAGCCCCCCTCTCTCTCTCTAACCCCTCCTATTTCTCTCACCCCCTCTCTCACCCCCTCTCTCACACCCCCTCTCTCACCCCTCTCTCCCACCCCTCTCTCTCTCACCCCCCTCTCTCCCCCACTTTCTCACTCCCTCTCTCTCACCCCTCTCTCTCTCTCTCTCTTACCCCCTCTCTCACCCCCTCTCTCCCACCCCTCTCTCTCTCTCTCTCACCCCCCGCGCTCTCTCACCCCCCGCTCTCTCTCCCCCTCTCTCTCTCACCCCCTCTTTCTTACCACTCATTCTTACACCCCCTCTCTCTCTCACCCCCTCGCTCTCTCACCCCACCTCTCTTAACATCCCTCCTTCTCACCCCCCTCTATCTCGCACCCTCTTCTCTCCCCCCACCTCTCTTAACATCCCTCCTGCTCACCCCCTCTCTCTCTCTCACTCTCAACACCCCTTCCTCTCACCATCCCTCTCTCTCACCCTCCCTCCCTCTCTGTCCCCCACCTCTTTCCACCCTCCCTCTCTTCCCTTCTTTCATTTCTCTCCTTTTCCATCTCTCTCACAGAGCAAGTACATAAGTATAACATGTTTGTTATTTAAAAAAATATATTGGTTACAATCACTTTAATTCTATGCACTATTTCTCTTTTATCCTCAGCACAGGTCCCTTGTACTTTACTGACAATGATAACCCCTTTTCTTCTATCAGTACTTGATTTACATATCTTTTTTGTTAAGATCAATACACTCTTATCCCAGTTATCACTGCAAAATGCCACCAGAGAGGCTACCAGGAGGCTCTATTGAAATTTTGCTAATGGACTCCAAATCTGCAGTCAAACCCCTGTTTGCTATCTTTTTTTTAATTGATTTACTCATATCACCTATTTAGCGATTCTTTGCCATATCTCATACAAAAATGTTAACTAGAGAAAGTGTTTGGAAATGAGCAGGTGAATGTTTTACATAATGTTGTTATATATTTCTAGGAAGTGGAAGCCATGTTTATGAACTTGATGATCAAAATAAAGCCGAATCTGTATATCAGGTATGATCACATGGGCATTGCTATGAATTTGTTAATCACGTGTTAAAACTAGTTGTGTTTTTCCTAAAACAAACAGATTAACTTTAATGATGGCCATCCGCTGCACGCTTACCCTTCCTTTGGCCCCTTGATGTTCAATTTGAATGCCACGACTTAAACTGGTAATACATGGAGCTAATTTCTGCTGGTTCCTGATAAAACAAGCAAAAATTTGAACCATGGATGACCCTGTTGCCAGTTTTGCCTGACATCCTTGGATCTGAAAATTAAAGTAGCCCAGCTTAAACATGTAGACTGAACAGGGGCTGCAGCCAATCAGATACAGCCATAGGCTTGGGTATTTTGACAGCGGTAGGTGCTGGCTATAATAATACAATAGACAGTAGGGGAGATTTCACTATCAGCACTGTTTAGCATGGATAAAGAACTTGATCGATTTTGCTTGCTCAGCTTATGGGTTAAACTAGAGCAAATCACTAAGCACCAGCTCATCCACAGGTAAGAAGGGGAATGAGATATATGCATCTACACTAAATTGTCAAAATTATTGAGATGCCTGCCTTTACATGCACATGAACTTTAATGACATCCCAGTCTTTGTCCTTAGGGTTCAATATTGAGTTGGCCCACCCTTGGCAGCTATAACAGCTTCAACTCTTCTGAAGGCGGTTCACAAAGTTTAGGAGTGTGTCTATGGAAATGTTTGACCATTCTTCCAGAAGCGCATTTGTGAGGTCAGACACTGATGTTGGACGAGAAGGCCTGACCTTCATCTCAAAGGTGTTCTATCAGGTTGAGGTCAGGACTTTGTACAGGCCAGTCAAGTTCCTCCATCCCAAACTTGCTCATCCATGTCTTTATGGACCTTGCTTTGCGCACTTGTCCAAATCATTTGGTGGAGGGAGGATTATGGTGTGGGGTTGTTTTTCAGGGGTTGTGCTTGGCCCCTTAGTTCCAGTGAAGGGAACTCATAGGTGTCAGCATACCAAAACATTTCAGACAATTTCATGCTCCCAACTTTGTGGGAACAGTTAGGGGATGACCCCTTCCTGTTTCAACATGACTGCGCACCAGTGCACAAAGCAAGGTCCATAAAGATATGAATGAGCGGGTTTGGGGTGGAGGAATTTGACTGACCTGTACAGAGTCCTGACCTTAACCCAATAGAACACCTTTGGGATGAATTAGAGTGGAGACAGCGAGCCAGGCCTTCTCGTCTAACATCAGTGCCTGACTTCACAAATGCGCTTTTGGAAGAATGGTCAAACATTCCCATGAACACATTACTAAACCTTATAGGCAGCCTTTACAGTTAGAGTGGAAGCTGTTATAGCTGCAAAGGGTGGGCTAACATAATATTAGACCCTACGGACTAAGACTGGGGTGCCATTAAAGTTTATGTGTGTGTAAGGGCAGGCGTCCCAATATATTTATTTGACAATATAGTGTAAAGTATCTCACAAAAGTAAGTACACCCCTCACATTTTTGTAAACATTTTATTATATCTTTTCATGTTACAACACTGAAGAAATGACACTTTGCTACAATGTAAAGTAGTGAGTGTACAGCTTGTATAAAAGTGTAAATTTGCTGTCCCCTCAAAATAACTCAACACACAACCATTGATGTCTAAACCACTGGCAACAAAAGTGAGTACACCCCTAAGTGAAAATGTCCAAATTGGGCCCAAAGTGTCAACATTTTGTGTGGCCACCATTATTTTCCAGCACTGCCTTAACCCTCTTGGGCATGGAGTTCACCAGAACTTCACAGGTTGTCACTGGAGTCCTCTTCCACTCCTCCATGATGACATCACGGAGCTGGTGGATGTTAGAGACCTTGCGCCCCTCCACCCTCCATTTGAGGATGCCCCACAGATGCTCAATAGGGTTTAGGTCTGGAGACATTCTTGGCAAGTCCATCACCTTTAGCCTCAGCTTCTTTAGCAAGGCAGAGGTCATCTCTGAAGGGAGGGGATCATGCTCTGCTTCAGTATGTCACAGTACATGTTGGCATTCATGGTTCCCTCAATGAACTGTAGCTCCCCAGTGCCGGTAGCACTCATGCAGCCCCAGACCATGACACTCCCACCATCATGCTTGACTGTAGACAAGACACACTTGTCTTTGTACTCCTCACCTGGTTGCCGTCACACAAGCTTGACACCATCTGAACTAAATAAGTTTATCTTGGTCTCATCAGACTGCAGGACATAGATCCAGTAATCCATGTCCTTCCTTAACCCACTTGTCTACAGCAAACTGTTTCCGGACTTTCTTGTGCATCATCTTTAGAAGAGGCTTCCTTCTGGGATGACAGCCATGCAGACCAATTTGATGTAGTGTGTGGCATATGGTCTGAGACCTGACAGGCTAACCCCCCACCCCTTCAACCCCTGCAGCAATGCTGGCAGCACTGATTCGTCTATTTCCCAAAGACAACCTCTGGATATGACGCTGAGCACGTGCACTCATCTTCTTTTGTCGACCATGGCGAGGCCTGTTCTGAGTGGAACCCGTCCTGTTAAACCGCTGTATGGTCTTGGCCATCGTTCTGCAGCTCAGTTTCAGGGTCTTGCCAATCTTCTTATAGCCTAGGCCAGTGATGGCGAACCTTGGCACCCCAGATGTTTTGGAACTACATTTCCCATGATGCTCATGCACTCTGCAGTATAGTTGAGCATCATGGGAAATGTAGTTCCAAAACATCTGGGGTGCCAAGGTTCGCCATCACTGGCCTAGGCCATCTTTATGTAGAGCAACAATGCTTTTTTTCAGATCCTTAGTGAGTTCTTTATCAGGAGGTGCCACGGTATTTGTGCAGCGGTGTTTTAAACGCAAATTTTTGGAAAAGGGACACTTTCATGAATTTTAAAAAATACAAACAGTAAAGTTACCCCAATTTTTTTGTATAATGTGAAAAATGATGTTATGCCGAGTAAATAGATACTAAACATGTCACCCTTTATAATTGCACGCACTCGTGGAATGGCGACAAACTACAGTACCTATGAATTTCCATAGGCGACGCTTTAAAATTTTTTTACGGTTACCAGGTTTGAGTTACAGAGGAGGTCTAGGGCTAGAATTATTGCTCTCGCTCTGACGATCGCGGCGATACCTCACATGTGTGATTTGAACACCGTTTACATATGCGGGCGCGACTTCCGTATGCGTTTTCTTCGCTGCGCGAGCTCGCGGGGACAGGGGCACTTAAACATTTTTTTTTTTTAATTTTATTTTATTTTTACTTTATAAAATTGTGTTTTAAAAATTTTTTTTTTTTTTTTTACTTTTATTGCTGTCACAAGGAATGTAAACCTTGTGACAGTAATAGGTGGTGACAGGTACTCTTTATGGAGGGAAGACCCCCCATCCCTTCTTTACACTTCAAAGTATTCAGATCGCCGAAAACGGCGATTCTGAATACTGTGTACTTTTTTAAATTCGGCGCCATTGGCAGCCGAGTAAACGGGAAGTGACGTCATGACGTCGCTTCTGCGTTTACAACCCGAGGGCTGGAATGAAGCCGCCCACAGCTTCGTTCCAGCCCGCCCCCAGCCGCCGAAGGTACCCGATTGGACACCGGGCCTCCTGATCGCACAGGAGGCCCGGTAACAGCGGTGGGAGGCGGCGGCGGGAGGGGGGATGTCCCCTCCCGCTCCTCCGGTATAACAACCGAGCGGCTTTTAGCCGCATCGGTTGTTATACTCGGGTAGCCGATCGCCCGCTGTAAACAACGGTACCGGGATGATGCCTGCAGCTGCGGGCATCATCCCGGTATAACCCCGGAAAGCCGAGTACGCATATGTGCATACGGTCAGCGGGAAGGGGTTATACAAGCTGTACACTCACTACTTTACATTGTAGCAAAGTGTCATTTCTTCAGTGTTGTCACATGAAAAGATAGAATAAAATATTTACAAAAATGTGAGGGGTGTACTCATTTTTGTGAGATACTGTACATATCCAAACGTACCTGGTATTTTTCTTCAGTCAGCAAACTCAACTCACTCCATATGAGCCATATGTTGAAAATTTTTGGAAATCTCTTTAATGTAACACACAGAAGAAAAATATATTTTTAGTTGACTGGACAGTGTTGCTGTCTGTGCCTTCCTATCCCAGCGAAAACTGTTCCCAATTATTATTATTTTTTGTACTGGAGTAACATGGACAGAAAATGAAGGAAAACCCCCCTAATGGAGTCAGACAGATATAAGAACCTGACAGTAATATTAACCCTTCCCACACTCTATTCAAATTTAAAAATAACATTTTTAAAATTAGGCTATGCCACTACTTTTCTTTTAGATACTGAACATTTGATTTCACTCTGCTTTTATCTTTTAGGATCTCAGTGGACAGAGAAATTCCATCTATCACACTATCAAGTGACCATAATAAAATGTAAAATGACCGAGTTCCAGGACCTGCTGTCCCCCATTGGGTGGTTTGAACCCAATAAGCCTTGTTGACTTGGGTGGTATACGCCCCGCCAAGTCAATACCATCCTGTATGCCTCCTCCCTCTTTCACGGTGGTGGTGTTTGCTTCTATTTCCCCACTTGAAGGTTCCCAGTAATGTCAGGAATTCTTCCCATGTGCATTGGATCACAAACCTAATTGGACTGCATTTCATCATTCTGCTCAATGTGGACTTTTGGGTGTAGTGCAGTCACTACATTAGTACACTATATAAATTATTCACATTTATTATGATTGGAGTTTGTGCTATTATCTCACTTACATGTTTGTATCACATATAATTCTATGCTATTATGTCACTTATATGTTTATATTACATATAACTTTATCATTTTTTTTTTTTGCAACCTTAGCGCTGCACTTATTATACTTTACATACTTAGCTTTTTTGTCTACAGCCGTGCTGGCTGCTGGGTTGTGGAATCACAGTGCAGTATACACTTTTTAATATTCATTACCATAATAAAATGTAAAATGAAAAATGACAACGATTTCTTGATTTTCAATAAACCAATTTGAAAGAATTTCTCTGCTGAAATACAACATAATAGAATAGACTACCATGCTCTTGTATTTTCATTTCTATTTTTCTTTTTTTTTTTTACTGTTCTTGTAGAGTATCCATTTTCTAGTTATTAAGAAGCACTAAAATAAAAACATATTTATACAAAAAGATTGTGTGTTTTGTCTGGAGTACAACTGTGAACATGTGTATGAAAAAAAATGCAAAATTTTAAATTGTATTTATTTATTTTGCTGAAACTCCTAATTCAGCGACCTCATTTTCTTTTTAGTTAATGGTTTTTTTTTTTTTTTTACAATAATTACACTGGAGTTTTTATTGTAAATATAATTAACTAACTGTAGTTGCTAAAACTGATAAACAAGCATACAAATTGGTGAATATTCTAAATACTTATTTGATTTAATATGTTAATAAAACTATTTCACCAATAATAGAAACTTCCTTTGAAAATTACTAAAATAAAACGTATTTAAACAAAACATTATAATAGTTTGTGTGTGTTTTGATTGGAGTGCAATTGTGAACATGTGTATGAAAGGACATAGACTGCATAGAGAAAGTGGAAGAAAATGCAATATTGTTTAATGGTTGTTTCTATAATACAACTTCTACAATTTGTCTTTTATGGCAACAGAGCGTATTGTATTATAATTATGTTCATACTTTTATTTACGCTGTACGCTGATGTGTTACCTTTCATAATACTTTTGAATAAGAAAATGCAATATTGTAAATTGTAATTGATTAATATGTTGACATTCTTAATTCAGCGATCTCAGTTTCTTTTTTGTTTACTTAAAAAGGAACTGCAGTCTGCTCACATAATTTGTAATAAAAAACATCTTTGCCATTTTGAAGCTTCCCTCCAACCACTTTGCATATTATTTTATATATACTGTGATTCTGTACTTGCCAAATATGCTGCAGAAATCTCCCTCCACTGAATCTGGCTGCAACCATTTTAACTGTGGGCAGCTGAAGCTGCTGCCTGTTCACTTCCTGGATTTACACAGACACACACATACAGTGCCTTGAAAAAGTATTCATACTCCTTAACATATTCCACATTTCGTCATGTTACAACCAAAAACGTAAATGTATTTTATTGGGATTTTATGTGATAGACCAACACAAAGTGGCACGTAAATGTGAAGTGGAAGGAAAATTATAAATGGTTTTCCAAATTTTTTACAAATAAATATTAAAAAAGTGTGGGGGGCATTTGTATTCAACCCCCTTTACTCTGATACCTTTAACTAAAATCTAGTGGAACCAATTGCCTTCAGAAGTCACCTAATTAAAAAAGAGAGTCCACCTGTGTGTAATTTAACCACTTCAGGACCGGGCCATAGACATATGACGTCCACAGATGGGATCTCCCATCCTGGGTGGACGTCATATGATGGCCTGGGATTCCCGGCCATCTGGGGGGAGCGCGCGCGCCCACCGCGTTGCTCGGGACCCGGTGCGTGTGCCTGGCGGCCGCAATGTCCGCCGGGCGCCCGCGATCAGGAACACAGATCGGTCTCCTCCCCTTGTACGTCCCCGCCCCCTACAGTTAGAATCATTCCCTAGGAAACATACTTAACCCCTTGTGTCCCCCTAGTGGTTAACCCCTTCACTGCCTGTCACATTTACACAGTAATCAATGCAATTTTATAGCATTGATCGCTGTATAAATGTGAATGGTCCCAAAAATGTGTCAAAAGTGTCTGATGTGTCCGCCATAATGTCGCAGTCACGAAAAAAAAAAATCGCAATTGCCGCTATTACTAGTAAAAAAAAATAAATAAATATATATTTTTTTTTTTAAATGCCATAAATCTATCCCATATTTTGTAGACGCTATAACTTTTGCGCAAACCAATCAATATACGCTTATTGTGATTTTTTTTTTACCAAAAATATGTAGAAGAATACGTATTGGCTGAAACTGAGGAAAAAAAAAAAAAAGAAAGCTCTATTTGTGCGGAAAAAGGACGTCAATTTTTTTGGGGTACAACGTCGCATGACCCCGCAATTGTCGTTTAAATTGCGACAGCGCTGAAAACTAAAAATTGGCCTGGGAAGGAAGGGGGTGAAAATGCCCTGTATTGAACCGGTTAATCTCAGAATAAATACAGCTGCTCTGTGAAGCCCTCAGAGGTTTGTTAGAAAACCTTAGAGAACAAACAGCATCATGAAGGCCTAGGAACACACCAGACAGGTCAGAGATAAAGTTGAGGAGAAGTTTAAAGCAGGGTTAGGTTATACAAAAATATCCACAACAGCAATCTCTGAATTGGGACTTTCTTAAAGGCAAATAAAAAAATATCCCAGCTTTGAACATCTCACGGAGCACTGTTCAATCCATCATCCGAAAATGGAAAGAGTATGGCACAACTGCAAACCTACCAAGACATGGCCGTCCACCTAAACTGACAGGCCGGGTAAGGAGAGCATTCATCAGAGAAGCAGCCAAGAGGCCCATGGGAACTTTGGAGGAGCTGCAGAGATCCACAGCTCAGGTGGGAGAATCTGTGGACAGGACAACTATTAGTCGTGTTCTCCACAAATCTGACCTTTATGGAAGAGTGGCAAGAAGAAAGACATTGTTGAAAGAAAGCCATAAGAAGTCCCATTTGCAGTTTGAGAGAAGCCATGTGGGGGACACAGCAAACATGTGGAAGAAGGTGCTCTGGTCAGATGAGACCAACATTTTACTTTTTAGCCTAAAAGCAGGCAGGGAAGCTGGTCAGAGTTGATGGGAAGATGGATGGAGCCAAATTCAGGGCAATCTTAGAAGAAAACTTGTTATAATCTGCAAAAGACTTGAGATTGGGGTGGAGGTTCACCCTCCAGCAGGACAACGACCCTAAACATACAGCCAGAGCTACAATGGAATGGTTTAGATCAAAGCATATTCATGTGTTGAAATGGCCCAGTCAAGGTCCAGACCTAAATCCAATTGAGAATCTGTGGCAAGACTTGAAAATTGCTGTTGACAGATGCTCTCCATCCAATCTGACAGAGCTTGAGCTATTTTGAAAAGAAGAATGGGAAAAAAATGTCACTCTCTAGATATGCAAAGCTGGTATAGACATCCCCAAAAAGACTTGCAGCCATTAATGTCTAAACCGCTGGCAACAAAAGTGAGTATACACCTACGTGAAAATGTCCAAATTGGGCCCAAAGTGTCAATATTTTATGTGGCCATTATTTTCCAGCACTGCCTTAACCCTCTTGGGCATCCCATGCTGTTGAGATAAGGTTAGTAAAATTTGTTAGGGAGGTGTTGTGTAATTATTGTGCTAGGAGACAGACTGCTGCTTCCCCCATGTAATGTGCTTTCTTGTGTCCAGTGCCCACCATGTCATGTGCTGTGCATTGCAGTGCCCACTATGTAATGTGCAGTGCCCACCATGTCATGTGCTGTGCCCACCATGTCATGTCATGTGCACTGTAGTGCCCCCATGTAATGTGATGTGCCCACTATGTCATGTGCTGTGCATTGCAGTGCTCACTATGTAATGTGCAGTGCCTACCATGTCATGGCTGTACATTGCAGTGCCCACCATGTTATGTGCTGTGCATTGCTCTTTATGTCATGTGCAGTGCCCACTATGTCATGCTGTGCCTTGCAGTGCCCACCATGTAATGTGCAGTGCCCACCATGTCGTGCTGTGCCATGCAGTGCCCACCATGTCATGTGCAGTTCCCACCATGTCATGTGCTGTGCTGTGCCTACCCTGCCATGTGTTGTGCCCAGCATGTAGTGTGTTGTGCCCACTGTGTAATGTGCTGTGCTGTTCAGCAATGCCCACCATGTCATGTGCAGTTCCTAACATGTAATGTGCAGTTGCATTGCCCACCATGAACCGTGCTATGCCATGCAGTGCCCACCATGTAATGTGTTGTGCTCAACATGTAATGTGCTGTACCATTCAGTTCCCACCATGTAATGTGCTGTGCCCACCACGTCATGTGCTGTGCCATGCAGTGCCCATCATGTAATGCGCTGTACCCACCATGTAATGTGCTGTGCCATGCAGTGCCCACCATGTCTTGTGCAGTGCCCACCATGTCAAATTGCTGTGCAGTGCCCACCATGTCATGTGCTGCGCTATGCAGTGCCTACCATGTAATGTGCTGTACCCACCATGTAATGTGCTGTACATTGCCCACCAGGGCATTTGCCGTGCAGTACCCACAATGGAATGTGCTGTGCAGGGCTTACCATGTCATGTGTGGTGACCACAATTTAATGTGCCATGCTCACAATGTAATGTGCTGTGCTGTGTTGTGCAGTGCCCACCAATGTGCCCAATGGAATGTGGTGTGCAGAGCTCACCATGTCATGTGCGGTGTCCACCATTTAATGTGCTCACAATATAATGTGCTGTGCTGTGTCGTGCAGTGCCCACCATATCATGTGGTGTCATACAATGCCCACCTTGTCATGTGCTGTGCAGTGTCCACCATGCCATGTGCAGTACACACCATATAATATGCTGTGCCCACCATATAATGTGCTGTGCAGTGCCCACTTGTAATGTGCATTTCCCACCATGTAATGTGCTCAGCTGTGCCCGCCATGTTATGTGCTGTGCCCACCTCATAGATCCTGTGCAAACTGTGTGCATGTGCTGTGTTGTGCCCACCATGCAATGTGCTGTGTTGTGCAGTACCAACCATGTCATGTGCTGTGCCCACCATATAATGTACTGTGCCTACCTTGTAATGTGCTGTATTGGGCAGTGCCAACTGTGTAATGTGCTGTGCCCGCCATGTAATGTGCTGTGCTTTGCCCACAATTAAATGGGCTGTATCCATGTATCCACCATGTAATGTGTTGTGCCAACCATGTAATGTACTGTGCCCCCCCCCCTTGTAATTTACTATGCTGTGCCCCCCACAGACTCACCCCCCCCCCTCTCTCTCTCATCCCCTCTCTTTCACCCTGTTCTCTCTCTCATCCCCTTCATCCCCCATTCTCTCTCTCTCACCCCCTTCAACCCTCTCTTTCCTACCACCCTATATCTCTTTCACCCTCTCTCTATTCCCCTTTTTCTCACCCCCTCCCTCTCACCCCCTTTCTCTCTCTTTTCCCCTCCCTCTCATCCCCTCTCTTTCAGCCCCCTATCTCACTATCACCCCCCCCCCCCTCTCTCTCTCTCTACCACTTTGGACATTTTCACTTAGGGGTGTACTCACTTTTGTTGCCAGCGGTTTAGACATTAATGGCTGTGTGTTGAGTTATTTTGAGGGGACAGCAAATTTACATTGTTATACAAGCTGTACACTCACTACTTTACATTGTAGACAAGTGTCATTTCTTCAGTGTTGTCACATGAAAAGATAGAAGAAAATATTTACAACAAATGTGAGGGGTGTACTCACTTTTGTAAGAAAATCTATATATAACTATAATATATACAAGTAGCACTTGCTGTGTGAACTTTCAACATGACTAGTCGGTTACTTAGTTCCAACCACTAACACCAAAGTGGTTAGTGGTGAGAATATTAATAAGAAGTGATATGTTAAAGTAGAGATGAAATGAACATAAGAAGAAGAATAACAAGCGAATTGTGGAGAATGAGTCCAAATTGAGCTAACAAGCGGTGGGGGAAGGGGGGGGGGTTGGTACAACCAATCCTGTTATCGTAATTTCCCCTGACTCATCTCCCCCACTGGTCCCTTTCCCTTTATTCCTTCCTCTCCCCACCCTCTTTTTTTCACCCCTTCTTTTCTTTTGCTTCTATTCTCTGATCTCTTAGTTATCTTAACTGGATTCATGACCACTGACAATCCCTATGAACCATGCATAGTGGGACTGACATCCAATTGCATAGCGGTAAAAAAAGGCTTTCAACTGACATTTTGCTTATATGAATCCCTGAATGTGCTGTTGTATTATCTTTGACATACTGGATGGCATACAAGCCATTGATGGTCCGCAGTATATTTGTATGTTATGTATAATGTTTGTATTGTCAGCCAGGGTCATCTTAATAGCATCATGGGCCCTTGGGCAAAGTAATGCTATGGAGCCCCTACCAGCCTGTCCCAATTTACGCACCTACTCTCAAGAATAAAAGTACAATATTTCCTACTTTGCAGCGCGTCACTTGCTACTGTCCCTGCCACCAGATTCAGTATGTCACTTGCTACCCATCCCCCACCACCAGATGCAGCCTGTCACTTGCCACCATCCCCTGCCTCCAGATTCAGCGCGTTACTTGCCATGTCACCTGCCTCCAGGTTCAGCATGTCTGTGCTCCTACGGTCCTCTGCCATGCCCCCCATGCTCCTCCAGTCCCCCACTATGTCCTCCGTTCTCCTCCGGTCCCCTATTATGTCCTCCGGTCCCTCGCCATGTCCTCCATGCTCCTCTGATCCCCCTCTGTCCTCCTCCGGTCCCCCCCTGGCCCAGATCTGTCAGGATGGAGAGCAGAAGAAGGAGTCGGTAAATCTGTCATTTACCAGCTCCTTCCTTTTCTGAATGAACAGAGTCAGTGACCACTGACTTTGTCCATTCATAACTGAGCATTGTAGTCTGTATTTACCATGTCTCAGTTTATGAATGGAGGGGATCCTCTGTCTCCTCTCCATTCATATTCAGTCCAGGCTGCAGAGAAATGGACTGGGGAATCGATGCCCTCAGTCTCTTTCTGTGTCTTAAAGGGGAGATGTCAGGGGTCTGTTTAGACCCCTGATATCTCACCAAAGTCCCCCCCCCCAACAGGGCTGATAAAAAAATAGTAATAATAATAAAAATAATTTAAAAAAATGTAATAAATATTGAAAAAAGAAAAAAATTGTAAAAATTACAAAAAAAAAATTACAAAAAAATACAATTGTAAAAAAATAAAAAAAATAAAAATAAATAAAAAACTGACACAGTCCACTGACATTTAAAAAACTATCGGTATTCGGTATTGGCGAGTACTTGAAAAAAGTATCGGTACTTGTACTTGGTCTTAATAAAGTGGTATCGGTGCAACCCTAGTCTGTATACTTGTATGCATTTTTTTAGTGTAATTTAGTCTAATGCCCCGTACACACGGTCGGATTTTCCGACGGAAAATGTGTGATAGGACCTTGTTGTCGGAAATTCCGACCGTGTGTAGGCTCCATCACACATTTTCCATCGGATTTTCCGACACACAAAGTTTGAGAGCAGGCTATAAAATTTTCTGACAACAAAATCCGTTGTCGGAATTTCTGATCGTGTGTACACAAATCCGACGCACAAAGTGCTACGCATGCTCAGAATAAATAAAGAGATGAAAGCTATTGGCCACTGCCCCATTTATAGTCCCGACGTACGTGTTTTACGTCACCGCCTTCAGAATGATCGGATTTTCCGACAACTTTGTGTGACCGTGTGTATGCAAGACAAGTTTGAGCCAACATCCGTCGGAAAAAATCCATGGATTTTGTTGTTGGAATGTCCGATCAATGTCCGACCGTGTGTACGGGGCATTAGTCTTTTTTTTGTCTAATTTTTGTATTTATAGTGTAATGTAATGCTGTGAGTGGCGTAGGAAGGATGTGTTGTGCTGAAATTGTAATTTATAAGAAAGCTGTTCTGAAAAGCTGAAACAGAGGAAGGAAATTAAAAAGGAGAACTAAGAAGGGAATTGCTAGTAGGTCACTTCGTATGAAGACAATTTGACATTAGAGAAGAGGAGTATATAGAAGATGGCACTCTGATTTGATTTTTCTGCACCAGCCAGAAATTCCAAGAGATCATTTGGATATAATCAGGGACACCTGGCCTGGAAATACCTTGGATATACCACTCTCCGAATTCAAGGTATGAAAGAATAATTGTCTTACTAATATGTAGAAAAATGTGGAGATGTTCTGTTTTTGTCAACACATACTGTATATTATTTCCTTATTTCTCAGTGGACACTGTGGGGGTTATTTATGAAAGGCAAATCCACTTTGCACTGCAAGTGCACTTGGCAATGCAGTCGCTGTAAATCTTAGGGGTAGATCTGAAATGAGGGGAAGCTCTGCTGATTTTATCATCCAATCATGTGAAAGCTAAATTGCTGTTTTTTATTTTTCTTGCATGTCTGCACTTCCATGTGCACTTGCAGTGCACATGTAGTGCAAAGTGGATTTGCCATTCGTAAATAACCTCCTATCCCTTTATGTATCAATGGAACAAAATTTCAGACAAGGCAGGGAGACCATGGATGGGACTTTATATGTGCCACTGGGAAATCACACAGAAATGATAAAATAATCCATTCTCATTCCATAAAGATAAAAACAATAGGGTACAAAACACCATTAAAAACAGGGAATGTGCATATACATTTCATCTTGAAGTGTTTAGACATACAGGTAGGGCCGGGACAAGGGGTGGGCAAGAGGATCGGATGCCCTGGGCACTGTGGTATCATATGAGGTTGGGGTGCACCACAAGGAGATTGGGGGGGTTGTGTTCAGAAGGGGAATTCGGGGAGTGGCAGGGGGTAAGAATTGTTCTAGGAGGGCAAATTGGTGTGCAAGGTGTGCTAGGAGTGGTGGTTTGGAGAAATTTGTGTTGGGAGAGGGGATGGGGAAAGAGGATTTGTGCTACCAGGAGGGGATTTGGAGCGTTTGTGCTATAAACATAATATGGTAGAGTGGAATATTTTTTTTTTTTTTTGGGGTGGGGGGAGGATTTGTGCTAGTAGGGATAATTGGGAGGCATTTGTGCTAAGAGGGGAAATTTGTGTGTGTGGGGAGGATTTGTACTAGTAGGGATGATTGGGGGGTATTTGTGCTAGGAGGGGAAATTTGTTTGTATGTGTGTGGGGGGGGGGTGGATTTGTGCTAGGATAGGTCTGGGGGGCATTTGTTCTAGGCGGGGGAAATTTGTGTGTGGGGGAGGATATGTACTAGTAGGGGTGATTGGGGGATATTTGTGCTAGGAGGGGAAATTTGTGTGTGTGTGTGTGGGGGGGTGATTTGTGCTAGGATAGGAGTCTGGGGGGCACTTGTGCTAGGAGGGAAAATGTGTGTGTGTGTGTGTGTGTGGGGGGGGGGTTGTGCTAGGATGGGGGATTGGGGGGTATTTGTGCTAGGAGGGGAAATGTGGGGGGGGGGGATTTGTGCTAGAATGGGGGATTGGGGAGGGAAATTTGTGCTGGAAGGGGAGAATTTGGAGTGGGGGGGATTTGTGCTGGGGGCATATGAGGAGATAGGGTATTTGAGCTTGGAGGGGGGAATGGGGGGGCAAAGGTTTGGGCTGGGAGGGAGGATTTTAGCAGGGGGGCAAATGTGTACTGGGAGGAGGGAAAATGTATGCTTAGGGGGTTAGCATGCAGATCAGTGCTCATTTTTGTTTTTTTTTTGGGGGGGGGGGGATTTTTGCTGACACAGAATCCTCATACATATTGGGGGGGGGCACATTTTGGCATGTTCTACCTGGGCTTTAGATAACCTTGTCCTGGCACTGCGTATAGGACCTAATTGTCTTACTTATTTCATCTGATAATGTCATGAAATCCACTGATGTTTTATACTGTATGTTACCTGCACTCCCCCCCCATGGTATACATTTGCAGATTAGTATACATACGGCCACACATCTGACAGCCAAGGAGAAGTTTGTAAAATGTATATCACCCACAACCACCACCATGTGTTGAGTTCATGCTTGCAGGGACTGTGATCGGGCCAGTCTGTAAAATGAACCCCACTCCACACTGGCCTCAGTATTGCCTCTACTTTTTAGTCCATCAAAAACAGAATAGTGATGACCAGGAGAGGACTGCATTGTTTTCAAACCGGAGTGATTTAAGCCTCGTACACACGATCGGACTTCCCAACAAGAAATGTGTGATGACAGGCTGTTGGTGGAAAATCCAACCGTTCGTACTCTCCATCGGACAATTGTTGTCGGATTTTCTACGGACAAATGTTGGATGGCAGGTTTTAAAATTTTTCCACGGACCTATGTCTGTTGTCGGATTTTCCAAGCGTGTGTACACAAGTCCGTTGGACAAAAGTCCAAAGTACAAACACACATGCTCGGAAGCAAGGACGAGCTAGAAGTTGTCGGTCTTGTAAACTAGCGTTTGTAATGAAGAATTAACATTCATGACGCGGCAAATTATGAAATTTGGAAATGCAGCGCACAATTCTCTTCTTCTTTAATGGGATAATAATGAAGCTGCTTTGCTGGTGATACTGATGCAGTTATTGCAAACAAATTTTTAAAGGCTTTTTTTTTCTAGTGATATCAAGAATAATATTATTATGATTTTTTTTTAAATTTGGACAAGTTACCACAACACCATTATCCCGTAGTTTTTAAGATCAAAGATACAACTATGTAGGTGTTCCTTGTAATTTTTACATTATTCTACACAATTTTTTTATTGTGCATTAAAAAAAAGAAAAACAGATAACATTAGACATGTTATCTGCCAATAGAACTTAACCAAAAAGTGCATTCTATGCATCAAAAAAATATAGAAAATATACAAAATCAAATCATTATTATTCAACCAAAAAAATAATGTCAAAGCAATAACTCCAAGGTCAATAATAAATAACACGTTATCTCCTCTGATTCAGAAACAAACTGAAAAGTGTGAAATGAAAAGCGCGAATCAACGCTCACCAAACTTCTACTAACAAGAAATTAGCAGAAGGAGCCCAAAGGGTGGCGCTAAAGAGCTAAAAAATAACGTAGTACGTCACTACGTTCGTATTTGTTGGCCAACAATTCCTTGCCGTTTGTATGCCAAGTTTTGGCCAACGTCCTTCGGACAAAAGTCCACGGTTTTGTTGGCCAACAATCCGATCGTGTGTACGAGGCTTTAGTCATTATGGGCATGTAAAAACTAAGTCAGATTTTCACAAGGATTATTGGCAGAATCAACAGGACATTTAATGTTATAAATGACTATGTTCTGGGGAACTCAGAAAAGCAAAAGTTGTGATAATTCTAGTGGAGGCTTGGCACAGTAAATTGATGGTGCTAGAACCTTGCGCGGAGAGTGATTTAGTACGAAAGATTAATTTCATCCAAACTATACTGATAGTGTCCCAGTTGGACATCCGAGTGACAGGCGGGCTGCTTCTGTGCACCAAGGAACTTCTACAGCTAAGAATGGGAAAGTCATATTTGAACCTAAAGATCAAAGTGCCACATTGCAGTATTACGGCCCAAAGTAAGGGTTTTTTTTCCTATTGTGTATTAAGTAAAACAGCTCAAGCAAGCTGCTGAACGTTACAGAATTCTTTCAGATATCCAAATTATAAATTAAAGTCCAAGTCCATACTAGCTGATTTCATATTTACCT
Organism: Aquarana catesbeiana; assembly: GCF_042186555.1. NCBI lineage: Eukaryota > Metazoa > Chordata > Amphibia > Anura > Ranidae > Aquarana > Aquarana catesbeiana. Next base: position 27,180,074 of record NC_133333.1, on the reverse strand, counting down.
AAGCTCTAATGAAGGGGACAATGTGTGGCCCCCCAAAGTGTGTTGCTTGTTGCATCCATTACATGTTTGGAATAAAAACTTACTTAGGTCTCTAATACTTTAATGTGACGCTTCGCTCTTTAGATTCAAATACTGATTTCACATCCCGATGTTCCTGTAGCAATTCCCCAGTGCATGGAAGCAGCTCACATATCATCCAGATGCCCCATAGGAACACAATCAGTGGTAATTCTAGTGAGAGGCTGCGTCATATTTTACTTTGCACTTTAAAGTCATTAAGGATTACTTTTTCTTTTTTATTCTGCAGCTGTTGCAATGTTTTAAACATTCAAAAATTGTTGCAATTTAACCACTTGCCGACCGTGCTATAGAAAAATGATTGCTACAGTGCATTCATATGACATCCTCTAGTGATCGTGCCCCCTGCGATGCGTACCCAGCTCACTCTGTGATCACCTTGTCCTTCAGACACAGCTGATCACAGTTAGGGGTAAAGAGCCAATCACAGTGGCTCTTTACCACGTGATCAGCTGTGTGCAATCACAGCTGATCACAATGTAAACACACTTGCTGGTTATCGGCATTCCTTTCCTCACACTGTGACAGCGTGAGAGGACAGCCGGTAACCGGCCAGTGTGAAAGGGAACATCTGCACTGATCATAAGGGCACTAATCATCATTGTCCTGATGATCAGTGCAGCCCCAACAGTGCCCATCAGTGCCCACCAGTGATGCCAATTAGTGCTGCCAATCAGTGCCTATCAGTGCTGCCAATCAGTGGCTCCTCATCAGTGCCACCTATTAGTGCCCATCTGTGTTGTCTATCAGTACCCATCAGTGCCCATCAGTGCTGCCTCATCAGTGTCCATCAGTGCTGTCTCATCAGTGCCCATCAGTGCTGCCTATTAGTGCCCATCAATGAAGGAGATAAAATACCTGTCAAATAAAAAACCCAGTGGTGATTAAATATCACCAAAAGAAAGCTCTATTTGTGTGAAAAAATAATTAAAACTTCATATGGGTACGGTGTTACATGATCGCACAATTGTCATTCAAAGCGTGAGAGCACTGAAAGCTGAAAATTGGCCATGCAGAAAGGGGGTGAAAGTGCCCAGTAGACAAGTGGTTAAAAAGGAAGTAAACCCTGATGAGTTTTACTTCCTCTTTTTTCCCCTACAATGTAAAAGCATAATGGGCTAGTATGCACCGCACTTACCTGCAAATTAAGCCCGCAGTGTCCCCGTTGCCCCCACTGGTGGCCGCATCCATCTTCACCCCTCTTCCTTCCGGGGCCATGGACTCCGGCTCTGTGACTGGCTGAAGTCGCGTGACGTCACTCCCAGGCATGTGCGGGAGCTGCTGGTCACGGCATGGTCCTTTAGAAATGGCACGATCGCGCCCTTTCTTTAGTGCGCATGCGCCGATGATGTTGGCGCAAGCGTATATGGTAAATATCTCCTAAACTGTGCAGGTTTAGGAGATATTTGCAGCACCTACAGGTAAGCCTTATTATAGGCTTACCTGTAGGGAAAAGTGGTGTAACAGGGGGGAATTCCATGCTCTGTTAGTGTATACCAGGCCCGGACTGGGACAAAAAATAGGCCCGGGCATTTTGGATTGGGCAGCCCATAACAAGTTAGCCGGCCCCTTCCCCACTCTCCACCTTGATGGATACCCCGGGAGAGGGGAGGGGGGAACCCGACAGAGGTGTATGGGGGGGAGGCAAGGGGGGACCAGGAAAGAGCATGGGGGGGCAGCGGAGAGCATGGGGGCTGTGGAGAACACAGGGGGGGTGGCGGAGAGCATGGGGGGATGTGGAGAGCACAGGGGGGCTGCCAGAGAGCATGGGGGGAGGTGGAGAGCATGGGGAGATGTGGAGAGCACAAGGGGCAGTGGAGAGCATGGGGGAATGTGGAGAGCACATGGAAGGGGGGTGGTGGAGAGCATGAGGGAGGTGGAGAGCACAGGGGGGGCAGCAGAGAGCATGTGGAAATGTGGAGAGCACAGGGGGTGGCGGAGAGCATGGGGGAATGTGGAGAGCACATGGGGCAGCAGAGAGCATGGGGGAATGTGGAGATCACAGGGGAGGTGGCGGAGAGCATGGGGGAATGTGGAGAGCACAGGGGGTGGCGGAGAGCATGGGGGGAGGTGGAGAGCCCAGGGGGCAGCAGAGAGCCTGGGGGAATGTGGAGAGCACAGGGGGGGTGGCGGAGAGCATGGGGGGAGGTGGAGAGCCCAGGGGGGGTGGTGGAAAGCATGGGGGAGGTGGAGAGCCCAGGGGGGGGTGGCTGAGAGCATGGGGGAATTTGAAGAGCACGGGGAATGGCAAGAGCATGGGGGAATGTGGAGAGCACTGGGGGGGTGGCGGAGAGCATGGGGGGAGGTGGAGAGCCCAGGGGGGTGGTGAAGAGTATGGGGGGAGGTGGAGAGTCCAGGGGGCGTGGCGGAGAGCATGGGGAAATCTGGAGAGCAGAGGGGGGTGGCGGAGAACATGAGAGAATGTGGAGAGCACATGGGGGGTGGTGGAGAGCATGGGGGGAGGTGGAGAGCCCAGGGGGGTGGCGGACAGCATGGGGGAATGTGGAGATCACAGGGGGGGTGGCAGAGAGAATGGGGGGAGGTGGAGAGCCCAGTGGGGGTGGCGGAGAGCATAGGGGTGGTGGAGAGCCCAGGGGGGATGGCGGAGAGCATGGGGGCAGGTGGAGAGCCCAGAGGGGTGGCAGAGAGCATGGGGGGAGGTGGTGAGTTCGGGGGGGTGGTGGAGAGTATGGGGGGAGGTGGAGAGCCCAGGGGGGTGGCGGAGAGCATGAGGGAATGTGGAGAGCATGGGGGGTGGCGGAGAGCATGGGGGAATGTGGAGAGCACGGGGGGTGGCGGAGAGCATGGGGGAATGTGGAGAGCACGGGGGGTGGCGGAGAGCATGGGGGAATGTGGAGAGCACAGGGGGTGGCGGAGAGCTGAAGGAAGGGGATGCAAAGTTTTGCATGGCTTGTTGATATTATTAGGGGGAACAAAAATAAAAGAGGAAGTGTGATGTGAAAGTTATAATATTAAGCAAATATTAGAATTTTGGTTATGGGAAACAGCCTGAGGAAAGCAAAAAAAAATCATAGTTGCATAGTTCACAGTTGTGAATAGTTGCAGGTACTCCCCCCTTTTGGGACACCCCTTGTCCCTGCCCCCTTCCCACCTCCTAGCAACATCCCTTGGCTCCACCCCCTACCCTCCTCCCAGTGCTGCCCCTTTTAGAGAATACAGAACCAAGTATTATTTTCTGGAACTAAGTAGTTTGCATGGAATTGGCTAATGAAAGGCAGTAAAATAGGACCTCTGAAACCAGCAACAATAGATCCCCCAGCAACAACAGACCCCCACCAGCAACAATAGCCCCCCCAACCTCCTCCAGCAACAATAGACTCATCCCATGCAAACATAGATCCCCAGCAGTAATAGATCCCCCAGCAACAATAGATCCCTCATCAACAATAAACACCTCAGCACTAATAGATCCTCCCAGTAACAATAGATCTCCTCAGCAACAATACCCCCCAGCATCAATAGACCCAGCAACAATAAACCCCCCATTAACAATAGACCCCCCACAACAAAATACCCCCCCAGTAACAATACTGTAGATCCGCCCTAGTAACATTAGACTCCAACAGCAAGAATAGATCTACCAGAAGCCAGCATCAATAGACCCTTCCCTCAACATTAGAGCTCTCCCATCAACAAATGACCAGCAACATAAAATCCCCCGAAGCAACAATAGATACCCCTCACTGGCAGCAATAGACCTCCCCGGCAACAATAGGTTTCCCCAGCAACAGTAGATTCCCCAGCGCACCCTAGCACCCCTTGGCATTATATACATCCAGTGCTGAAAGTGCCGGATTGCGTCCACCGCCCCCCCACCACATTCCCGCTGAAAAAAGCCCTGAGTATATTCTTAGTATTCCCATAACAGCAATAAAGTACAAAAAAGTGATTCTTCAACTTCCAGGTTTGGTTAGTTAAAAACCTAAAATACAACATTTCATTCTACGTGCCCTCATCACCCTCTCTATTTTATTGATAGCCCCCATTACAGACCTCCCATGAACAGGTAACTTTCACAAAGTGCTGCAGCTTATGCCAGCTCAGGTGTTGCTTCCATCCTTCACTTAACCAGTAGTCAGGATACTCTATGCCGGACCTGGATAGAAAAGCTGTCTACTTGCAATTGTTGGCAAGCACAGAGGTAAAAGTGATCAACTGGATGAGATTTTCCAGCTGACATCTTTTTTCCCCCAAAGAAAAAATGTTTATAGCAAGACTCAAGACAGAACCAGCGCCAAGGGTTTCCAAAAAAGTCGGATAGCTATGCTTTTTCAGACATTTGTAGACCTTTCATTTTGGCGACGCTTTAATTTGCTCAATCACGACCTTATACTTGTTTATATAAAAACTGACTCTTTAAAATTTGATTTACATGTTTCTGCATTTTGTTTAATTTCCAGTATGAATTACACATCCTGATTTCAGCTCGGAGTCAGGATGAGGCTGGATAAGGAGTGTAAAGTCTTGTACACACGATCGGATTGTTGGCCAACAAAACCGTGGACTTTTGTCCTAAGGGCGTTGGCCCAAACTTGTCTTGCATACACACGGCACACAATTGTTGGCCAACAATCACAAACGTAGTGACGTACTACATGGTTTTTTAGCTCTTTGGTGCCACCCTTTGGGCTCCTTCTACTAATTTCATGTTAGTAGAAGTTTGGTGAGTGTTGATTAACGCTTTTCATTTCACGCTTTTCATTTTGCGATTTTCAGTTAATTTCTGAACGGCCGTTCGTCAACCAGCCATGTTGCGGAATGGGAGGAGATAACGTGTTATTTATTATTGGCCTTGGAGTTATTGCTTTGACATTTTTTTGGTTGAATAATGATTTGATTTGGTATATTTTCTATATATTTGGATGCATAGAATGCACTTTTTGGTTAAGTTCTATTGGCAGATAGCATGTCTAATTTTATTTGTTTTCTTTTTTTAATGCACAATAAAAAAATTGTGTAGAATAATACTTGGCTGTGTGTTTTACTTCAAATGACAGTTTGGGAGTCGGCAGTTACATTTAAAAAAATACAATGGAAAATTGACAAGAGACACCAACATAGTTGTATCTTTGATCTTATAAACTATGGGATAATGATGTTGTGGTAACTTGCACAAATAAAAAAAAATATTCTTGATATCACTAGAAAAAAAAATCCTTTGAAAATTTGTTTGCAATAACTCCATCAGTATCACCAGCAAAGCAGCTTCATTATTATCCCATTAAAGAAGAAGAGAATTGTGCGCTGCATTTCGAGATTTCATAATTTTCCACGTCACGAATGTTAATTCTCAATTATGAACGCTAGTTTACAAGACCGACCGCTTCTGGCTCGACCTTGCTTCCGAGCATGTGTGTTTGTACTTTGGACTTTTGTCCGACGGACTTGTGTACACACGGTCGGATTTACTGCCAACACACATTTGTTCGTGGTAAACTTTTAAAACCTGCCATCCAATATTTGTCCGCGGAAAGTCCGACAACAATTGTCCGATGGAGCGTACACACGGTCGGATTTACCGCCAACAGCCTGACATCAAACAATTCCCGTCAGAAAATCCGATCGTGTGTACGAGGCTTAATATTTTGGAATGTCTAGTCATCATAATTCTCTTTGAGCTTAGCAAAGGTAAATTAGACTGTCTATGTTACCCAATTACATTTCATTAACTTTCATCCTTCAAACACTATATTTCCTATACTTTGATGGTCTAAGTAACATTTACTGTATTTATGCTGCATGCATTGAACCATATGTCATTTTTATAGCTATAATCTTTTATTAATTTTTTTAGTGGATCACCACTGATTCCTGTACAGTGCTTGAATGCCTGGGTCCAGTTTTTCGCTGTGTACCTTACCTGAAATTTTACTTTTGACTACAAACAAGGCTTTTAGCCTACTTGGTGGAGAAACCCTTGTTGGGAAGCTCAGAGGTAAGACGTTTCTTGTAGTTGGTGACCAGGTTTGCAAACATCTCAAGAGGGATTTTGGTCCACTCTTCTTTACAGATCTTCTCTAAATCCTTATTGACCTTATACTTGTTTATATAAAAACTGACTGTTTAAAATTTCTTTGACATGTTTCTGCATTTTGAATTACAGATCCTGATTTCAGCTCAGAGTCAGGATGAGGCTGGATAAGGGTTGTAATATTTTGGAATGTCTAGTCATCATAATTCTCTTTGAGCTTAGCAAAGGTAAGTTAGACTGTCTATGTTGCCCAATTTACATTTCATTAACCTCCATTCCCCCAAAGACAATATTTCCTATACTTTGATGGTCTAGGTAACATTTAGGCTTGGTTAACACTGGAGTGGCTCACAGCAGGAGTCCGGTGCATCTCCATTCACTGTTTCAGGTCCAATTTCAGCCTGAATTTTGGGCTAAATTGGGAACCAGAAAAGGACCAAAAGACACACAGGACTCTTGTGCAAGTTGCACCGGAGCCACTCCGGAGATGTGTGAACTGGCTCCATAGAGAGTCGGTCACAATCTCCTGCTATGTGAATTGGATGAGGGGAAACCCACATCCAAATCCCAATAGTGAGAACCCAGCCTTACTGTATTTATGCTACATGCGTTGAACCATTTGTCATTTTTATATGCGTAATCTTTATTTTTTTTTTAGCGGATCACCACTGATTCCTGTACAGTGCTTGAATGCCTGGGCCCAGATTTTCGCTGTGCCCCTTACCTGAGGTTTGACTACAAACAAGGCTTTTAGCCTACAATCACTATTTGAATACACAGAGGGGGAGTTTTACTAAAACGGGAGCACGTAGAATCTGGTGCAGCTATGCACGGTAGCCAATCAGCTTCTTGCTTCAGTTTGTTTAATTAAGTTTTGGCAATAAAACCTGGAAGCTGATTGGTTTCTATGCAGAGCTGCACCAGATTTTGCAAGCTCAAGGTTTTTTAAATCAACCCCAGAGATTTGTCCTCTCCACCCAACGTAGAATCTTTTTATACGGCTAATGTGAATCTTGAGGACTTATGCTGATGGGCAGTCTAAAATGTAACAAAATTATAAAAAATTTTTTTTTTTTTTAAAGGCAAATAGGCTGTTTATTTTGCAAGGAAATTTTCCCTAGAGTTTAGTGAATGAGGTGAAGTACTCCTGGCGTCCATTATCCAATCACGTGAAAGCAAAAATATATATCTTTTTTTTTTAATGTATCGTTAACGTGATTGGGTATTCTTTGCTGAGTGAATTTTACCACATTCACTAAGCTCAGTAAAAAATCCCTTGCAGAATGAACAGCCAATTTGCCTTTAATAAATGAACCCCAATGTGTGTTATGCCCTGTACACACGGTCGGACATTGATCGAACATTCCGACAATAAAATCCATGGATTTTTTCCGACGGATGTTGGCTCAAACTTGTCTTGCATACACACGGTCACACAAAGTTGTCGGAAAATCTGATCGTTCTGAACGCGGTGACGTAAAACACGTACAGCAGGACTATAAACGGGGCAGTAGCCAATAGCTTTCATCTCTTAATTTATTCTGAGCATGCGTGGCACTTTGTGCGTCGGATTTGTGTACACAAGATAGGAATTTCCGACAACGGATTTTGTTGTCGGAAAAATTTTATAGCCTGCTCTCAAACTTTGTGTGTCGGAAATTCCGATGGAAAATGTGTGATGGAGCCTACACACGGTCGGAATTTCCGACAACAAGGTCCTATCACACATTTTCCCTCGGAAAATCCGACCGTGTGTACGGGGCATAAGAATCCTTAGGCTCTGCTAAAAGGAAACAGTGGGTTCATGTCTACAAAGTATGTTTGGTGTTGGGGTAGATGGCGCTGCCCTTCAATTGGATAATAATGTGGGTAGAGCTGTATTTATGTCCTACTATAGTTTAACTTGTGATACTGTGATTATTAGTTCGAATACACTTCCTATTGGATGATTTTAAAATCCTCTCCCTATTGGGTAATTATATCCAAAGTGATAGTGAACCCTCCAAAGTGGTAAAATTGTATTTGATAATTGTGTCAGGTTGAACCCATTGCTTTATGCCACCTATGAAGAGCGAATCACATTTGGGTCGCTCTTCCCAGGGGTCAGCAAACAGGGGATGTGTGTACAATAAGTAATTACTGCTTGGTCAAACCTCCCTATATAAGCTCCTATGAGGAGGATGATCCTTAGAGTATTATCCTTGAGAAAAATTTATCAAAAACAAGATTAAAATCTACTCACAAAGGTAGAAAGAAATTATCGCACTGTATACAGTCACAAGGCAATTAATCCGCTGGTAGCAGTTTCCAGGTCCTAGGAAGAGGATGTACGAACCACTGCTGGCTAACGCGTTTCAAAGGTGTCCCTTCTTCTTCGAAGGCTCTGAAGAAGAAGGGACACCTTCGAAACACGTTAGCCAGCAGCGGTTCATACGTCCTCTTCCTAGGACCTGGAAACTGCTACCAGCAGATTAATCGCCTTGTGACTGTATACAGTGCGATAATTTCTTTCTACCTTTGTGAGTAGATTTTAATCTTGTTTTTAATAAATTTTTCTCAAGGATAATGCACTAGGCCGGTGTGCTCTCTTTTTCTTTCTTATAGTTTTTCTACTAGGATAATCCCATCCTGGAGAGCAGCAAGGCCGAAATCCACTTTCCTTTTTGAACCCTTGGAATCATCTAGCTTACACACCTGTGCACAAGAGTATTTGCTTCTGTAGTACTGATGCTTAGAGTAGGCAGAGTTGTGATAAATACCCTGAAAAGTGATCCTAACTGCTGTCACCCTTCTATGGGTGAGTTTGCAAATTTGTGATAAATAACCTAAAAAAGTGACCCAAACTAGTGTCACCTTAAAATGAGTGATTTATATCCTAGGGTTAATTATACATCCTAAAGTGCACTTGAGGTCAGGTGTCACCTGCAATGGGTGCTATTAGCCCTAAAGTGCATTAAATGGTATCCAATACTGCAACCCAATAGTTAAACATCATGTGCTAAACATCAAAACAAATAAACATCAACCTGAAAGACATATAGTATAGTAGTATAAGTGCCCTACAGTCAGACACCTGTGAGCAAAAAATACAAAGTAAATAATTGTGTTCTGTGTGCGCAAAAAAAAAAAAAAAGAAATAGGAAAAGTCAACAAGTGGGATAAAATCACAAGGGAAATTGATACTGGGTAGATATGAGTTCAGCAGCAGTATCCAATATTCATACGATAAATGGAAATGGGAAAATGTAGTTTTCACTAGGTCTTCCAAAAAAGTGACATGTGATTATCCTCGATGTCCTCTGTAGATTTTATCCTCAAGTGTACAGGTCAGGGTGACTTTTGTGCTCCCCCTATGATACCCCACTCACCAGATCCAGGTACCCCTGCAAGTGTAGTGGGCGAAAGTGAGTATGTTGGTTTCCTCTCGGTGTGGCTGTTGCTCCTCCGCTTAGACTGCTGGGCTCCCGGTCCACTGTCCAGATCTTGTATGTAGCAGTACTTCGTTGCTGCTTTCCCAGCGTGCCAGCTCCTGGTGTCCTCATAAGACCAGAGAAAGACAGACTCGCATGGTGTAATTCCGATTATTTATTTAAAAGTTCATATTGTTTAAAAGTGATCCAAATTGCATCATTTAAATGCAGTAAAGTGCAGATAAAACGAAAAATAAAAACAGCAAATAAAAAAAACACACGCTGTCTACAGGCTATGAGTCGGCGTGCGTTCCACGGCTCCGCACTCAACACCCGGAAGTGACGTGTTAGCGTGTGAGATAACTATGTTTTTTTTTTCTTTTGGACTTTTGTATGTTAGGATTTTCGTTCTTTCGGGTTTTCATTCTTTCGGATTTTCGTTCTTTCTAATAATTTGTTTTCGTATGCATTTGTCAAAAGTGATGGATAATTAAAGTAATAATACCGCGCCAATCTTAAGACAGAATTGGTAAATCTAAAGCTGCCACACTACAATCAGACAAATTGTGTAAGTAAACATAAAAAATAAAGTGTAGCGTTACTGTGTAAAATTATTATACAATAAGTGAAAAAAGGCAATCAAAGAAAGATGCTCTCAAAAACCCAAAGAATGTGATGGGAATGTAAAAAACCGCACTATGCGATTGTGTGCGAAAACTGAAAACTAAAATTGCACTAGACAGGTGAGGGATGTAACCTCATACATAACTGTGAAAGTAAGATCAAAATGGTGATCAGCAATAAATGTGAACATTAAATTGCGAGACTGTGACATTGTATAAGGCTATGGAGACATATCCCCAGACCAATCAAAAACTATCTCTATTAGTGTGGCAAAAACAATCAATTCACCTAGAAACACAAAAAAAGGAGCACGTGAATATTATTAGCCTCAACAGCAACAATTCAACATATAAAGAACACGGTGTAAGGTAGACACCAAAGAAAAGTTCCTAAAATGTATGTAGTGACAGTCCCAAAAATGTATCATGAATTAATTAAATCGCCCAATCATGTGGGGAGATGATCCAAATTATATTCTTCCCAGTGGTGATTGTAAACAGTGTAAAGAATGGGGTACTCTTACCAGTACCGGTGGACTCACAAGCCATAAGCGGTGAGTCAAAACGGCTTTAGACTGTCATATGATGGCTGACAGTATGGACCTGGTCTGCAGAATTGAGGTATTTCCCTTAGGGTGGAATCCAGATATCCGTCCCGATCCAGGGTGGAGTCCAGATATCCTTTTCAGATCGATGGTTCAATCGTCTGACTCAGCAATGTGAACATGCCATAATCATAAAAAAGGAGAAAAAAGGAAGCCTCCACATAGTGTAAATCCAAGACTTGATTGGAATTTATTGAAAAAACGGGTCATCCAAAGATCAATAAAAAATAGCATACATAGAATCGATTCAAAATATTAAAAAACAGCGTGGTATATAAATGACTGGGTACAGCAAAGAGACCCTAAAGAGATGGGTCTCTTTGCTGCTACACTCATAGGAGTCGTGATTGTCACTGTGGTTAGGACAACATGAAATCCCCTTGGGTTACCATGATTGGTGGTCTTTACAGCTGGATGGTATTCCTGCCAATCAAGTATGTACGAGGGGTGTGTACGAGGTGTGTCTAAAAAGTTTGCTGAATGGTCCAATATCTCAATGGCAACATGGGCCAGGTGCGCGCATGCACATGGCTATCGAGAGACATGTTGAGAAGAGCCACCTAGTGTGGAGTACACGTGACCGTCAGGGTAAAGCCGCTGCAGGTGGTCGAATGTAGTCAGTGTGGGAGGTAGGGTCATCAAGTTCTGCTACAAATTGGGGAAAACGACTTTGTATTATATTGCCTTTAACATGACATTCTCTTTTTATCATTTGCATAAATATGAGTTTTTTTTTCTGGTGTATGAATGCTTCTAACACAGTAATTTAATCATTTTTCAGATATTGAGTGTCAGAGACATTATGGGTACACTCTGCAAGTGACTAGAAGGGTCACTGTCCAGGAGCATTGTTGTGTCACTATCCCGTGTGCCTTCACGGCTTCAAATAAAAATGTATTCACAAATTCCAAAGGACATTGGAAGAACATAAATACTAATGATATTGTGGCAGCCACTTATACATCTATTAATAATGGAACTAAATCAAACTTCAATATAACAGGAGATACAGATAAGGGGGACTGTACCCTGACAATAACTGATGTCAAGAAACAAGATTCTGGAACGTATTATTTTCGATTTGAAGGACCCGTACTTTATGATTATAAAGTAAAAACTATAACAGTGATTGTGACAGGTGAGTGTGTTAAATATCTGGTAACTACAAAGCAGAATGTTTGCACCAAGACAGATATTTCTTGACCTTTAATCAAAATCACACTTTTCACTAAAGTAAATTTTCAGTGTTCACAATATAAAGGCCAACATCATTGTTTAGACCACTGGACACCCCTAAACACCTCCAGAGCATAGAGTTCTGCCTTAAAGTCAACTTGTGCAGTGGATCATGAAAAGCAATGGAATCGCATCCCTCTGGTATGCTTCGTCAATGCAGCCCTCCTCAGATTGGGGAATCTAGTAGACAACTGAAAAAGAGTACACAGGAGGGAGAACACATGTAGTGCATTACCGAAGGTTTATTGTAAAAAAAAAAGAAAAATGTACAGCTAAATAGATACTCACAAAAATAAATGTATAGAGGCATTATATGACACTAAGGGGTTGATTTAGTGCAAAGTCTATTTGCTTTTAGTAACTCAACCCCAGAATCTCAATCCAGTGCGAGAATTGCATGGCCAAACACACCATTATGTTGCGCTGGCAAGCTGATGCGTTTCAAGGGAGGCGCTCTGAAGAGGGGGCATCCCCAAAAATGCATCAACTTACTAGTGCAGCGCCGCCATGTGTTTGGCCACTCTATTACTGTGCCAGATTGAGATTTAGGAGTTGAAATAGACCGTGCTCTTTGAATAATCCAGAGCCTAGTAAATGAAAAGAAGCTTTGCTTCCCCCCGTTGCCGCCGCTGCACCCCACCATGCTTGCCGGGCTCCACTTGCCCATCGGCAGGCCTTGGAGCTCTATGGCGGGTGTAGGGGAAGGAGAAGAGCAGACACACCTCCACTCTCCTTCCCTTCTTCTTGTGACCCGGAAAGCGATGTCTCTGACGGCACTTCTGGGTCAAGCTCTCCGTGTCCCTGGCTCGCTTTGCAGAAAAATAATGTTTTGCAATGCGATCTGCATTGCAAAACATTCAGTGGAATACAGGGGGGAGACATACATTGTCTTTTAGACCCCGCATATCTCAATAAAGAGAACGTGTCACCCAAAAAAAGAAAGTTACACCCAAGCACATAAAATCCCAAATCACAAAAAATGTTGAGGCCCCCCACCCCCACATATACACATGCATGAACATAAACACATGCATCGGGGCACCTACGTGTGAAAACTTTGATTGCGATACGCATGTTGCATATTGCTGTGTATGCCTGAGTGAGAGCAATAATTATAACACCAGACCTCCTCCATAACACTAAACTGACACCTATAGGGGGCTTTTCAAGCAACGCCTATAATAAATATAGGGTACTGACGTTTGTCGCCATTTCATGGGAGCACAAAATTTAAGGTTTGGCATGTTGGGCATCTATTTACTCAGTGAAACCTCGTCTTTTATATTTTACCAAAAATGTGGGTAATTTATTGTGTTTGTTTGCCCTAAAGTTCTCGTTAGGGTGTTTTTTACAGAAATGTTGCGTTGCCTAGACCTTATATCGTGTGACATAAAAAATTGCAACTACCACTATTTTATTCTCTAAGGTGTCTGCTTTCAGAACATATATAATATTTGTGGCTTTTGTGTAACATTCAGGCCTAAAATTATTTTTTAAACATGTGTGCAAAAAAACGCAAACACGGCTCTGACAGCGAAAGGGTTAATGGGTTGATTTACTAAAGGCAAATAGGCTGTGCACTTTGCAGTTGCTTCAGAGCTTTGTAAATGGGGTAAAGCCTCACTTTGCAAAGAGTACCCAATCACCTGTAAGGAGAATAAAAAATAACCCCCATGCCATTTTTAAAAAAACATTTGTTGCAGGGTCCCCCCCAAAGTCCATACCAGACCCAAAGGGCCTGGTAATGGACTGGGGGGAACCCATGCTGGGTTTTTTTTTGATGATTTGTATCTATATTGCCGGGATCCGACAATACATTACAGCCACGAGCAGTTTTAAATGAAATTTTTTACTTGTCATTTTGTTGTGGTACTATTATAAACATGGGAAAGATGCACTACTTTACAGGCAGACTAAGGAGACCCCCCCCTGCAGGCACAATATTTAAAGGAATATTTCATTCTTATTGTTTCACTTTAAGCATTATTAAAATCACTGCTCCCGAAAAAAAAGTTTTTTTTAAAAACTTTTTTTTGCATTGATACATGTCCCCTGGGGCAGGACCCGGGTCCCCCAACATTTTTTATGGCAATAACTTGCATATAAGCCTTTAAAATGAGCACTTTTGATTTTTCACGTTTGTGTCCCATAGACTTTAACGGTGTTCGCACCAATTTTTTGCCTGTTCGCATGTTCTGCTGCGGACCGAACTGGGGGGTGTTCGGCTCATCCCTAGTGATAATAGCACAAACCTCCTGTCCGCCCTTAGACAGGGGAAGTTGACTCATGTGCCATTCCGGGCACATGTCCTCAATTTGGAGGTGCAGCGTTTCCTAAATAGATACCCAGGATTTGAAGATCTACTAAAGCAGGCCAGAAGTGTAGCCATTTTAGGCAGTCATGCACAGCCAGTGCTCAGTTGGTTGAAATTCAGCACGTATTCCACCTGCCCGTAAACCGCCTGATTTGTGACATGCCCACCAAGTGGAACTCTATAGGTGGACAACTATGAAAAATACCAGAAATGTAGCAAGGTGCATTTTTACAGTTCAGGGAACAAAGTAGGGAAACTCTTTGCCCAGCAAATCAAAGGTCAATGTACCAAATCTCATATACCCTACATTTATCACCCTACCATAAAAGAAAAGTTAAGAAACCAGCAGAGCATAGCAGATGCAATCAGCACTTATTACAATGCTCTTTACAACTTAAAAGATGACCCTTTCTTTGCTCAACTGAACACCTCTACAATGCAGGACTTCTTGGACTCAGTGCACCTCCCACACCTAACAACCGATCAAATCGAGGCCCTGAATGTCCCCTTCTCTATTTCAGAAATAGACAAAGTCATACATAGACACTCTACCAAACAACAAATCCCCGGGCCCTGATGGCTTTGTAGTGGAATATTACAAACAATTCAAACCAACCCTTAATAAGTACATCACTCAACTGTTCAACAATGTTGCTTCCTCAGCTTCTTTTTCACAAGAAATGCTAAAAGACATGATCATAACATTACCGAAAACCAGGTAAAGATCCCAACACCCCACAACATTTTTGTGCTATTTCCCTAATAAATCACGATATGAAGCTTTACGCTAAAGTTATCGCAAACAGACTGATAGATCTCCTTTTTTCTCCAGTCAGGTTTCAGCAAAGGTCACCAGACATCTGATGCTATCCAAAGGATGATTAACATCATCCACAATGCCAAAAGCCACGGGGTTCTTTCTCTGCTTTTATCATTGGATGCAGGGAAGGGATTCGATCGGGTGCACTGGCAATATCTATCCATGACGCTGCTCCTCCATGCTATCTAAACCTTTTACAATAAGCAACTGTACCAGGCAGGGGTGCCCCTTATCTCCCCTTCTCTTCAACATAGTCATGGAGCCACTGGAAGCGAAAATAAGATCCCAGAATGACATCTCAGGCTTCACCATTGGGCCTATTGAACATAAAATCAAATTGTTTGCAGATGACATCATCCTCTTACTAACCAATCTTAAATCCTTCCTAGCTTGGGTACAAACTGTTTTGTCAGACTTTAGCGAAGTTTCCAATTACCAAGTGAATGCCTCAAAATCATTTATCCTACCCTTAGGGATTCCCGCAGAACAGCAAACAGAGATAGAACAAAATCACCCATATACATGTGCTACAGAATCCATATCCTACCTAGGGTTAAAACTAACCAACTCAACCTCCTCTCTCTATCAAACAAACTACACCCTCTTCTTGCCTAGCCTCCCAAAAGAACTTGAGAAGATTTCCAAGGCAGCTTTATCATGGCCAGGAAGACTAGCGTCATTTAAAATGCTTAAACTACCACAGCTCCTCTACCAGCTCTAATCACTACCGATCCCAGTCCCCAGCTCCTTTTTCACTTTTCTACAAAACATACTTGGACGCTATGTATGGCAAAATAAAAAAGCTAGATGTTCCCGTGTCATCCTCTTGAAGCACAAATCAGTGGGAGGTACAGGGTTTGTTCACTTTAGAGATTACTATAAAGCAGCTATACTTGCCCAAATTAACACCTGGTTTACACTTGAACCTACTTGTCCTTGAAACATATCAAATACCTAGCCATGACCTTAGAACCTGGATACTCAGCACACCCAAGACCACAAAAACAAACACCATATTGTCACCAACCATTGTTGCCTCAACACTGGCATTTTATTACCTTCTTAAAAAAGCACCCAAAGGGGACTTCTCTTACAAAATACCATTGCCAGTATCTATATTCTCTATACTCATTCCTAACTTCTCAACATGGACATGGCAAGAAAAAGGGATACCCTATGTATCAGATTTTTACTCAACAACCTCCTTAGACCCTTTACATCTCTACTAAACTCTTACCCCCTTACCCAAAAGGACTACTACCAATAAATACAACTAACTCACTATCTACTGCGCAACCCTCAGACACACATAGAGGTACATTCACTAATATGGAGGCATCTTTCATCACCCTACACAACAAAAAAGGTCATCACATTATTTTACAGCCTACTAGGTGGCAAGACCTCCTTCGGTACAACCCTGCCTTTACTTAAGTGGGAAAAAGACATTGGTCGCTCCATAAACAAATTACAATGGCTATTAGCCTTTGAAACCAGCTTGTAAGCCACTAGGTCCTCAATCCTTCGGGAACTAGTCCAAAAAAATCACCCTTAGATGGTATATCACACCGACCAAAATTCACACATTCGACTCAACTATGCAACCCCTATGCTGAATAACCTGTATGTGTTACAAAAATCCAATAAAAAAGATTTGGCCGAGGTTCCCACTTGGATAACGTACTCATATGTAGTTCAATCCTCAGGAAGATTGGGTTATTTTAAAATTATTTATACAAAAATCAATCAAATGTTATCATTTCCATCACTGTTAAATTCATTGTAAATCTATTTTGGTATAAGATAGGTTGTATGAAAACATGTATGTGGGAGGGGAGATGGGCGGAGTCTAGCAGAGCAGACATGCATTGTTAGAGCTCCGCACCGCTGAGGAGAGAAGAGAAGGACAAAGCGGAGCCTGCAGTCTCAAAAGGTATCCATTTGAACCTTTTTGCCCCAGGGAACAAACTGTGAAAGTTTGGGCAGGAAATATGGTACTGGGAGGAAGCCGTGGCAGAAATAAAAATCACCTCACAAAGAGCTCACAGGCACTCACTGCAACTAAAACAGCTCCAGTCACCTCACAATATACAGCATCAGGGCGCTCTCACAGACAGAAAATGTCACAGCAAGACTCTCCATTTGAGTCAGATACAGAACAAATCCTCTCACAAACTCCTCAGCATCCCCAGTAATATTATTACAATTTGAAAAGATGCTTCATAAGGCTTTAAAACAAACCTCAGACCAAATAACAAAAAGCCTAACCAAAGAAATAAGAGAGCTGGGAAACCGCACCGCAGCCTTAGAAATAAAAATGGATGAAATTGAAATTACAACCCAAGAAAATATAACAGAATTGGAACAATTAAAAGAAGAGAATTTAATACTTCAAACTAAGCTCGAAGATTACGAAAATAGAGCCAGACGTTCAAACTTGCGCATAAGGGGAATACCTGAAACTGTGACAGACCTGCAATCTACTTTTACTGCTCTATTACAAGAACTAAAGCCAGATATCCCTATTGAACGTTTAGAACTGGACAGAGTACACAGAGCCCTCACAGCCAAAAAGAAAGATGGACCCCCACGTGATATAATCACAAAATTTCATTATTAGAACGAAAGAACAAATACTAATTGCTGCAAGAGAAAAAAAGGAACTTAATTTTCAAGGACACAATTATCAAATTTTTGCTGACCTATCCCAACTTACTATTACTAAAAGACGATCCATGAAACCCCAACTAATGGAACTGCAACGCCACAACATTATGTATCAATGGGGCTTCCCCTTTTCAGTCAGATTTAACTACCAAGGTACAATTTACAGAAGCAGATCAGCAGATGAACTACAACAAACCCTTTTAAAATTAAATCTGACAGAACCCACAAGCAGCAACTCTCCCACACGCAGAAGAATGGCATCATCTTCACCTTCAGGCAGCACCCAGAAAATTTCAGAACAAAATGGGAATCATCATTCTCACAAAAGAGGCCGTTATGCCACATCATCCATGGACCAAGAAGATTCAATGGACTGACATCCTAATTCCTGATATCTCTTCATTTATTATACTAAGAGATGGTTCTCTATAAAAAACCTATATTTATAACTGAATGTAACTGCATTCTGATAGTCACATACTGTGTGGGATCATGTTACATTCCAGTTATATTTCTTATTACTTCTGATTTATATAGCCTTAGAATATATATGTGAAATAAGGAAATTCTTGTTCAGTTATATATTTTCAGGTAATAACAATAGATTTATTACTTTTTAGGACAAATATGTTCAATAATCCAGAAGTAATGGAAGCTTTTTCTTTCTTTTCTTAAAACAAATATATTATTACCTAACTAGTTCCTAGAACTATGTTTTTGTTTATTCTAATCTGAAGCAATACAACCTCAATTTTATGAGTTAACATATCTAAACAGTTACATATGAATAAAATATGTAATTGTTTACTCTAAAAGGGTTAAAATCCCAAAATAATTCAAACTATCTCCATCAATACCAAAGTTATTAACAGTACCTTTCTAACTGAATTATTTAGCCTAGGGCAAGACTAACCATATACAACCACCCTGGAATAAATAATTTCAACAAAAACTATATTCTTCACTCCAATTAATGAATCATCATTTTGATGTCTTTTGACATAGCACTTCTCTCCCGTAAGCGGAAGATCCGTGTACCCCCATTAGCCCTCCTCATTCTCCCAACCATATTATGTGGGAGTGTGACGAAGGCACTTATTCCCCTGAGAGAGATATTTATTCTCTTTCACGGGTAAATTGTGATTACTTGCAAAAAATAATTTATACAATGTATCATCTAATCTCATATGTTTTTTGTTTACTCTTTGCTCCAGAATTCACTGGTTTCTTTTCTATCTTTTCATCGCTTCAATCCACACAGGTTGATCTGCGCAGTCAGCTCTGCATAACAAAAAGTAAGTCAAAACTATTTGATTTGTTGCCATGGCACCACTGAATATACTTTCCCTGAATGTTCAGGGAATAAATGTCCCTCAAAAAAGGACCAAAGCCTTCCGTACTTTCCATAACAAGAAGGCTCACATAGTATGCCTCCAAGAAACACACTTCACCAAAGATTCTACTCCAAAATATATTTCTCCTTTTTATCAACAAATTTACACGGCTTCTGCCTGTACCAAACAAAGGGGAACTCTAATTGCATTTCACCGATCCACACCATTCACCTTATCATCAGAAATTAAAGACCCAGAAGGTAGATACCTGATACTCATGGGTTATATAATGGATACAGCAATCACGGTGATTTCCTACTACGCTCCTAACAAACAACCTACACCATTCCTCTCACATATATTACAAGTGATTAATACACACAAAATAGGAACAGTGATAATGTGTGGGGATTCGAACCAGGTCCTCCTCCCATTTCTAGATAAATCACCTTTTACACCATCCAAAATAACCTCTAGATTACCTTTTTCTCAACTTCTTTCCAAATACAATCTGGTAGATTCGTGGAGAGAAAGTAACCCAATGAAAAAGAAATTCACTTATTTCTCGCACCCTCATCAAACCTTCACCAGAATAGATCATATTTTTCTAACAATAGGAATGATACCAGAAATTATTGCATCAGGTATAATTCCGGTTCCGTGGTCTGACCATAATGCAGTATACACTACTATAGCCTCAGCCATACCAAAAGCGCATGACCCAACGTGGTACTTACTGGACATAATGCTCAAACACCCACTACATCAGATGGCCATTGAACAAGCTTTAAAGGAATACATATCAATTAATAATACAACAGACATCTCCCCAATAACACTGTGGGAAGCTCATAAGCCTGTCTTGCGTGGTACAATACAAAGACAAATGGCACTATTTAAACGGGAACGCAAAAATCTAGCAAAAAAACTAGAACTCAATTTTAATGCAGCCTACTTATCATTCCAAGATAATCCATCTCAGAGTACAAAATCTCATCTGGAAAAATCTAGATTGGAATACGATCTATTTCTCACTGAGTCAGTTGATAAATCCCTCAAACACTCCAAACACAATTTCTACATGAATACAAACAAACCAGGTACATATTTGGCTCGGGCATTAAATTCAACTAACAAATCTTTCAAACCAATACGTTTGAAATTATCAAAAAATGTTTATACTTGTAATCCAGTTAAAATAGTCCATAAATTTCACTCACATCTCGCAACTTTATACAAGACAAACAATGAATTTAATCCTACAGAGGCTGAATCCTTCTTCTCAAAAACAACCTTACCTGAGTTGTCTCAGAATCAAAAAAGCAGTTTGGATGAGCCAAATAACTATAGATGAAGTTGCTAACGCCATAAAAGACCTAAAACTTAACAAAAGACCAGGCCCAGATGGCTACTCGGCTTTATACTATAAAACATTCTCAGAAATACTCTCTCCCATTCTCACTGAAACTTTTAACAAACTTCTAGAAGGACACTCTTTTCGGCAAGAAACACTAATGGCAATTGTTTGTATGATCCCAAAACCCCTTTCTGATGATACTTCCTGTGTGAATTATCGGCCTCTCTGTTAAACCTTGATATTAAATTATTAGCAAAAATAATAGCAAAACGCCTCAATAGCATTATAGGAAAATTAATACATAGAGATCAAGTAGGCTTCATGCCAAATAGACAGGCAGGCGATAATATACGCAGGGCAGTGTTATTGGCACATATTGCTAAAAAACGGAAAATCCCTTTATGTTTTCTATCTCTCGATATTAAGAGGGCATTTGACACAGTATCCTGGCAATATATGCAATATTCATTACAAAAATGGGGTTTTGGACCCCACTTTTTAACATGGATCAAAGCATTATATAATAAACCCAAAGCCTATATAAAATATGCTGGATACAAATCTGATGCCTTTAATATCGAAAGAGGTACCCGACAGGGTTGCCCATTATCTCCCTTATTATTTGCCCTTATACTCGAACCCATGGCCCAACACATCAGAACAAACCAAACTATAACTGGCATTGAAGTAGGAGGTATTACACACAAATTATGTATATTTGCAGACGATATATTACTTTTTCTATCATCACCACAGGTCTCTGGTCCTAACTTAATACCAGCTCTTGATGGATTTGCAGCCCTATCCGGCCTTATGATTAATCCTAAGAAATGCCTAGTGCTTAATATTTCGCTCACAAACATGGAATTGATCCCAGCTAGGGCTGCACTCCCATTCACATGGGCAGAAAAATCAATTCCATATCTTGGAATTCATTTAACAGCATCTCATTCTGACTTATTCTCAACCAATTATCCTCCTGTATTAAGACAGATCACAAATCTAATAAAACAATGGTCGCAACTTCCTTTATCCTGAATAGGGAAGATTAATGCAATCAAAATGACTATTCTACCCAAATTGCTTTATCTATTGAGAGTCCTCCCTATTCCAATTCCTTCCTATTTTTTGAGAATAGTACAAAAAAGAGCAACTTCGTTTATATGGGGCTCTTCTAAACCACGTATACCTATACACACACTACATCTTCCCAAAAATAAAGGAGGCCTGGGATACCCTAATTTTACTAACTACTACAGAGCAGCACATTTGGCCAGTCTGTCCAAATACCATGCAAAACAGGAAATCCCATTATGGGTATTTATAGAGGCTTCAGAAAATGACCCTCTATTAATATCAAACTTGTGATGGCTTGATCCTAAAGACCGCTTTAAAATTCATAATCCCATAACTAAACACTTCTTATCTCTCTGGGATAAACTAAAAACCAAATATCAGTTACAATCTCCACACAATCCTCTCCTTTCTTTTATCAGAAATCCGGCCTTTTATCCGGCATGGATCTACCCAAATTCTTTTAAAGCTTGGACAACATCAGGCATTCAGACACTAAATGACTTCATAGCATCTAAATCATTCCTTTCATTCCCATCGCTTAGAGAAAAATATGATCTACCAAACTCTGAGATATTTAGATATCTCCAAATCAAAAATTTCTATACACCATTCCTAAAGGGGGATACACCATTATCCCAATTATCCATTTTTGAATCAATCTGTACAAAAGATCCATTTGCTAAAGGTACAATTTCATCACTTTATAATCAATTATATGGAGTAGTAAATCTTAATAGACCCTCTTACGTTCAGAGGTGGGAGGAGGACCTGGGACGAACTTTAGAAGACACGGACTGGTCTAACATATGGCTCACATCTAAGTCATCTTCACCCAACATCTTAGCACTGGAGACAAATTATAAAGTCCTAACTCGCTGGTACCTTGTACCCGCTAGAGTGGCAAAATACCTCAGCTCTTTGTTTTCGAGGATGCCCAGAGATAGGCACATATTTACACATATGGTGGACGTGCCCAGTAATCCAAACCTTCTGGAAGGAAGTCTTTGTGATTGCATCTAAAATATTTAAAAAAATAATACAACCAGATCCATATATAACTTTACTTAATCTAAAACCGGAATGGTTAACACTCTCTCAATTCAAACTTATGATCCAACTAATAACGGCTGCAAAACAAACAGTGGCCTAGGCATGGAAATCTCCTACATTGATACTAGCAGAAACAATTCACAGAATGAATAATACAATGTCCCATGATAAGATGGTAGCCATTGATCAAAATCAAATTCCAAAATTTGAAAAACTTTGGCATCCTTGGATAAAACAACAGTTCCTGTCAAATTTCAATGACTCTCTCCTGTTGCCATGGTAACAGATTAAATGACTTACAGAGACACCCATTCTAAGGCTTCAAAGAGAACTAAAAATAATAATAAACTGACGAGCGGGACAACCTTGTGGACCATACCTCTGCCTTTCTACCCTTTTTCCTCTTTCTCTTTCCTTTTCTCCACCTTACGATTAAAGCTCATTATCAGAATTTATTTGACCTATATACACTCTACCTGTAAACAATATGTATAGTAGGTATAAATCATTTAAATACCTACAAAAGTAACTAAGGAAATGATATATATCTTTAATTTAGGTTTACGTGAACCCAATGTTTAATATTTGAAATTTCATGATATTTACCTATATAAACCCTACTGTAAAACAATGAGCTTACTTTATAGATCCTTGTAAACTTACTTTATGTATCTTTATAATATTGTATACTCAATAAACTTCTTTTGACAAGGAAAACATGTATGTGTGTGTGGACATTGCACTTCCAATCCTGATGATTTTGGACGACCAATTGTATGGAAAAAAAAACAAAAAACAACTGAAACATTGAAAAATACACACACATTTAATTAAAGGTTAATTCAGGAGAATGAAACCAACTGTACATTACTTAAAGAGAAAATATGCCTTTGCTCAACTTAATATCTTTAGAAGTCCAGTAGAATTTGATTAATCTATATCATTGTGATTTACATTAACATTTATTTGCTATTTTGTCATAGACCCACCCAAGAAACCAGAAGTTGCCATTACGTCAGATGAAGGTAGGTTAAATTCTATACCTTAAGTCCGGGTTCACACTGCTCTGCAGATGCCGATCACATACGATGTCTGAGCAATGCGAGTTCAGCCATACAGTTGTATGGCTGAACTCGCATTGGATTTGCACAGAAAATAGTACAGGGACTTGTTTTTCCCCACACTAGATTCGTATTGCATGGGTGTTCTCACCTATGTGATCCAATTCCTGTGCGAGTTCACAGTTCGCACTGCGATCTGTGAACTAAACTGGGGGTGTCATTAACTTTGTTAATGACACCCGCAGTGGTTTGCAGAAGGCAGTGTGAACTGCCTGCTGGAATCGCGCTGGTTCCCGCATCGCATCAGTGTGTACCCAGGGTTAGGCCCCTTTCACACTACCGCTACTTCAAACTCGCATTAAAGTCAGACCAATGTAGTAAAGCGACTACTTCGAAGATATGAGTGCCGTTCATTGGAAAACATAGGGAACGACTTGTCATGCGACTTTGGAGTGCCAAGTCGCAGAATAAGTGACACAAGTGTGAAAGGGGCCTAAGTCCTTTCAGATTACACCCCTTTCTAGCTAATCACACCAGTCATGAAAAAAAATAAAGATAAATGCCCCAAACACTTACCTAAATAAGTCATGTGACACACTGAATCTGGAGTCTTCGTGCTTTTTCACTGCAGAGTGAAAAAGTCCTTCTTGATGGGGTTGATTTACTAAAGGCAAATAGATTGTGCGCCTTGCAAAGTGCAGTAGCTCCAGAGCTTAGTAAATCAGGTTAAGCTTCACTTTGCAAAAAATACCCAATCACATGCAAGGAAAAAAAAAAACAGCATTTTTGCTTGCTCGTGATTGGTTGATGGAAGTCAGCAGAGCTTCTGCTCATTTACTAAGCTCTGGAGCAATTGCTCTTATAGTGTGCAAACGCATAGACATACAGCAGCATTGATGTCACTGGGTATAAAATAATGTATGTAATGAACAGAGAGTTTGGTAAAGGATTCCACACTTAAAGCGTATCTAAACTGACGGTAAAATCAAACGTCATTTAAAATGCTTAAACTACCACAGCTCCTCTACCTGTTCTAATCACTACCGATCCCAGTCCCTAGCTCCTTTTTCACTTCTCTACAAAACATACTGGAATGCTACGTATGGCAAAATAAAAAAGCTAGATGTTTCCGTGCCATCATCTTGAAACACAAATCAGTGGGAGGTACAGGGTTTGTTCACTGTAGAGATTACTATAACGCAGCTATACTTGCCCAAATTAACACCTGGTTTACACTTGAACCTACTTGTCCTTGAAACATATCAAATACCTGGCCATGACCTTAGAACCTGGATACTCAGCACACCCAAGACCACAAAAACAAACACCATATTGTCACCAACCATTGTTGCCTCAACACTGGCATTTTATTACCTTCCTAAAAATGCACCCAAAGGGGACTTCTCTTACAAAATACCATTACCTGTATCTATGTTCTCTATACTCATTCCTAACTTCTCAACATGGACATGGCAAGAAAAATGGATAAGTTATGTATCAGATTTTTACTCAACAACATCCTTAGACCCTTCACATCTCTACTAAACTCTTACCTCCTTACCCAAAAGGACTACTACCAATAAATACAACTAACTCACTATCTACTGTGCAACCTTCAGACACACATAGAGGTACATTCACTAATATGGAGGCATCTTTCATCACCCTACACAACAAAAAAGGGCATCACATTATTTTACAGCCTACTAGGTGGCAAGACCTCCTACAGTACAACCCTGCCTTTACTTAAAGTGGAGTTCCACCCACTTTTACAACTCTTCAGCATCCCTCACTAAACTATGCACTGTAAACAAATTGGGTGTTTTTAATTTTTTTTTCTCAGCACCTACTGTATATCTGCTGTATTCATTTTTCACTTCCTCCTCCATGGCTGCGGCCCATTGCATCATTTCCTGTTTGCAATGCCTTCTGGGAAGGGGCGGCAGCTTCCTCTGACATTGTCATTGCTATAGAAACCTGACCTGAAACCTATTACACTGCTTGTGCTGCACTGAGCATGTGCGAGATCTGCAAGAATGAGATCCAGGAAGAAATACAGTCTGGCTTCAGATGCCCAGACTTAAGATGGCCACGGCCTGCTGTAAGTTTATAAAATAACAAACTACTGCTATAAACTAACAAAACAGACCTTCGTTTACAGACTAACTTTACTAGAATACATTAAGCTTGTGTATTATAGGGGTATTTTTATTTAAAAGGTATAACTTTGGCCGGAACACCACTTTAAGTGGGAAAAAGACATGTCGCTCCATCAACAAATCCCAATGGCTATTAGCCTTTGAAACCAGCTTCCAAGCCACTAGGTCCTCAATCCTTTGGGAACTAATCCACAAAATCACCCTTAGATGGTATATCACACCGACCAAAATTCACACATTCGACTCAACTATGCAACCCCTATGCTGAATAAACTGTATGTGTTCCAAAAATCCAATAAAAATCTATTGACTTAAAAAACATTTGGCCGAAGTACCCCCTTGGATAACGTACTCATATGTAGTTCAATCCTCAGGAAGATTAGGTTATTTTAAAATTATTTATACAAAAATCAATCAAATGTTATCATTTCCATCACTGTTAAATTCATTGTAAATCTATTTTGGTATAAGATAGGTTGTATGAAAACATGTATGTGTGTGTGGACATTGCACTTCCAATCCTGATGATTTTTGACAACCAATTTTAAGGCCAATTTTATGGGAAAAAAACAAAAAACAACTGAAACATTGAAAAATACACACACATTTAATGAAAGGTTCATCCAGGAGAATGAAAGCAACTGTACATTAGTTAAAGAGGAAATACCCCTTTGCTCAACTTAATATCTTTAGAAGTCCAGTAGAATTTGATTAATCTATATCACTGTGATTTACATTTGCTATTTTGTCATAGACCCACCTAAGAAACCAGAAGTTGCCATTACATCAGATGAAGGTAGGTTAAATTGCATGCCTTAAGCCCAGATTCACACTGCTCTGCAGATGCCGATCACATACGATGTCCATACAACTGTATTGCTGAACTCGCATTGGATTTGCACAGAAAATAGTACAAGGGCTTGTTTTTCCCCACACTAGGTTTGGATCGCATGGGTGTTCTCACCTATGCGATCCAATTTCTGTGCGAGTTCACAGTTCGCACTGCGATCTGTGAACTAAACTGGGGATGTCATTAACTTTGATAATGACATCCGCAGCAGTTTGCAGAAGGCAGTGTGAACTGTTGATAAGGGGGGTGTCAGGCGCCTGTACAGCATCCTTGTTTGCCCCTCCCTTGCCCCTCTCAGTTGTCACTGGGGTAATATTAGCAGAGTGATGTAGAGAATCTGAGGGAGAAAAGAAACATTGGCGTACTAGTCAGTACCAGTGTGCAAAGGTGTATTTGCTTTGAAACAATATGTCACCTACAACATTGTGTATCCTGTGTGTGCATGTTGCTGTGTTATATAAAACATTTGGTTTAGTTTTTTACATTTTCGATTGGGATACTTTGAGATTTTGTATAATTTTATAGGATGCCTTGACTGAAAAAAGGTTGAGAAACACTGCACTAATTCATGTATGCATGTGCATTGTGTGTCTATTCATTTATTTATCTAACTTTTTTAACTATCTATTTTCTATAGTTCCCAGATCTTTGAGTTATAGCGTGTTTGCTTGGATAGTGTCTGGTAATGTTATTTTTTTGCTCCTGGTTGCTTTGGGACTCTACTGCTTCATTAAGAGACAAAAGGAGAAGAAACCAACAAGTATGAACAATTTTAATTTACTGTACCTTTTTTTCTTTAGTTGAAATAAAATTATGTTAATAAATTATTTAAATGGAACCTGCAATTATCCTGATTGTCCACACCCTGGGGGCTTCCAGACTCTTCCAGATTCTGATAATCCCCCAGCAGACCCCCATAACCACTGCCCAGGGTTGTCAGGAAGAGGCCCTTGTCCCCATCAACATGGGGACAAGGTGCTTTGAGGCAGGGGGGCCTAGCCCACGAGGGCATGCGGCCTGGTAAGGTTCAGGGGGGGGACACTTACTCGTCCCCTCCCTTTCCTGACTCCCAGGCTGCCTGCTCGGATAATGGTCTAATATGGATTTTGGGGTAGACCTCACGCTGTGTTCTTCACAATTTTTTTTGCTTGCAATTCTTTTGTTTACATTCAGCTGTCAGCGGGGAACCAGCTATATACAGTATTTTTAGCCACTTGCCTACCAGGCCAATTCTGACATTTCTCTCCAGAATGTAAAAATCATCATTTTTTTGCTAGAAAATTACATAGAACCCCCAAACATTATATATGTTTTTTTTAGCAAAGACCCTATAGAATACAGTGGCGGTCATTGCAACTTTTATCTCGCACGTTATTTGCTCAGCAAGTTTTGTGCTTTAAAAAAAACAAAACAGTAAAGTTAGCCCAAAGTTTTTGCATAATGTGAAAGATGAAGTTACGCCAAGTAAATAGATACCTAACATGTCACGCTTTAAAATTGCACACACTCGTGGAATGGCGCCAAACTTCGCTACTTAAAAATCCCCTTGGGCAACGCTTTAAAATTTTTTACTGGTTACATGTTTTGAGTTACAGAGGAGGTCTGGGACCAAAATTATTGCTCTCGTTCTAACGTTCGCGGTGATACCTAACATGTGTGGTTTGAATACCGTTTTCATACTGTATGTGGGCGGGACTTACGTATGCGTTCGCTTCTGCGTGTGAGCTCATGCGGACAGGGGCGCTTTAAATTTTTTTTATTTTTTTTATTGTTAATTTTACTTTATTTATTTTAGCTTGACACTTTTTTCCCCCCAATTTTTTTTGATCACTTTTATTTCTATTACTGGGAATTTAAACATCCCTTGTAATAGGAATAAGCATGACAGGTGCACTTTACAGTGAGATATGGGGTCAACAAGACCCCACATCTCACCTCTAGGCTGGGAAGCCTAAAATTAAAAAAAAAAAACATCACCACTTCCCAGCGGAAGTGGCGCAGTTTTTTTTAATACAGAGGCCGGGCGTGACGTTATAACATCGCGCCCGGCCTCCGAATGATCATAGAGACTCCGGCAACCATCTGGTCTGCCGGAAATCTCTATGCTCAACATCCGGGGCTGGCGGATCCTGTGTCCTACTCACCGATCGTAGCGGTGAGTCTGTAGAAGCAACGGAGGGCGGCGGAAGGGGTGGACATCCCCTCTCGCCTCCCGTAAGAACGATCAAGCAGCGCAACAGCCGCTATGATCATTCTTATGGTGCACAGATTCGCCGGCTCTAAAAGACGATATCTGAATAAAGCCTGTAGCTACAGGCATCACTCAGATATCCCCGCTCAAAGCCGAGAACGTCATTTGTTGTACGGCGGGTGGGAAGCTGGCTAGAGGGGAAAAAAAACAAAAAACGCAAACATCATAAAAAATTGCATCACAAACGCTTTTGTCTTTTGTGCGACTCCATCGAAGTCTATTACACGCAAAATGCGGGAAAAAAGTCATCGACCATTTCCAAATCGCACCAGCTGCAAAACGCATAGATGTGAACGTGTACAATAGGAAACAATGTTAAATGGACTGTAGTGCGTTTCTGCAAACTGCAAAATGCACTAAAAAATGCACAGGTGTGAATGTAGGGTTATTGGCCCTTTTATTAAGCCTGCAGGCCATTGTTGAAAGTTTATGTAGTGAATTAAGGATTTGGCTCCTGCTGATGTCAATCACAGCCAGTGAGGAGGGAGCGGGTTCGAGCCTATGGACTCACAGAGCAGGGCTCAGGAGAAGGGGTGTATCTATGGTGAAGCAAGCAAGATGTTTGCTTTGGGCAGCATTTTTCAGGAGGGTGGCGCCATCCCCAGGCAGAAGGGACACTATGAGGCCTGCAGAGAAGCAGTGGCGTCGGTACGGGGTGGGACTGCACCCGGGTGACACCCATCAGAGGGGTTGACACCAGGGGCAGCCTTGGACTGACCGTTCGGTGACAGGGGAGAGAAGCAGAAGCAGGAGGCAGTGGTAGCTGCAGCCTCCGATCCCGGGAAGTAGCTCAATAGGCAGAGCAGGTCAGAATCCTAGGCTGTGATCATGCCATGGCAGCTTCCCTACACATACCTGGCAAAAAAAAGCCAGTGGGCTGCGGGAAGATGAAGGTCTGGTGTAGTGTTTTGGGGGGATGGGAGAGTCGCCCAATGTAGTATGGGGGATAGGGGAGCCTCCACTCTCTCACCCCCCCCTCTCTCAACTCCCTCCCCTGTCTCTCACTCTCTCTCACCGCCCTCTCTCTTTCACCCCCTCTCTCTCTCTACCCACCTCTCTCTCACCCCCTCTCTCTCTCTACCCACCTCTCTCTCACCCCCTCTCTCTCTCTCTACCCACCTCTCTCTCACCCCCTCTCTCTCAAACCCTCCCTCCCCTCTCTCCCCGACCTCTTTCCCCACTCCCTCTCTCCCTTCTTCCATTTCTCTCCTTTTCCATCACCCTTATCTCTCTCTCCTTCCTGTTCCTATCTCTTCTCGGAGGTGACACCATGTTTTACCGCACCAGGTGACACCAACACCACTAGAGACCCCACACATAGCCACCAGAGACCCCGAATATACACTTGTGAAGGAAGAGGTGGGACAATTTTAGATGTGGGGGTGCCCAATTTTAACCTTGCCTAGGGCAGCACAAAACCAAAATACACCACTGCCTGGGAGCAAGGATGCATGAGTGTCCCTATAGCAAGCAGCTTACTGTGGGGGCACTCACAGGGGGAAGAGCCATGAGCACTGGCAGGGGACCCAGTGGGGGACCTGAGAAGAGGAGGATTAGGGCTGTTCTCTGCAAAACCATTACACAGAGCAAGTAAGTATAACATGTTTGTTATTTTTTTTAAATATCAGTTACAATCACTTTAATTCTATGCACTATTTCTCTTCCTTTGGCAACTTTTATCCTCAGCCCAGATCCTTGTACTTTACTGACAATGATGACCCGTTTTCTTCTACCTGTTCCTGATTTAGGTATCTTTTTTGTTAATGTCAATACACTATTATCCAAGTTAACACTACACAATGCCAACAGAGAGGCTACCAGGAGGCTCTATCAAAATGTTGCTACTGGACTCCATAATCTGCAGTCATCCCCCTGTTTATTATCTTCCTTTTATTTGATTTTAGTAATTCAGCTAAAGTATTTTTTCCCATCTCTCATACAAAAATGTTACCTAAAGAAAGTGTTTGGGAATGAGCAAATGAATGTATTACATAACTGTACCATCTAATTCTAGGAAGTGGAAGCCATGTTTATGAACTTGATGATCAAAATAAAGCTGAATATGTATATCAGGTACAATCACATGTGCATTATTACAAGTCAATGCTATGAATCTGTTTATCAGGTGTTAAAACTAGTTGTGTTTTTCCTAACCCAAACAAATTAACTAGTCAGCCACTGCACACCTACCCTTCCTTTGGTCCCTTGATGTTCAGTTTAAATCCCAGGAACAAGAAGGCTTATGCTGCATATACACGATCGGATTTTCTGACGGGAAACCTTGGATGTGAGCTTGTTGGCGGTAAGTCCGACCGTGTATATGCTCCATCGGACATTTGTTGTCGGACTTTCCGCCAATAAATGTTGGCTAGCAGGCTGTCAAATTTTCCACCAACAAATGTTTGTTGTCAGACTTTCCGATCGTGTGTACACAAGTCCGTCGCACAAAAGTCCACGCATGCTCAGAACCAAGTACGAGACAGAAGCACTCGATCTTGTAAGACTAGTGTTCGGAATGGAGATATCACATACGTCTTGTACGTTACTACGTTCGTAATTGTTGGCCAACATTTGTGTGACTGTGTGTATGCAAGACAAGTTGGAGCCAACAACCTTCGAACAGAAATCTACGGTTTTGTTGTTGGAAAGTCCAATCGTGTGTACGGGGCTTTAGTCTGCCCATTCTTGGAGCAAATTTCTGCTGGTTCCTCATGAACCAGTCAAAATTTGAGCCATGGGTGTCCCTGTTGGCACTCTTGCCTGACATCCTTGGATCTGAAAATTGAGCCCAGCTTAAACTTGTTGACTGAACAGGGGCTGCAGCCAATCAGATGCAGCCACAGGCTTGGGTATTCCGTATTCTGACAGTCATAGGTGCTGGCAATAATAATACAATAGCTGATAGCGGAGATTCCTCTATCCACACTGTTTAGCATGGATGGAGAACTTGATAGATTTTGCTTGCTCAGCCTATGGGGCTAAACTAGAGGAAACGTACAATAAATGGCCAGCTTTAGCCCTGTATAAGCTATAAGGGGTGGCTTTCTATCTACCCCCAAATGGAAATGCTGGGTACCAGATTAGAAAATCACTAAGCACCAGTTCATCCACAGGTAAGAAGGGGAATGAGGTGTATGTACCTATATATCTGAATGTACCTGGTATTTTTCTTCAGTTGGCAAACCCAACTCACTCCCAGAAGTCATATGTTGGAAAATGTTGGAAATATTCTCATTGTAACACACAGAACAAAAAATATATTTTTGGCTGAGTGGACAAGGTTGCTGGAGTAACATGGATAGAAAATGAAGAAAAACTCCCCTAATGGAGTCACAGACAAATATGAGAACCTGACAGCAATGTTAAATCTTCCCCTACTCTTCAAAATTAAAAATAAAATTTTTCAAATTAGGCTATAACACGACTTTCCTTTTAGATACTGAACATTTGATTTCACTCTGCTTTTATCTTTTAGGATCTCAGTGGACGGAAAAATTCCAATTCCATCTACCACACAATCAAGCAACCATAATAAAGTGTACAAGAAAAAAATACAATAATTCCTTGATTTTGATTGAAACTTTTTTGGAGAATTCCTCTTCTGGAAATACAACATAATAAAAAGACTACTGTGCTTTTTTATTTTTATTTTTTTTTACTGTTCTTAGAAGGTATCCGGTTTCTAGTTATTAAAAAGTCTGAAAAAAAGTTATATTTAAACAAAAAGATTGTGTTATTTTTTTGTGTGTTGGAACATGTGTATAAAAGGACACATAGACCTCCTCCTACAGGAAATGTAAAAAAAATGCATAATGTTAAATTGTATTTGATTAATACGCTGAAATTCTTAATTCAGCAACCTAATTTTCTTTTTGGTTAATGTTTTTTTTTACATTAATTACACTGGAGTTTTTATTTTAAGTATAATTAACTAAGCTGTAGTTGCTAAAACTGATAAACATTATACAAAATACAAATTGGCGAATTTCCTAAATACTTATTTGATTTCATATGTTTAAAATACTCTTTCACCAGTAATAGAAACATCTCTTAACCGCTTCCCGACTGCCTCATGCAGAAGGGCACGCACAGGCAGATTAACGTACCTCAATATATATCTAAAAAAATACTGCGCCAACCCAAATATGTGAAGCAGCCAACCCAACAATCAGACTAATTGTGGATCCATAATTAAAATTAAAATGTGGCGCTAAAAAAAATTAAATGATGTTCATTATTGAGCACGACCTGCCAAAATGAAAATCTGGGGGTCAGATGCTGCACAATAAAGTATTTATTGAAACAACACTTCTATTAATTATATGTGAAATTTTTAAAATGATGACATAATCTAAGTGTCTGCGGAGTGATCTATAGTATAACGTGTCAAATAATACGTGAAAATCATCAGACACACAAAAGATTGTCAAATGCAAAGAACATCCATGCAATTAGTGTTCAAAACAAAACGTGAAAATAAATATATGTTCAAAAAATATAAATAAAAGTCCGTGATAAGATCCTGTGACATATATCTGCAGCACTAGCCCATTAACATATATTGCAATTTGATCATATGGGACTCCCGTGTCCGGGACAAGCTTCAGTATGGTGTGGTGACCAGACTTGGTGCAGGCAAGATCAGGTGAAAATACCCTTACCGGAATTGGTGGACTCACCAGCCAGCGGCTTGGGAGTCAAACAGGCTTACAAAGGGACTGGAGATGGTGGATGCAGCACTGTGTCCAGAACCGGTGGAAAAGTGGTGGGGACGTTCATCGGTCACCCTCATCCGATCCTACTGGCTGTTAACCTCCATAATGCAGGACTCAATGGCTATCCAATATTCAATCCACATAGAGAGAATACGATCCTCAGGTTGAAAAATCAAAAAGAAAACTTCCACATAGTGTGAATCAGTTTTCAAAAACTTTAATAAAAAAGTTTTGCAATAAAAAACACCCTGGCTCATACAGACAAACTAGAGACCAGGTACAGGAGTAGGGGAGGCTACTACACACAGAAGGTATTTTTATCTTAATGCATAGAATGCATTAGGATAAAAAAACCTTCTGCCTTCACAACTCCTTTAATACTAGCATTACTTAAAGCGGAGCGCCGCCGAAAATTTTTTTTTTAAAAGTCAGCAGCTACAAATACTGCAGCTGCTGACTTTTAAAACATGGACACTTACCTGTCCAGGACGCCCGCGGTGTCGGCACCCGAGGCCGAACCGTCTCTCCGTCCTCGGGTGCTGCCGCCTCCATCTTCGGTAAGGGAATCAGGAAGTGAAGCTGTGCGGCTTCACTTCCCTGTTCCCTAATGCGCATGCGCGAGTCGCGCAGCGCAATACGGATGGTCCCTGCTGCCTCTGGGACCCCTGTGTTTCCCAACAGGCAGCGGGGAGGGAGCAGGAAGTGGCGTAAATAACCGCAGATTCTGCGGCTATCTATGCCGGAAGTGGGTACAGATACCTGTAATATACAGGTATCTGCACCCCCCTCCCCCCTGAAAGGTGCCAACTGTGTCACCGGAGGGGGGTAGGAATCTGATGAGTGGAAGTTCCACTTTTGGGTGGAACTCCACTTTAATTACACTGGAGTTGTTATTTTTTAGTATAATTAACTAAACTATGGTTGTCAACATTGGTAGACATGCATAAGCATGTGTGAATTATTTTAATACATAATAAAACTACTAATACTATACCAATGATAGAAAAATCTCTTAAAATACTTGGGATATTCTGATCAGGTATCATGTCCTTGAACTACTTTATTTGGTTTCCCTAATAGTTTGATATCATTAAAGTGTATCAAAACTATAAAAATATAATATAATACAGTGTATCAGTTCTATTTCTTGGATGTGAGTTGTTGCCATGGGCCATGGGCGTCCACAGGTAGGGGCAAGGGGGGGCCCCAAAAAAAAATCTTCAAGAAGGTGTTGCAGTTGCCAGCTGCAGTGTCCCCCCGTGGCCGCAGCTGACTTTTTCTGAGTCAGTCGGTTGCTCTCTGTCCTGACACATCTGATGTCCCTCCCTCACCCCTGTCCCGGTCCTCTTCAGTGATTGGCTGCCTACCTGTGTACGTGTTGTGTAGATCCGGCCAGCGCCCACTTGGTGCAGTCAGTGGCCGAGCCACTAAATGATACGCTGCCAGTGCCTACTCATCATCACATTACAGGATATCCTAACCTGAAGTGAGTGGCATAGACAGTTGCAAGCAACAGAAGAAGAACCACAGGTAACAGCAGTTAGGAGGAGCATTTTGATTTATATATTGCTGGAAAGTTGGACAGCTATTACTGGAGAGATATGTCTGTGTATGTTAAGAGATAATTCATCTTCTTCACTTTGTATAGGTTGTTTTTATCAAGATCAAAATATGGACACAACAGATGTATTGCAATACATTGCATTATAAAAAAATGTACATTCTCTAGGCTATATGTATATGGGCATGGACTGGGGGTACGCCTGGCCTGAGTAACTTCCAATATAAAGTGAAGCTGAATTATCTCTTATATAACACTGGAAAGATATATATGTTATATAAGAGATAATTCAGCATCACTTTTTATTGGAAATTACTCAGGCCAGGCATACCATGCCCATATAAATATAGCCTAGAGAATGTACATCTTTTTTATATTGCATGGGTGACCTTAACATGAAGCCCCCCTGAAAAAAGTTCTGCGGACGCCCATGGTTGTTGCTTTACTTTTTTCCATTTTTAAAGCTGAACTAAACCCTCCTATCATTTCCAGCAAAGGAAGCTGCCATCTTGGCCTCTGTTTGATCTGTAACTGCTATGGTGCTGTACATGTGATCAGTTATTATTCCAGCCATTTGATGGTTTGACAGTTTGGTTGAGAGCACAACTAATGTGACCATTACATTCCCAGCATGTGCCAGGAATGTAACTTTTTTTTTTTTTTTAACCACTTGCCAACCGGATCCTGTACATATACGTTGGGATTTTAAAGATGGTTATCTCGGTAACGGCAGCAGCTGCTGCTATCTTTTCAGTGGGCTGTCCTGTTTACGATAATGGTTGGCTCTGCAACAGATTCGCCGTGAGATCACCGTTATCGACGGCGGGAGAGGGGCCCCCCTCTCCCGCACCCTCCGCCGCTAACCGGAGCCGTCGGCAGCGGAGGAGGCGATCGGGACCTGTCCGTGGCTGGGTATGGAGACGAGTGAGGGGAAGATGGCCCCCACCCGTCTCCATACCATAGCAGGACGGAAGCGACGTCAAAACATCACTTCCACGTCTTAAAGGGAATTTTTTGTTGCCATTTTTTCAAATGACAATTTTTTTTTTTTTTTGCATTGCAAGTCCAAATATGAGATCTGAGGACTTTTTGACCCCAGATCTCATATTTAATAGGTCCTGTCATGCTTTTTTCTATTACAAGAGACGTTTACCTTCCTTGTAATAGGAATAAAAGTGACCCAATTTTTTTTTTTTGTTAAAACAGTGTAAAAATAAATAAAATCAAGTAAAATAAATAAGTAGAAATTTTTTTTTTTTAACCACTTCCCTACAGTGTATAGTCATATGACGGCGGCAGGAACCCTTTGTCCCTCGGGGCCTCTGTCATATGACGTCTTTTCTTCCTAAAACTCTAGGGGGCGCATGAGCCGCGTCACTAGGCACCAAATGCGCGTGCCTGGTGGCCGCGATGTCTGCTGGGCACCTGCGATTGCCCATGAACACAGCAGGACTGTGGATCTGTGTGTGTAAACACACAGATCCACGTCCTGTCAGAGGAGAGGAGACCGATGGTGTGTTCCCAGTACAGAGGAACACTGATCGGTCTCCTCCCCTTGTGAGTCCCCGCCCCCTACAGTTAGAATCACTCCCTAGGAAACATAATTAACCCCTCGATCACCCCCTAGTGTTAACCCCTTCCCTGCCTGTCACATTTACACAGTAATCAGTGCATATTTTTATAGCACTGATCGATGTATAAATGTGAATGGTCCCAAAATAGTGTCAAAAGTGTCCGAAGTGTCCGCCGCAATATCGCAGTCATGATAAAAATCGCAGATCGCCGCCATTACTAGTAAAAAAAAAAACAATAAAAATGCCATAAATTTATCCCCTATTTTGTAGACTCTATAACTTTTGTGCAAACCGATCAATATACGCTTATAGCGATTTTTTTTTTACCAAAAATATGTAGAAGAATACATATCGGCCTAAACTGAGGTAAAAAATGTGTTTTTGTTTTTTTTTAATGGGATATTTATTATAGCAAAAAGTAAAAAATATTGTGTTTTTTTCAAAATTGTCGCTCTTTTTTTGTTTATAGCGCAAAAAATAAAAACCGCAGAGGTGATCAAATACCACCAAAAGAAAGCTCTATTTGTGGGGAAAAAAACT
Organism: Aquarana catesbeiana; assembly: GCF_042186555.1. Lineage (NCBI taxonomy): Eukaryota > Metazoa > Chordata > Amphibia > Anura > Ranidae > Aquarana > Aquarana catesbeiana. Next base: position 27,142,800 of record NC_133333.1, on the reverse strand, counting down.
ATCAAAATTTCATATGGGTACAGTGTTGCATGACCGCGCAATTGTCATTCAAATTGTAACAGGGCTGAAAGCTGAAAATTGGTTTTGGTAGGAAGGGGGTGAAAATGCCCAGTATTGAAGTGGTTAAAGCGCCCAGTCCCGACGAGCTTGCGCGCAGAAGCAAACGCATACGCGAGTAGCGCCGGCATATGAAAACGGTGGTCAAATCACACATGTGAGGTATCGCCGCAATTGTTAGAGCGAGAGCAATAATTCTAGTCCTAGACCTCCTCTGTAACTCAAAACATGCAACCATATAAAAAAAAAAAACACATGCAACCTGTAGAATTCTTTAAATGTCACCTATGGAGATTTTTAAGGGTAAAAGTAAGACGCCATTCCACGAGCGTGCACAATTTTGAAGCGTGACATGTTGGGTATCAATTTACTCGGCGTAACATTATCTTTCATAATATAAAAAAAATGGGCTAACTTTACAGTTACCTTACTTTTTTATTCAAAAAAGTGAATTTTTTCCAAAAAAAAGTGCACTTGTAAGACCGCTGCGCAAATACGGTGTGACAAAAGTATAGCAATGACCGCAATTTTATTCTCTAGGGTGTTCGAAAAAAAATGTATACTGTTTGGGGGTTCTGAGTAATTTTCTAGCAAAAAAACTTGTTTTTAACTTGTAAACACCAAGTCTGAAAAAGAGGCTCGGTCTTTTAGTGGTTAAACTGTTAAATCGATGTGTTTAGTTCCACCTTAAAGTGATACTAAAATTTATTTATTTTTTTTTCATTAAAAATACCAAACATGTTAAACTTACCTGCTCTATGCAGAGATTTTGCACAGAGCAGCCCCGATCCTCCTCTTCTGGGGTATCTCTTAGGTGCTCCTGGCTCCTCCCTCCTGTTGAGTGCCCCCACAGCAAGCAGCTTGCTATGGGGGCACCGGAGCTGAGCTGCAGCTCCCTGTGTCCATTCAGACACAGAACCACGGCCCGGCCCCACCCCCTTTCTCTCCTCAATGGCTCACTGGCTTTGATTGACAGCAGCGGGAGGCAATAGCGCCGCATTGCTGTATCAGCCAATGAGGAGTGGAGTGCCGTACGGCCGACGCTCTCGTGCAACATTGCTGGATCTAAATGGACCTCAGGTAAATATTAGGGGGGCTGAGGGGGGCTGCTGCACACAGAAGTTTTTTTTATCTTAATGCATAGAATGCATTAAGATAAAAAAATTTACTGTCTTTACAATTACTATAAGCCACTTTTCTGTCCCAAGTTAAGAATGTTCTCTAACTGTACTTTATCTATGGAGGAGCAATGTTGTCACCCTTGGATAGCACTAAAGAAAACATCTCCCTTTCCTCTTCTTCATGAGTTTTTTATTATTCACAGAATACAGCTGGGAAAACGAATGACATTGTTTGAGATTTCGGTTCAATGAACAGAAAGTTACAATGACACTGAAATTATGGAGGATCAACATATTTTTCTGTACCTGCTAAAAATGTACTTAGCCTGCAAAAAAAAGGAATCTAATGCCGCCATTGCCTCTTAGGACTGGTTAACTGAAATAGATTGCTTGTTAGTTCTTGGGTGTAGAAGCTCTGTTACACATTATGAGTGAGATTATGGTACTTATAAGCAAAAGTCTTGAAATCTTGGGGCAGCACTTCCACCTAGCAGCACTAGGGTCATTGGTTCAAATCCCAGCCATGACACCACCTGCATAGAGTTTGCTGCCTGTGTTTGTGCAGGTTTCCTCCCACACTCTAAAGACATGCTGGTAGGTCAATTGGCTTTTGTCTAAAGTGGCCCTAGTATGTAAGAATGTGAGTTAGGGACCTTAGCAGTGGCGGCTGGCGGTATATTTTTTTGGGAGGGTGGGGCGGCAAACAATGCACCCACAGCCACCTCCCCGGTGGGTGGGGTCACCCTCACAACCGCCCCTGGTCGGTTTTACTACAGTAAAAAAGATGTTAATTATGGTGGTAAGACAAAAAACAATGAATAAATGGTAAATGAAAAAATGAGTAAAACTCACTTTTGGAAGTGAAGGGGGTGTGGATCGTCTGGGAAGCCGTGGGTCCTGTTCGGGCTCTGAGGAGGGCAGCTGGCACGAGTGAGACAAAGATGCCTTTAATGCGGTGGTATGGAGTCTGCAGATGGGAAGTCTGGCTGTACAGGTTGAAGTCAGCAGCTTGCGGGTTGGATGTCCGGCTGTTCGGGTGGATGTCAGCGGCTGCGGATGGAGTGTTGAGCTGCTCGGGACATTGGGTGCAGACAAGATGAGCGGCTTAGTGATGGATAATAGTAGCGGCAGAAGAAATGTGACAGCGGCTCCGGGTGGAGTATTGGGGTGACCAGGCAGTGGGGGTGACTGAGGATGGAGCTGTCAGGCTACTCAGATGATGGAGGTTAGGAAAGATCGCTGAATGCTCTCTGACAGTGTGGCTGCCTTAGGATTGATGATAGCAATGTTGCATGGCGAGGTGGAGGCAGTGCCGAGCTGTCGGACGACCAAGAAGCAGGGGCACCGGCCAATAGGATCGCCTCTCTTTTCGATCAGTTTGGTGACAGGTCTCAGGACCCACTTCCTGATTGGCTGGGAGCAAAATCAGGAAGACAATAGCAAATATTAATTCGCTGTTGTGCTCTGCGCCCCAAACCCACCCTTTTTTTGAAGCCAATTAGAGCCTCTGGCTCTAATCATGTGGTTCAAAAAACAAAAAACTCCATTGAAATTCATGTATCTGGCACCCTGCATGTAGATTAGGGGCCGGGCGCATGCATCGGGCAGTGGGGGGCAGCGCCCCTGCGCCCCATATGGACAGGCCCGCCGCCACTGGACCTTAAATTGTAAACTCCTTGAGGGGAGGGACTGTAGAGCACTACACAAATTGTTGACACAAAATAAATAACTGTAATAAACAAATAAATCTGCCTATTAATAAAATAATTATTTAGTTATCAAAAATATTAAGAATAAGAAGTACAAAGAGCAATCAGGTGTACAAATAAAACAGTTGCATTGTCTATTGCACCATCACTATCAAAACAGGCCTCTTACAAAATGTTCTGGCCCCTAAAAATCTAGGAGGTCTAATAGCGCTCAAAACATCAATCCTTGGTGCTGTAAGCTGCCTGGATGTGAAACCAAAGGCAAGAATGTAAAGTGGCCCGCGCTGCTTGTGAAGGTGGGCTTAATGATGGTGCCAATCGCTCTGCTTAATGCTTTTCGTCGCAGAGGATGTCTTTAAGGGCCATGTCTTGAATACATAGCTTCAAAATTTAAAGTAGACAATTATTAAAATAATAGCATGGTTTATAGCAAAAAACAAAAAGAAAATCCCTTTGATCATGAAAAAGAAGCAATTTGAGAATCTACTACATTATAAAAACATCTTGGAGAATCAACACTAAAGAAATGACACTTTGCTACAATGTAAAGTAGTGAGTGTACAGCTTGTATAACAGTGTAGATTTGGAGTTCACCAGAGCTTCACAGGTTGCCACCGGAGTCCTCTTCCACTCCTCCATGACGACATCACGAAGCTAGTAGATGTTAGAGACCTTGCGCTCCTCCACCTTCTGTTTGAGGACGCCCCACAGATGATCAGTAGGGTTTAGGTCTGGAGACATGCTTGGCCAGTCCATCACCTTTACCCTCAGCTTCTTTAGCAAGGCAGTGGTCGTCTTGGAGGTGTGTTTGGGGTCGTTATCATGTTGGAATACTGCCCTGTGGCCCAGTCTCTGAAGGGAGGGGATCATGCTCTGCTTCAGTATGTCACAGTACATGTTGGTATTCATGGTTCCCTCAATGAACTGTAGCTCCCCAGTTCTGGCAGCAGTTCATGCAGCCCCAGACCATGACACTCCCACCACCATGCTTGACTGTAGGCAAGATATGAATCTTTGTACTCCTCACCTGATTGCCACCACACACGCTTAACACCATCTGAACCAAATAAGTTTATCTTGGTCTCACCAGACCACAGGACATTGTTCCAGCAATCCATGTCCTTAGTCTGCTTGTCTACAGCAAACTGTTTGTGGGCTTTCTTGTGCATCAAAGAAGAAGAGGTTTCCTTGTGGGATGACAGATATGCAGACCAATTTAATGCAGTATGTGGCACATGGTCTGAGCACTGACAGGCTGACCCCTCACCCCTTCAACCTCTGCAACAATGCTGACAGCACTCATGCATCTATTTCCCAAAGACAACCTCTGGATATGACGCTGAGCACATGCACTCAACTCCTTTGGTGGACCATGGCGAGGCCTGTTCTGAGTGGAACCTGTCCTGTTAAACCGCTGTATGGTCTTGGCCACCGTTCTGCAGCTCAGTTTCAGGGTCTTGGCAATCTTCTTATAGCCTAGGCCATCTTTAAGTAGAGAAAAAATTCTTTTTTTCAGATGCTCTGAGAGTTCTTTGCCATGAGGTGCCATGTTGAACTTCCAGTGACCAGTATGAGAGAGTGAGAGCAATAACGCCACACTTAACACACCTGCTCCCCATTCACAACTGAGACCTTGTAACACTAACGAGTCACATGACACCGGGGAGGGAAATGGCTAATTGTGTCCAATTTGGACATTTTCAATTAGGGGTGTGCTCACTTTTGTTGCCAGCGGTTTAGACATTAATGGCTGTGTGTTGAGTTATTTTGAGGGGACAAATTTACACTGTTATACAAGCTGTACACTCACTACTTTACAATGTAGCAAAGTGTCATTTCTTCAGTGTTGTCACATGAAAAGATATAATAAAATATTTACAAAAATGTGAGGGATGTACTCATTTTTGTGAGATACTGTATGACTTTAGTATATACAAGTAGCATTTGCTGTGTGCACTTTCAACATGACCAGTCACCTTGATCTGCTAATGGGACACTGTTGGTTCTGCTGTGAAAAACACTTTGTTCCAACCACTAACACCAAAGTGGTTAGTGGTGAGAATATTAAGAATAAGTAATATGTCAAAGTGGAGATGAAATAAACATAAGAAGAAGAATAACAGGAAATAAGAAAGGAGACTAATGGAAATAGGGCAGTGCATCTGAAAAAATATGATGTATTCCAAAGAGGAAATGCACATAGGAAGGTGGGACTATTGTTTTTCTCTTTCTACTAGTCAATACTGTTATTCCAATCCTTTGCTTCTGTAGAATAACTGAACCTAAACAAGTCTGTAATAATAAAAGTATGGTCTGTATACGTATATGCATTTTTTTGTCTAATTTTTGTATTTACAGTGTAATGTAATGCAGAGTGAGTAATGTAGGAAGGATGCGTTATGGTGAAATTATAATTTATAGGAAAGCTGTTCTGAAATGCTGAAATACTGAAACAAAAGAAGGAAATGAAAAAGGAGAACTAAGAAAGAGAATTGCTAGTAGGTCACTTCGTATGAAGACAATTTGACATTAGAGAAGAGGAGTATATAGAAGATGGCACTCTGACTTGATTTGTCCGCACCAGCCAGAAATTCCAAGAGATCATTTGGATATAATCAGGGACACCTGGCCTGGAAATACCTTGGATATACCACTCTCCGAATTCAAGGTATGAAAGAATAATTGTCTTACTAATATGTAGAAAAATGTTCTGTTTTTGTCAACATATATTATTTCCTTATTTCTCAGTGGACACCATCCCTTTATGTATCAGTGGAACAAAATGCCCCTTTTAAATTTCCGACAAGGCAGGGAGACCATGGATGGGACTTTATATGTGCCACTGGGAAATCACACAGAAATGTTAAAATAATCCATTCTCATTCCATAAAGATAAAAACAATAGGGTACAAAACACCATTAAAAACAGGGAATTCACATATACAATTCGTCTTGAAGTGTTTAGGCATACAGGACCTGATTGTCTTACATATTTGATCTGATAATGTCATGGAATGCACTGATGTTTTAATTCTTTATTTAAGGTTTGCCACATGACAATGTAGTACAACATGACAGTCTGTTGTTAATGATAACCATTAACATTGAAACACAAAGCGAATACGAACAGCGGTTTAAGGATAGCATTGAAGCCACCGGCCAATATCCTTTTAAAAACATACCCTACTTTAAGACTGAGGGCTGTGGCTTCCACAGTGCGTATAACCTGTATTTTGTAGAGAGTCACATAGGAGAACATGTCTGTCATGTACATACCCAGAAGATGGCACATAATGGTAGGCACATAACTACCATGAGGTGGGGGTTAAACAAAAACATTGGATAGTGTAAGGCAACTATGTCTGGGCCCCAAAGCAGCTGCACCAAAAGTCAGTGGATACCGGGTAGCTTTTTTTTTTTCTTTATTTTGAGAGAAAGAAATATACACAGTAGGTGTTTATGAAAATGGGGAGAAAAGGGGGAGGAGAGAAAAAAAGGGGGGCAAAGTGGGGAGTAACGGCAGGGTCAACAGCTCAAGAAGTCTGATTCCCATATTGCGTAATCTCAATTTAGGAGTAGGTCAAGTACTCATCTGAAAAATAAAAAAAGTCCCAGTACAGCCATTGTCCATTATGACCCCCTGTCTTGTCCCTGAGGGCAGCAGTCAAGAGTTCCATCTGTTGGATATCGCTCACTCTGGCAAACCATTGCAAAACTGTAGGAGGAGATCGTTGTTTCCACAAGCTGGGGATGCATGCCCTGGCAGAATTTAGAAGATGTTTCAATAAAGATGTCCGTAAGTTTGAGAACGATCTGTAGGACTTGTTGGCAGAAAGGATGAAGCTTTGGACAGTCCCAGAAGATATGGAGTAGTGTGCCAGTCTGGGCGCCACATCGCCAACATAACGGGCTGTGTCTGGGAAAAAGTGACGCTAGTACTGATGGGCTCCGATACCAGCGTGTCAAGATTTTGAATGTAATCTCCTGGTATTTACTGCAAACGGGAAGATTTGTGAGCAAATAGGAGTATCCGGTTCTTTTGGTCTTCTTAGAGTGTAGTGTTAGGGTCTTTTTTCCAATTTGCGTAAAAAGGAAGGGTCATGCTGGGATGTGACTGCAAGCAAGATAACATAAGAAGAGGAGAGAGATTTCCATAAGGGCTCTTCTCCCAGACAAAGCACTAATGTTTTATACTGTATGTCACCTGCACTCTTCCCATGGTATCAATTTGCAGATTAGTACACATACTGCCATACATCTGGCAGCCAAGGAGAACCTACACCCCACAACCACCACCATGTGCTGAGTTCATGCTTGCAGGTGCTGTGTCCAGGACAGTGTGTAAAATAAACCCCACTCCACACTGGCCTTAGTATTGCCTCTACTTTTTAGTCCATGAAAAAATTAACAGGATAGTGATGACCAGGAGAGAACTGCATTGTTTTCAAACCGGTGTGATTTAGTTATTATGGGCATGTAAAAATGAAGCCAGATTTTCACAAGGATTACTGGCAGAATCAACAGGACATTTAATGTTATAAATGACTATGTTATGGGGAACTCAGAAAAGCAAAAGTTGTTTTAATAATTCTAGTGGAGGCTTGGCACAGTAAACTGATGGTGCTAGAACCTTATGCCGCGTACACACGGTCAGACTTTTCATCTACAAAAGTCCGACGGACGCCGACAGACAAAATACGGCTGACAATCCGATCGTGTGTGGGCTTTCCCGGACTTTCAGCGGACTTTTCCATCCGCAAATCTGATGGACTTTAGATTTAAAACATGCTTCAAATCTTTACGTCGTAACTACGCCGGACCCAGAAATCCGCTCGTCTGTGTGCTAGTCCGATGGACAAAAACCGACGCTAGGGCAGCTATTGGCTACTGGCTATCAACTTCCTTATTTTAGTCCAGTGTACGTCATCACGTACTTTTGTGTGATCGTATGTAGGCAAGTCCGTTCGTTAGAAAGTCTGCCGCAAGTCCGCCAAAAGTCCGCCAAAAGTCCGTAGAAAGTCTGTCGGACAGGCTGTCGGACTTTTGTAGCCGAAAAGTCCGACCGTGTGTACGCGGCATTAGGTGGAGAGTGATTTAGTACGGAAGATTAATTTCATCAAAGCTATACTGATAGTGTCCCAGTTGGACATCCAAGTGACAGGCGGGCTGCTTCTGTGCACCAAGGAACTTCTACAGCTAAGAATGGGAAAGTCATATTTGAACCTAAAGATCAAAGTGCCACATTGCAGTATTACGGTCCAAAGTAAAGGGTTTTTTCCAATTGTGTAATAGGTGAAACAGCCCAAGCAAGCTGCTGAACGTTACAGAATTCTTTCAGATATCCAAATTATAAATTAAAGTCCAAGTCCATACTCGCTGATTTCATATTTACCTAAGCTCTAATGAAGGGGACGATGTGCGGCCCCCAAAGTGTGTTGCTTGTTGCATCCATTACATGTTTGGAATAAAAACTTACTTAGGTCTCTAATACTTTAATGTGACGCTTCACTCTTTAGATTCAAATACTGCTTTCACATCCCGAGGTTCCTGTAGAAGTTGGCCCAGTGCATGGAAGCAGCTCACATATCATCCAGATGCCCCAATGGAACACAATCAGTGGTAATTCTAGTGAGAGGCTGCGTCATATTTTACTTTGAACTTTAAAGTCATTAAGGATTACCTTTCCATTCCATTCTGCAGCTGTTGCAATGTTTTAAACATTCAAAAATTGTTGCAATTTAACCACTTGCCGACCGTGCTATAGAAAAATGATGGCTACAGTGCATTCGGCTCGGTCCGGGAGGGAGTCATATGATGTCCTCTAGTGATCGCGCCCCCAGAGCAACCACTTGCGGTGCACACCCAGCTCACTCTGTGATTACTGTGTCCTTCGGACACACCTGATCACAGTTAGGGGTAAAGAGCCAATCACAGTGGCACCTATTAGTGCCCATCAGTGTGGTCTATCAGTGCCCATCAGTGCCGCCTCATCAGTGTCCATCAGTGCCGCCTCATCAGTGTCACTCAGTGAAGGAGAAAAATTACCTGTCAAAATTTTTGGTCTTTTTTCATTTGTTTAGCAAAAAAAAAAACAGTGGTGATTAAATATCACAAAAAGAAAGCTCTATTTGTGTGAAAAAATAATTCAAACTTCATATGGGTACAGTGTTGCATGATCGCACAATTGTCATTCAAAGCGTGAGTGCACTGAAAGCTGAAAATTGACCTGGGCAGAAAGGGGGTTAAAGTGCCCAGTAGGCAAGTGGTTGAAGAGGAAGTAAACACTGATGGGTTTTACTTCCTCTTTTTTCCCCTACAATGTAAAAGCATAATGGGCTAGTATGCACCGCACTGCAAGTATGTTGCACTTACCTGCAAACGAAGCCCACGATGTCCCCGCTGCCCCCACTGGTGGCCGCATCCATCTTCACCCCTCTTCCTTCCGGGGCCGTGAACTCCGGCTCTGTGACTGGCTGAAGTCGCGTGACGTCACTTCCCCGCATGGGCGGGAGCTGCTGGTCACGGCACGGCCCTTTAGTAACGGCACGATCGTGCCCTTTCTTTAGAGTGCATGTGCCGATGACATTCGCACAAGTGGCGTATATGATAAATATCTCCTAAACCATGCAGGTTTAGGAGATATTTCCAGCACCTACAGGTAAGCCTTATTATAGGCTTACCTGTAGGTAAAAGTGGTGTAACGGGGGGGGGGGGGGGGCATTCCATGCACTGTTAGTGTATAAAGTATAACTCCGCTAGAAATAGAATCTTCTGCTTGTGTGATTACTTCACTTTTTCTCTCACAATTCTGCACTGAAAAAAAAAAATAGCTTTTCAGGCCTACATTGCGATTTAAAAATAGGGTAAGTAGTTTTCATTACAGTTTTTTTTACATTCAGTGATGCAACTGAGGAAGAGAATGCAAAGTTTTGCATGGCTTGTTGGTATTATTAGGGAAAAAAAATAAAAGAGGAAGTGTGATGTGAAAGTTATAATATTTAGCAAATATTAGATTTTTGGGGATGGGAAACAGCCTGAGGAAAGCAAAAAAAAATCATAGGTGTTATTAATTTCTAATGAGTATATTGTGGGCTTTTTTTCTCAGAGAATAGTTGCAGGTACTCCCCCTTTTGGGTCACCCCTTGTCTCTGCCCCCTGCCCGCCTCCTAGCAATGCCCCTTGGCTCCACCCCCTACCCTCCTCCCAGTGCTGCCCCTTTTAGAGAATACAGAACCAAGGATTATTTTCTGGAACTAAGTAGTTTGTATGGAATTGGCTAATGAAAGACAGTAAAATAGGACCTCTGCAACCAGCAACAATAGATCCCCCAGCAACAACAGACCCCCTCCAGCAACAATAGCCCCCCCCCCCCCCCCTCCAGCAACAATAGATTAATCCCAGCAAACATAGATCCCCAGCAGTAATAGATCTGCCTAGAAACTATAGATCCTCCCAGCAACAATAGATCCTCCCAGCAACAATAGATCTCCTCAGCAACAATACCCCCCAGCAACAATAAACCCCACCACAACAAAATACCCCCCCCCAGTTACAATATTGTAGATCTGCCCTAGTAAAATTTGACGCTAACAGCAACAATAGATCTCCCAGAAGCCAGCATCAATAGACCCTTCCCTCAACATTAGAGCTCTCCCATCAACAAATGACCCCCTCCCAGCAACATAAAATCCCCCCAAGCAACAATAGATTCCCCTCACTGGCAGCAATAGACCTCCCCAGAAACAATAGATTTCCCCAGCAACAGTAGATCCCCAAGCGCACCCTAGCACCCCTTGGCATTATATACATCCAGTGCTGAAAGTGCCTGACTGCGCAACTCCCCCCCACCCATCCCCCCCCCCCCCCCGCATTCCCGCTGAAAAAAGCCCTGAGTATATTCTTAGTGTTCCCATAATAGCAATAAAGTACAAAAAGGGGATTCTTTAACTTTCAGGTTTGGTTAGTTAATTTCACCATCCAATAGTGAGATCCACACGCTTTAAAGTGGTTCATAAGACTTAAGGTTTTTCTTCCTCTAATAACAAAAAAACTTTGTGTGATCAGGATCCCCCCAATACTTATCTGAGCCCAAACCAGATTCAACGCTGTGCCTGAGAGCAGTATCTCTCTCCTCTCCCTCTCCTCACTGAGCAAAGTGGCAGCGGTGGGAGCCATTGGCTCCTGCTGTTGTCAATCAAATCCTCTGACGAGGGAGCAGGGGATGGGGCAGAGCCGTGCTGTCTCTGTCTATGGACGCAGGCAGCTTATCTTGGGATCGAGCCTGCATGAGTGCCCCCATACAAAGCAGATTGCCAAGGGGCACTTTCCAAAGAAGAGGAGCCAGGAGCACCAGTAGGGAACCGCAGAAGAGGGGGTTTGGGGCTGCTCTGTGCAAAACCCTTGTACAGAACAGGTAAGTACAGTGGAACCTCCGTTTGGGTGTAAGGCGGTTAACGAGCATTTCGCAAACCGAGCACTGTATTTCTAAAATTCCTAACTCAGTTTGCGAGTGTTGTCTCGCAAAATGAGCAAGATTCAGGCCAAAAGCGGTGTGCAGTACCGCCTTTGGCCTGAGGTGGGGGGCGTCGGAGCCGAGCAGAGCCGAAAGTCGCCGATCGGCGCTGTTTGGAAATGCACTGGAAGGCCCGAGAACAGTTCGGATGACCTCGGCAAACCTCGGAAAGGCTCGTGAACTGAGGTCCGTCGAAGTGTCCCTCGGGCCTTTTCGGCCGTTTCCGAGGCTCTCTGGTGCCCCTGCCTCTGGCCGCATGCAGTATTGCATCCCATTGAAGTCAATGCGGAACAAATTATTTTCGTTTCCATTGACTTCAATGGGAAAACTCGCTTTGATATGCGAGCACATTGGATTACAAGCGTACTCCTGGAACGGATTATGCTCGTAATCTGAGGTTCCACTGTATACCATTGAAGGTTTAGAATCACTTTTATATTGCAGCATATCCATTATCAAAATATTACCATACATATAAAAACTTAAAATACAACCTTTCATTCCACATGCCCTCATCGCCCTCTCTATGTTATTTATAGCCCCCATTACAGACCTCTCATGAACAGGTAACCCTCACAAAGTGCTGCAGCTTATGCCAGCTCAGGTGTTGCTTCCATCCTTCACTTAACCAGTAGTCAGCATACTCTATGGACCCGGATAGAAAAGATGTCTACTCGAAATTCTGCAAGAAGTGATCAACTGGATGGGATTTTCCAGCTGACATCTTTTTTCCCCCAGAAGAAAAAATGTTTATAGCAAGACTCAAGACAGAACCAGCGCCAAAGGTTTTCAAAAAGTCGGATAGCTATGCTTTTGCAGACATTGATAGACTTTTCACTTTAATGACGCTTTAATTTGCTCAATCACGTGCAAGGGAAATGAAAAAAACGAATTTTGCCTGCACACGATTGGATGTAGAATCAGTAAAGCTTCACTAAGCTCTGAGTCAAATTCCCTCGCGAGGTTAGATGATCAGTGCCTGTGAAAGAAATTCCCCATCATGTGAACATAGGTATTTTTAATTTAATTCCAAATATATTTTATTTTTATTGACCATATACTTGTTTATATAAAAACTGACTCCATGGGAGGCACACGCCATATGATGCATATGACGCAGGTGACAGCTCTTTTAAAACTGTGGGCGGGCCACATGGTGTCATTGCCGGGTGACCCCGCCCCCCTCTGACGCTACGGGGGAAGCCATAGGGATGTCCCTGTGTGTCAGAGTGGGTGGACCGGGTGGGCTGGGCCCGCCCCCCTCTGATGCTACGGGGGAAGCCATAGGGATGTCCCCATGCGATGACACTGTGTGGCCCCGCCCACAGTTTTAAAAGAGCTGTCACCTGCGAGGACGTGTCATATGGCGTGTGCCTCCCATGGAGGCAGATCTTCTTTATTTTTTTTTTGGTCCGTTGGCGGAGGTGAATGGACTAGGTGGGACAGTTTTGTTTTTTTATTTTTTAACAAATGACTTCTGCCATGGTGTGTGTTGTTTTTTTTTACCATTTTCACACTTTTTTGTGAAATGGTATGGGTACAATATACCCGTTACCATTTCAAACAGGGGGGGCCGGGATCTGAGGGTCCCCTTGTTAAAGGGGGCTTCCAGATTCCAATAAGCCCCCCCCCTGCAGACCCCCACAACCACCGGGCAAGGGTTGTGGGGATGAGGCCCTTCTCCCCATCAACATGGGGACAAGGTGCTTTGGGGGGCTACCCCAAAACACCCTCCCAATGTTGAGGGCATGTGGCCTGGTACGGTTCAGGAGGGGGGGCGCTCTCTTGTCCCCCCTCTTGTCCTGAGGCCTGCCAGGTTGCATGCTCGGATAAGGGTCTGGTATGGATTTTTGGGGGGACCCCACGCCATTTTTAAAAAAAAATTTGGCGCGGGGTTCCCCTTAAAATCCATACCAGACCCCAGGTCTGGTATGGATTTTGAGGGAGACCCCTACGCCATTTTTTTTTTTATTTTGGCATGGTGTTCCCCTTAATATCCGTACCAGACCTGAAGGGCCTGGTATGGAATTTGGGGGGACCCCCACGCATCTTTTTTTTTAATTTTGGTTCGGGGTTCCCCTGTGGGGGAATCCCATTCCGTTTTTATCAATGAACTTTTATGTGTATTGCTGGACCGACAATTCATTATAGCCGCGAGTAGTTTTAAATGACTTGTTTTCCTTTAGAAATGTCATTTTGCTGTCAGACTGTTCTAAACACGGGAAACATGCGCCCCTTTACAGGCATACTATAGACACCACCCAGGTACGAAATTTAAAGGAATATTACACTTTTATTGTTTCACTTTAAGCATTATTAAAATCACTGCTCCCGAAAAAACAGCAGTTTTTAAAACTTTTTTTTGCATTGATACATGTCCCCTGGGGCAGGACCCAGGTCCCCAAACACTTTTTAAGACAATACCATGCATATAAGCCTTTAAAATTATCACTTTTGATTTTTCATGTTCGTGTCCCGTAGACTTTAACGGTGTTCGAACAAATTTTTCGCCTGATCGCATGTTCTGGTGTGAACCGAATGGGGGGGTGTTCGGCCCATCCTTAATGGGCACTGATGAGGCTGCGCTGATGGGCACTGATCAGACTGCATTGATGGGCACTCATGAGGCTGCGATGATGGGTACTGGTGACGCTGCGTTGATGGGCACCGATGAGGCTGCTTTGATGGGCACTGATGAGGCTGCCTTGATGGGCACTGATGAAGCTGCCTTGATGGGCACTGATGAGGCTGCACTGGGTACCCACTTTTAATGTACAGAGACGAAGAGGTGGGGCTCTAAGAGGAAAAGGTGGAGCCTAAATAGGAACAGTGTGGTTTACAGATAACAGGGCGGGTCTGAAACAAGAAGGGGCATGACATTGACAGGAAGGGGTGGGTCATATTTAAATTAGGGGGTGTACAAGTTTAGTCAGGCCTAGGGCAGCACAAAACCTAAATACAGCACTGCTTTGCAGTATGAATTACACATCCTGATTTCTGCACAGAGTCAGGATCAGGCTGGACAAGATATGTCAATTATAATGCCACACAACACCTGACCCTCCGCGCACTTCATTTAAAGTCCCGCCTCCCTGTTCTCTTTTGTATAATGCTGGATAAGGGTTGTAATATTTTGGAATGTCTAGTCATCATAATTCTCTTTGAACTTTGCAAAGGTAAGTTAGACTGTCTATGTTACCCAATTACTGTACATTTCATTAACTTTCATCCTTCAAACACTATATTTCCTATAATTTGATGGTCTAAGTAACATTTACTGTATTTATGCTGCATGCATTGAACCATATGTCATTTTTTATGTATAATCTTTTTTTATTTTTTTAGTGGATCACCACTGACTCCTGTACAGTGCTTGAATGCCTGGCTCCTGTTTTTCGCTGTGTACCTTACCTGAAATTTTACTTTTGACTACAAACAAGGCTTTTAGCCTACTTGGTGGAGAAACCCTTGTTGGCAAGCACAGAGGTAAGACGATTCTTGTAGTTGGTGACCAGGTTTGCACACATCTCACGAGGGATTTTGGTCCACTCTTCTTTACAGATCTTCTCTAAATCCTTATTGACCTTATACTTGTTTATATAAAAACTGACTGTTTAAAATTTCTTTGACATGTTTCTGCGTTTTGTTTACTTTGCAGTATGAATTACAGATCCTGATTTCAGCTCGGAGTCAGGATGAGGATGGATAAGGGTCGTAATATTTTGGAATGTCTAGTCATCATAATTCTCTTTGAGCTTAGCAAAGGTAAGTTAGACTGTCTATGTTACTCAATTACATTACATTAACCTCCATTCCCCCAAAGACAATATTTCCTATTCTGTGATGGTTTAGGTAACATTTAGGTTGGTTTTACACTGGAGATCGCAGTGGCTCACAGCAGGAGTCCGGTGCATCTCCATTCACTGTTTCAGGTCCAATTTCAGCCTGAATTTTGGGCTAAATTGGGACCTGAAAAGGACCAAAAGACGCACAGGACTCTTGTGCAATTCGCACTGGACCCGCTCCAGAGATGTGTGAACCGGCTCCATAGAGAGTCGGTCACAATCTCCTGCTATGTGAATTGGATGAGGGGAAACCCACATCCAATTCGGAATAGTGTGAACCCAGCCTTACTGTATTTATGCTGCATGCATTGAACCATTTGTCATTTTTATATGTTAAATCTTTATTTTTTTTAGCGGATCACCACTAATTCCTGTACAGTGCTTGAATGCATGGGCCCAGATTTTTTATTTGTGCTCATTAACCCCTTGCCGAACAGCGCACGACGATATACGTCGGCACAATGGCACGGCTGGGCAAATGGGCATACAGGTACGTCCCCTTTAAATCACGACATTGTGGGCACGCGCTCATGCCCGCTGTGTACGCCGTGACCATGCCCATGGATCCTGTGGACTCGATGTCCACCGGGGGGGGTCCGCGATCGTGTCACGGAGCGGCGGAATGGGGAGATTGTAAACAAGGCATTTCCCTGATCTACTGCTCTCTGTCATCGGGAGCAGTGATTTCTGTCATGTTGTAGTGAGCCCCCCCCACTGTTAGAATCACTCCCTAGGACACACTTAACCCCTTGATCGCCCCCTAGTGTTTAACCCCTTCCCTGCCAGTGTCAGTTACACAGTAATCAGTGCATTTTTATAGCACTGATCGCTGTATAAATGACAATGGTCCCAAAATAGTGTCAAAAGTGTCCGATGTGTCCGCCATAATGTTGCAGTCATGATAAAAATCGCAGTTCGCCGCCATTACTAATAAAAAAATAATAATAAAAATGCTATAAATCTATCCCCTATTTTGTAGACGCTATAACTTTTGCCCAAACCAATCAATATACGCTTATTGCGATTTTTTTTACCAAAAATATGTAGAAGAATACATATCAGTCTAAACTGAGAAAGAAATTTGTTTTTTTTATATATTTTTGGGGAAAAATTATTATAGCAAAAAGTAAAAAATATTGCTTTTTTTTCAAAATTTGCTCTTTCTACTCTTTTTTTGTTTATAGCGCAAAAAATAAAAACCACAGAGGAGATCAAATACCACCAAAAGAAAGCTATATTTGTGTGAAAAAAAGGACGTCAATTTTGTTTGGTTGCAACGTCGCACGACCGCGCAATTGTCAGTTAAAGCGATACAGTGCCGAATCGCAAAAAGTGCTCCGGTCAGGAAGGGGGTAAATCCTTCAGGGGCTGAAGTGGGTAACTGGAGGAGAAACAAACAAACTGTCCAAATGACAGATTTTTGAACTATTTTTCGTCTAGTGTATGGGCCCATTAGACACAGGCAGACTTTTAAAGTACCAGATGTGAAAAAATAATAGGAAATACGAAAAACGAAATGATCTGAGTGTAATCGATTCATTAAACTTGTAGGTTGAATCATTTTTCGTTCTTTTGGACTTTTGTATTTTCGTATTTTAGTTCTTTCGGGTTTTTGTTCTTTCGGATTTTCGTTCTTACTAATTATTTGTTTTTGTCTGCATTTGTAAAAAGAGTTTTGCTGAATTTCACCCGAAAACAAATTAGAAGCGAAACAAATTGCCCATGTCTATCCACAAACAAAAAGGTTCTGGAGTTACTTTAGGGCATTTATCCCTGGTGGATGCAATGTGTGTAGATGCATGACAAAAAGTGCAAAAAAAACTCACAAATTGGAAAGCATATTTCTGCCACACTCATAGGAGTTGTGATTGTCACTGTGGTTAGGACAACATTAAATCCCCTTGGGTTACCATGATTGGTGGTCTTTACAGCTGGATAGTATTCCTGCCAATCAAGTACGTACGAGGGGTGTGTACGAGGTGTGTCTAAAATGTTTGGTGAATGGTCCGATATTTCAATGGCAACATGGGCCAAGTGCGCGCGCATGCACATGGCTATCGAGAGACATGTTGATGTGAGCCACCTAGTGTGGAATACACGTGACCGTCCGGGTAAAGCCGCTGCAGGTGGTTGAATGTAGTCAGTGTGGGAGGTAGGGTCATCAAGTTCTGCTACAAATTGGGGAAAACGACTTTGTATTATATTGCCTTTAACATGACTTTCTTTTTTTATCATTTGCATAAATATGATTTTTTTTTCTGGTGTATGAATGCTTCTAACACAGTAATTTAATAATTTTTCAGATATTGAGTGTCAGAGACATTATGGGTACACTCTGCAAGTGACTAGAAGGGTCACTGTCCAGGAGCATTGTTGTGTCACTATCCCGTGTGCCTTCACGGCTTCAAATAAAAATGTATTCACAAATTCCGAAGGATATTGGACGAACATAAATACTAATGATATTGTGGCAGTCACTAATACATCTATTAAGAAAGGAACTAAATCAAACTTCAATATAACAGGAGATACAGATAAGGGGGACTGTACCCTGACAATAACTGATGTCAAGAAACAAGATTCTGGAACGTATTATTTTCGATTTGAAGGACCCGTACTTTATGATTATAAAGTAAAAACTATAACAGTGATTGTGACAGGTGAGTGTGTTAAATATCTGGTAACTACAAAGCAGAATGTTGGCACCAAGACAGACATTTCTTGACCATTAATTAAAATCACACTTTTCACTAAAGTAAATTTGCAGTGTTCACAATGTAAAGGCCAACATCATAGTTTAGACCACTGGACACCCCTAAACACCTCCAGAGCATAGAGTTCTGCCTTAAAGTCTACTTGTGCAGTGGATCATAAAAAGCAATGGAATCGCATCCCTCTGGTATGCTTCATCAATGCAGCCCTCCTCAGATTGGGGAATCTAGTAGACAACTGAAAAAGAGAACACAGGAGGGAGCACACGCTTAGTGCATTACCGAAGGTTTATTGTAAAAAAAAAAGAAAAACGTACAGCCAAATGGATACTCACAAAAATAAATGTATAGAGGCATTATATGACACTAAGGGGTTGATTTAGTGCAAAGTCTATTTGCTTTTAATAAATCAACCCCAGAATCTCAATCCAGTGCTAGAATAGCATGGCTAAACACCGTTGATGCGTTTCGAGGGAAGCACCCCCTTCTTTAGGGAGGCTCTCTGAAGGGGGGTGCTTCTCCAAAAATGCATCAAATTACTAGTGCAGCGCCACGGTGTGTTTGGCCACTCTATTACCATGCTGGATTGAGATTTAGGGGTTGATATAGACTGGGCTCTTTGAAAACTCCAAACTCCAGAGCTTAGTAAACGAGAAAAAGCTCTGCTGACTTCCATCATCCAATCATTACGATAAGGCACATACAAAGACACTGTTGACACTGGGAAGGTTGCAAGCCAGGGCCTCAGGTCCAATGGATCATCATATGCAAGCTACTTTTTATTTATTTTTTATTCTCCTTGCACGTGATTAGGTACTCTTTGCAAAGTGAAGATTTACCCCATTTACTAAGCTCTGGAGCAACTGCATTTTGCAAAGTGCACAGCCTATTTGCCTTTAGTAAATCAACCCATTAACCCTTTCGCTGCCAGAGCCGTGTTTGCGTTTTTTTGCACACATGTTTAAAAAAATCATTTTAGGCCTGAATATCACACAAAACCCACAAATACTATATATTTTCTGAAAGCAGACACCTTAGAGAATAAAATAGTGGTAGTTTAAATTTTTTATGTCACGCGATATAAGGTCTAGGAAACGCAAAATTTCAGTAAAAAACACTCTAATGCCCCGTACACACGGTCGGATTTTGCGACGGAAAATGTGTGATAGGACCTTGTTGTCAGAAATTCTGACCATGTGTGGGCTCCATCACACATTTTCCATCGGATTTTCCGACACACAAAGTTTGAGAGCAGACTATAAAATTTTCCGACAACAAAATCCATTGTCGGAATTTCTGATCGTGTGTACACAAATCCGACGCACAAAGTGCCACGCATGCTCAGAATAAATAAAGAGATGAAAGCTATTGGCCACTGCCCCGTTTATAGTCCCGACGTACGTGTTTTACGTCACCTCATTCAGAACGATCAGATTTTCCGACAACTTTGTGTGACCGTGTGTATGCGAGACAAGTTTGAGCCAACATCTGTCGGAAAAAATACTAGGATTTTGTTGTCGGAATGTCCGATCAATGTCCGACCGTGTGTACGGGGCATTACATGAACTTTACGGCAAACAAACACAATAAATTACCCAGTGTTTTGATAAAATATAAAAAACGAGGTTCCACCGATTAAATAAATACCCAACATGCCAAACCTTAAATTTTGTGCACCCGTGAAATTGTGACAAACTTTTCAGTACCCTATATTTTCTACAGGCGCCGTTTCAAAAGCCCGCTATAGGTGTCAGTTTAGTGTTAGAGGGGGTCTGATGCTAGAATTATTGCTCTCACTCAGGTGTATGCAGCGATATGTAACATGTGTATTGCAGTCAAAGTTTTCACATGTAGGTGCCCCGACGCATGTGTTTATGTTCGTGTGTGTGTATATGTGGGGGTGGGGGGGGGGTCTCAATTTTTTTGGGGGGGGTTATGTGCTTGGGTGTGACTTTATTTTTTTGCAAAAAAATAAATATTTTTTACTTAACTTTTTTTATTCATCACACAGGGGACAAACAGTAAAAATGCTACAGGGCGATCGTCAAGTGGTTAAAGACAATATCATATTTACTGACTACCCAAATGACTTTCCCTTTAGTTGCTATAATCTGACACAACTTCACACCCCTTCCCCCAACTTTACGAACGGAGTTAGCAATACTCTTGCTGGGGGACCTTCCACAATCCCCCCCCCTGTTTTTTTTTCTTTTCTCTCTAGCCTCATGCCTTTTCTCCCCAATCTCAGTCTTTTTTGAACCATCATTACCCTAATGCCACTCAGGTTTTAGTTTAATTCCCAGGCCAATACAGAAGCTGAAGGAACTCATTGGCCATTGTGTAAGACCCCCATTTCGACACCTTTTACAACTTTCCTCCAAAATCAGAGCCTGCCTTTCCCTTTTCTGGAGTGAGCTAATGTCAGTACATTCCACTACATCCTAAATACATTCATCCTCATTATGTTTGCCACAGGCACACAAAGTTGGTAATCTACATTTTGATAATTGACATACCTTGAGGTGTCTTGGTGATGTAGGGATCATATATGTTCAATGCTTTTAAAAGCACTCTTTGTTGTGTCATTAGTGAATATTCACTGGCTGTCACATTCATATGACATATATCTATGATTGTTATAAATATGATTATTATCATCTAACCATGATATGACTCAAACACTGTCACTATGAATGCATATTTTGACTACACATATCCTTCCTTTGCTAGTGTTATTTTTGCTCCTTTGTAAACCTGTATTATTTCCAATAAATATATATATATATATATATATATATATATATATATATATATATATATATATATATATATATATATATATATATATATACACACATTTAATGGAAGGTTAATCCAGGAGACTGAAACCAGCTGTACAGTAGTTAAAAGCAAAATATGCCTTTGTACAACTTAGTATCTTTAGAAAGTCCAGTAGAATTTGATTAACCTGTATTACTGCAATTTACTTTAATATTTATTTGCTGTTTTGTCACAGACCCACCCAAGAAACCCGAAGTTGTCATTACTTCAGCTGATGGTAGGTTAAATTGCGTGCCTTAAAGCTTAGCTCGTTTTAGCATACAATACTTCTACCCCCTTCTAACGAATTACACCACTAACTAAAAAAATAAAGCTAAATGCCCCAAATACTTACCTAAATTTGCAGTCATGTGACACACTGAATCTGGAGTCTTCTTGCTTCTTCACTGCAGAGTCCAAAAGTCCTTCTTCAGGTATCCACGTCACATCCTGGTCATGTGGACCCTTCCCTAAGGCAGGCCATACATGGGTTGAATTTCGAAAAAATAATTTCTTTTGAAAATCTTATCTAAGAATTTTCGTTCATATTTCGCACTATTAGTGGGCTGCAGCAACAGCCGATTTTCGTGCGGCAATCAAATTTGAGTAATCGGACATGTTGGAAACTTTTTGAAAAACAAACGATTTTCTAATCAATGATGGGAGAATCGTGCCAGAAATCTAATTGAAAAAGAAATGTGCATGTGCAAGAAAAGAAGATTCCCAGCCACGAAAATTCTTTTCTGTAGTAACATGAGGTGAAATTGAAAGCTTGGTTGGCCGAATTTCGAAATCAATGGGGGCACCATCGGATCACAAAACACAAATTTTCTGATTTTCAAAAGAAAATTCTTTCGAAATTCGACCATGTATGGCCAGCCTAATGCCCCGTACACACGGTCGGACTTTGTTCGGACATTCCGACAACAAGATCCTAGGATTTTTTCCAACGGATGTTGGCTCAAACTTGTCTTGCATACACACGATCACACAAAGTTGTCGGAAAATCCGATCGTTCTAAACGCTGTGACGTAAAACACGTACGTCGGGACTATAAACGGGGCAGTGGCCAATAGCTTTCATCTCTTTATTTATTCTGAGCATGCGTGGCACTTTGTCCGTCGGATTTGTGTACACACGATCGGAATTTTCGACAACGGATTTTGTTGTCGGAAAATTTTATATCCTGCTCTCAAACTTTGTGTGTCGGAAAATCCAATGGAAAATGTGTGATGGAGGCCACACACAGTCGGAATTTCCGACAACAAGGTCCTATCACACATTTTCCTTCGGAAAATCCGACCGTGTGTACGGGGCATAACAGTCCTGAAGACTTATATACGTGACCCCAGCGCTGTCTTTTATCTTTAACAAACATTTGAAACTGTGTTATACAATGTGACTATGATGTCTTTAAACATACATACTAGTACAAATAAAACTTATAGCATAAATGTCCATCAATTGGCAATATGCCACAATCTTGTGTATAATGTGCTCATAAAATCCTGATGCCAGTAGTCCAGACGTGTTCCCCTCCTACTGTGCCCTTACTCACCAAAATCCTGGTGGGTTAAACACCTTGATATGATTTATCCGTGGTTCCTCAAGCTTAACGTATAAACACAAGAAAGGAGTAAACCAACAGGGATAAAGGATACGCAAGGTACCGCCAGATATTTATCCACTCACTCCAATAGAGTGGTACTCAGTGGCCAAAAAAGCATACAGAGAAAATGTAACACTGTACCAGAAGAAGGAGGCACAGTGCCAAGTGCCACACTTGCCCAGGGAAATAATATCCAGATGGAATTAATGAATATCAAAAATAAATTTTATTGGAAAATAGATTACAAAATTTGCATTAAATTAAACATAAATCCTACACCTAACACCATTTATAGACAACGTTGTCTGGTGACAAGGACAAACACAAAACAGAGCATCTAGACACCAAACATGCATCCAAGTATATCCTATGTAGCACTATGGGTGAGTGCAGATGGAGAAGAAAGCACCACCAGGCCAGGCAGTCCTGTAATCTGGATAACATAAAAGCAACGGCCGTTGCCTAAAATCACAATTCCAGAGGACAACAGTCCATGGCTGAAGGGGTCACTGCTATTGAGGAACAATCTTGGGGATATGGGAGAAGGAAGCTAAAGTCTCAAATCCGTGGCTACTGACAGATGATAAATCAAATGAACTAAAGATGACCTGAGGACATATGTTGGCTACTGGAGCCTATCAACAGTCCTGAAGACTCCAACCATGGCATATGATGTCACTAGATATGGTAAAAACCAAGGCCAATCAGTGGAGGATCAACCCCAAGGGGTCATATAGGCTCACAAGATAGTGGGTTCAGTTAGATAAGGACTTAGTAAGATTTTTTTTTTATATTCTGAATGAGTTTTAACTAAACCAAGAAAGAATTTTAAATATAAGTGCAGTAAATAGGTAGCAAATAAAGGCAATCAGTTAACTCTGACAATAATGACATTGTTAAAAAGTCTACCTAACTTCTTATTTGTCCGAATTCCCTTATTATACATAAAGTAGAAAGAAGATTCAATAAGCTCTTTAACCTCTTTATGAGGGCTCCTCTCATCATCTAATGTTTGCATGTATCCTTTTGGAAAGCTGCAGAAGGAAATGATTAGAACCTGGAAACATTGCACAGAATTATAAAGAAAATAAAACAGTCCAGATATGGGATTTAGTGAAAAAGTCAGCCAAAACAGCAGGCGGAATATCTGTATAAGAACTATACTCAATCAACAGTAGTGTGTGTCCCTTGTGAATGTTTAAAGGGAATATATAGTGAATTTTTAAAACATATTTTATCATTTTATTATAGTTTCCAGTAATTAAAAATAATAAAATGAATGTATATATAAAATATGTATTTTTATGTATTTTCATTTTCAGCCAGCAGGAGAAGCTCTAGGCTTCTTTTAACATGTTTTAGGTTCTCCTTCTCTACTTTGCTGAAAAAAAGCCAGTTGTTTATAGAACTCAGAAGCTCAAGATGAAATGTGCATTCCCAGTGAAAGAGTCAGACCATTGTCCTTCCCCCTCCCAGCCTGCTCTGTTCATATCAAGCCCTACAGTCTACCAATGTTAGATGATTGCAATTGTTTTTGGTGGTGCGCAGTCATGTTGGAACAGGAAGGGGCCATCCCCAAACTGTTCCCACAAAGTTGGGAGAATGAAATTGTCTAAAATGTCTTAGTTACATAGTTACATAGTAGGTGAGGTTGAAAAAAGACACAAGTCCATCAAGTGTTACATTGTATATCCCTGTATGTTGCGGTCATTCAGGTGCTCATCTAATAGTTTCTTGAAACTATCAATGCCCCCCCACTGAGTTTTAGGTGGTCAGATAATTACAGAGTAAGAGGAAATAAATGTGTGATCCTTCATCTTCAGATAGTCTTGTAAGGTTTATCAGCAACTCAAGAACCTTGTCTAGTAATAAGATTGCATTTGGGCTGACAAGCACTCATGAGTAGACAGTCTAAGAGCAAAAAGTTTTCAGAAAAAAATAAAATAAAAAAAGTCTGTGTCCTATGTCCCTGGTATAAGAACATGGAAGTAAATACAGCAGTAAATCTGTTCTCTCAAGAAACACACCAGATCAACCCATATTCAGACCCCATTACCATGGCATCACATTTGTATTTCTATTTTATACAGGTGGACTGGTTGATACAAATAGCACCGTGCTTGTTAAAGAAGGACAACCTCTCATGCTAAATTGCTCAGCAATTGGCAAGAAAATAGCCAAAGTGACCTGGATTAAGGGAAATAGTCAAAGTTTGGTGTGGTCTACTATTACCATCACACAGTCTGAAGCAGATACTTACAAATGCCTGGCATGGGATGAGCATGGTTTCATTGAAAAACACCTTCAAATCAGGCCACAAGGTAGAAACATGTGTTTTAATAATGTATTCTTATTTATATGTAGTAATAATAAAACTGCCTGACCAAATGCCAGGTAAAAGCTAAATAAAAAAATAAATAAAATTAACCGCTTGTCGACCAGCCACCATCATTATACTGCGGCAGGTCAGCTCGCTCCCGTGAACCGCTGTACGGGTATGTAGGCTCCTTTAAGAGCTGCCGGAGGCACGCGCCCGCTGCACGGAGGGGGGAGGGAGCCGATGCATGTGGCCGGCGGATGCGATGTCCCGCCGGCCATCTGCGATCGCTCCACGGAGAGCCAGAACGGGGGCCTGTCAATGAAAACAAACATCCCCGTTCTGTCAGGGGAGTAGAGAGAGATCATCTGTTCCTAGTGATCAGGAACAGCGATCTCTCTCCTCCTCCAGTCAGTCCCCTCCCCCTCACAGTTAGAAACACCTCCCTAGGGAACCCATTTAACCCCTTGATCGCCCCCTAGTGTTAACTCCTTCCCTGCCAGTATCATTTATACGGTAATCAGTGCGTTTTTATAGCAATGATTGATGAATGAATGTCATTGGTCCCAAAAAAGTGTCAGATTTGTCTGCTGCAATGTCGCAGTCCCACTAAAAATCACTGATCACCGCCAATACTAGTAAAAAAAAAAAATTATAAAAAAAATGCCATAAATCTATCCCCTATATTGTAGACGCTATAACTTTTGCGCAAACCAAACAATATACACTTATTGCCATTTTTTTTACCAAAAATATGTAGAAGATGAAGAAATGAAGAGATGAAGAAATTTGTTTTTTTACATTTTTTAGGGGGATATTTATTATAGCAAAAAGTAAAAAATATTGTTGTTTTTTTTTTCTTTTTTTTGTTTATAGGGCAAACAATAAAAACCGCAGAGGTGATCAAATACCACTAAAAGAAAGCTCTATTTGTGGGAAAAAAATTAATTTTCTTTGGGTGCAACGTCGCATGACTGCGCACTTGTCAGTTAAATTGACGCAGTGCCGTATCGCAAAAAATGGCCTGGTCATTAAGGGGGCAAATCTTCCAGGGCTGAAGTTGTTAAAAAAAAGTGTTCAAAGATTTTTTTGTTTTAAACTAATGGTTAATAAAACATTATTCAATGGTCTGCTTTTTTAATAAGCAGTATTTGCTGCTAACATACCACCCAGCACTGGGCTTTAGAACTTGGAGCTATACAAAAGCATTTTTATTAACATTTTTAGTTTACATCATGTTTGCAAGAATCCACACACATCAATTAGTAAGCTTACTTCCTTCTAGCCAAACCCTCAGCAATATATATATATTTTCATAATTTATGAAATGTATAATTTTCATAATTCTGTTTCCATTACAGTTACCAAAACAGAAGACAAATCTCTGCTTTGTGGCAAAGGTATAATATCTATGTCTGCATATTTGACTAAATAAAGACCTGATTAATTAGTTAGTGGTAAAGGTGCCACATTTCCACTTAATTATTTACATGAAGCTAAACACTAATACTGGGACTGATTAATCAATTCAGATCTCACTCCTATACACTTTCTATGGATCAGATTTTTTTAAAATAATCATTCATCAGGATTCATTTAAAAATTTCTGCTATGAAACAGTTTATTCATCAATAACTTGTCATTATTTGAAATTACAAAGTAATACATCTTTTGTAAAAACATGCAAGACTTTCTTTTGATGATACTGTCAATAGACCAAAAAATGCAGACTAAATTGTATTGTTTAAAATTACACTACGATTTTGTTTCTTTTACAAAGCATTGCAAAGTTATTTACAAATAAAAGAAACGCCTTTTTATTCTTTTTTTTATTATTATAAATTATCCTGTTGACGCTATTGATGATACATATGTGAATAAAAAGGAGAGAATTTATGAACCAGACACCTTGCTTAATTAAATATATATATAAAGACAGATGGGGATTGTACCCAGGAGAATATCTGCCTTTAAATGCAGCCACTTGCAAGCACCCAACTCAGGGGATCATGGGTGGGTGTGTTCCTCTGAATTAAGAAGCATATCAGAAACAAAAGGGTAAAGGGAAAAAAGAATTCTTCAGTGAGGAACCAGCAAGCTAGCAAAAATATAAATTTATTTGGAAAAAATTATGCCACATATACACCTGACAGTGTCAAAAAAGTATATTGACTGTGAATAAACCAAATACCACCACTAACAATAAAATAGACAACGTTGTCTAAAAACAAAGAACAACATACAGATGGCCACCAACACACATACAATCACATCTAGTTGGCTAGTTGGGCTTGCATCGTCTCGTGTATAATGTCTCTAGATTGAGGTAGGAAGCCAAGAGGTGACGGTATGCAGCCGTGGATAAAGGGATGCCGCTGTGCCCACTGCCGAGGACAGACTTAAATGTGACTATTGATATAGACAACGAGGGTTGCTGATGATAGCACTTGCGATTAAATAGTCCACCACAGCTGATGGCTTGTACGGACGGCTGTGTGGGTGCTATGCAAAGATGTATGGAGGAGTGTGTGCCTGTATAGATGTTGATGTATAGAGACAGCGTATTAGCTGGATCAAGGGAATAAAATGACACGATCTCACCAGACCATGGACATCAGGATACATCAGGCATATTAGACACTCCGATCCTCCTCAGGTTGTCTCAGGCTGTCTAAGTCAGCTGGATCATCCTCTGATCACTTGTGAGTAGCTGGTAAGTCCATGTAGATGAATGCCCGTCAGGATAGTGGAGATAGGGGAACGTGGTAGCGTGCCGCTTGGCTGCGGTATAACGCCACGGTTACTTCCTGGTTCCGTGCGGTAGGGCTTTCGACATGCTTTCGACAGGGCTTGAGCGGCTTACGCAGAGTAGCGAATCAGATCCCCAGAGCTGGTGGGTGGGTCTGTATGGGTACTACATCGAACGTGATGGCGTCATGCTGACGCGTTTCATCCGTCAAGGATTTCTTCAGAGCATGCGCAGTGATTACAATAGGCGGCTTATATAGCCATTCCAATTGAAAACGTAGGTATGTCAGCTGACAGTTGTCTAGGTAACCACGCAACAAATAGACGGCCATTCAGATCATAGGACAACAACAGATAATAATGCATTGGGCCCGTCCGTGGGTGCAGCACCCCCTTGGAGTATAACACAAATAATTAAATAAATGAACTAGGGAAATGAAGGGGGGATGGGAAGGGGAAAGGGGGGGAAGAAGAAAAAAAAAAAAAGGGGGACACTTTGGTTAAGTAAATATTAGAGTGGGCAAGTCAAGGGCAGAGGGGTATGAGGAGTCTCCCCCCAGCAGTTATGATGTAAGAAATACTGATAAATTACACTCATTATTTAACCTATGTGGGGACATACTGTCAAGGGTATATATCCACATTTTTTCTTTCTGGCAGAGAATCCTGTCGAAGTCACCCCTTCTAAGGGGGAGATTTAATTTGTAGATACCCTTGACAGTAAGTCCCGTGGGATCACCACCGTGATGGTTAAGGAAGTGTAGGGGGATGGGACGCTCATCATCCTTACTAAGTATGCTCTGGACGTGTTCACTGATTCTGATCCTGAGTTTCCTCTTTGTCTTTCCCACATATTTTTTTCCACATGGGCATGTGAGCATATAAACCACTCGTGTGGTATTGCAGTTGATAAAGTTGTGAATTCTAAACTGTCTCTCACCATCAGAACCAGTGAACACGTCCGTGCGTTCCACATACTTACATATGCTACATCTGCCACACTTGAACATGCCCTTTAGAGGTGGGAGTTGTGTGAGCCAATTTTGACTAAGTGACCTATTGTATTCAGAATGGATCAGGTGATCCCTGAGATTCTGAGAGCGTCGGGCTGTGAGGAGAGGGCGTTCTCCTACAATTTCACCGAGCACAGGAGAGCCTGAAAGAATATGCCAGTGATTACCAAGAATGGTTCTGATTTGTTTCCATTGGGAGCCATATTTGGTAATGATCCTGGGGGGCCCATGACTATCTTTAGAGGCCTTGGGCTTTTTTCTAGTAAGAAGTTGATGTCGGTCCGTCTGAATAGCTCTTTTCTTAGCTGTTCTAATAGACGCATGGGAATAACCCCTGTCTCGGAATCTACCATATAGGTCCCTGGCTTCTATATCAAAATCCTGTTGTGTGGAGCAGTTTCTACGAATACGGAGAAACTGGCCCACAGGTATACCTCTGATTAATGATCTTGGGTGATCACTTGTGGCCTGGAGGAGTGTGTTCGCTGCCGTAGGTTTTCTGTACGTTTTGGTACTAATCCTCCCGTTATCAGCAGTGAGAGTAAGATCCAAGAATGGGAGGGTGTGCTGATGGGCTGTATAGGTAAGTCTGATGTTCCGGTCGTTGATGTTAAGTTCATCCATGAACAATACCAGTTCCTGTTCAGTGCCCCCCCAAATCATAAGTACATCATCGATGTACCTCAGCCAGAGGCGACTGTGGCTGAGGTACATCGACGAGTGGTAGACACACTCCTCCTCCCACATGCCAAGGTGGAGGCATGCATATGAGGGAGCCCAAGGTGCCCCCATTGAGGTACCCCTGATTTGTCGGTAGTAGGTCCCCATAAATTGGAAGCAATTATGCTCCAATAGGAATTGGAGTGTGTCACAAATGAACTCGTTTTGATGTCCCAGATGTGGGAATTTCTTTTCAAGAAAAAATTGAATTGCTTTGAGTCCCCAAGTATGGGGAATCGAAGTATATAAGGATTCGACATCAATACCAACCAACATGCCCGGTGTCCTGCACATATGAGGGCAGGTCAAATACCAGTTCTTTAATTAATGCATCAATGAATTTACCCGTTTTTTCAAGGGGACCATTCACTGCAGAGACAATGGGCCTACCGGGGGGGGTTGGTTAGGGACTTATGGAGCTTGGGTATAATGTAAAAGGTGGGTGTGTTAAACTGAGACACCTTGAGAAAGTTAAACTCCTTTTTGTTAATTAATTTTTCCTCCAATGCTAGACTTAGCTGGTAATTTAGTTCATTAACAATATCAGGGAAGGGATTTAAATCAAGTTTGTGATAAGTAAGTTTGTCACTTAGAAGTCTGAGTACCTCAGTTTCATATTGGTCCTCAGTAAGGAGGACCAGGTTACCCCCTTTATCACTACCCTTAATGACAATACCAGGGGTCTCCTCTAGTTCTTTTAGGGCCTTTCTTTCGTCTCTTGTGAGGTTGTCTATACCTTTATATTTCCAGTTGACCTTAGATAAGTCTCTTTTAACTCGTGCCAGAAAGAATTCAATGGCCTTATGTTTGGACAGCGGAGGCATTTTGTCTGATTTGATGGATAAGTTAGCCGAACGTGTCAGGGCATCCTGCACGGAGGATATCTCTGAGTCAGAGTCAGAGTCCTCATTTTCTAGTAGAAGTGAGACAAGTGCATCCAGGGCCTCCCTTTCCTCTTTATTTTGGGTATCTTGATTGGTTTCAGTATATTTAGACAGATGCCAATATCTAAATAAAACTTTTCTTAGATAAAGGGAGATGTCCTTATACACTTCAAACTCATTCATCCCTGATTTAGGAGAGAAAGAAAGGCCCCTGCTGAGCAGGGAGAGGTGATGTTGATTCAGGGGGAACTTGGTAAGGTTAACTACCTTCATATCTGTGATGGAATCTACTGCTAATTCCTGAATAGTTATGTCCTGTTTGTTTTCTTCCTCAACTGTCTTTGGCTTTTGCGGGTTTCCCTTTGTCTTCCCTGGTGACCTGGGGGTGAGTCTGGGGGTATTTTCCCTTTTCCAATTACTTTGTTTTTCCCTGTAGTAATTAGGGGGTTGTTTATTGGTGACTGGTCCCTCTCTAAAAAAGTCACCGAGAGATCTCTGCGATCACTGTCACTATCAGTCGAAGAGTATTGTTTACGGGTGGTCTTAGTGTTGGCTGAGCTATTACTCCTTCCTCTATTTTTACGCGAACGACTCCTTCCTTTATGGATTGTGGGATCAAACAGATCACCACTTTCAAGGTCAAGTAAATTTTGTTTAAATTTTTCTTGTTTGTGGATTTTAAGATTTCTCTGGGTTTTCTCTACTTCTTTTTTGAGGAGCTCATTTTGTTTTTCAAATGAGGGGTCTGTTTTAAAAGGTTCGAGTAAGCTGACACTGTTATCTATCTCAGCTTTAATTTCCACAAGTTGAGCCTGTTCCTCATCAACAATCAACTGCATAATCTCAAGACCTCGCCTTAGACAGCTAGCCTTCCATTTCTCTATGAAGCGTGGTGTGTGAAGATGTCCAGCTGGAGTCACCCGTTCTCTCAAGCCTCTAGGGACAATTCCATTCTCAATATGAGATTTTAGTGATGAAATGTCCCACTTCCTATTCAGGAATTTTATAGTTAATTTTTTATGGTTCCTGAATAGGGTCTGGAGAGAATCTTCACATGAGTTTGAAGCCGCTTGTTGAGAGGAAAAGGCAGACTGGATTTCTCAATCAATGTCCTCATCAAGAAGATAAGCCATGTCACGAAGAGGGGAAATTTTTAGATAACCAAGTGTGGGGAAGAGAAAAAAAAAAAAAAAGGGGGGGGGGAGGAAGGGAAGGTGGAATGCACCAAAGGGCGGGCCCACTTATAAAACGTGTGTGGTCAAGGTACAGTCTGGTGTGCGTGGTAGCAAAGTGGGGTTCATAAGGGAAGGGAAGTATGATCCCACATAGCAAATATGAATAAAAAGGAGAGAATTTATGAACCAGACACCTTGCTTAATTAAATATATATATAAAGACAGATGGGGATTGTACCCAGGAGAATATCTGCCTTTAAATGCAGCCACTTGCAAGCACCCAACTCAGGGGATCATGGGTGGGTGTGTTCCTCTGAATTAGGAAGCATATCAGAAACAAAAAAACAAGGTTTTTTTTTTTTTTTCTTCTTCCCCCCTTTCCCCTTCCCATCCCCCCTTCATTTCCCTAGTTCATTTATTTAATTATTTGTGTTATACTCCAAGGGGGTGCTGCACCCACGGACGGGCCCAATGCATTATTATCTGTTGTTGTCCTATGATCTGAATGGCCGTCTATTTGTTGCGTGGTTACCTAGACAACTGTCAGCTGACATACCTACGTTTTCAATTGGAATGGCTATATAAGCCGCCTATTGTAATCACTGCGCATGCTCTGAAGAAATCCTTGACGGATGAAACGCGTCAGCATGACGCCATCATGTTCGATGTAGTACCCATACAGACCCACCCACCAGCCCTGGGGATCTGATTCGCTACTCTGCGTAAGCCGCTCAAGCCCTGTCGAAAGCATGTCGAAAGCCCTACCGCACGGAACCAGGAAGTAACCGTGGCGTTATACCGCAGCCAAGCGGCACGCTACCACGTTCCCCTATCTCCACTATCCTGACGGGCATTCATCTACATGGACTTACCAGCTACTCACAAGTGATCAGAGGATGATCCAGCTGACTTAGACAGCCTGAGACAACCTGAGGAGGATCGGAGTGTCTAATATGCCTGATGTATCCTGATGTCCATGGTCTGGTGAGATCGTGTCATTTTATTCCCTTGATCCAGCTAATACGCTGTCTCTATACATCAACATCTATACAGGCACACACTCCTCCATACATCTTTGCATAGCACCCACACAGCCGTCCGTACAAGCCATCAGCTGTGGTGGACTATTTAATCGCAAGTGCTATCATCAGTAACCCTCGTTGTCTATATCAATAGTCACATTTAAGTCTGTCCTCGGCAGTGGGCACAGCGGCATCCCTTTATCCACGGCTGCATACCGTCACCTCTTGGCTTCCTACCTCAATCTAGAGACATTATACACGAGACGATGCAAGCCCAACTAGCCAACTAGATGTGATTGTATGTGTGTTGGTGGCCATCTGTATGTTGTTCTTTGTTTTTAGACAACGTTGTCTATTTTATTGTTAGTGGTGGTATTTGGTTTATTCACAGTCAATATACTTTTTTGACACTGTCAGGTGTATATGTGGCATAATTTTTTCCAAATAAATTTATATTTTTGCTAGCTTGCTGGTTCCTCACTGAAGAATTCTTTTTTCCCTTTACCCTTTTGTTTCTGATGATACATATGTGTTTTGATCAATTTAAAGTGGAGGGCCACCCTGAAAACCAAAATTGCACCAAAAAATCGTAAAAAAATAAAAAAAAAAAATTTGAAAATTTTTTTTTTTTTAAACTTACTTGAACCCTTGTTGCTAGGCAGTCTTTCTAATCTGCCTCTTCCTATTCCGCGGCGTGTCCTGTTTCTCAGTGAGCGGCCCCGTTGCCTTCTGGGAACTGTGTGTGTTCCCAGAAAACCACGGGGCCATTCACAGAGCGCCGTGCCGCTCGCTCATGCGCAGTAGGAAACTGGCAGTGAAGCCGCAAGGCTCCACTGCCTGTTTCCCTTAGTTAGGATGGCGGTGCCAGGACCCGAGAGCCGAGGGACTGGTCAGCCTCGGGCTGCCGACATTGCGGGCACCCAAGACAGGTAAGTCTACATGTTTAAGTGTTTGTAGCTGCTGACTTTAAAAAAAAAAAATTCGCTGGCCGGAATCCCGCTTTAATTATTTATTTTTTGGTTGAAAGTTTATCAGACACTGCAACCTTTTTTCATATATATATATATATTGTGCATGTAAATCACAGCCAAATTGCGTGTCAGATTTGTCCGCCGCAATGTCGCAGTCCTGCTAAAAATCGCTGATCTCCGCCATTACCAGTAAAAACAATTAAAAAATGTCCATAAATCTATTCCATAGTTTGTAGAAGCTATAACTTTTGCTCAAACCAGTCAATATACGCTTATTGCGTTTTTTTTTTTTTTTTACCAAAAATATGTAGAAGAATACATATTGGCCTAAATTGATCAAGAAATTTGATTTTTTACCTTTTTTTTGGATATTTATTGTAGTAGAAAGTAAAAAATATATATATATTTTTCAAAATTGTCGGCCTTTTTTTGTTTATATGGGGGATAAAATGGGGATATTTATTATAGCAAAAAGTACAAAATAGTGTTTTTTTCTAAATTGTCGCTCTTTTTTTGTTTATAGCACAAAAAATAAAAACCCCAGGAGGTGATCAAATACCACCAAAAGAAAGCTCTATTTGTAGGAAAAAAAAGGACATCAATTTTGTTTGGGTACAATGTCGCATGACCGCGCAATTGTCAGTTAAAATAACGCAGTGCCGTATCGTGAAGGGGGTCAAATCTTCCGCTGCTGAAGTGGTTAATATAAAAGGGAACAAATAAACAGTATCTGCCATCTAGAGGCTAATACGGGCTTGTCAACAATGAATATATCAACACAAATTTAGAAAAGAAACAGAAAACATAATGCAACACCCAAGGGTCCATCAGTTTTACAGTAAATAACATAGTAAAAGTCTTGGTAATCAATCCTTAAAGAGGAGGGCCACCCAATGCGCATGCGCGAGCGGCGCCGAGCGCCGTGATTGGCCGCTCAGTCACCTGGGACCTGTAATGGGTCCCAGATGATTGACAGGAAGGAGGAAGCAGAGCTGAGCCCTTCCTGTGCCGAGACAGAAGTGATGTCACCAGCCCAGGCACTGGAAGAGGCAGACTACGAGGGACCCCCTAGCAACAGGCATTTAGAGGTGAGTAAAAAAAATAAAAATATCCAATTTTTTTTTTTTTTTTTTTAGGATTTTTCATGTAGTTTTTTTTTTTTAGGGTGGAACACCCCTTTAATGAGTTGAGTTGAGGTATCTTGATATAGCGCGGTCTTACCCCGACGCGCTTGGCGGAGTCCCTGGAGAAACTCAGTGTGCATTTTTTCAGGCATGCAAAACTGCATGGTGGCGCAGCACCATGCAGTTCTGTGCGGCTGCCCTTCAGGTGCATTTTGGAGAAAGGGTTGGGGATCTTTTCCCTGTGTGTCCTGCAGGTACAGCAGCCTATTTAAATAAATGCAGGGACGCATTTGTGTAAACCTAGCTTTATTCTTATTGACAAATCAGTCAAAGTTTTTAAATAAAACAATTGAAGTCAATGTGATTGCATGGAATTAACTTTGCTATACAGTACTTAAATGCAGAGGAGTGATAATACTTCCTAACACATTTCTATCTATCTATCTATCTATCTATCTATCTATCTATCTATCTATCTATCTATCTATCTATCTATCTATCTATCTATCTATCTATCTTTCTTTCTTTACAGAAAACAAAGTAACAAGGTTGTATTTTCTGATCGGAATAGTGTGTGGAATGGCCATTGCCATTTTCACTATCCTGGCTTCTAAACTGATTGCCAGGTGAGTAAAAGATTACCTATTAATTTTGTAGCTTCACCTGGTTGAACTCACTTTAAAGGCCATCCATTGTGACAATATTTAAAATTGTTTTCCAATTATTTTTAGAATAATTGCAAAAAAAAATTCAGTTTGTGACTTATTAATTATTGTTAATCCTCTATTTTATTATTTTCTACTTGCATGGTACTGTGCTCCAGACAGGAGGCAACAAGGGTCAAAATAATCCATGAACACAATTGGGAGGTGCTCTTTTGGTTCTTTTCCTAATGTATTTTGAAATGTATATTCACTAATGGAATGCAACCATCCAGGAGAGCCACTGGTTCCAAGCCTGTAAGATCCTTCCCCTGCTTCAAGCTTAGAGGAATGTCTTGGTATGGGAACATAGGTCTTTCTGTGTACTGTACCTACAATGAAATCACTTGGTGATGGGAATAATTCAATTATTTAAAGCCCTCATGGCTAAGGATGTGTGCAACATTTTGCAGAACTTGGGGTCACTGAAATTGGTGGTTTGGCTGCTGGAATCTGCCGAAACTGACCCCAACTTTCAGTTGTTTGATCCTGTAGGGCAAAAGGAACAAAATGATTTAAGTGATATCATGCTGCCTACCAAAAATTTTAATAAAAATAAAGCTAGGTTTACACTGTTGCAGGTCCTGTGTTCCTGCATTCATTGAAATAAAAAGAGAGAAGGTTCGGTCGGCGGGACTTTGAATGAGGCCAATCACTATGTAGAGTAAGCATGTGGGATATAAAACACAGTATTGCTTATATGGGTTCCGACAAAAAAGGGGGGAGTTTTTTTGGGGACTTTGAATGAGAGATGTATACCAAAAAGCAGTCTTAGCAAAGAACATTTTATTACACCTTGTGAGATCATGTACAGCATACTGAATGACACAAAAATAAGAAGCATACACAGAATCACATAAAAGCAGGGCATGCTAAAAACCACATACACATATTGACGCCATGGTGCTTGGCATATCATGGGGTAAAGACTAGTCCTGCACAACATGGGTCACTGGAAGGGCTGGATGGTGTTGGAAAATCTAGAGTAAAACAATATAAAAAAACATAAAATCATCTGTATGGACAGCATGCATCTATGTAAGCCCGACGCGTTTTGTTGGGGTGTACCAACTCTTCAAGGGCGAATGCAATGGTGATCTATAAAGAAACATAACCATATGGTATAATATTGTAGCTGAATTCATTTAAATAGGCTGATGTACCTGCAGGAATTGCAGTCAATGGAAGTAATCCAGACATCGTACCATCAAGGGAAGTAATCCAGACATTCCATGTTGTTTTAGGACTATATCACTCTAAGAAACTGCGACAGTTGTTATTTTGACCCATTTTGTTTCCCTATTTTCTAAAAAAAACCTTAAAAAAAAACAAAATACCCAAAATGTGAAAAAACAAGGACAGGGATATGTATATTAACTTGGGTAGTTATATTTATATATTTTTTATCATCATTAATCACCATTATCAGGGACCATGATCATACATACTGTGATGAAGACAAGAAGAGAGTAAATCATAAACAAAGTTTATTTAAGTGACCATACATTTTTTCCTCTTTTTATATTAGATTGGTACATACAGTATTACAAACCACCCAATACTAAAAACAACAAAACAAACCAAAAATGCACTTTAAAAATATCAAGTTGTTAGTCGGAATTTATTTATTTTTTTGTCTCAAATAAACTCAACAGTCTCAAATAAATTTTTCTCAAACAAACAACAGCATATGCCAAAAAGTAAAATGATAGTAGTAACACAAAAAAGAAACACAAACAAGTTCTTGATAGCCTTAAAGTGATAATTTAAACAACATTTTTTTTAATAACAAACATATACGTACCTGCTCTGTGCAGGGGTTTTACCTAGAGCAGCCCTGACCCTCCATTTCTTGGGTCCCCCGCCTGCACTCCTGGCCCCTCCGTCCTGCTGGGTGCCCCCAGAGCAAGCAGCTTGCAATGGGGGCACTGCGCAGGCATACTCCTGAGCTGTTTCTTTGCGTGTCCATTCACACCCAGCTCAGCCCTGCCCCCATCCTCTCCTCACTGGCTCACTAACTGTGATTGACAGCAGCTGGAGCCAATGGCCAGCTTCTCCGTCAATGAGGAGGTATATACCCAGCAGAAAAATCAGGCTCAGGTAACGATTGGGGGGCGCTGCTGCACAAAACAGGTTTTTTACTTCCATGTATAGAATGCATGAAGTTAAAAAACCTTGAGCCTTTAGAACCACTTTAAACCACCTTGAACCACCAAACTTTGGCTTTCCCATGGACACCACTGTATTTTGCCTATAGGCAAAATTTTTATATAGGAAAAATATTGGCTTATCGGAATGAGTCCGTTTTACTATGATCACTCATACTAGATATGAGGTCTTTGTATCAGTAGTGTTGGGATGGAATCATTGCTACAAAGGTCCTGTGACTGTCATAGACACCTGTTTAGTTTATGAGCATCTATGAAAAGACCTCCCCTAACAACAAGTTTTTCCCAGCATTGTTGCTTTATAGTTCGGTCCAGGCCTTAAACAGACCCTTATTCCTCTGTGTTTTGTGGGCTGTAAACCATGCAATAGTACTCCATGAGTATGTTGAAAGAGTTTAAGTCTTTACTGATGAAGCTTATAAAATAACCATCAGCATCTCTATTAACCACTTCAGCCCCGGAAGGATTTACCCCCTTCCTGACCAGAGCACTTTTTACAATTTGGCACTGCGTCGCTTTAACTGCTAATTGCGCGGTCATGCAATGCTGTAACCAAACGAAATTTGCGTCCTTTTCTTCCCACAAATAGAGCTTTCTTTTGATGGTATTTGATCACCTCTGCCGTTTTTATTTTTTGCGCTATACACGGAAAAAGACCGAAAATTTTGAAAAAAAATGATATTTTCTACTTTTTGTTCTAAAAAAAATCCAATAAACTCAATTTTAGTCATACATTTAGGCCAAAATGTATTTGGCCACATGTCTTTGGTAAAAAAAATGTCAATAAGTGTATATTTATTGGTTTGCGCAAAAGTTATAGCGCCTACAAACTAGGGTACATTTTCTGGAATTTACACAGTCTTTAATTTATGACTGCCTATGTCATTTCTTGAGGTGCTAAAATGACAGGGCAGTACAAAACCCCCACAAATGACCCCATTTTGGAAAGTAGACACCCCAAGGAAATTGCTGAGAGGCATGTTGAGCCCATTGAATATTCATTTTTTTTGTCCCAAGTGATTGAATAATGAAAAAAAAAAAGTTGTCACTAAATGATATATTGCTCACACAGGCCATGGGCATATGTGGAATTGCACCCCAAAATACATTTAGCTGCTTCTCCTGAGTATGGGGATACCACATGTGTGGGACTTTTTGGGAGCCTAGCCGCATACGGGGCCCCGAAAACCAATCACTGCCTTCAGGATTTCTAAGGGCGTACATTTTTGATTTTACTCCTCACTACCTATCACAGTTTTGAAGGCCATAAAATGCCCAGATGGCACAAACCCCCCCCAAATGACCCCATTTTGGAAAGTAGACACCCCAAGCTATTTGCTGAGAGGCATGTTGAGTCATGGAATATTTTATATTTTGACACAAGTTGCGGGAAAGTGACAATTTATTTATTTATTTTTTTTTTTTTCACAAAGTTGTCACTAAATGATATATTGCTCACACAGGTCATGGGCATATGTGGAATTGCACCCCAAAATACATTCTGCTGCTTCTCTTGAGTACGGGGATACCACATGTGTGGGACTTTTTAGGAGCCTAGCCGCGTACGGGACCCCGAAAACCAATCACCGCCTTCAGGATTTCTAAGGGTGTACATTTTTGATTTCACTCTTCACTGCCTATCACAGTTTCGGAGGCCATGGAATGCCCAGGTGGCACAAACCCCCCCCAAATGACCCCATTTTGGAAAGTAGACACCCCAAGCTATTTGCTGAGAGGCATGGTGAGTATTTTGCAGCTCTCATTTGTTTTTGAAAATGAAGAAAGACAAAAAAAAAAATTTTTTTTTTCTTTTTTTAATTTTCAAAACTTTGTGACAAAAAGTGAGGTCTGCAAAATACTCACTATACCTCTCAGCAAATAGCTTGGGGTGTCTACTTTCCAAAATGGGGTCATTTGGGGGGGGTTTGTGCCACCTGGGCATTCCATGGCCTCCGAGACTGTGATAGGCAGTGAAGAGTGAAATCAAAAATTTACGCCCTTAGAAAGCCTGAAGGCGGTGCTTGGTTTTCGGGGTCCCATACGTGGCTAGGCTCCCAAAAAGTCTCACACATGTGGTATCCCCGTACTCAGGAGAAGCAACAGAATGTATTTTGGGGTGTAATTTCACATATTCCCATTGCATGTTTGAGCAATATATCATTTAGTGACAACTTTGTGCAAAAAAAAAAAAAAATAATAATAATTTGTCTCTTTCCCGCAACTTGTGTCACAATATAAAATATTCCATGGACTCGACATGCCTCTCAGCAAATAGCTTGGGGTGTCTACTTTCCAAAATGGGGTCATTTGGGGGGGGTTTGAACTGTCCTGGCATTTTATGCACAACATTTAGAAGCTTATGTCACACATCATCCACTCTTCTAACCACTTGAAGACAAAGCCCTTTCTGACACTTTTTGATTACATGAAAAAATTATTTTTTTTTGCAAGAAAATTACTTTGAACCCCCACACATTATATATTTTTTTAAAGCAAATGCCCTACAGATTAAAATGGTGGGTGTTTAATTTTTTTTTTTCACACAGTATTTGCGCAGCGATTTTTCAAACGCATTTTTTGGGGAAAAAACACACTTTTTTACATTTTAATGCACTAAAACACACTATATTGCCCAAATGTTTGATGAAATAAAAAAGATGATCTTAGGCCGAGTACATGGATACCAAACATGACATGCTTTACAATTGCGCACAAACGTGCAGTGACAACAAAATAAATACATTTTTAAAAGCCTTTAAAAGCCTTTACAGGTTACCACTTTAGATTTACAGAGGAGGTCTACTGCTAAAATTACTGCCCTCAATCTGACCGTCGCGGTGATACCTCACATGCATGGTGCAATTGCTGTTTACATTTGATGCCAGACCGACGCTTGCGTTCGCCTTAGCGCGAGAGCAGGGGGGACAGGGGTGCTTTTTTTTTTTTTTTTTTTTTTCTTTATTATTTTTTTGCTTTTTTATCTTATTTTAAAACTGTTCCTTTCATTTTTTTTTTTTTTTAATCATTTTTATTGTTATCTCAGGGAATGTAAATATCCCCTATGATAGCAATAGGTAGTGACAGGTACTCTTTTTTGAAAAAATTGGGGTCTATTAGACCCTAGATTTCTCCTCTGCCCTCAAAGCATCTGACCACACCAAGATAGGTATGATAAAATGCTTTCCCAATTTCCCAATGGCGCTATTTACATCCGGCGAAATCTAAGTCATAAAATGCTCGTAGCTTCCGGTTTCTTAGGCCATAGAGATGTTTGGAGCCACTCTGGTCTCTGATCAGCTCTATGGTCAGCTGGCTGAATCACCGGCTGCATTCTCAGGTTCCCTGTTGAGACAGGAGAGCCAGAGAAAAACACGGAAGACGGTGGGGGGGGGGGCATTCTCTCCCACTGCTTGTAAAAGCAGTCTAGAGGCTAATTAGCCGCTAGGATTGCTTCTACATGAAAGCCGACCGCTGGCTGAAAAGAATGATACCAAGATGATACCTAAACCTGCAAGCATCATTCTGGTATAACCACTCAAAGTCGTGAATGCTGTACCTGAAGACAAAAAAATGGTTAACAATAAAGCACAGTAAACGGTAAAGTATAAATAATTACATACCTGAAAAACAAACATGATAAAACATAATAACAATAAAACATTGCAGAATAGAATACAGTAAAAAAGAGCAGAACAATAGAGAGAGAATAAAGAGAGAGAGAACAATAAAACGACAACTATTATTTTTTATTTTATATTTTTGTTTGTGTTTTTTTTTTTTTTTTTTTTTACACTTTTTTTGTAACTGTAACTTTTATAACTGTAACCGGTTCCAGGTTCGGGTCTCTCAAAATGCGATGGCATCTTGGGAGACCCTGTGAAAGTGTGCCTAGTCTGTGGAATGCTGTACCCTACGCTAATACTCAGCTAGTGAATGGTAGCGTTCAAAACATTCACCAATGCAAAGACCAGGATTGTCAGGACAGGAGGGACAATAATAGTGGGTGTCACGCCTATATCCGCGCTTGCTGCAGACACAACATCTTTTTTGGGGGGGTTCGTTGGGTAGGGGTACTCGGGAGGACATAAAAATGCCTCTCATGCAGCCGACTGCATTTGGTTGGGGATGTGAATGGGGGAAGTACGGGCGCTGCAGAAGTGGTGGGTTCCCAATTAGGATTGGCGAATGCACCAGGAAGGGCACTATGGGCATGACGGGCCTGTGTTTGTCTTCTTGGTGGCAGCGGGACACTATTTGTGCTTGCCACCTCACCAGCTTGAACTGCACTTATGGGACTCGCCACGTCACCAAGTGTTACTGCAGTGCTGGTTTGACTACGACCGGGGTGTACTAGGCCGCTGGCGCTTGCCAGTTCACCAAAACGCTACCAAAAAAACTGTTAACGATCGCAGGGATCAGGCCTGACTCTGCGAACGCTGCAGTTATGCATTTAGTGTTTTGTAAGTGACAGTGATCGATCGATACTGCACTTGGGTGGGCTGGGCTGGGCCGGGCGGAGGGGCAAAACGCAGGTGCTAGCAGGTATCTGGGCTGATCCCGCTAACACTGCGTTTTTGGGAACCCTAAACTGCTGGGGACGCCAGTATAGATCTGATCGGATCAGATATTGATCAGTTCAGATACTATACCACTAAGGGAGGTGTACAGTGCGTGCGTGGGTGTTAGCGCTACTGGCACTAACCTGACGCTGCCTGGGGCTGGTGCTTGCCAGTTCACCAAAACGCTACAAAAAAAACTGTTAGCGATCGCAGGGATCAGGCCTGACTCTGCGAACGCTGCAGTTATGCGTTTAGTGTTTTGTAAGTGACAGTGATCGATCGATACTGCACTTGGGTGGGCTGGGCTGGGCCGGGCGGAGGGGTAAAACGCAGTTGCTAGCAGGTATCTGGGTTGATCCCGCTAACACTGCGTTTTTGGGAACCCTAAACTGCTGGGGACGCTAGTATAGATCTGATCGGATCAGATATTGATGCGTTCAGATACTATACCACTAAGGGAGGTGTACGGTGCGTGCGTGGGTGTTAGCGGTACTGGCACTAACCTGACGCTGCCTGGGGCTGGTGCTTGCCATTTCACCAAAATGCTACCAAAAAAACTGTTAGCGATCGTAGGGATCAGGCCTGACTCTGCGAACGCTGCAGTTATGCGTTTAGTGTTTTGTAAGTGACAGTGATCGATCGATACTGCACTTGGGTGGGCTGGGCCGAGCTGGGCGGAGGGGCAAAACGCAGGTGCTAGCAGGTATCTGGGCTGATCCCGCTAACACTGTGTTTTTGGGAACCCTAAACTGCTGGGGACGCTAGTATAGATCTGATCGGATCAGATATTGATCTGTACAGATACTATACCACTAAGGGAGGCGTATGCTGCGTGCGTGGGTGTTAGCGGTACTGGCGCTTATCTGACGCTGCCTGGGGCGACGCATATCACCGCCGGGCGATCAGGGGGCTAAATCTTTATTCGGTAATAAACGGCGGGTGCCCTGACATTATAAAAAATAAACAAACTAACCAGCGTCACCCGTAACGGTTATACAGTGATCAGTGGTGAAAGGGTTAACTAGGGGGCAATCAAGGGGTTAAAACATTTATTAGATAGTATATGGGGGTCCCTGTCGCTATAAAACTCTGACGGCGAACCTAAATATTTACGTCCCTAACTAGCATCACCAGCGACACTAATACAGCGATCAGAAAAATGATCGCTTAGCGACACTGGTGACAGGGGGTGATCAAGGGGTTAAAACGTTATTAGGGGGGGTTAGGGGGGTACCCTAGACCTACAGGGGGCCTAACACTCACTGCCCTGACACTGTAACTGTCACAAACTGACACCAATACAGTAATCAGAAAAAAAAAAAAAAACCTGCTTGGTGTCAGTTTGTGACGGGGGGGGGTGATTGGGGGGGGATCGGGGGGCGATCGGGGGGGGGATCGGGGTGTTTAGTGTGCCTGGCATGTTCTACTGTGTGTAGTGTGTTGGTGCACTTACATTGCAGTCTTCTCTCCTCGGCCCGGAACGGAAAATACCGAGCCGAGGAGAGATGACATCATTTCCTCTGCCTCTGTGTACAATACAGAGGCAGGGAAATGATCCCATTGGCTGAGAGCGATCGCGAGGGGGGGGCCACGAATGGATGGCCTCCCCCTCACCTCCGATCGCCGTGGGAGATTTGCCGACCGCCGCAGGCACCGGGGGGGGTCCGATCGGACCCCCCACCCGCGGGCAGGCAAGGACGTACATACACGTCCTTTTGCCTGCCTGTGCCGCTCTGTCGACGTATATAGTCGTGCGGCGGTCGGCAAGTGGTTAAATATAATTACTAAAATAAAAATCTACTGCAAGTTTGTATATGATATTTAATTAATCATTCATACTACTTTTAGGAAGTATTTCAAAATGAACATATGTTTATGTGTACCTATGGAGTATGAACCAACTAAAGAACCTCCTGAAGAAGACAAAGTAAAGGAAAATCTCGAGGAAGTGTATATGAATATTGACAAACCAAAGCCCATAACCAAGGTCAGTAGACTAACAGAA
This sequence comes from Aquarana catesbeiana, assembly GCF_042186555.1. Taxonomy (NCBI): domain Eukaryota; kingdom Metazoa; phylum Chordata; class Amphibia; order Anura; family Ranidae; genus Aquarana; species Aquarana catesbeiana. Next base: position 27,099,009 of record NC_133333.1, on the reverse strand, counting down.
GGTTACATTGTTATACTTTCTTTCATATATATTAATATTTACTGCAGTTTAACCTCCCTGGCGGTAATCCCGAGTGTGGCTCGGGGTGAATTTTCATTACCAAAAGTGGTAACCCCGAGCCACACTCGGGATCGCATCGCAGTGTCCTGGGAAAGTTACTTACCTTGTCCCCAGGATCCTGCAATGTCCTCCTGCTGTGTCCGCAGGCTGTGTACTCTGCCGGATTCTCCGCGTGATGTACTGTGTTCCGGGCTCCGTTCCCTGCGAGCGTCGCAACGCACGGGGGAGGAGCCCAGCAGCAAATTCAAAAATTGCAAAAAACATAGCACACAATACATTGTAATCATTACTGTATCAAATCATTTCACATCCCTTTTGTCCCTAGTGCTTTGTCCAGTGCCCAGTTTTATATTACATATACTGTTCTTTCTGGCTGGAAACTTGAGATTGTCCAAGGCAACCAAAAAGCGTCCCTTTACGTCAAAAGCGGTTTTAGACCAGCTAGAAAACAGCGATAGTGATTTAGAATCACTTGCAGAATTGAGCGATAGTGATTTGTGGGGAAATTCGTCATCAGACACTGAACGTAACGACAGCTAAAACTCTGCAACTGAGCAAATTTCAGTGTTTTTGATTTGATTACATTATTGAATACATTTTATTAGTATTATATTATTATTTGTTTTAATTATTTATAGTTATTTATTATATTATAATTTATGATTTTGTGTTTCAAACTTTATCACACCTGGGATGTCTACTAGACTCTTGTTTGGACAGATTTAAGTGAGTTATTACTAAAAATGACAGGCCTACAATGTAAAACGCCAAATTTCCATGCAAAACAATGTATTGATTTGAGACGCAAAAAACTGACATAATCATACTGCCAGGGAGGTTAAAGCAGAGCCTGTGGTAGGAAGATCAAGACAAACAGCCGCAGAATTGGGAGCAAACAGGCTTACATTTCCATTCCAGTTTCCTGCATAAACCGAAAATGTCTTTCATCTTTCCATTGTGAAGATCATTGGCTTGTCCTTTGGACCTACAATCCTGCAATCCCTACATTACTTTAAACATCTAAGTTTTGCAGCTACTCCCTGTACCTTTTGTCTCCCAGTATTATTTGGCAAATGTAGCACAGTACCCCTACATCATTTCAGTCTGAAATCCATTCTATGGAACCTGCTCAGATTATAGAGGTAGATTGGTGTATCTCAGAGCACATAGCATTCACTGCCAAGTACTACGGATTTTAGTTCTCACCTGCTTGGCTGGAGAGTTTGCAGTTGCTGCTTGCAGAAAAAGATATTATTTCAAGCTGAACGCTCGCCGGAGAAAAATAGTATTAGGCTCTCTTCTCACTTCTATGAGAAGTTCTATGACCCAGTTATACTTGCCATCATCCTTGGTCCTCTAATCTTCTGCCTTGCCAATTCTAGTAAAAGAGATTGGTCAACTGAAATCACTCTGCATGCCCCCCTCATGCCAAGGTAGGCTTGTCTATCATGTAATCAGTGCAGGACCAATAGAATGGCATCTTTTCAAGGTAATACGCAGCATCCATATAATGGAGATAGGATGTTGGCCCATCCAGAAGTACCCTCATACTTTGTAGGAATGAAGAATGGGGGATTAAAATGCTGGACCATGGATGAAGGTATGCATTACTGAGTCATTGAAACCAAAATCAAAAAGTTAAAGAAAAAAATTACTGGGAATAGGGTAAGGGCTAAACACTAATGTTTTTATTTTCCCTAGCCAAAGTTCAGCTTTACAGTGTATGACCCTCCAAAACTTTTTTTCTTCAACCTTCTTTGAAAGATTAGATTCTTCCTTGCTTACCCTCAGAGCAATATTGGTTTTACCAGACAGAAAGTGAGGGAATATTTGAAACAAAGACAAGAACACCAAAAAAAACTAACAAAGGTTCTAGCTTGTCTACTCATTAACCAGTCACTAGTCTTACTCTATAAAACAATAAGCAAAAATATATATTTTTGCAATACCACTGTAGATTTTCCAGTAAGCGTTTTTGGCAGGGAATTGTGTGATGACATACTGTTTGCCTAAAATCCAACCGTTAGTACGGTCCTTCAGACAATTGCTGTCCAACTTTCCACCAACAAATGTTGGATGGCAGGCTAGTAAATTTTCGTATCGTGTGCACAAAAGTCCGTCACATAAAAGTCCAAAGTACAAACACGCATGCTTGGAAATAATACTCACCATTAGCAGAAGGTGCCCAAAGGGTGGCGCTCAAGAGCTGAAATTCCACGTAGTACGTAACTATGTTTGTGTTTGTTGGGCGACAATTGTGTACCATTTGTATGTAAGACAAGTTCCTGGCACACGCCCTTCGGACAAAAGTCTGACGCTTTGTTGGCCAACAATCTGATCGTATGTATGAGGCTTTACTTCCTGATTGGTGAAACTATTGTCACAGGAACAGCAAATGAGGGGAAATCTTTATAATGGAGCCTCAGATAACAATAAAAAACCTTTACTCTGAGATCCCAAAACAACTGGTCAAGTGACAGAATGCTTAGAGATTCAAAAAGCACTTTGTCACATGATCTGCGATGAAGGGAAAGATCAGTCGACCATATGCCTATACAAAGGGCGCACTAGGGATAAGTTTCTATAAAAATATTTCCACAAACTATATACTTACTTTATCTTAATTTGTTTTGTTATCAGACATCTGATGATGCCAAGAAGCAACAGGACTCAAACAACAACCCAAATGACCAAGAAGAGATTCTTTACTCAAACATAGTTTTTTCAAATCAACCCAACAGGACCTTACAAATGCAACCAGAGACAGAATATGCTGAAATAGTCAAATAGGATTGGACAGTTTATATACAGTGGGGACGGAAAGTATTCAGACCCCCTTAAATTTTTCACTCTTTGTTATATTGCAGCCATTTGCTAAAATCATTTAAGTTCATTTTTTTTCCTCATTAATGTACACACAGCACCCCATATTGACAGAAAAACACAGAATTGTTGACATTTTTGAAGATTTATTAAAAAAGAAAGACTGAAATATCACATGGTCCTAAGTATTCAGACCCTTTGCTGTGACACTTATATATTTAACTCAGGTGCTGTCCATTTCTTCTGATCATCCTTGAGATGGTTCTACACCTTCATTTGAGTCCAGCTGTGTTTGATTATACTGATTGGACTTGATTAGGAAAGCCACACACCTGTCTATATAAGACCTTACAGCTCACAGTGCATGTCAGAGCAAATGAGAATCATGAGGTCAAAGGAACTGCCTGAAGAGCTCAGAGACAGAATTGTGGCAAGGCACAGATCTGGCCAAGGTTACGAAAAAATTTCTGCTGCACTTAAGGTTCCTAAGAGCACAGTGGCCTCCATAATCCTTAAATGGAAGACGTTTGGGACAAACAGAACCCTTCCTAGAGCTATTGGGGGCCAAATGAGCTATCGGGGGAGAAGAGCCTTGGTGAGAGAGGTAAAGAAGAACCCAAAGATCACTGTGGCTGAGCTCCAGAGATGCAGTCGGGAGATGGGAGAAAGTTGTAGAAAGTCAACCATCACTGCAGCCCTTCACCAGTTGGGGTTTTATGGCAGAGTGGCCCGACGGAAGCCTCTCCTCAGTGCAAGACACATGAAAGCCCGCATGGAGTTTGCTAAAAAAACACCTGAAGTACTCCAAGATGGTGAGAAATAAGATTCTCTGGTCTGATGAGACCAAGATAGAACTTTTTGGCCTTAATTCTAAGCGATATGTGTGGAGAAAACCAGGCACTGCTCATCACCTGTCCAATACAGTCCCAACAGTGAAGCATGGTGGTGGCAGCATCATACTGTGGGGATGGACAAAAACCTTCTCCAGAGTGCTCAGGACCTCAGACTGGGCTGAAGGTTTACCTTCCAACAAGACAATGACCCTAAGCACACAGCTAAAATAACGAAGGAGTGGCTTCACAACAACTCTGTGACTGTTCTTGAATGGCCCAGCCAGAGCCCTGACTTAAACCCAATTGAGCATCTCTGGAGAGACCTATAAATGGCCGTCCACCAACGTTTACCATCCAACCTGACAGGACTGGAGAGGATCTACAAGGAGGAATGGCAGAGGATCCCCAAATCCAGATGTAAAAAACTTGTTGCATCTTTCCCAAAAAGACTCATGGCTGTATGAGATCAAAAGGGGCTTCTACTAAATACTGAGCAAAGGGTCTGAATACTTAGGACCGTGTGATATTTCAGTTTTTCTTTTTTAATAAATCTGCAAAAATGTTAAAAATTCAGTTTTTTTCTTTCAATATGGGGTGCCGTGTGTACATTATTGAGGAAAAAAATGAGCTTAAATGTTTTTAGCAAATGGCTGCAATATAACAAAGAGTGAAAAATTTAAGGGGGGTCTGAATACTTTCTGTCCCCACTGTATATTTAACCATTTTTTGTTTAGCCCAAATCATCATTTGGACAGTTTACAGCCAAAAGGAAGATACATTGCCATGAATAGTCTACAGAAGTTTAATGTTGGATACTGAAAAAGAGCAGAGAACCTTACGAGTAACGGAAGCTTTTCATAAAAATTCATCACCAATTAAATATTGAATATTATTTGAAAATCATTAGCAATTATTATCAGTGAAAATATCATGTTGTAAGATCCAAATCCAGATTTTTGTGTTATTATTCGGAACTAAACAGATTTTTTTAAAGTTCAAGAAGGCACTAATCATGACAAGGGAAGAGCAAGTTAAAGCTTGACTCCAGCAAAACTTTTTTCTTCATTTGTGTCCTCGTTAAGGAAATATTCCTTTACTTCTGACATCCTTCAAAAAGATGAGTAGGAAAGTAAATTTTCAATAACAGGGACACCAATATCAATACAAAGATGGCAAGGTTTCAACCAATTCCCGCAATCTCACAAACTGAAATAAGAATAGCAACGGAACAAGCTGGACAAAAGATTCCAAAATAAATATGAAATCATTTTTTTGTGTTGGATATTACAAGAAAGGGCTAAAACACCTGCAATTTGTTCATTTAAAATATGTATGTTCTTTGATACTGCACTAAGAGCAGAACTCAACCCAGCACCCCTCCATGAAGTCAACCCCCCCCAGTATTAAAAAAAAGAGACCCTATACATACCTTTCTATTGATGTCATGGGTCCTTTACTTTCTTCCTTGGGGTTGGTGATGTCTGGTCCTTCCTCCTGAAATAAGCACTGCTAAGTCCAGAAGTAGTGTTGCCCATACTGCATGATAACACCACCCCAGGGGTTATATTTATGACAACCTGGGCTCACAGAAAATAGACTTAACGATGCTGGAACCAGGCAAATTGGTGTCATCTAGTGGCAATGAAGATGAACTACTTCAATACCGGGCACTTACACCCCCTTCCTGCCCAGGCCATTTTTCAGCTTTCAGCACCGTCACAATTTTAATGACAATTGCACGGTCATGCTACACTGTAACTATGTGAATTTTTTATCATTTTCTTCACACAAATAGAGATTTCTCTTGGTGGTATTTAATCACTTCTGGGTTTTTTATTTTTTCCTTAAAAAAAAGACTGAAAATTTTGAAAAGAAAAAAAAAGTTTTTCTTAGTCTCTGTCAGTAAATTTTGTAAATAAGTAATTTTTCTTCTTCACTGATGGACACTGATTAGGTGGCACTGATGAGGAGGTACGAATATGCTGCACTTATTGGCATTGATAGGTGGCACTGATATCTAGCACTGATGAGCACTGATAGGCGGCACTGGTGGGTACTGATGGATGACACTGGTGGGTGGCACTGGTGGGCACAGATAGGCAGGACGGATAGGCGGCACTGATGGACACTGACGGGCAGCACTGATGGGCATTGATGGGTGGCATTGATGGGCAGCAGTGATGGGTATTGATGGGCAGCAGTGATAGCCAGCACTGACTGGCATCACTAATGAGCACTGTTTGCGGGCACTAGTGGGCACTCACTGCTGGCACTGGTGGGAACACTGCTGGCACTGGTGGGAACACTGCTGGCACTGGTGGGCACTCACTTCTGGCACTGTGAGCGCTTTATTGTAATCAGGGCACTGATTATCAGTGCCCTGATTGCATGCCTAGATGTCCTCTGTGAGGAAATGCCTCTGATTGGCTCTGTCAGTGTGAGGCGAGGAGCGCCGATTACGGGCTTCTTCATGTTTACATGTGACCGGCTGTGATTGGACACAGCCGATCACATGGTTAAAGAGCCGTGGCTCTTTACAGAGATTGGGGACGGGGCCCCCCGGGGACGCATGAGAGCTGTTGTTCTGGGTGCCATCATATGACATCCACCCAGAATGAGAGCCGCACCGCCCCACCGTCATTTGATGGTAGGCGGGCGGCAAGTGGTTAAAAACACTCACTTTAGAGTTTAACAAAAAGCCTATTAGAACGAAATGCGTTGAGCAGGAAACTGAAGTCAACATAAAGAGAATGAGGAGTAAGAAGACTGAGAGGGGTATTGAGCATAACACATTGATTAGTGCTGTGACCGGCACCTGTGTATTTGAGTTCTTTTTAAAATTCCCAGCTGGATCAGTGCAGCTGGACCCTGATCTGTTCCTCCTCGTTAATATAAATGTATCTATCTATCTATCTATCTATATAGATATAGATCTATATATATATAGATATAGATCTATATATAGATAGATAGACATCTATCTATATATACAGATAGATAGATATCTATATATATATAAATATCTATATATATATAAATACATATATATATATATATACACACACACACACACACACACACATATATAAATATCTATATATATATATATATATAAATACATATATATATATATATATATACACACACACACACACACACATATACATATATATATATATATATATATATATATATATATATATATATATATATATATATATATATATATATATATATATATATATATATATATATATATAGTTTTGTACATGCCCATATTTCCTGGGTCCTTGTTAGCACTTCCATGCCATTTTAATGACATTGTAAAACCAAAATGAAATGTATTGATCATGATATCATGATGAACCACCAGCAAAACTGCATTAGTTTCCTTTATCCTTAGCCTTTTTCTTTTAATTTCACCTGATGATCCGGTAAGTAACACACTTACTGTCCTGGGGTGACAACACTCACTCACTTTACTGTATCTTTGAAGGGGAATTTTCATACTAGTTGAGGAAGCATGTCAATCAAAGTAAGTGAGGAGGGAGTGGGAAGCGGGGCCGAGTCCCTCTGTCTGTGTCAAGGGACACAGCAGCCAGGCTCGGGAGCGAGCAGCCACAAGTGCTCCCATGGGAAGTGGCTTACCATGGGGGCACTGGGCAGAGAGGAGGAGCCAGGAGTGTCAGCAGGGGGGGACCCAAGAATTGGAGGTTTGGGGGTCGATCTGTGCAATTCCTTTGCACAGAGAAGATAAGTATAGAGATATTTGCTATTTAAAAAAAAAAAAAAGAAAGAAATTACCTTTACAACGACTTTAAACTTGAACTCTAGGTTTCCTGGTACTTTAAATAATGCTTGGACCAAACACATTATTTGCATCTGTATTATACTGCGGTCAGTACTCACGTATCTCTGACATTCAGGAGAAGCCTTGTGTTTTGTCAATTAATTCAAGGCTTTCTCTGGTCAGCCAAAGTGGAAGTCAAACAAAAAATGGGAGAGAAAAAATCTCTTTAAAGGTTTCCATAAATAACACCAAAGGAGGACAACATCTCCAACATTCAGGGGACTTCAACCTTGGTGAAACAAAGAGACGTGACTCGATTAATATTGCACCACATCTATGAAAATTCAAACAAAAATAGGGGGAGAAAAAAGGACTTTAAAGGTTGCCATAAATAACACCAAAGGAGGAAACAAGTACTCAAAAATTATTTTTAAAAATACAAATTTTATCATGTTTAAAACCAAAAAAGCACATCCACAATTGTGTGAAGCGCTCCATTTTGCATTTCCCAACTTGTAGTGTTGAGTGATGTATGTATTGAGACATGTAATGGCCAGAAAGCATGTATAGTATATCTGATGGAGAATCCTCATATGCTGGGCCAGGTGCAGGGATCAATAAATCGTCAAGCAGTATCTCAGCGCGTTTCACCAAACGGCTTCCTCAGGAGATCTTATTTATGCTGGGAAATGCATTACAGTTAGACTCATACCATATATTATATAATGCATAAAAAAGGCAAAACATTGTTTCTATGCAAAGTTTATTTTGCTTTTGGGCCATACGTTACAGGTCTCAATACATACATTGCTCAACACTACAAGTTGGGAAATGCAAAATAGAGTATTCCACACAATTGTGGATGTGCTTTTCTGGTTTTAAACATGATGTGTAAATAAAATTTGTATTTTTTGAATTATTTTTGGAGTACTTGTTTCCTTCTTTGTTGTGCATCGGTGTCCCTGGAGCTTAGGACGCCGCTACGCTTCCAGGTGGGGCGGCACCGTGCCTTCCGGGGACAGTTGGTCCTAATTGGCCACTATACGCATGTGCGGCGACCTCTCACTGCCGCGCATGCATGGGCGTCCTGTGCCTATTTAGATCCAGTCGTGACCTGCAACCAGCAGAGCCACGATGGACTTGACAACACACACACACCTGGAGCTGCTAATACGAGGTAGGTAATCCCCATACCAGACGGTTCCAGCTTGAAATCCAGTGATCTGTACCCTATTTGGTCATGATCTATGGTGGTTTTGGTCATACACTCTTTGGTAACAATTCTCCTCTGTCCCTCAGACATACCTCCTGAGTAAAGGGATCTACTAGACCTCCCTTTCATTATTGGGACTTTATGACCAGCACACGTCCCACACAAGATGGATCATTACTATCTAGGTGTGTATAAATACATACATATATACTATATGGTAATTGGTTTATGAGTGAGTATAACCATAGGAGTGACCAGCCATTATACTATATTATATGTTTTGATCATTTCAGGTCAAATAAAGTTTGGTGTTTTATTTGTGACCCTCCCTACTGGACCTCCGAGGGGGTCTTCTTTTGTTCTGAGGGGCGACCACCTTTACGTCCTGTCTGTCCAGCTTTTCTGTCTCTTGGGACCATTTTAGGGCCTTTTATCCATGCACAGATCATAAGATACCATTGATATGTGATTTCTATTGTCATACATTTTGGTCTCCAGTCATGTTTTATTTTTGATGTTTTGCTATAACCTTATATGTTTCTTTGATGGAAATGCTATATGACTATTGCTCTGTTTGTATAAACCCCTCAAGAAAAGTGTCAAGCCAGAAACATTGGGTACACCAGAGACGTCTTAAGTATCTGTATATGTATCATCACCATTTGTGTTTCATCCTTTCTGTCTTTGCAGAGACATTTTTAATGCATTGTCTATAATTTTTGTAATAATAAACCTTTTATACCAATTTGGTGTTCTGGTCACCTTTAGTCCCGTTTCTCCAAGGGCATATCCTTTGTACTTATCATTGGGATATGGTTGGGATACACCTGATTCTGTGGATGTTGGAACTTTTTTCTCCTCCTTTGGGGTTATTTATGGCAACCTTTAAATTCTTTTTTTCTCCCCCTATTTTCGTTTGAATTTTCATGGATGTGGTGCCATAAATACGATCTCCTGAGGAAGCCATTTGGGGAAACACGCTGAGATACTGATTGACGATTTATTGATGCCAGCACCTGGCCCAGCATATGAGGATTCTCCATAAGCTATACTACACATGCTTTTGGGCCATTACATGTCTCAATACATACATCGCTCAACACTACAAGTTGGGAAATGCAAAATGGAGTGCTTCATACAGTTGTGGATGTGCTTTTCTGGTTTTAAACATGATAAAATTTGTATTTTTAAAAATATTTTTTGAGTACTTGTTTCCTCCTTTGGTGTTATTTATGGCAACCTTTAAAGTTCTTTTTTCTCCCCCTATTTTTGTTTGAACTTTCATGGATGTGGCGCCATATTAATCAAGTCACGTCTCTTTGTTTCACCAAGGTGGAAGTCAGAGGAAGCCTTGTATTTATTAAACAAATACAGTGGAACCTTGGGTTGCGAGTAACACGGTTAACGAGCGTTTCGCAAACTGAGCACTGTATTTCTAAAAATCATAACTCGATTTGCGAGTGTTGTCTCGCAAAACGAGCAGCATTCAGGCCAAAAGCGCTGTGCAGTACCGCTTTTGGCCTGAGGTGGGGGGCGCCGGAGCCAAGTAGATCCGAAAGTCGCCGATCGGCGCCGTTCGCAAATGCATGGAAAGGCCCGTGAACAGAGTCTTTCCGAGGTTTGCCGAGGTCAGCCGAAGTGTCCCTCGGGCCTTTTCGGCCGTTTTCGAGGCTCTGCGGCGCCCCCCACCTCTGGCTGCATGTGGTATTGCATCCCATTCAAAGCCAATGCAGAACAAATTATTTTTGTTTCCATTGACTTCAATGGGAAAACTCACTTTGATATGCGAGTACATTGGATTACGAGCATACTCTTGGAACGGATTATGCTCGTAATCCGAGGTTCCACTGTACAAGGCTTCCCCTGAATGGTGAAGATGTAGTACAAGCAACTCTCTCTAGTAGAGCGCCACTTATTGTACATAGCACCAGCTACTACAGAATATTACAGACCAAGCAGCCAGTCTGTTCTGGCATGCTAATAAATCATGTGGTCCAAGCTGGACCCAACCAATTACTGAAAGTGCCAGGAAACCTTCCTTTGGAATTTTGGTTTAACATACCAAAAGGTAGCAATTTAGAGAAGTCCATTGTTAGGATTTACATATTCTTAAAGCACATTAATGATAAGTGAGGTCATTAGTTTGGGAAATATTGATTGAATATTATCACATTTCAGTTCTGGTTTAATTTCAGGAAGTCAGTATGGCAGCGATCTTAGTCTAGTCTTGTGTACTAAGTTCTGATTTTGTTTCTGATTACCAAACAAACCTCTTCATTACACACTATGTGTCCAGAGAAGAGGAGAGCCTGAGAGCACGACTGGAAAAATAGTTGCTGAAAAAATCTCAACAAACTTAACCACTTCAGCCCCGGAAGATTTGGCTGCTCAATGACCGAGCCATTTTTTGCAATATGGCACTGCGTCGCTTTAACTGACAATTGCGCGGACGTGCAACGTGGTACTCAAACAAAATTGACGTCCTTTTTTCCCCACAAATAAAGATTTCTTTTTGTTGCTATTTGATCATCTCTGCGGTTTTTATTTTTTGCGCTATAAACAAAAAAAAGCGATAATTTTGAAAAAAACACAATATTTTGTACTTTTTGCTGTAATAAATAGCCCCATTTTTTTTAAAAAAAGCTCAGTTTAAGCTGATATGTATTCTTCTACATATTTTTGGTAATAAAAATCGCAAAAAGCGTATGTTGATTGGTTTACGCAAAAGTTATAGTGTCTACAAAATAGGGGATAGATTTATGTCATTTTTATTTATTTATTTATTTTTTAACTAGTAATGGCGGCGATCTGCGATTTTTATCAAGACTGCGACATTATGGCTGACACATCAGACACTTTTGACACATTTTTGGTCAATTGACAATTTTACAGCGATCAGTGCTATAAAAATGCACTGATTACTGTATAAATGTCACTGTCAGGGAAGGGGTTAACACCAGGGGGCGATCAAGGGGTTAACCGTGTTCCCTATGTGTGTTCTAACTGTGGGGGGGAGGGGAGTGACTATAGGAGATGACAGATCATGGTTCCCAGCTTGTAGGAACTCACGGTCTCTCTCTCCTCTCCTCACAGAACTGGGATGTGTTTGTTTACACACAAACGTCCCTGTTCTGCCTCTTGTGCCCGTGATCGCTCGTGGCCGGCGGTCATCGCGACCGCCAGTCACGAGCATCAGCTCCCCTGCTGTACAGTGGGCGCGTGCGCACCTGCTATCCCGATCCCACGAGCCGACGTATAGCTAGAACGGTTCGCGAGATCGTGCCGACCTGCCACAGTATAATGACGGCGGCTGGTCGGCAAGTGGTTAAGTGGTTGTAACCCCTCACATATACCCAGTGTAGTGACTGGCCTCAGGTGATACACATGGATGAAACAAATCCTTCTACATAGGTTGTACCTATTTATCTGCAGTCTTTTCTTCTCTATAGCTGTTCAAAATCCAGAATTTACACTGGATCTCTCAGCTCTAGAAAACAGAGGGCGAGGAGCTGAAGTTACACTCTGCAGAACTCAGTGAGAGCTGATTGCAAGAAACAGACACATCCCCCTTCACACAGCACACAGGAACAGAGCTGAGGCTGTCAATCAGCTGGAGATCCCTCTCATGTCACCATTTTTCTTTTGGTGTCAGGAAAACTTGTCAGAAGTGATTCATGCTGATAGCAGAGGAAGGAATTTAGCAGACAGTAATGACACTCAGTGCTCTGGATTGAGACAAGTACACACTATAGAGGGATATGCTTTTTTCATATTTCATTTTTGAGGTTTACAACCACTTGAACATTTAGATAAAAAGTTAAACAGAAGAGAAACAACATTAACAATATGTATTAGTAAGTGTGTGAGTGTGTTTTTTTTTTTTTTTTTTTTTTTTTTTAGGGGGGTCATGTATCTCCCCAATTAATGGCTAAAAGAGAAAACAAATGAAAAGTTTTTAAAGTATATTCTAGTCTATTCCAAATAATTTTTTGGCTTCAGCATTCTGATTATTATTTCCACATTTGAAGCCAAACAACCGATGACACCTATTTTATGGTTGTTACACGCCACCAAGCGCTGATTACTTTTTTTGGTGGTTTTTTTTTTACTTGCATAAAAATTCTACCAAGCTTTCTCCTGCTATGCCATGTTATGGAGGGGGCTGGGGAGAAATGCTTAACATAATTTACCCTATTTGTACTGGGCTGACAATTCTCATTATCAGTTGTAAACTCGATATATATATATATATGGGTGGCGCCCATGCGCCCTTACTGGACGGGCCGCCACTGGTCCTTAGACTTACTTACTAAAGGCAAACAGACTGTTGCCCTCTGCAAGTGCAGTTGCTCCAGAGCTTAGTAAATGAGCAGAAGCTCTGCTGACTTCCATCATCCAAACCTGTGCAAGCAAAAATGCTGTTTCTTTTTATTTTCCTTGCATGTGATTGGGTATTATTTGTGACATGAAAACTTACCTCATTTTCTAAGCTCTGGAGCCACTGCATTTTGTAAAGTGCAGTCTATTTGCCATTAGTAAATCAACCCCTATGGTGTCTGCATTTATTTTCTTCTTTTTCATGCTTTTCATTTCTTTATTTTGACCTGGTGATCCTGCCAGTAACATACTTCCAGTCCTAAGGTAAACATGCAGACTCACTGCACTGTATTACTGGAGGAACAGTGTTGTCACAACATGTAAGACTACAGAACACCTCCCCCTCCCCTCATTATCTTCATAACATAGAGGTGAGGTGTTCTATAATTCACTACTAACTAATAGTGCAGCAGAAGGAGAGAGCAAAGGAAGGTACAAACTCTATGGATTTCTAGGCAATAAAGGATAATTGATTTGTACTTTTCAGACAGATGTAGCTCCTATTGAGCAGACGCTATTCTCTTTTTGAAATTTATATTAGTTGAAGCTACACTTTTGGCTTAACTTATTATTGCCTAAATGTAATGGTTTCTGTGTCAGATCGTCTGGACTGTGCAGATTTCCATCTAACCATGGGTGGTGCTGTCATCATTGGTGGATTGGGAAATACAGTCTGGTCAAACACATTGACTACTCGCTGCTCTGAGGCTTTTCGGTGGGAGTGGTTCACACACCGGATATTTCATGGTAGGTGTATTTAAGGCACAGACACCATTTTTAGGTGGTTCTTGTTTGGGGTGGCTATCGGCTGGTCCGTGCTTCCTGACCCCCCCGGGCTCGGGGGGTGGGTTGGCACTCCCCACCTCGTGGCCCTCCTGGCCTGGGAGACTATGAATCCTTAAAGTTCTGCTTTGAGCTTGGCAGATCTAAGGCCTAGCTACTAAAGGAAGGATCAGAGTCTTGGTGGCCTATGGGTCGGCATGATGGTCTCTTTGCTGTCAGGCCTGCGGGAAGAAGCAAAGGACTGTAGTGACCAGGGGAGGACTCTTCAGGAGAGGACCGAGCATAAGGCTGGTATCTTGAGAAGAGCCTGGGAACTCAGTCGGAGACATATCTTGGTTTAGTACCACAGTCATTCTTTCGAGACTGTACGGTCTGTGGCAGAGACCGTTTAGATCATCCACAATGTGTTCATCCAGAATCTTAAGGTCTGTGGCAGAGACCGTGTTTCGAGCATTGCATCGGCTGCTAGGTCAGTGAGAGGGGCCTATCCGGTGATTGCTAAATCCAGCTTTGGAAGCGTTATTCGCTGGATGTAGAAGTTATCTCCGACCGCAACGTTCAAGGTACCTGAATCCCTTTTTCACCCTCTGCCTTTCTATTGCATGTGATGTTACTGAAGAAAACTTGGAAAGAAGAAAAAAAGACTAAGTGTTGGAGCCAGAGTTTCAATTGAACGAGTGATGAGTACCCCTAGGATGGACACTGGAGGAAAGGTAACGGTAGGCCCGAAAAAAAATAATTAGCAATTGCTTTAGGGGTGAAGAGATTAAAGTAATAATCTGATACTTTGAGAAGATTAAAGAAAAAGTAACACCCCGGGAAAGAAAAGCAGGCTACAGAGATATAATGAAATACTTTCTTTGCATATCATATAATAGACAAAGAGGAAGAAAATAACAGAAGTTCATCATCAGGGTTTGCATATTATTTAACCATTTCATGATGAACGTAAAACAAATCTTAAGGGCTGAACACAGTTTTGCATATTTTGACATGTGATAGTAAAACTGTACATATCATCGCAGCTATTTAATTTTTATAACTTGTTTTTACAGGACAAGTTGACCTTTCATTTGGTGGTAAAAAAGAAATGATCATCTCCTTTTTTTTTATTATCAAAGGAATATTGGCACAAAATAGTAAAAAAAAACAAAAACATTTTTTTTTTTTAATTGAGCTTTATATTTTTTGTTATTACCATAACCTACCACCAGTGAACAGCCCAGTTCCCTGTCCCTGACAATCACAGTGATACCACATATGTGTGTGTTATGCAGCGTACACACGGTCAGACTTTTCGACCGGGCTGGTCCGACGGACGCCGACGGACCAAATCCGGTGGACAATCCGATCGTGTGTGGGCTTCACCGGACCTTCAGCGGACTTTCCCAGTCGCAAATCTGATGGACTTTAGATTTGGAACATGCTTCAAATCTTTACGTCGTAACTCCGCCGGACCCAGAAATCCGCTCGTCTGTATGCTAGTCCGACAGACAAAAACCAACGCTAGGGCAGCTATTGGCTACTGGCTATCAAATTCCTTATTTTAGTCCAGTGTATGTCATCACGTACGAATCCGTCGGACTTTGGTGTGATCGTTTGTAGGCAAGTCCGTTCATTAGAAAGTCCGTCGGAAGTCCGCCAAAAGTCCGTCGAAAGTCTGCCGGACAGGCCGTCGGACTTTTGTTGCAGAGAAGTCCGACCGTGTGTACATGGCATAAGTTGTTGTTTGTACCCGTAGCAGGGCCCAAAAACAATAGTGTGCATTTTGCTTTTTTATCCTACCTAAAACACACTAGAGCTGTGCATGATGGAAACTAGGGATGGGCGAACGGTTCAGCCCGAGCATGAGTTCGGGCCGAACATTTGCCTGTTTGGCCCTTCGCTGAACACCCAAATTTGTAGGGTGTTCACCGGGTGTTCGCCCCAAAGAACACCCTACAATAAGTGCTGCACAGTGCATTCTGCACCCTGATTGGCTTTGCCCACAGTGTAAGCTGGTTGTTAAGGAGTTGGGCCGGGAATCCAGCGGCGGCATCCTTAACAACTGATGAGTCATCAGCTATCAATGGGTTTCTCTGCTTATAGTTTCCATCGTACCCTTACCCATTAACCAAAAAAGTGTACAAAAGTAATAACCACACAAGACAGTTTTTGATAAATCCTTTATTAAAAAATAAAAAAATAGTGTCCCTTGATGTAAATTCATTGTCAATCATGCTGCCCGCCGACCCTACCCCTAAATGCCTGCTCTGCGCTTTGACATTTCTTATAAAGGCAGGGGGAGTGGCCACCCAGCTACGTCACTCAGTGGCACCACCCCTTCTGATGTCATGTGACATCATGTGATGTCAGAGGGGGGCGGTGACACCAGGTGATGTAGACGGGTGGCCCTGCCCCTTGCCTAGATAAGAAATGTTAAAGTGGCGTTAATCGGGGGGGCCCTATACAGGCAGAGCGATTTTATTTTCTATTTATTGGGTCGGGGGGCGGCATGATTGACGATGGATATACATGGAGGGATACCTTTTTTCTTTTTTTTTTTTCTTGTGTGGTTATTACTTTTGTACACTTTTTTGGTGAATGGATAGGGGTACAAAGTACCCAAACCTTCCTTTCTGTCCCCCCAAGACCTTCTGTTCTCTAGCTTTCTTGTCTCTTCCTCCCATGCTCATCTCCAGGACTTCTCCAGAGCCTCTCCCATCCTCTGGAACTCACTACCTCAATCTGTCCGGTTATCTCCTACACTGTCCACTTTTAGGCGATCCCTGAAAACTCATCTTTTCAGGGAGGCCTATCCTGCCTCCAGCTAACAACCAAATCTTCTACTCCCCTCATCAGTTCATCCCTCACAGTCCCTACCTTTTGTTTCACCAGCCCCTCCCTCTTAGATTGTAAGCTCACAGGGCCTCTCTAACACTCTTTTTTTAAATTGTACTGTTGGTGTATTGTCTCCCTTTATATTGTAAAGCGCTGCGCAAACTGTTTGCACTATATAAATCCTGTATAATAATAATAATAATTATAATATAATAATATGCAGTAAAGCATGCTTGTTATGTGCTGCATATTGCATTTTACAGAAAATGACAGCGCTGCAGACTGAAAAAGAAATGTCATTTTTAATATCATTCAATTACAATATGGCGCTATATACGCTATATTAATATTTTTTTTTATTTGCTTTTTTTTTCCTCAAAAGTGGAGTTACCCTTTAAGCACATCAATAACAGATGAAGTCATTAGTTGGGGAAATATTAATTATGTGTTATAGAGTTTTAGGGCTGGTTTAACTTCCGGAGGTTGGTATTACAGCAATCTTACTCTATTCTCTTGTACTAAGGTCCGCTTTTCTTTGTGGTTACTAAATACATTTCCTTCTTTATCACACCGTACATGATCAGAGAAGAAGAGAGCATGAGAGAGAGAGCGTAACTGGAAAAAGAGTTGCTGAGAAAATCTGAACAAACTGAATGTTCAGAGTAAAAAACGAAAGAAGAACATATACAGGTATGTATTAGCAGCTAATGAAAGATTGTATATGTGAGTGTGTGGTGCATGTATCTCCCCACATTTGCCCAATGGAAAACAAAGGGCAAAAAGAAAAAAAGACAACTCCCTATCGTAATCAAGATTTAACAAGTTTTGGCTTTAGATGTTCATTAAGAATTTGCCTACCTGAGCAATTTTTTCTAAAATCTGAATTTTTTGCTAGAAATTACTCTAATCCCCCTCCCAAAAAAAAGTAAATATTTTCTGGGAGCAGAGACCCTGGAGAATAAAATGGGGGTATAAATTATAAAGTGGGTACTCCCACGCTAGTCTATCCGGTATACTAAAAGTGGTTAACTGCTGTTAGCACCGGTTAGCTAAGCCGTGGCTAATGTGTAATGAATGTCAAACAGTGTTGGTGCTGCGCTGTCAATGTAAGTTATCTCACTGTGATCAATATTCACAATACATGATATAAGTGCCTAAAAACTATATATAATTCCCAAAGCAATCATTTAACATAAATAATCCATTAAAATGATGCTTATCTCCATGTGTGAGTCCACAGGCATAAATGAAAACAAGTGTATACAACAGTGCAAACAATATTCAGCCGTGCTATACAGGGTTTTAGAGTGGTTAATTGAAGTAAAACATTAAAAAATTACCATATTTATCGGCGTATAACACACACTTTTCCCCCCTGAAGATCAGGGGGAAATCGTGTGTGCGTGTTATACGCCAATTCCTGATGTCTCTGAGGGAAGAGGAATAGCGAGTGCCGCTGGATTACACAGAGCCGCAATCTCCTGTGTATCCCAGGTCTGTGTAATCCAACACTGGCGAGGCTGCAATGATGGGAAAGGTGAGGCTGCAGATGGGCACTGAGCAGGGTGCATTGATGGTCAATTAGTGGCTGCAGATGGGCACTGAGCAGGGTGCATTATTGTGCAATTTAGTGGCTGCAGATGGCTGAGATGGGCACTGAGTAAGGTGCATTAATGGGCAATTTAGTGGCTGGAGATGGGCACTGAGTAAGGTGCATTGATGTGCAATTTAGAGGCTGCAGATGGGCACTGAGCAGGGTGCATTGATGGGTAATTTAGAGGCTGGAGATGGGCACTGAGTAAGGTGCATTGATGTGCAATTTAGTGGCTGCAGATGGGCACTGAGTAAGGTGCATTGATGGGCAATTTAGAGGCTGCAGATGGGCACTGAGCAGGGTGTATTGTTGGGAATTTTAGAGAATGCAGATAGGCACTGGTGAGGCTGCATTGATGGGTCTTTATTTAAAATGTACGGTAAGTTTTTTTCTTGAAACTTTCCTCTTAAAATGAAGGTGCGTGTTTTACGTCTGTGTGTGTTATACGCCGATAAATACAGTAATTAAAAATAAAAATAAAGATATAAAGTCTGTTTTTAGTTGAAATACTGTAATAGATAAGTGTATATTTTGGCACTTATATCATGTATTGTGAATTATCAAACACGTATTGGTAGTTGAAAATACACTAAAAGTAATTTTAGTGCAAGCAAACATTATCCCACTTTTTTGGTACGATATAAAAGATGGGGTTGTGTCAAGTAAACAGATATCAAACCTCTTGTGAAATCCCCCCAAAAAAGTTGGTACCCAAAATTTTCCACTGGCAATGTTTAAAAAGCCATTACAGGTTATCAGTTTAGAGTTAGCCATTAACCACTTCAGCCCCGGAGGGATTTACCTCCTTCCTGACCAGAGCATTTTTTGCTATACGGCACTGCTTCTCTTTAACTGACAATCACACGGTCGTGCGGCGTTGCACCCAAACAAAATTACAAAATTGACGTCTTTTTTTTCCCACAAATAGAGACTTCTTTTGGTGGTATTTGATCACCTCTGCGGTTTTTATTTTTTAAATATAAACAAAAAAAAGAGTGACAATTTTGAAAAAAAAAAGTAATATTTTTTTGCTATTTTTACTTTTTGCTATAATAAATATCCTCCAAAAGTATATAAAAAAGCAAATTTCTTTCTCAGTTTAGGCCGATATGTATTCTTCTACATATTTTTGGTAAAAAAAAATCGCAATAAGCCTATATTGATTGGTTTGCACAAAAGTTATAGCGTCTGCAAAATAGGGGATAGTTTTATGGCATTTTTATTATTTTTTTTATTATTAGTAATGGCGGCGATCTACGATTTTTATCATGACTATGACATTATGGCAGACACATCAGACACATTTAACACTATTTTGGGACCACTGTCATTTGTTCAGCGATCAGTGCTATAAAAATGCACTGCTTACTGTGTAAATGACACTGGCAGGGAAGGGGTTAAACACTAGGGGGCGATCAAGGGGTTAAGTGTGTCCTAGGGAGTGAATCTAACTGTGGGGGGGATGGGCTACCACTGACATGACAGCGATCACTGCTCCCAAAGACAGGGAGCAGTAGATCTCTGTCATGTTGCTAGGCAGAACAGGGAAATGCCTTGTTTACATATGGGTACAGCGTCGCACGACTGCGCAATTGTCAGTTTAAATAACGCAGTGCCGTATCACAAAAAATGGCCTGGTCATTAAGGGGGCAAATCCTTCTGGGGCTTAGTGGTTTAATTGCAAAAGATTGCATTCGAAAAAGCTCCATAGCTGTTAACTCCCTCTTACTCCAACAGGAAATACCGTGCTGGTTACCACCACCAAAAGGGTAATGTTAAATATCTAACCTTTTTTAGTTCCTGTTCATTTTGTGAATTGGACTTGCTTACTGCACGATTTTTTGCGATATTTACCGCCATTTTTTTTTTTTTACTTTCGTTGTTTACTGTTATTTTTATGAATTGGACTTTGTTTACCGCATGCAAGAATTTATGCAAACGAGTAACGTGATACCCTTATTGCATGCGGTAATGTTTAGTGAATCGACCCCTTATAGTTATAAAAAGAAAAATACAGGAACAAAATGTGTATAAACCATCAACATTCATATTCTTTTTCTCTATGCAGGCTGAATTTGTTTCTCTAAAATTGTATTGCAGTAAACACCGTGATGAGCTTTAGTGATATGGACAACTTCCTGTTGGTTCTCTTCGTCTCTTTTTTACTGGGTGAGTTTTCAAGCAATCTTAATTGTATTAAATGTATTTTTTTTCTTTTTATAAACCACCGCTAGGATGAGCTATAAGAAATAGTATGGGGGCTTTTTTTTTATATTCTGGGCTACTTTTCAATCATATAGTCCAGGGGTGTCCAACCTTTTGACCTTTCTGGGCGAAGAGGAAGAAGAGGACGGGCCACACATAGAATAAGGAGAGCTGATGAGCAGAAAAAGTCAAGCAGATCACAAGTCAACGATCACTGATATAGATAATATATATTATGATTGTGCTACAGATCTATGGAAAAGGAGGTGCTGCCCACATCCCAAAACGACCACATGATAACGACTCCGAACACACCTCAAAGACGACCACTGCTTTGCTAAAGAAGCTGAGGATAAAGGTGATGGACTGGCCAAGCATGTCCCCATGCCTAAACCCTATTGAGCATCCATGGGGCATCCTCAAACAGAAGGTAGAGGGGGCATCCTCAAACAGAAGGTGGAGGAGCGTCTCTAACATCCACCAGCTCTGTGATGTCGTCATGGAGGAGTGGAAGAAGACTCCAGTGGAAACCTGTGAAGCTCTGGTGAACTCCATGCCCAAGAGGGTTAAGGCAGTGCTGGAAAATAATGGCGGCCACACAAAATATTGACACTTTGGTGCCAATTTGGACATTTTCACTTGGGGGTGTACTCACTTTTGTTGCCAGTGGTTAATGGCTGTGTTGAGTTATTTTGAGGGGACAGCAAATTTACACTGTTATACAAGCTGTACACTCACTACTTTACATTGTAGCAAAGTGTAATTTCTTCAGTGTTGTCACATGAAAAGATATAATAAAATATTCACAAAAATGTGAGGGGTGTACTCACTTTTGTGAGATACTGTACATGTGTTTCCTTTTGATATCTCACCTGTATAATTTTTATGCATCCAACTTTGACTTTTAACGTTATATTTCTTAACTTTTAACTTTTCTAATAAATATATGAATATATTTCAAATACATTTTGATTATCAACGAGTTTCGGCCTTTTAAAGTCCCATAAAGGAAATTGTTCTATTTCCTAACTGATATAGATAATGTACCTGGCTGATTATTAAAACTTCATTTTTTTGTAATTTTTTTTATTATAAAAGTAAAAGATAGTAACATAAAGGACATTGTTCTTGATGAACTAACACATCAGTATCTGGTTCGATGGATGTAGTAGGAATTCTTAATGAATTCTCAAGGTGCCCCTCAGATATTTTGGTTCTAATTTCGCACTTCATCTTTAGGGATGAGCTGAACACCCCCCTGTTCGGTTCGCACCAGAACATGCCAACAGGAAAAAAGTTCGTTCGAACACGTGAACACCATTAAAGTCTATGGGACACGAACATGAATAATCAAAAGTGCTAATTTTAAAGGCTTATATGCAAGTTATTGTCATAAAAAGTGTTTGGGGACCTGGGTCCTGCCCCAGGGGACATGGAGGATCAATGCAAAAAAAAGTTTTAAAAACGGCCGTTTTTTCAGGAGCAGTGATTTTAATAATGCTTAAAGTCAAACAATAAAAGTGTAATATCCCTTTAAATTTCGTAGCTGGGGGGTGTCTATAGTATGCCTGTAAAGGGGCGCATGTTTCCCGTGTTTAGAACAGTCTGACAGCAAAATGACATTTAAAAGGAAAAAAGCCATTTAAAACTACTCGCGGCTATTGCATTGCCGGTCCGACAATACACATAGAAGTTCATTGATAAAAATGGCATGGGAATTCCCCACAGGGAAACCCCAGCCAAAATTTTTTAAAAAATGACGTGGGGGTCCCCCTAAATTCCATACCAGACCCTTCAGGTCTGGTACGGATTTTAAGGGGAACCCCGCGCCAAAAAAAAAAAAAAAACGGCATCCATACCAGACCCTTATCCGAGTACGCAACCTGGCAGGCCGCAGGAAAAGAGGGGGGACAAGAGAGCGCCCCCCCTCCTGAACCGTACCAGGCCACATGCCCTCAACATTGGGAGGGTGCTTTGGGGTAGCCCCCCAAAACACCTTGTCCCCATGTTGATGAGGATAAGGGCCTCATCCCCACAACCCTGGCCGGTGGTTGTGGGGGTCTGCGGCGGGGGGCTTATCGGAATCTGGAAGCCCCCTTTAACAAGGGGACCCCAGATCCCGGCCCCCCCCCCTGTGTGAAATGGTAAGGGGGTACTTACCCCTACCATTTCACTAAAAAACTGTCAAAAATGTTAAAAATGACAAGAGACAGTTTTTGACAATTCCTTTATTTAAATGCTTCTTCTTTCTTCTTTCTTCTATCTATGAAGAAGAAGATGAAGAAGATGAAGAGAAGAGCGGGAGCCTCCCCCCATGCCATGGGTGCGGAGCGGCCCGAGGAGAAGAAGATAGAAGACGCCGCGGAGGAGATGCTGGACGAGAACGCCGGAGGAAGAACCAGAAGAGCCAGAAGAACCAGAAGAAGAAGATGAAGGAAGAAAGAAGAAGCATTTAAAGAAGAAGCATTCGAATTTGCCGCGAACACCCCAAATTGTTCGCTGTTCGGCGAACTTGCGAACAGCCCATGTTCGAGTTGAACATGAGTTAGATTTGAACTCGAAGCTCATCCCTATTCATGTTCTTCGACCTTGAAAATAGTTGCTCACAAATATAAGTGCTGCTGAAAACTGATGACATGAATAGGGCACGATTGTGAAGAGTGGGATATTTTTCTTTGGGAAGATAAAGCTTATGAAAGTCCACTTAAGAGACACTGTCAATTTTTTCTTTGGCAAAGTGTAAACACATTTTTACAAAAAGTAAAAAAAAAAATTTGAGCTCTGCCACCGCCCACCAGGGGGTGGGCGGCGCCGCAGCTCAATTGTTATTGGCAGCCACCCGGCTATTTTATCCCATTATCTTTAGTAATGGCGGCGGAGAGAGTCTCCACTGCTGGGAATGCCTGATGTAAGGAAAGGGGGGGCTCTATTGGGGGATGCCTGGTGTAAGGGGGGACTCTGCTGCAATGTCTGATGTAAGGGGGGACTTCGCTGCAATGTCTGATGTAAGGGGGGACTCCGCTGGCAACGTCTGATGTAAGGGGGGACTCCGCTGGCAATGTCTGATGTAAGGGGCACTCCGCTGGCAATGTCTGATGTAAGGGGGGACTCCGCTGCAATGCCTGATGTAAGGGGGGAATCCGCTGCAATGTCTGATGTAAGGGGGGACTCCGCTGCAATGTCTGATATAAGGGGGGACTCCGCTGGCAATGTCTGATGTAAGGGGGGACTCCGCTGGCAATGTCTGATGTAAGGGGGGACTCCGCTGCAATGTCTGATATAAGGGGGGACTCCGCTGCAATGTCTGATGTAAGGGGGGACTTCGCTGCAATGTCTGATGTAAGGGGGGACTCCGCTGGCAACGTCTGATGTAAGGGGGGACTCCGCTGGCAATGTCTGATGTAAGGGGCACTCCGCTGGCAATGTCTGATGTAAGGGGGGACTCCGCTGCAATGCCTGATGTAAGGGGGGAATCCGCTGCAATGTCTGATGTAAGGGGGGACTCCGCTGCAATGTCTGATATAAGGGGGGACTCCGCTGGCAATGTCTGATGTAAGGGGGGACTCCGCTGGCAATGTCTGATGTAAGGGGGGACGCCGCTGGCAATGTCTGATGTAAGGGGGGACTCCGCTGGCAATGTCTGATGTAAGGGGGGACTCTGCTGAAATGTCTGATGTAAGGGAGGACTCCGCTGGCAATGCCTGATGTAACGGGGGACTCCGCTGGCAATGTCTGATGTAAGGGGGGACTCCGCTGGCAATGCCTGATGTAACGGGGGACTCCGCTGGCAATGTCTGATGTAAGGGGGGACTCCGCTGGCAATGTCTGATGTAAGGGGGGACTCCGCTGCATTGCCTGATGTAAGGGGGGACTCTGCTGCAATGTCTGATGTAAGGGGGGACTCTGCTGCAATGTCTGATGTAAGGGGGGACTCCGCTGGCAATGTCTGATGTAAGGGGGGACTCCGCTGCAATGTCTGATGTAAGGGGGGACTCCGCTGGCAATGTCTGATGTAAGGGGGGACTCCGCTGCAATGTCTGATGTAAGGGGGGACTCCGCTGGCAATGTCTGATGTAAGGGGGGACTCCGCTGGCAATGTCTGATGTAAGGGGGGACTCTGCTCCAATGTCTGATGTGGGGGGGGCGCCGCTGGCAATGTCTGATGTAAGGGGGGAATCCGCTGCAATGCCTGATGTAAGGGGGGACACCGCTGCAATGTCTGATGTAAGGGGGGAATCCGCTGCAATGTCTGATGTAAGGGGGAATCCGCTGCAATGTCTGATGTAAGGGGGGACTCCGCTGCAATGTCTGATGTAAGGGGGGAATCCGCTGCAATGCCTGATGTAAGGGGGGACACCGCTGCAATGTCTGATGTAAGGGGGGAATCCGCTGCAATGTCTGATGTAAGGGGGAATCCGCTGCAATGTCTGATGTAAGGGGGGACTCCGCTGCAATGTCTGATGTAAGGGGGGAATCCGCTGCAATGCCTGATGTAAGGGGGGACACCGCTGCAATGTCTGATGTAAGGGGGGACTCCGCTGCAATGTCTGATGTAAGGGGGAATCCGCTGCAATGTCTGATGTAAGGGGGGACTCCGCTGGCAATGTCTGATGGAAGGGAGGACTCTGCTGGCAATGTCTGATGTAAGGGAGGACTCTGGTGGGAATGCCTGATGTAAGGGGGGACTCCGCTGGCAATGTCTGATGTAAGGGAGGACTCTGGTGGGAATGCCTGATGTAAGGGGGGACTCCACTGCAATGTCTGATGTAAGGGGGGAATCCGCTGCAATGACTGATGTAAGGGGGGACTCCGCTGGCAATGTCTGATGGAAGGGAGGACTCTGCTGGCAATGCCTGATGTAAGGGGGGACTCCGCTGGGGACACCTGATGGCATCTGGTGGCAGGCGACGTGGCAGGTGACACGCTCAGGGCTTCCACTGATTCAGCATTATGGTGAGTTAAATGATTTCATTCTATATTACAATGTAATAATAGAAATAATGCACTTCAATCATCCTGACACCATAACAATGATGGTGCCGGGATGATTGAAGATCCAACACCAGGTGTTTGAAGTATCTTTATCTGCTGATTGTTAAACTTTATGGAATACACATATTTCTACTGTTGTGTAGGATCTGGGCCTGCTGTCACTCCATCCCTCTTTCTTTCTCTCTTTCTTTCTTTCTCCCTCCATCCCTCATTCATCTCATACTACACCTCTTCTGAACCACGCCCGTTTAAGGCACGCCCACTATGCCGCTCAAACCACGCCCATTACAGCATGTTTCTATTACGGTATGCCCGCCTACAAAAGAATGCCACGACCCCTAATTATAGCAAGGCTCAGCCTACATGCAAAAAAGTGTCCCGAATTATTTTTTTTGCAATGTTGGTAACTATGCATATGGGATCCAGTCTGTCAGTAGCATTAACACAGCAGTCCTTGTTTGTCAGAGTTCCTCCTGCAACATAGTTGTATGACCTATTGATCCGGCCGTTAAGTCTGTTATTTTCCAGCTTCATTTAAGCAAGGTTTGCTTAACCGCCTGCTGACTGTATAACATAGATATATGGCAGCAAGGCGTCTCTGCTGTGCAGAATCATGTACCTAGTATGGGATCCTGCACTTCAGGGTTTGGGCCGCATGTGCGTTCCACCGGCGACCCACTATCGTGATTAGACACAGTGGGAGCTGATCAGTGGGTCCGGTGGACTTGATGCCCGCCGGGACCAGATGATCGTTCGGGTCACATGTAGAACGGCACTCTGCCTATGTAAACAAGGCAGATTGCCATTCGGTCAGTAGGGAAGGTATTGATCCCTTGTTCTTGCAAAGCAGGATCATGGATCTATGCCTTCCACTAGTAAAACCACCTCCCACACAGTGACCAAGCACTGGCTATGAAAATTATATAAGACAGCGCTAGCGGCCTATATCAAGCAATATACATCCTAATAAACAGTGCCTATTGTATCAATGTTAAGAGAAAACAAAAAACATAAAATCTAAAAGTTCTCAGGTGCCTCAGTGAAAAGTGTAATGGTGCTCCAAAACTTTTGAATCGGTGAAGTGGCTCCCCCTTTGGTGTCCCCACTCACCAAAATTATTGGATCCTCAGATTCGCAGTCTGGGATCAAAAAGGCATTGATCAAATGATCTGGGGATATACTGGATGGCTCCTCAGTAAAATCTTGCAGGGAGACGTTTTAAGACAGGAAGGATATACCCCACTCCATAGATGGGGAAACAGAGAGAGAGAACTCAGTGAAATAACGTTTGGCATCAATTATCAAGCACATTCAATGCGCAACTTACAGGATTTTTGGCAAAAACCGGCATCAGTAAGAAAATCAGCCGAGTTCGCTGCTGAATGGCGTGCGTTCCAAGGAGACAGAAATTTGCCTCAATGGTTTAACAGGAACCGGAAGTACATTGACGCGTTTCGCCCCTCCTCCAGGGCATCATCAAGGACATGGCTAGGCACACAGTTAACCCTTTGACTGTCACTGATGTTAACCCCTTCTCAGCCAATGCCTTTAGTACAGTGACAGTGCATATTATAGCACTCAGTTAGTGCCTGATTTGTCCGCTGTCCACTATAAGTCGCTGATCGCCGCCACTACTAGTAAAAAAATAAAAATAAATAAAAATTCCATAAATATATCCGATAGTTTGTAGACCCTAAAACTTTTGTGCAAACCAAACAATATACACGTATTGGGATTATTTTTTTAGCAAAAACATGTAGCAGAATACATAATGGTCTAAATTGATGAATAAATTAGATTTTTTTACATATTTTTTATTGGATATGTTTTGCAGCAGAAAGTAAAAAATATTGTTATTTTTTTTCAAAATTGTGGGTCTTTTCTATGTTTATAGAGCAAAAAATAAAAACCGCAGAGGTGATCAAATACCACCAAAAGAAAGCTCTATTTGTGGTAAAAAAAGACATACATTTTATTTGGGTACAGCGTTGCATGACCGTACAATTGTCAGTTAAAGTAACGCAGTGCCGTATCGCAAAAAATGGTCTGGTCCATGAAGGGGGGTAAATCTTCCGGAGCTGAAGTGGTTAATACATAAGGACCCCCTCCCCATATTAGTATTGGCCATAAAATAAAATAAAAAATCTAAGGGGGAAAAGTTAGTAACTATTCTCTCCTCACCCCTGCTTGGGTCACCTAAGTGAGGGTGACAACTTGATTCTTACAGCAAGATTGTAGGGAGTGCCCGGTATCCCAGTTGTTGAGATATAATGCTCCCGCTCAGCATTCCTGGGGATCTTGCAGGAAGGATAAGGAGGTCGTCCCCTGGAGTACAGTCCCCAGATGTAAGGTATATTTTCCCCACATTAACTTTAATGCCCCAATTTATTATGGGGTTGTGGGCCCTGATGTATGAGTAATGATAATAATGTAATGATTGAGCAGCTGAATGATGTGAAAGCTACAGTTTTTCTTAAACAACATTTCTTAATCTTTTTTTCAGATACTACTTGTGGAGTTGATCATTCCAAAATGACAGTAATTGTACAACGTGATATTAGTGTGCAGAGAGGACTATGTGTGTACATTCCATGCAGATTTACTGTGGAGTCTGGATCTACATCAGCGCAGGCCTATGGAATCTGGTACAAGGGCGATTCAAAAGGAGAAGTTGTCTCTTCTCAAAACCCTTCTGAGGCTCGTCCACAAAATCCGGGACGGATCTTCTTTACAGGAGACGCGACAAAGTTGGACTGCTCTATGTCTATAAATGATGTTCAGTTTAGTGATGGTGATAAACCTTATTTATTTAGACTTCAAGATGATGGAGGAAAAAAGTACAACTATGTAAATCACATGATCCAATTAACTGTTACTGGTGAGTTCAGCTATTACAATGAAAACATTATTATCAAAAACAATGAACCTGTATTTTTGATTTTCTATTTGGATTTGCTATAGCTCCCTTAATGAGGAGATCTTATAGAGGTGTTGTCAGGGCCAGCGCTAGCAATAGGCGGGTCAGGCGGCTGCCTAGGGCGCCAGGGTAAGGGGGCGGCAAAATCCGGATCTCCAGCCACTCGCTGGGGATTCAGATTATTAAAATACCTCCAGGACTGACCTTTTTTAAATACATGGCGCCAGCCACCAGGCTAGGGGGTGGTTGGAAGACATCCCGGATCCCCAGCCTGCAGGAACAGATATATGTGTGGGGGGGAACAGACATGAAGGGAGGTACAGAGGAGGAACAGATATATGTGTGTGTGTGTGTGGGGGGGGGGAACAGACATGAAGGGAGGTACAGAGGAGGAACAGATATATGTGTGTGTGTGTGTGGGGGGGGGGGACAGACATGAAGGGAGGTACAGAGGGGGAACAGATATATGTGTGGGGGGGGGGAACAGACATGAAGGGGGGTACAGAGGGGGAACAGATATATGTGTGGGGGGGAACAGACATGAAGGGGGGTACAGAGGGGGAACAGATATATGTGTGGGGGGGGAACAGACATGAAGGGAGGTACAGAGGGGGAACAGATATATGTGTGGGGGGGGGAACAGACATGAAGGGGGGTACAGAGGGGGAACAGATATATGTGTGGGGGGGGAACAGACATGAAGGGAGGTACAGAGGGGGAACAGATATATGTGTGGGGGGGAACAGACATGAAGAGGGGTACAGAGGGGGAACAGATATATGTGTGGGGGGGAACAGACATGAAGGGAGGTACAGAGGGGGAACAGATATATGTGTGGGGGGGGACAGACATGCAGGGGGTTACAGAGGGGGAACAGATATATGTGTGGGGGGGAACAGACATGAAGGGAGGTACAGAGGGGGAACAGATATATGTGTGGGGGGGAACAGACATGAAGGGGGGTACAGAGGGGGAACAGATATATGTGTGGGGGGGAACAGACATGAAGGGGGTACAGAGGGGGAACAGATATATGTGTGGGGGGGAACAGACATGAAGGGAGGTACAGAGGGGGAACAGATATATGTGTGGGGGGGGACAGACATGCAGGGGGTTACAGAGGGGGAACAGATATATGTGTGGGGGGGGAACAGACATGAAGGGAGGTACAGAGGGGGAACAGATATATGTGTGGGGGGGAACAGACATGAAGGGAGGTACAGAGGGGGAACAGATATATGTGTGGGGGGGACAGACATGCAGGGGGTTACAGAGGGGGAACAGATATATGTGTGGGGGGGTAACAGACATGAAGGGGGGTACAGAGGGGGAACAGATATATGTGTGGGGGGTAACAGACATGCAGGGGGTTACAGAGGGGGAACAGACATGCAAGGGGGTACAGAGGGGGAACAGATATATGTGGGGGGGGGGGGGACAGACATGCAGGGGGTACAGAGGGGAAACAGATATATGTGTGTGTGGGGGGGTACAGACATGCAGGCGGGTACAGAAGAGAACAGACATGCAGGGGGGTACAGAGGAGGAACAGACATGCAGGGTGGTACAGAGGAGGAACAGATATATGTGCGGAGGGGACGGATGTGCAGGGGGGAACAGAGGGGGAACAGATATATGTGCAGGGGGGACAAATGTGCAGGGGGGTACAGAGGGGGAACGGAAGTTGCGGGAAGTACAGATGGGGAGGGAGCAAGCTGGTGCCATCCACTCTTTGTCTTCGGGCCGGGTCCAGAGGCACAGGTGCAGGCCTGTGGACCATGGCTGAAGAAATAGGTGAAGAGGTGCCGCAAAAATCTCAGTGAGGGGCGGAGCCAATTGGGAGGCGGGCGGCAAAATGAGGTTATGCCTAGGGTGTCAAAAATCCTTGCACCAGCCCTGGGTGTTGTATGGGCAACTATACACTTTCACAGTTGAGAAGAAGGCTATAAAGGTTTGAAGACTATTTTATTACAGATTCCTATGTCTCTCTGGGAATTTTTTTTTTTTTCGTTACAGGTATGTTTGAAATTTTGACGTCTTTAATTATATAAATGATGTTCAGTTGATATTGATAAACAGTTTTTCAAACTTTAGGGTGATGTACGTAGCTACATCTTGAATTACAAGATTCAGTTATTACTGGTGAGTTATTATTAGTAAGCAAAAGAGATTATCAAATTAAATGTTTTCCTTTTTACAATTTCCTGGTCTATTATTTGCTCTCTGTGATCTCTAGAGAGCCTCTTCCGCTCTCCCGACACCCACTAATCTCTACATATGTAAGTACCTGTTGGGTGATCTGGGGATAGCTGGATGCCAACTCCCATGAGGGGAACACTAGCCATACTTTAGACTCCACCCTCGGGGAAATGGATCATAACAAGGTAAGGGGTCTATTTCTATGCCCCATGTTAGCTTGTGATTAGGGGTCTTTACTAGGGATGAGCTGAATGTACCTAGGCTCAGTTGGAGGCATGTGGATTACTAAACTTAGGGTGCTGAATCTAAACCCAATAAAAGAATACAGGAGTTGAATGTTAACCGCTTGCTGACCAGCCGCCACCATTATACTGCGTCAGGTCTGCGCAATCCCGTGAGCTGTCGTAGCTATACGTCAGCTTGCGGGATCGGGATAGCAGGCGTGTGCACACCAGGGGTGCCGATGCTCGTGGCCGACGGTTGCGATGACCGCTGGCCAGGGGAGTTGCTAGGTCTGCAAAAGATCTGGGGCTAGAGCCCATAGTAGCGGTCACCAACCTTTTTGCATGCCTGCGGGGGAGGGGGGGGGGACCAGTGGTAAGCAATTTTTAACAGGCGATGGCTGGTGTTGCCACGTCTCCTGCCACCATGTGCAGATTGTCACTTGCCACATCTCTTGCCACCATTTGCAGATTGTCATTTGCCACATCTCTTGCCACCATTTGCAGATTGTCACTTGCCACGTCACCGGCCACCAGGTGTGGGTTGTCACTTGCCAACTGATGTGGATTGTCATTTGCCATGCCAGCCAGTGCCACCAAATGTGCATTGACGCTGCATTGGTGGCAGGCTGACAGCACTGGTCCATTTAGTGAGAGCAGGAGAGCGGTGATGCGGGGCGGGCAGTGAGGGATGATGTCATCCGCACCTCCGACATTGAAGCAAGGGGGTCTGGCTGCAAAGTGGAGCTCCACGATGACCGTGCTGTGAGGGCGGAAGAGCGACGATTTGTGGCGGACAGTGAGAGATTATGTCATCTCTCTGCTGCTCGCCACACCTCGCTCCCAAATTGAAGAGGCCCGGCTATGAAGAGCTCGCTTCTTTCCTCTCCTCCGCCTCTCTCATGCAGCCAGCCTGCCTGCCACAGCAGCCGCAGCCCACTGGTTAGGCAGGGACCCTGTGGGAAGAGACTCGGGGCTATGGCCCCAATAGCCACCCCCTAGCAATACCCCTGCTGCTGGCCATGAGCAATCGTGAGCACGAGAGACAGAACAGGGACGTGTGCGTGTAAACACTCAACCCATTTTTGTTCTGAGAGGAGTGACAGATTGCGTGTTCCTATTAGCTAAGAACCACGATCTGTCATTTCCTCTAGGTCAGTCCCCTCCCCCTTCAAGTTGGAAACACACACAGGGAACACAATTAACCCCTTGATCGCCCCCTAGTGTTAACCCCTTCCCTGCCAGTGACATTTTTACAGTAATCAATGCATTTTTATAGCACTGATCGCTGTATAAATGCCAATGGTCCAAAAAATGTGTCAAGTGTCTGATGTGTCCGCCATAATGTCGCAGTTCCGATAAAAATCGCAGATCGCCGCCATTACTAGTAAAAACAATAATAATAATAAAAATGCTATAAATCTTTCCCCTATTTTGTAGACATTATAACTTTTGCGCAAACCAATCTATATCAGCTTTTTGCGATTTTTTTTAACCAAAAATATATCGAAGAATACATATCGGCCTTAACTGAAAAAAAATGTGCTTTTTAAAAAAAAAATGGGGATATTTATTATAGCAAAAAGTACAAAATATTGTGTTTTTTCAAAATTGTTGCTCTTTTTTTGTTTATAGCGCAAAAAATAAAAACCGATGCGGGGATCAAATACCACCAAAAGAAAGCTCTATTTGTGGGAAGAAAAGGACGTCAATTTTGTTTGGGTGCAACATGTCAGTTAAAGTAACACAGTGCCGAATCACAAAAAAAATGGCCCGTTCATTCAGCAGCCAGATCTTCCGGGGCTGAAGTGGGTTAAAAAACAGTCATGACCGCAGTCTAGTCTAATAAGAGGAATTGTTAAACAAATGTCATGGGGGGCTTGCCCCTGTCCTTGGGAATCTTTACCACAGGATTTTTTTCTTCTAAATTCCGTTTAGTGGTGGACAGCGACTTTTACAATACTTTAAGGGAAACATTAAATTGGTACTAAAAAAAATATATTCCTAATTCAAGAAAGTCCCCTTCTATTGCTCTCAGCCTCCTCTCTTTTTCTCTTCTGAGATAGACTATGGACTATGGGATTTGTAGTGTTTATAAAGCAGATTACAGAGCTATTAACCACTTGCTTACAGGGCACTTAAACCCCCTCCTATCCAGACCAATTTTCAGCTTTCAGCACTGACGCACTTTGAATGACAATTGCGCGGTCATACAACACTGTACCCAAATTACATTTTTATCATTTTTTCACCACAAATAGAGCTTTTTTTGTTGGTATTTGATCACCTCTGCGATTTTTACTTTTTGTTAAAAAAATGTAAAAAACTAAATTTAAAAAAAAAAAATATTTTTATTTTTTTATATTTTGTTATAAAAAATTTAAAACAGGTCATTTTTCTCCTTCATTGATGTACGCTGATGAGGCGGCAGTGATGGGCACTGATGGGTGGCAGTGATGGGCACTGATGGGTGGCAGTGATGGGCAGCACTGCCAGGTGGCACTGATTGGCACTACAGGTGGGCATTGATAGGTGGCACTTGTTGGCATTGATAGGTGGCACTTGTTGGCATTGATAGGTGGCACTGTGGGCACTGTTAGGTGGCACTTTTAGATGGCACTGATGAGGCAGATGTGCCTCTTCCACTTGGGGACCGATGTCCCTGACATCCGATCCGGTGATCGGCTTTTTTTTCTACTCACGCTGTCAGTGTGAGTAAAAAAAAAAACGATTACCGATCTTTTGTTTACATCATGTGATCAGCTGTCATTGGCTGATAGCTGATCACATGGTAAGGGGCCGGGACCAGCCCCTTACACGGATCGGTGATC
Organism: Aquarana catesbeiana; assembly: GCF_042186555.1. Lineage (NCBI taxonomy): Eukaryota > Metazoa > Chordata > Amphibia > Anura > Ranidae > Aquarana > Aquarana catesbeiana. The sequence goes on along the minus strand of NC_133333.1, from coordinate 27,065,351 downwards.
AGCCGAGTCTCAGTGACTCAGTGATCACAACGCGCTCTTCAGGGCGCGCGCAGGGAGCGTGCACAGGGGAGGCTGTCATATGACGGCTTCCCGGGAATGCAGGTCCCCGCTGTGGCCGTCATTCGGCTATAGCGCGGATAGCAGGTGGTTAAAGCGGAGTTCCACCCAAAAGTGTAACTTCCGCTAATCTGATCCCCCCCAAAAGGTGCCAAAGGTGGCCAGTACCTGTTTTTCATAGGTACCCTGCCCCCACTCCTGTCGGACCTCGCAGCGGCGAAGTACGTCTGAAGTCCCGCCCCCTCCTTCCTCCTCCTTCGATAACTGCTGGGTCAGTAAGAGTGCAGCATGCTGAGCGCATGCGCAGTAGGGACCCGGCTGTGAAGCCGCGAGGTTCCCTTACCGATAATGGCGTCAGCAGCACCCGGCAGCCAATGGAAACATCGGCCGGGGTGCCAACATCCCCGGATTCCAGGACAGGTAAGTGTCCTAATATTAAAAGTCAGCAGCTACAGTATGTGTAGCTGCTGACTTTTACTTTTTTGAGGGGGAGGCCGGAACACCGCTTTAAGTAGTAGATGTATATGGCTTATTTGTGAAAAATAAGGATAATGTTTAGTATCACTTTAATATTGCAAAATTCCTTTAAATAATATACCTGGGTTATGTCCTGAACCTCTTGTAAAATGGTACATAAGTACGATGTATACAACCTACTACAGCAAAAGTAACATTTACAAAGAAATACAAATGCTGTTTAACCCCCTCCAGTCTGGGCCTTTTCTGGTATGTTTTTGTTCACATGTAACAATCAGTAATTTTTGCTAGAAAATGACTAAGCACCCTCTAACATTATATATTTTTTAAAGCAGAGGCCCTAGGAAATAAAATGGTGGGTTTTGCAATTTTTTATGTCCCACGGTATTTGCACAGTGGTTCTTCAAACACAATTTCTGTAGAAAAAAAAGACTTTTTTTTTATTTAAAATGTAAAAAAATACAACCCATAACCCAATTTTTGTAAAGTATAAAAAATGATGTTACAGCGTAAATCTTACTATCCATAGGCAATGCTTTAAAAGCCTTTACAGGTTACGACTTTACAGAGGAGGTCTGGTGTGAGAATTACTGCCCATGATCTGACGTTCACGGTGATACCTCACATGTGTGAGACGACCGCTGTTTGCATACGTGTAGGACCAAAGCGTGTGTTCGCCTTTTCGTGTGCGAGCACGGGAGGATAGTGGCAATATACTTTTTTTTTTATATTATTAATGTATTTTATTTTTTACACTTTTGCTTTCATTTTTTATTTTTTTTATCACTTTTATTGCTATCACAAGGAATGTAAACATCCTTGTGACAGCAATAGGTACGCGACAGGTACTCTTTATGGAGGGATCTGGGGTTTATAAAACCTCAAATCCCTCCTCTGCACCAAAATCCATGTTTTTGAATGCTTTTGATTTTTTAAAACATGGCGCCGATTGTTTAGAGTAAACCAGAAGTGATGTCCTGTCATCACTTCCAGGCTACTATTATGAACAGCCAATCATTTGCTTGCCTGGCCGGCCAGTTGGCGGATGCTCAGGTCTCCTGCTGGGACTGGAGAACCTGAGAAAGCCGTGGATGGTTGGGGGGGCACCCCCTCTCGCCGCTTGCAAAAGCAATCTAGCGGCTATTTAGCCATTTACACCAGGGTAATGCCTGCAGCTGCAAGCATCATCCTGGTATCACCACCGAAAGTCCAGTGACATACGTGTACATCGCTGGATGGGAAGTGGTTAACTATTTGCTGACTGCCTTCCACATATATACTGCGGCAAGGTGGTTTGGCTCCGCAAACAGACGTACCTGTAGATCGGTCTGTGCATATGGTGCTGCAGGTGCACGTGCAGTGGGAGCTCACGCGTGGGTCCTGCGTACTCAATGTCTGGTGAAGAGAGGCAGAACGGGGATCTGCCTATGTAAACAAAGCGGATCCTCGTTCTGACAGGGGAGGACAGAGAGATCAACTGTTCCCAGTGATCAGGAACAACGATCTCTCTCTACTCCCTGTCATTCCATCCCCCTGACAGTTAGAAACACCTCCCTAGAGAACACTTAACCCCTTGATCGCCCCCTAGTGTTAACCCCCTTTCCTGCCAGTGCAATTTATACAGTGACAGTGCATTTTTCTAGCACTGTATTAGTGTCACTGGGCACCAAAAGTGTCACTTAGTGTCAGATTTGTCCGCCGCAGTCCCACTAAAAATCACTGATCGCCGTCATTACTAGTAAAAACAATTAAAAAAATAAAAAGTCCATAAATCCCAATCAATATACGCTTATTGGGATTTTTTACCAAAAATATGTAGAAGAATACATATTGGCCTAAACCGATGAAGAAATTTTTTTTTTTTTTTGGATATGTATTATAGCAGAAAGTAAAAAAATAAAAACTGCAGAGGTGATCCAATACCACTAAAAGAAAGCTCTATTTGTGGGAAAAAAATTTTGTTTGGGTACAGCACCGCACGACCGCGCAATTGTCAGTTAAAGCGACGCAGTGCCGTATCACAAAAAAAAAAAATGGCCTGGTCATTAGGGGGGCAAATCCTTCCGAGGCTGAAGTGGTTAACTTGTTGCCACCCGCATAACACATATATGCAAAAGGGTGGACTTTAACATCCACATGCCAAACATATGCGTCTGGGGGTGGCAGAGGTTTCTGTGTTGAGAGATTGAGCCCACTGCACACTAACAGCATAGAGACTTAACTGTCAAAGACAGCTCTCCTGATTTGGAGCCGGCAGGTCCAAATCCTGATCATGTGATCACAGTGATAGCCAATCACATTGGTCACATGATTAAGTAGATCTTCCCACCTTCTGGGTGTAATAGAGCAGATAAAGGGACACCTGGGCAGACAAGAAGGGGATAATTGTGGACTCCTTACTTCTGTAAACAAAGAGGCCAGGTGATCTACTGTGGAAAATATTATACTGATTAAAAACAAGAGTAATAAAATGTGAAGTCCTTAATGAAAAAAAGGTATAAGAAAGGGTACAGCTAGAGTGTTACGTTCACCTAATAGGTTCCTTTATTTTTAATTTAGAACTGACGGATAAACCAGTGATTATCACCCCGGTGACACCGTTATTGGCTGATAAGGAGGTGACATTGACCTGTGAAAGTCCTGGAAGATGTAATGGCTCTGCTCCTCTGATAACCTGGAATAGACGAGGAGTACAGGGGACAAGTATCACCCATACCACCATCCATCCAGATGGCAGCAAGACATACTACTCCAATATCACATTCACTCCATCCAAGCAAGACCACCTGTCATCCTTAACTTGTATTGTGAACTTCCGAGCAAGTTCTGCATCAACCCAAGACCAGATCATTTTAAATGTTGAATGTAAGTACGGTACTTTTTTTATTTATCTTGCCATTTAATCTGTCAGGATTCAGAAACAATTGTTTTGTTTGTTTTTTTTGTTAAAAGAAAAAGGGATAAAATTAGATATTTACAATTTTAGGCTCTGTGCACACTAGCGTTTTTCATAAGCTCAAAAAAAGCTAGAAAAAAATGCTGGATGAAAAAATGCTGATAAATTACATTTTTTGTCCCAGCTTCTAGTAGCATTTTAGTAGCTTTCAGAATCATTTAGAAGCTTTTAGGAGCATTAGCATTTTATTAGCGTTTTTGCAGTACATGAAAAAAAAAAATGTTAGTATAATTTTAGTAACTTTTAGAAGCAGTTAAAGCGGAAGTTCCCCCCCAAAAAAATGTTTTAAAAGTCAGCAGCTACAAATACTGCAGCTACTGGCTTTTAAAATAAGGACACTCACCTGTCCAGGGAGCCCCGTGATGCCAGCAGCCGAAGCCGATCAATCGCTTGTCTCTCAGCTGCTGCCATCCTCTGTGAGGGAATCAGGAAGTGAAGTGTTGTGGCTTCACTTCCCGGTTCCCTACTGCGCATGCGCAGTGTGCAATCTGGATGGTCCCTGCTGTCTCTGGGACCCGTGTGCTTCCCAGCGGGAGGGGGGCGGGAAGAGGCGGGAGTCTATGCCCATAAGTGGGTGCAAATACCTGTATTATACAGGTATCTGCACCCCCCTGAAAGGTGCCAAATGTAACACCGGAGGGGGGGGGATAACGAAAAGCGGAGGTTCCATTTTTGTGTGAACCTCCGCTTTAAGAGCATTTAAAAGCAGTTAGGAGCATTCAGCATTTTTTTCTGCTGGGAAAAACGCTCCAAGAAACGCTACAAAAACAATTTTTTTTCTACTCCTGGACACCAAAGCTCCAAAAATGCTAATAGCCTAAAGCAGTGATGGTGAACCTTGGCACCCCAGATGTTTTGGAACTACATTTCCCATGGTGCTCAACTACACTGCAGAGTGCATGAGCATCATGGGAAATGTAGTTCCAAAACATCTGGAGTGCCAAGGTTCTCCATCACTGGCCTAAAGTAATGTGCATGGACACATAGGATAACACTAGTTAGCTTTCAGGAGCTTAAAAAAATGCTAGTGTGCATGGGGCCTTAAAGCGGAGTTCCTTCTGATAGCCTATCACCATTTGACTACAAGTGGTCTACATAGTCACGCATGTTTGTATGACAGGATCGGTTAACAAAGTGTAAATGATTCAATCATCTCTATGGTGCATGGAAAATTGTTTGGAAAATCGTTTGGTTGTTTTAATCCCTAACTCATTTAACTTTTCTCCCTACCTTTGGTTTTTGTTTTGTTCTATCTTCATAATAGCGTTGTCACATACAGTGCCTGAGCACATAACCAATTTACAGTAGCAAGTTCCAGGATTGACACGTGTTGTGCAACTGATTATCATCTATTGTGTTTTTTCATTGTCTCACTTTGTCTTGGTGATTACTACGTGGAGCAAATGATGGCAATGCTGGTTGTTTGTCTTATGTTGTGTTATCTTTCAAAATTGTTCAATAAGAATTATTAGAACATAAATCGGAGTTCCACCCAAAAGTGGAAGCTCCGCTTATTTGCTCCCTCCCCTCCGGTGCCACATTTGGCACCTTTCAGGGGGGAAGGGAATGGGGGCCTGTTTCAGACAGGTCCTTCTTCCCCACCCCTGGAGACGGCGCCTAAAGGCTTCACTGCCGGTTGTCCTTAGTGAGGATGGTGGCAGCAGCACCAGACAGCCTATCCGAAGATCGGCTGGGACGCCAACATCGCGGACTCCCTGGAGAGGTAAGTGTCCATATATTAAATGCCAGCAGCTACAGTATTTGTAGCTGCTGACTTTTATTTATTTTTTTCCCAGGCTGGAACACCTCTTTAATGAGTGTCCTCTACCTGGGTAGTGTAAAGTACTGTCTCTAGTTATCGGACAATAGCTTAAAGCAGGGCTCAAAATTTCAAGTCTTGAACTACTAGCCAGGCCTTAGGGGCTACTCGCCACCAGTTGCTCCACCCACTACCCTGCCCCGCCCCTAATTCTGCCCCTAAACATGCCTTCGTAAATATCTCATGAAATTACACTGTTCAATATTTTATGCAGAATTAAGTTACAAAAATAAATACTAACAACAACTTTATCAGTGCCCATCAGTGCCCAGGAATGCAGTCTATCAGTGCCCATCAGTGCAGCCCTATCAGTGTCTCCTCACCAGTTTCCATCAATGCAGCCTCACCAGCGCCCATCAATGCAGCCTGATCAGTGCCCCTCAATGCAGCCTCACCAGTGCCCATCAACTCAGCCTCATCGGACAGGAAAATGTGGTAGGTTAGCCGGCTGGTTAGTAAGTTGAGAAAGGAATTTCTGATTTTTTTTCTCCTCCCCTAGTACACCTCTACCTCCAACACCTCCTTCAGTACACCTCTACCTCCAACGCCTCCCCCAGTACACCTCTACCTCTAATGTCTCCCCCAGTACACCTCTACCCCCAATGCCTCCCCCAGTCCTCCAATGCATCCCCCTAGCACACCTCTACCTCTAATTCCTCTTCCCAGCATATCTCTGCCTCCTTACTCCCCCCTCCCAGCACACCTGTGCTTTTAATGACCCCCCAACACACCTTGTCTTCCAACCTCCCCTCTCCAGTGCACCTATGCCTATAATCCCCCCCCCCAAATCCAGCGTATCTATGCTTTCAATTTCCCCCCAATCCATCATACCTATGCCTTAAATTCCGCCCCCTCCCCCCAATCCATCATACCTATGCCTCCAGATCCACCCCCCTCCCCATCATACCTATGCCTCCAAATCCACCCCCCTCCCCCCAAATCTATCAAACCTATGCCTCCAATTTCACCCCCCCCCATCCATTATACCTATTCCTCCAATTCTGCCCCCCTCCCCCCTATCTATCATACAGTATGATAGATTGGGGAGGGGGTGGAATTGGAAGCAAATGTGTGATAGAGTGGGGGGGTGGAGTGGAATTGGAGGCTTAGGTATGATTCAGACCTATGCCTTTAATTCCACAATAAAAAATCTTTTACACCTATTGAAAGCCTGCAATGTGAGCCTAATCAGGGCGGGGATGTGCGGCAGGAGGGGGGTGGAGGGGCAGTCCCAGGCGGCTGTTTGACTCCTATTGAAATGGCCACGCTGTGAGCCTGTGTGCGGCCGGGGGCACTGGCTATATATTCCCGGGACAGCACAGACCCGCAACACTCGCAATACTCATTTTTTCACTAGCAAAATGAAAGCAGGCGAGTGAAATTTTGAGGGCTGACTTAAAGCATCCTAATGACGTCCATGAATTCAAGCAAGATTGTCACTACTGCTTCTTCAAAAGGCCAACTTAGATGCTCCACAGGACTTTCTGCAGTATTTATTAGTAGGGATCAGTGAATCAATTGGGGGGGTGGACTGGGTCATGGATCTGAATTGATCACTGGAGATGGATGCCCTGTGACTCATGAATGTCCAACAAGTGAACCTACTGATTGCTATGTACACATGTTGCAATTAGACATGTGCAATTAGTTTCATACTGAATTAGTTTTTCGTCAAAATTCGACAAATTTGTTCATTCGTAAATATTCAAATTAATTAAAACACAAATTTGTAAATTCTAAAATTCAGAAATTCGTAAATCCAAAACTTCAAAAATCCGAACATCTTTAAATGTCAAAGGTCTCAATTCCCCTCAATTAGGCTTTGACCCCTAAGTGGGTCAAAGCCTTCTAGTCCTTTGCCTCTCTAAAGATAGGAATTGTAGCCGTCCAGGAAACTCATTTTGCTGCACGGTTATACCCACAGGTATTCTTGGCCTCTGCAAACACTAAGCACCGGAGGGGTATTGTTAACCTTCCATCATTTAATACCCTTCATACCTCATGCCGAGATCAAGGACCCAGAGGGTTGCTATAAGATTATACAGTAGTTGTTCTACTTCAAGACATTAAGGTAACATTGTTCTCATATTATGCACCTAATGACAACCCGAATCCCTTCTTGTCCTGCTTCAAGTAGTCCAGACTCACCGCAAGGGGACTCTCTCTGATTCTCTGCGGTGACTCTAACCAAGACCTGCAAACACATTTAGACAAATCCCCTTATGCACCTGAAGCGCATTCCTCCTCTCTATCTTTCCGTAAATTATTACAACAGGCCTCCCTCTTCAACACTTGGAGGGAATGTAACCGACTGAAAAAGTCACGTGTCGAGTGACGCAACGCGTAGGAGGAGTCAGAGATGTAAAGCATTGAGGCTGGTCAGCAGCTCGTTGCGAACGGTGTGAGGACTCACCGCGCCCCAAGCGGCTGATTGTTTTTTCCATCCAGGCACTAATTATCCAGGCTTATGTGAGTGTACCTAGTGAAGTGCTTCTATTTTAAAGTAATCATTTATTGCGCAATGATGTCTCTTCTTTTTTTATATATCTGTGGTAACTGAGAACATTCATCCGGAGGCCTCTCATACTATACAGCAATATTAGGGAAATTTGTGAACAGACCTAACTTTGGCACATATGGGAGTGTGCTCAATAGTACACATCAGTGCAATGCATACTTTCTACAATTCAGAACAGCTATCAACATACAGCTCCAAATTATAATCTAATCATAAGAGGATATTTTCTTAAATAGTAGTGATATTGGATGATATACATAGTAATCATATTTATTCATTATTACAGGTGGTAACCTGTGGTTTATTCACTCTGTGGAGCATATTATTATATATTCAGTGGCTATAGTGTTTCTGACCTGACCACGCTTATATTTATTTATTTTTTATTTTTTATAATTTAATTGTCAGGTAGAGGGATTGATGTATTCCCCACCTGTGCACTGGTTTTTAGATTGACTGGAAGGTTAATATTAGCGCAACACATTGTTTCATTTGTTATTTTGCATAGGTGTCTGAACACTTTTAAGTTTTGCAGCTCTTATTATTTGGTTGTCTCCCAGTCACTAATTGGATATCTTTCCCAGTTATCAGCAATGTTTTTGTTTCACTCAATTCCATTTCAGCACTTTAGTACTTTTTGAACCTACTAAAACGTAATTACACCTTTTACGCTTACCCCCCACAAATCCTTTTTGAGAATTGACCATATTCTTCTTTCGGTGGCGTCTTCCCCCATTCTGCTTGGATCTCACATCCAACCGATTCCTTGGTCTGACCATTCTGCAGTAATTACTTCTATATTGTCTTTGATCCCGCAATCTAGGGACAGGACCTGGTGTATGAATGAGGCCCAATTGACTAATAAGTCATACTGCTTTGACATTCAATTTTCCTTAAAGGACTATCCCCTGCACAATGCCACACCTGATATATTGCTGGTTCTTTAGTGGGAGGCTCATAAACCTGTCATTACAATGACTTGTATTCGGGTCTCCTCACAGATTAATTGTGATAAACAAATCTCTATTGCAGCAGCTTGAGGCCGAGTATCATGACCTCTTTCTTCATTTCCAATCCCACCCCTCGAACCAGAACAAACTTCTTCTGGATAAATCCAAAATTGAGCTAGACTTACTATTAGCTGAGTCAGCTGAAAATGCTCTTCGTAGGTCTCATCACACAGTTTACACCAAGGCTAATAAACCAGATACTTTCCTAGCTCTTCACCTCCGCCGAACGGAGCAGATTCATAAAGCCAATTAGACTCCAACTCTCAAAAGATTTATAGGAAATAGAAAAGTCCTGGATTGCCATACTCCATCAAAAAAGCATCTTTATTGGGTATATAAAATCCAAAAACGCAGACAGGTAACAGAAGTGGACACAACGGGGATCAAATCTCTAATGCGTTTCACATCCAAAGATGCTTACTCATAGCTGATCTGATAAGTGAACCAACAGTGTATATATAACAAAAAAGAGGGAGGGAAAAAGAGTGAAAAAAAAAAAAATCCAATCCGTAACAACAGGTAATTAGATGAACACACCTGATACACAATTGGAGCTAAATTCCTAAAAAACAAATAAGGTGCACACAATGGATTAATCATAGTATGACATGGTTGGAAAACAAGTGACAAAAAATAAACCTATATTAAAGTGGAGTTCCACCCACTTTTACAACTCTTCAGCATCCCTCACTAAACTGTGCACTGTAAACAAATTGGATATTTTTTTATTTTTTTTCTCAGCACCTACTGTATATCTGCTGTATTCATTTTTCACTTCCTCCTCCCTGGCCGTGGCCCATCGCATCATTTCCTGTTTGCAATGCCTTCTGGGAAGGGGCGGCAACTTCCTCTGACACTGCCGTTGCTATGGAAACCTGAAACCTATTACACTGCTTGTGCTGCACTGAGCATGTGCGAGAACTGCAAGAATGAAATCCAGGAAGAAATACAGTCTGGCTTCAGATGCCCACACATGGCCACGGCCTGCTGTAAGTTTATAAATTAACAAACTACTGCTATAAACTAACAAAACAGACCTTAGTTTACAGACTAACTTTACTAGAATACATTAAGCTTGTGTATTATAGGGGTATTTTTATTTAAAGAGAACACCACTTTAAGTTTACAAAAATATGACTATGAAAACCCATTATGATAAATAGGAATATAGCAAAAAAACAAACAGAAATGCATATAATTCCGAAGCATAACCAATATCAATTATAGCACAAATCAGCAAAGAAGTGTGTGCGTAATGCCCAAAGAAAAAGTAAAAGTCATACACGCCACAAACATCCTAGGCTGTCATAATGTTACAGTATATATAAAACATATAGAGCATGAGATGTGAGTGGCACTAAAACATCTTCCTGTGGCTAATAAAGAAAAATAATTATATGCAAATCAGATAAAGAATATAGTGAATGAAAAAGGTAAAAAATATAATTATGAAATAATACTGCATGTAAAAATATATGTGTATACTGTTAAAACTATTCTATCTGAAAGGTTTGTTATCTCGAATACACTGTCATTTCTAGAATGCAAAATAACATTTGTGTAATTAAAGGCATTTGCAGCAACTGATAAGAAGAAAAAAATGCAAATGACGAGTGTAGAGACAGCCGGTCCTCTAGCTACAATGTTAAAGTCCACAGTGAAAAAAAACAAAAATGAGATTATAGAGATATTGCTATTGAAACCTGAAACTAAGAAACAATACTGGGACACAGCATGAAATCAGTTGCCCTTTCTTCGCTATCTGTCATGTATCTGACACTCTGGCACTCTCGTTAACTATGAATATCAGTATACATGAAGGCCCCTTTCACACTGGGGTGGTGGGGGCGTCGGCGGTAAAACAGCGCTATATTTAGCGCTGTTTTACCGTCGTTTTTGCGGCTGTATTCGGCCGCTAGCGGTGCGGTTTTAACCCCCACTGGCGGACGAAAAAGGGTTAAAACCGCTCGCATAGCGTGGCTATAGCCGCGGTATTGCCGCGGTATAGCCGCGCTGCTCCATTGATTTCAATGGGCAGGAGCGGTTTAGGAGCGGTGAATACACCGCTCCTTCACCGCTCCAAAGATGCGGCTTGCAGGAGTTTTTTTCTTCTCCTGCCAGCGCACTGCTTCAGTGTGAAAGCCCTCGGGCTTTCACACTGAACAAACAGCAGCGGCTGTTTTGGGTCGGTTTGCAGGCGGTATTTTTAGCGCAAAAATGCCTGCAAACCGCCCCAGTGTGAAAGGGGTCGAAGGGTAACTGATTTTATGCTGTGTCCCAGTATTGTTTCTTAGTTTCAGGTTTAAATAGCAACATCTTATGCAGACCATACACGGTCGAATTTCGAACAAATTTTCTTTTCAAAATCAGAATGTTCGTTTTTTTGTGATCCGATGGTGCCATCATTGATTTTCGAAATTCGGCCGACCAAGCCTTCAATTTCACCGCATGTTGCTACAGAAAAGAATTTTTGTGGCTGGGAATCTTCTTTTCTCTCCGTAAATTATCTTTTCTTATTACATTTCTCGCACGATTCTCCCATCATTGATTAGAAAATCGTTTGTTTTTCTAAAAATTTCCAACATGTCCGATTCCTAAAATTTGATTGCCGGACGAAAATCGGCCGTTGTTGCAGCCCACTAATGGTGCGAAATTCATACGAAAATTCTTTCATACGATTTTCAAAAGAAAATTCTTACGAAATTCGAACCGTGTATGGCCGGCATAAGTCTTTCCTCTGTTTATCTTTACTGTGGGTTGCAAGCCGTTTTTTCTGTAGAGTGACATAATATATTTTTATCTGCAGCAAATAAGTGAGACACTAGTCCCATTATACACACACACACATATATATATATATATATATATAAATGTTCCTTAAAGTGGGGTTCCACCCAGGGGGTCCATTAAAAAAAAAATAAATAAATAAAAGTCAGCAGCTACAAATACTGCAGCTGCTGACTTTTAATTGGACACTTACCTGTCCCTGGGTCCAGCGATGCGTGGGATCAAAGCCCCGCTCGTCCCCCCCCTCCACTCGTTGGCGCCGGCATTTCAACTGTGGGCACCGGGCTGTGGCTTCACAGCCTGGCACCCACTGCGCATGCGTGAGCGGCGCCGCACGCCGTGATTGACGCTCAATCACCTGGGACCTGTAATGGGTCCCAGATGATTGACAGGAGGGAGGGAACAGAGTGGAGCCCTTCCTGTGCCGAGGCAGAAGTGATGTCACCAGCCCAGGCAAAGGAAGAGGCAGACTACGAGGGACCACCTAGCAACAGGCATTTAGAGGTAAGTAAAAAAAAAAAAAAAATATCCAAATGTTTTTTTGTTTTTTTGTTTTGAATTTTTCAGGTATGTTTGTTTTTATGAGTGGAACCCCACTTTAAGAGAGCTCTCTTTTTCTACCAGCGACATAAATTTTGCCTGCAGCGAAAGAAGTGAGACTCTCGTGTCTTCATGTATACTGATATTCATAGTAAACGAGAGTGCCAGTGTCAGATACATGACAGACAGCGAAGAAAGGGCAACTGATTTCATGTTGTGTCCCAGTATTGTTTCTTAGTTTCAGGTTTCAATAGCAATATCTCTATAATCTCGTTCTTGTTTATTTTCACTGTGGACTTTAACATTGTAGCTAGAGGACCGGTGTCTTGCCGAATAAGTTCCTTCGGCGGATAAGTTCCCCCCCTGTACTGCACAGGCGCAGCGCCTGCGCAGTACGAACTCCTGACAGCCGCCGGAGATAGAGAAGCTCTAGATCGACAATCAGCTGTACACGGCGCCTGCGCTCTGGGACCAGGTTCCTTCCCCACCATCCAAGTGGACCTAGAGGGGGAATCTAAAAGAGCCGAGCGAAGCGAGGCCGTGCCCGAAGCGTGGCGAGCGAAGCGAGCCCGCGAGGGGCCCTCTTTCAGCCGCCGTGTACAGCTGATTTTCAGTTATTCCGCTTCGGCTATTTCCGCCGGATCCTACTGCGCAGGCGGGGGAACTTATCAGTCGAGCGGAACTTTCTCGGCAGAACACCGGGTGTCTCTACACTCCTCATTTTTTTCTTCTTATCAGTTGCTGCAAATGCCTCCAATTACACAAATGTTATTTTGCATTCTAGAAATGACAGTGTATTCGAGATAACAAACCTTTCAGATAGAATAGTTTTAACAGTATACACATATATTTTTACATGCAGTATTATTTCATTATTATATTTTTTACCTTTTTCATTCACTATATTGTTTATCTGATTTGCATATAATTATTTTTCTTTATTAGCCACACGAAGATGTTTTAGTGCCACTCACATCTCATGCTCTATATGTTTTATATATAACATTATAACAGCCTAGGATGTTTGTGGCGTGTATGACTTTTACTTTTTCTTTGGGCATTACGCACACACTTCTTTGCTGATTTGTGCTATAATTGATATTGGTTATGCTTCGGAATTATATGCATTTCTGTTTGTTTTTTTGCTATATTCCTATTTATCATAATGGGTTTTCATAGTCATGTTTTTGTAAACTTAATATAGGTTTATTTTTTGTCACTTGTTTTCCAACCATGTCATACTATGATTAATCTATTGTGTGCACCTTATTTGTTTTTTAGGAATTTAGCTCCAATTGTGTATCAGGTGTGTTCATCTAATTACCTGTTGTTACGGATTGGATGTTTCACTCTTTTTACCTCCCTCTTTTTTGTTATATATACCAGTGTTTCTCAACTCCAGTCCTCAAGGCACCCCAACAGGTCATGTTTTCAGGATTTCCCTCAGATGAAACAGCTGTGGTAATTACTAAGGCAGTGAAACTGATCAAATCACCTGTGCAAAATAATGGTAAGCCTAAAAACATGACCTGCTGGGGCGCCTTGAGGACTGGAATTGAGAAACACTGATATATACACTGTTGGTTCACTTATCAGATCAGCTATGAGTAAGCATCTTTGGATGTAAAACGCATTAGCAATTTGATCCCCGTTGTGTCCACTTCTGTTACCTGTCTGCGTTTTTGGATTTTATATACCCAATAAAGATGCTTTTTTGATGGAGTGCGGCGATCCAGGACTTTTCTATTTCCATTATCTTGTGCATAGCCAGCACCCAACTCTGTTTAGTAGGACGGCAGCACCCTGAAAACACGGAGACTTATAGAGCGGCATTTCTTATCAAAAGATTTATACTCAAGTAACCCAGTGAAGGTACTTTCTGAATTTCGGAATCGACTTTCACAATTATACCCAGCTAAACCAGCTTTTACTGCTGATCAGACTGACTCTCTGCTACATGACTTGGAAATGCCTAAACTTTCAGATGTCAACCGGGAGTCATTGGAGCGAACGGTATCGGTAAAGGAGGTTCTGAAGGCTATTAAATCCCTTAAGTCCCATAAACGGCCGGGCCCGGATGGCTTCCCAGCCATTTATTATAAAAAATTTGCGGGTAGTCTTGCCCCACTGCTGGCAAATACGTTTAATGCCTTACTATGTCAACATGATTTTGGCAGCAACACATTGACAGCTATTATCTCAAAGATACCCAAATCCAATACGGATACCACTGCCTGGTCGAATTATTGGCCTATTTCCTTGCTTAATATAGATATCAAAATTTTAGCTAAGATATTGGCTAGCAGGCTAAACCCCATCATTGGGAACTTGGTCCACAAAGATCAAGTGGGTTTCATACCACGTCGACAAGCCAGCACCCCCCCCCCCCCCCCCCCACACACACACATACACACACACAAATTTAAAATGTAAAAACACGCACAAAAATTTGACATTGTAAAAATATGAACTTAGCCTACCTTAAAAGTGGACTATAGGCCCTGCGCTGGGCTTCAGGGCTGGTGCAAAGATTTTTTTTCTACACAGGTGAAAGTGCAATGTGCATTACAATCGCTCCACTAATATTACATTATGCTCCACCAAAAATATTACATTATGCTCCACCACTAATATTACAGTATGCTCCACCACAAATATTACATTATGCTCCACCACAAATATAACATTATGCTCCACCACTAATATTACATTATGCTCCACCACTAATAATACAGTATACTGCTCCACAAATAGCACAGCACTCCTCCATACCCACCAGCACACCTCCGTAACCCCTCAGCACATCTTTGTACCCCCAGGACACCCCTGTACTCCCCAACACATCTCTGTACCTTCAGCATGCTTTTGTACCACTTTGGACATCTCTGCACCCCCAGAATGACTCTGAACCCCTTAGCATGCCTCTGTGCCAGCACATCTCCATATCCACATTTTTATCCTTGTAACACCCCAGGACACCTCCGTACCCCCTTGCTCATCTCTGCACCCCCACACATATCTTTGCACCCCTTTGCACACCTTCACAGCCCCCAGCACACTTACACCCCCCCACAATCCTCTGCACCCCTCATATGTATCCTCAAGTACACCTCTGTAACCCAAACAAACTTTTGTATCCCAGCACACCTCTGCACCCCCAGATATCTTTGTACTTCCATGGGTTTGTTACCCCCAGGAGGCCTGTGCAAACCCCTCATCTGCACCCTCTGCAACTGAGTGTACACATGCCAGTGCCTGTCCCGGTCAGACGCCCCTTCCCCTACACTGCAAAATGTTAACTGCTGTACAGAGGTGTAAAGGGAGATGCCGGGCGCCACAGAGCCTCTCCCCACACCGCTGTATAGCAGGCTCAAGTCCTCTCCCGGCTGTCTACCTCTGCCTGCCTCCCTCCCTGCACATTGCTCGACTGCACAGCAAGAAGCACGCTCCATGGGAAATACTAATGACAACAAAAACAAATTATTTTACTGCACCCCCCCTCAATGTGTGGCACCCGGGGGGACCGCCCCCCGCAGCCCCCCCATTGGTATGCCACTGGTCCATAGAGTGATTCTTATGCAACATCTGGCCCGCTCTCGTCGGATCCCCATGCACCTGCTATCACTCGATATCAGGAAGGCATTTGATATGTTTTTTTGGACATATATGCAATTCATTTTGCAGAAATCGGGATTTGGCCCAAATTTTCTACATTGGATAACTTCCTTATATGCTCGCCCTCAAGCATATATCAAATATTCTGGATTTTGCTCTGAAAGGTTCCCAATAGCTTGGGGAACTAGGCAGGGTTGCCCCCTCTCTCTTTAATATTCGCCCTCACCATTGAGCCATTGACATTGTTAATCTGTGCTAGTCCTGATATCCGGGGGGGTTGAGGTGGCCTCCTCCCACCACAAATTATGTCTATTTGCAGATGACGCCCTGCTGTTTATCGCTTCCCATGTTTTCCCTTGCTGAACCTGCTCAAACTATTAGACAGATTTGCCCAATTGTCAGGTCTGAAAGTTAACCACCATAAATCAAAGGCGCACAATGTGTCGCTGCCGAGTGAGGAGGTGTCTCATCTCCAGGCCCTCTTCCCATTTCAATGGGCCACCCCCTATTTACTCTACTTAGGCATTAAACTGACAAGCTCCCCTGTCCATCTATACCGCACAAATTCCGCTATACCGCTAAAATCATTTAAGTTCATTTTTTTCCTCAATGTACACACAGCACCCCATATTGACAGAAAAACACAGAATTGTTGATATTTTTGCAGATTTATTAAAAAAGAAAAACTGAAATATCAGTCTGAATACTTTCCGTCCCCACTGTATATGTATAAGCTTCTTCAAAAAGTTATAAAACTAATCATGATTGTATCTAATTTATGTTTGTGCTCTGCAGATCCCCCAATTGTGTCGATCATAATTAAAGGTAAATGATATGATAAAGATAAGTATTATAAGTGAGTGCTTTCCACCATAACACTTCTCACAGTCTCCCTCTCTCCTCTATTGTACCCAATTTGTCTGTCTTTCTCTCTCTTTTCATCAAATTGTCTGGGTTTACATTATATATATATATATACTGTATTTATTGGCGTATAACACTCACTTTTTCACCATTAAAATCGGGTGCAAATAGCGTGTGCCTGTTATATGCCAATACTTTAGTTTTAGCTGCCTCAGAGGGGACAGGGAGGGGGGGGGGCAGGACGAGCGCAGTCAGATTACATACAGCGAGAATCTCCTGTTTACTTGGCGGCATCTGTAATAAGAAGTCCCGTCTCCTGGGCCGCCTTTGGACCACTGTTCTGTCTATGATAGGAGATTCTCACTGTATGTAATCTGACGGCGCTCGTCCTGTCCCCCTCCCTGTCCCCTCTGGGCTGCAGATGGGCATCGATCAGGCTGCACTGATGGCAATGGTGAGGCTGCATTGATGTGGACTGATGAGGCTGCAGATGGGCATTGATCAGGCTGCATTGATGGCAATGGTGAGGCTGCAGATTGGTACTGACCCTTATTTTGCTTCAAAATTCCTTATTTAAAATTTAAGTTTTTTTCCTGAAACTTCCCTCTTAAAATGAATGTACGTGTTATACGCCTGTGCATGTTATACGCCAATAAATACGGTATATATATATATATATATATATATATATATATATATATATATATATACACACAGTTGTGCTCATAAGTTTACATACCCTGGCATCTATCTATCTATTTCTATCCTTAATTGTCTATATATTAAATAATATATTCTAATACACTTGTAAAATAAAATAAATTATTTATAGTAGTTACATTTTTTATATTACTTGGAATTTAAAAAAGTATGATTACAAGCAGTAACAGATTAATTACAGCTGGGCTGAGCTGAACCATTTTTATCATCACCTTTTCCACAAACAATAGTTATCAACAAAGAGAGACATATTTTACCTTTCAGTGTACAGCATTTAGCTATAACATTTTATGATGTATTACCATATGACTAATTTGTGACCAAATACCCTGCAATGATTAATAAGCTTAATAAGCCCATAACTTGTCATGTTTTGGTAGATAACATCCAGAATGAGAACACACCCATTATTGTGAATGAAGGGGATTCGGAGACTATTAAGTGTACGGTGGACAGTAACCCCAAATCTACTATTATCTGGACTAAAGAAGACATTATATTATCTGGAATATTGAATGATCAGACATCGATTTACAGTGTGAAGAATGCTAATCCAAATGACAGCGGGATATATCGATGTTCAGCAACTAACAACCATTCATCTATTACTAGGAGTATTAACATCACTGTACATTGTAAGTATATCACAATTCTTAACTGAAAATGGAACTTAAATTGTAACACAAAAAAAAGATAAAACGGCAGTGCCAAGCAATTTTAGTTGCTTAATCAAACTAAGGTAAAGCCAAATTCCAGTTTGGGCAATAAAAATGAAACCTTATCCCCAGTTGCTCTGTAAAATTAAAAATAATGCAGCTCTGGTTGCAATACTCACCTGATCTCCGGAGCTGTCTCCTGCAGACTCACCTCACCGTTGGGCTTGTCATGGGGGTTGAATGACACCCACAGCATCATTAAACCTACTTCCTGCGAACACAGGGTGTCATGGCCATATTTCATCAATGACATCACCCATTATCCCCAGCTGGTGCCATCTTGAGATCTGTCATTTGAGATTAGGAGTGGGGAATTATTGGTGAATTGTCATTGTGGTGGGGCAGCATTTTCAGACAGCAGATAGTGGTGGGGGAGGTGTCACCACGATTGATGAGAATTTACATCACTGGACAATAAAACTGACGTCAAGGAACATTGTTTACCTTTTTTTTTTTTTTTTATTACCCCTTCCTGTCTGCTCTTAAATTGGGTCTTAAGGGGGTAGCAGGATGGACTTCCTAATCACAGCGATTGGCTATCACAGAGATCACATTATAGGGAGATTTAGTGGGGGACAGCAAATCATACAGAGTTCAGTGGTCAAGTGTATGTCATGTAAGGCATGACATACAGAGTGCCGCTATCTGGGTTGTGTAAGGACCGTGTACATTACATCTCCTGACCGCCATAATCTGTATGCTGTGTTATTACATCTGCCATATGTGACATTAATGCAATGGACTGTACTTCTGAACGTTGCACTCTGTCTACTAGGGTATATGTTACATATTCCTGAGCCATGCACCCTGTATATTGTGCTACACTTTACATACTCTTGACCAGTGTACACTGTACATTGGGCTGTATGTTACATATTCCTGACCATTTTGCTCTCTATGCGGTGCTATGCATTATACAATCTCACAACTCCATATGCTGGGAGTGCAGCAGTCATTTGTGTGCAAAGTACACCACATTCTACAGAGTTCAGCCTGTAGGAGTATGTAATGTACTGCAAAGTGCAGTGGTCAGGAGTATGTAGCATACAGCCCAGTGTAAAGAAAGCAAGGGTCAGGATTATTAAATGTATGGCACAGTATACAGAGGCAGTATACAGAGGTAGTGGTCAGAGGTATGCAATGAATGACGCAGTTTACAAATTGCAGCAGTCAGGATTATGAAATTTACAGTATGCATTATATACTTCTGACTATACTCGGTATGCTGTGCAGTACATAGTTTTACTGTTGTATCCTTTTCTTTTAAATCAGAAAAGTTTTATAAAGAAAGAAAACAGGAAACAAAAAAGCAGTACACAAATTAGTATTAGTATTCCACAAATACCATGAGCACCTGGTGATAGTGTTACCTGTGTCATTAAATGAAACAGTTATGCAAACTTGTATAAATAGTCTATCCATCACAAATTCCAACAGGCTCAAACCTGGAGTGTCCAGCCATGGACCCCAAAAGTTGTCAAATTTACTGGAATGTCCCCTATGCTGCTAAATTTATTTCTCTAATCTAAGGTTTTCTCCCATACATTGTATCCATTCTTTTTTGGAAGGAGAGTCAGAAGACTTTTAATTTTATTACCCTTCAGGCTTGTAAAAGGGCTCCAGCAACTGCTTCTCTGCTGGAACCTTGTAGTTGAAAGTCATCTAAAATGCCCAGAAGGCAAGGTTTAGGATCACGTGGTATGGAGGTCTACTGATGTATCTTACATACTTATGGCCACTGCACTGGACTGTACATTACATACCCCTGACCACAGCACTCTGTACACTGGGCTGTATATGACATACTCCTCAACCCATGCACTCTATACTATATAGTAATTACATACTCTGAATAAAGTGTTTATTTAACAACCATCGACTGTTGAGAAAATAATCAATGTCTTTTTAACCACTTCAGCCCCGGAAGATTTGGCTGCTGAATGACCGAGCCATTTTTTGTGATTCGGCACTGCATCGCTTTAACTGACAATTGCGCGGTCGTGCGGTGCTGCACCCAAGCAAAATCAACGTCCTTTTTTTCCCACAAAGAGAGCTTTCTTTTGGTGGTATTTGATCGCCTCTGTGGTTTTTATTTTTTGCGCTATAAACAAAAAAAAAAAATAGCGACAATTTTGAAAAAAACACAATATTTTGTACTTTTTGCTATAATAAATATTCCAATTTTTTTTTAAAAAAGTTATTTTTTTCTCAGTTTGGGCCGATATGTATTCTTCTACATATTTTTGTTAAAACAAATCGCAATAAGCGTATATTGATTGGTTTGCGCAAAAGTTATAGTGTCTACAAAATAGAGGATAGATTTATAGCATTTTTATTATTTTTTTTTTTTTTACTAGTAATGGCGGCGATCTGCTATTTTTATCGGGACTTTGACATTATGGCGGACACATCGAACACTTTTGACACATTTTTGGGACCATTGGCATTTATACAGCGATCAGTACTATAAAAATGCACTGATTATTGTAAAAATGTCACTGGCAGGGAAGGGGTTAACACTAGGGGGCGATCAAGGGGTTCATTGTATTCCTAACTTGTGTTACTAACTTGAAGGGGGAGGGGACTGACTTAAAGAAGTGATGGATCGTGGTTCCTAGCTAATAGGAACACACAATCTGTCACTCTTCTCAGAACAAAAATGGGATGTGTGTTTACACACACTCATCCCTGTTCTGTGTCTCCTGCTACCGATTGCTCACGGCCGGCGGTCATCGCGACCGTCGGCCACGAGAATCGGCACCCCCGCTGTGCAGCGGGCGCGCGCCTGCTATCCTGATCCCGCAAGCCGACGTATAGCTACGACGGTTCGCGGGATCGTGCCGACCTGCCACAATAAAATGACGGCGGCTGGTTGGCAAGCGGTTAATGAAGTGCTTCTTTAAAGTATTTGCAGACAAAATGTTAGCTCTATGTCTATGTTCTTTGTGCAGAAAAGCATACTGTACGTAACAACAACTTCAGTTTTTAAAAATGATGTTCTGATGTTTATATGAATCTATTTGACTCTCACTTTGAATAGAAATTTGATAGGTATAAGGACTGGGACATATGTATGAGGTGCATACAGCCAATAGGCTCAGGTTATATTAACCACTAGAGATCCTTGCTATAGCCGAATGATGGCTACAGCGCGGACCTGCTTTGCCGGGACTATGTCTATTGACGTCATCCCGTGCAAGAGCAGCCTGCGCACGGTGAGACTCGCCTGATCACAGATCGGAGTAAGGGGTCGATCCCGACCCCTTACCACATGATCAGCTGTCAGCCAATGATAGCTGATCATGTGACATCAACAGAGCCGGTAATCGACTATTTTTTTCTCCTCGCGATGACAGCGTGAGGAGGAAAAAAAAAGACGATCACCGGCGGCCGTGAGAGGGACCTCAGTCCCGATCACGGCGAGCGACACCAGATCATCAGTGCCCACCTGTGCCCTCTGCCAGTGCCACCTAGCAATAGGCAGCAGTGCCGTTTACCAGTGCCCACCAGCGCCACCCATCAGTGCTCACAGTGCCACCCATCAGTGCCCACAGTGCCACCTATCAGTGCCCACAGTGCCACCCATCAGTGCCCACAATCAGTGCCTCAACAACAGTGCTGCACATCAGTGCCCATCAGAGTCACCTACCAGTGCCCATCAGTGCCGCCCATCAGTGCCACCCATCAGTGCCACCTATCAGTGGTACCCATCAGTGCCGCCTTATCTGTGCCCATCAGTGCCGCCTTATCTGTGCCCATCAGTGCCACCTTATCTGTGCCCATCAGTGCTGCCTTATCTGTGCCTATTAGTGCCGCCTTAACTGTGCCTATCAGTGCCGCCATAACTGTGCCTATCCGTGCCCATCAGTGCATCCTATCAGTGCCCACCAGTGCCGCCTCATCAGTGCATATCAATGAAGGAGAAAAATTACCTGTCTGCAAAATTTTATAACAAACTATGAAACATGATTTTTTTTTTCAAAATTTTCCATCTTTTTTTGTTTGTTTAGCAAAAAATAAAAATCCCAGCTGTGATCAAATACCTCCAAAAGAAAGCTCTATTTGTGGGAAAAAAATGATAAAAATTTTATATGGGTACAGTGTTGTATGACCGCGCAATTGTCATTCAAAGTGTGACAGTGCTGAAAGCTGAAAATTGGTCTGGGCAGGAGGGGGGTTTAAGTGCCGAGTAAGCAAGTGGTTAAAGTTATTGTAAAGGCTCATTTTTTTCAATAACAAACATGTTATACTTACCTGCTCTGTGCAGTGGTTTTGCACAGAGCAGCTCTGATCATCCTTTTCTTCGGTCCCCCGCTGCCGCACCAGGTTCCTCCCTCCAGCCAAGTAAGCTGCTTTCTCTGGGGGCACCTGAGCTGACTCGCTCCCAAGCCACGACCCCGCCTCCTCTCCCACTGCTGTCTCAACCAATGAGGAAGGAGAATCCCCGGACAGCTGAGGCTCTAGTGCACATCGCTGGAGGAAGATCAGGCTCAGCTAAATATTAGAGGGGCTGGAGGAGCTGCTGCACACAGAAGGTTTTTCCCCCTTATGCATACAATGCATACAGTGCATGAAGGTAAAAAGCCTTGAGCCTTTAGAACCACTTTAAGTCTGCCCCTTTAAACCCTTTCCACTGTCAATGCAGTGAGGCCTCATCCACCATTTGCCCTAAGTGCTATGTGACCCTCATAATTCTTATCCTTCAAGTGCCCAGGGATGTCCCAGATGTTTAAACATTCTAGCAGTGTCCCTGTCCAGCAGTTTACAAAGCTCTAAAATTTTTCTTTTCTTTTTAGATGCTCCCCGGACACCTCAGATCAGTTGTTCCATGACTACAGGTACCATTGTTATTGTCAAACCTTCCTCACTGCTGTAATAAAATGAAGGCTTAAAGGGGCCATAATGATAATTTTATGATTTACTTAAGGATTGGTTCATCTTTAGGAGCATGTTACACCCCTCTCCCCGCACCTGCTGTCACATTTTAAAAACCGGCGGCTATGCAATCTGTGGATGAGAAAACTGCAAGTCTCGTCTAACCCTGGAGCAGATGGCTTATAGTTCTCAATGGATTGTGAGGAAACTGATGAGCATCCTCATAATTTATTCAAAAGCCCTGCAGCTTTCGAACTCAAATCCTGTATGGATGTACAGGGAGAAGGAAGGAGGCGTGGCTAGCCTCCAAAAACACGCTCCGATTAGCTGTTGCCTCTCTTGGGTTGACAGGTGGTTTCTGGTTTGTGACAGCTCACTCCCCAGTGTCCTCTCCCATCCATCCATCAGAGCCGCTGCCGAGGCGAGGACTGGCAGCCTGACCACAGGCGGGACTATCTCCTGAGCATCCATTGGTCCCAGACCCCCACACTTGACACTCTCTGTGAGTGGAATGTTATGCATTAAGGTGAAAACCTTCTGTGCTGCAGTCCACCCCCCCCCCCCCCGACCCAGACACCACCATGGGCACTCTCTAGATGTGCAAAGCTGGTAGAGACCACCCCAAAAAGACTTGCAGCTGTTATTGCAACGAAAGGTGGTTCTACAAAGTACTGACTCAGGGGGGCTGAATACAAATGCACCCCACACTTTTCACATATTAATTCACATATTATTCTCTCTTTTGATCAATATTTTGATCACTAACCATAACTGCTATAACCCTTTTCCTGGATCCTCCACTCGCTAGCTGAGCAGCTTTTCTATTACAAAATGACTTTTCATCGTGAACAACAAATGATTGATAAGACATATATACAGAGTACTGGCTGTACACTCCTGTGGACAGAATGGCCTTCTTAATTATTAATTGTTGGCATGCTAACTTATTAGCATATGTAAACACAGACAATTCTACAAAAATTGGAAGACATACAAAAGACAACTAGGACTTCAACATGGCTAAATTACTTTTCAAATCACATTTATATATATATATATATATCCCTTACAATTAAAGTATTTGAATAAATAGTATACCCTAGACTGTAATCACAAGAGGGAAACAAATCAAACACAGAGATTTCTTTAATTTAGGCATTTTTGCAGTGTCTGGTGTGGATCCAGTTGACTTTTCCTTCAAATTTTGCTAAACTGTACATAAAATAGATGCTGTTTTGCCTCCAAACATTTCCTTATATATAAACGTCTCTTAACAATCCACAAGTCACCTGGCTTTAGTTTTAGATCCTTCCAAACTTTTAGGATCTGGAATTAAGGAGAAAACACATTAATGAGTTTGTCAAAAAACCTTAAAAGGTCAGCAACATTTTTAGAAAAAAATGATCTTTTATGTCTGCCAGACACTCTTTTCCCTCCAGTTTGACATGGAACGTGTCATCAGTCACAAACAGTATGGCTGCCTTAGTAAATGAGCATGGGATAGAGCCAGGGTTCGCCACAGTTGTTTTTATAACATACCACCTCTTGTTTTACCTGTTACCAAAATCCTCCATTCGGATCTCACAGAGAATGTTGCTGATCTTTTAAGGTTTTTGACAAACTCATTAATGTGTTTTCTCCCTAAAGTAAAAAAAACTTCTGGCCCTTTAAATGGAATCAAAATCAAAAAATATACTATTTTTATAGGTCACAGGCATGCTAAAACATGGAGCTCTGCTTCTCGATAGGGATGAGCCCAGTGTTCGAGTCGAACTTACATCGAGGGACATTTTTATTTTTTTATTTTTTAATAAAGGACTTGTCCCAAGCTGTCTCTTGTCTTTTTTACCATTTTGACACTTTTTTTGTGAAATGGTAGGGGTACAATGTACCCCGTTACCAAATCACACAGGGGAGGTGGAATCTGGGGGTCCCCTTGTTAAAGGTGGCTTCCAGATTCCGATAAGCCCCCCACCCGCAGACCCCCACAACCACCAGGCAAGGGTTGTGGGGATGAGGCCCTTGTCCCCATCAACATGGGGACAAGGTGCTTTGGGGGGCTACCCCAAAGCACCCTCCCCATGTTGAGGGCATGTGGCCTGGTATGGTTTAGGAAGGGGGGCGCTCTCTCGTCCCCCCTCTTTTCCTGTGACCTGCCAGGTTGTGTGCTCGGATAAAGGTCTGGTATGGATTTTGGGGGGGGATTTTTTAAAGAATTTGGCACAGGGTTCCCCTTAATTTCCATATCAGACCCGAAGGGCCTGGTATGCATTTTAGGGGGACCCCTGTGCAATTTTTTTAAATTTTGGTTCGGGGTTCCTCTTAATATTCATACCTGTGTAATGTGTAATGGGGGTCTGTGTACTGTGCAGGGAAAAGGGTCTGTGTAATGTGCAGGGGGTCTGTGTAATGTGCAGGGGATCTACGTACCTTTCAGGGGTGTGCGTACCGTGCAGGGGGTCTGCGTACTGTGCAGGGGGTCTGTGTACTGTGCAGGGGGCTGTGAACTGTGCAGGGGGTCTGTGAACTGTGCAGGGGGTCTGTGAACTGTGCAGGGGGTCTACATAATGTGCAGGGGGTCTACGTACCTTTCAGGGGCTGTGAACTGTGCAGGGTACTGTGGGAAGTTTTTAGAGACCTTGCGCTCCTCCACCTTCCGTTTGAGGATTCCCCACAGATGCTTAATAGGGTTTAGGTCTGGAGACATACTTGGCCAGTCCATCACTTTTACCCTCAGCTTCTTTAGCAAGGCAGTGGTCGTCTTGGAGGTGTGTTTGGGGTTGTTATGTTGGAAAACATAAAATGAAGAAGCCAAGCCCTGATATCTATAAACCTTTGTTAGGACAGATAGTGTTCAAATCTAGTTGACAACTGATAAAGAGATTGGCCAATACAGTACAGACAGGGTTAACCACTTCAGCCCCGGAAGGTTTTACCCCCTTAATGACCAGAGCATGTTTTGTGATTCGGCACTGCATTGCTTTAACTGACAATTGTGCGGTCATGTGATGCTGTACTTAAACAAAATTGACGTCTTTTTTTTCCCACAAATAGAGCTTTCTTTTGGTGGTATTTTATCACCTCTGTGTTTTTTATTATTTGCGCTACAAACAAAAAAATGAGCAACAATTTTGAAAAAACAAACAATATTTTGTACTTTTTGCTATAATAAATATCCCACATTTATTTTTTAAAAACAAATTTCTTCATCAGTTAAGGCCGATATGTATTCTTCTACATATTTTTGGGAAAAAAAAACACAATAAGCGTAGATTGATTGGTTTGTGCAAAAATTATAACGTCTACAAAATAGGGAATAGATTTATGGCATTTTTGTTATTTTTGCGACACTTTTGACACTTTTTTTGGGACCAGTGACATTTATACAGCGATCAGAGCTAAAAATAGCCACTGATTAATATTTAAATGTCACTGGCAGGGAAGGGATTAACACTAGGGGGCGATCAAGGGGTTAACTGTGTTCCCTATGAGTGTTTCTAAATGTGGGGGTGCTAGGCTTACTAGGACATGACAGAGATCACTGTTCCCAACCAACCATGACAGTAGAACCCTGTCATGTCACCTGTCAGAACGAGGAAATGCCTTGTTTACTAAGGCATTTCCCCATTCTGCCTGTGTACAAAGCAATCGCGGGCCACCGGAGGACATCAAGCCCTCCCAATCCGCAGGCAGGCTGCAGCATGCCGCGGGAGCGAGAGCACGCAGCCCGCTACTGAGCCTGCGCAGGCCGCCGAACAGCAACAGCGATTCATGCAGGAGAGCCATTGTGCCGCTGTCCGGTCCTAAAGCGGTTATTTATGGCAAGGATTAGTTCACCAACCCTCTCTAACCTTACATAGCAAAAAAAATAAAAAATCAGTTTTGGCAAGTAAAATGTCAGCAGCACTTTTTAAATTTATTTTTAAGCCATGCTATGTGAATGGGAACATATTTAAAGTATGTGTTTTCCCAATATGGATGCAAAAATAGAAATAACACTTTAAAGTAAAGCTGTCCCCTCCCAAAAAACTAACTATAAAACACCTTAAACTATATTAACCCCCCACCACCACCTCCACCACCTTCCCCACTTAAGCTGGCTAGTTAGCACAGTAGGCCAGCTCCAACCTACTCCTTATGCTTATCCTCCCTGGGAGAAATCCTTTTTGCTGGCTGTTCCGTGAACTTTCACAGATTTGCGCATATAAGGTTACTCAGTGCCAATACCCCTCTTTGGTTGCGGAGTGTCAAGCTCAAGTGAAGTCAGGTCAGTTGCAAAAGAAGTAACTTGAGATACTTATGCCGCGTACACACGAGCGGACATTACGGCGGACTTTGCCCGGCGGACTGGATTTCGTCGGACAATTCGATGTGTGTGGGCTCCAGCGAACTTTGTTTTCTCAAAAGTTGGACGGACTTAGATTTGAAACTTGTTTAAAATTTATCCGTTGAAATCGAGTCCGGTCGAAAAGTCCGCCGTCTGTATGCTAGTTCGACGGACAAAAAGCCACGCTAGGGCAGCTATTGGCTACTGGCTATGAACTTCCTTGTTTTAGTCCGGTCGTACGTCATCACGTACGAATTCGACGGACTTTGGTGGATTGTGTGTAGGCAAGTCCGTTCATTCAGAAAGTCCGTCGGAAAGTACATCGAAAAGTCCGCCGGGCAAAGTCCGCCGTAATGTCCGCTCGTGTGTACGCGGCATAAGACATAATTACTAACCTTTCAACTTTTACTGAGATATTCTTTTATAGAGATGTTATTGGTTAAGCTATATTTAAAACCAAAACTTGTATTTTTCTTATAAGAAAAAAAAAGGAATGGATAAAATGTGGTCAAATGTTTTTTTTTATATTGTCCTTTGTGTAGAGAATGTGCTCTGTGTTTTGTTTAGGATACACAGCAAGAAATGAGCTAAAATCTCAAAATTTATGGGAATTCTCTCATAAAGTCATGATAGGAACAAATGTTCCCATTGTAAATCGCTGGTGGAGCAGATTTTGAAATATTCACTAAGGAGTTGATTTACTAAAACTGGAGAGTGCAAAATCTGGTGCAGCTGTGCATGGTAGCCAATCAGCTTCAAGTTTTGTTTTTTTCTCAAAGCTTAATTGAACAAGGTAGAAGCTGATTGGCTTCCATGCAGAGCTGCATCGGATTTTGCAGTCTCCAATTTTAGTAAATTAGCCCTAATAATGGTCAATAATAAAGTCAACCAGCTGATATCATCTGTACTTCCCAATCATGCTACCATTTTATGTATAAAAAACATATGTTACTAAATTATTGAATGAACAAATGAATGCCTGAATAGAATGACCTCAATAACTGACATATGTATAATCTATTTATATCTTCCATCCAGACTGTACCATTGATGAACATAACACAATTTATGTCCAAGAAGGATCAACACTTTCTCTAAGATGTTTTGCTAAAAGTTTTCCAGAAGCCGCAATAACATGGCTAATTCCTAGAAACCTGAACAACACATCTCCAACTGGGAAAATTAACCTTCATGACATATCATCCAGGGATCGTGGATTATATACTTGCAAAGCCATGAATGAATATGGAGCTTCAAGTACCTCTTTAGCAGTACTGATGCTCTGTAAGTAAAAATAACTACTGCATTCAAAATACAAACTTTATTGGTGTTGGGTCCATTTTTTTTTTTTTTTAAGTGGAATATTTTTTAAACCTTTTTTTTCCATCTATCTATCTAACCGGTATATACTGTATAGATGAAACACTATCTAGTGTGCTACTATTGTGAGAACAGGCAAAACATAGTTTGGCTCATGGTTAAAGTGGATGTAAACCCTCACATATACCCAATGAAGAGAGCAGCCTCAGAGATTAAACAAATCTCCCTACATAAGTTTAATGCCGCGTACACACGATCGGAATTTTGGTCGGAAAAGCTCTGATGGTTTTTTCGACGGAATTCTGACCGGATTTCGCTCAAGCTGTCTTGCATACACACGGTAACACCAAATTCCGACCGCCAAGAACGTGGTGACGTATAACACGTACGACAGGACTAGAAAAAGGAAGTTCAATACCCAGTGCGCCACCCTTTGGGCTCCTTCTGCTAATCTCCTGTTTAACTCGTGTTAGTAGAAGTTTGGTGAGAGACGATTTGCGCTTTTCAGACTGGTGCTTATTCCAATCGTTTTACTGCTGTTCAGTTTGTGCTTGTGGGTTTGTATCTGGTTTTCAGTGCGTGTAGTCAGTTCGTATCTGATTTTCAGTGTGTTCTTGTCCGCTCCTTACTGATTTTCAGCTTGCTCTTCACAGGCCTTGCTTTTCTTCAGTGCGTTCTGTTTAGTTTGTTTTGACCAGCCGACCATTTTGAAGCCATGTTGGGGGTACGTGCTCGTCATACAGTTCGTGCTGTGCGGGGGCTTGGTGTTAGGCTTCTAGCTAGGCTTTGTTAGGCTTTGTTAGGCTTTGGGCGGCACAGTGGTGTAGTGGGTAGCACTCTCGCCTAGCAGTAAGAAGGGTCGCTGGTTCGAATCCTGACCACGACACTACCTGCCTGGAGTTTGCATGTTCTCCCTGTGTCTGCGTGGCTTTCCTCCGGGTACTCCGGTTTCCTCCCACACTCCAAAGACATGCTGGTAGGTTAATTGGATCCTGTCTAAATTGGCCCTAGTATAGGTATGAATGTGAGTTAGGGACCTTAGATTGTAAGCTCTTTGAGGGTATAGGGACTGATGTGAATGTATAATATATATGTAAAGCGCTGCGTAAATTGACGGCGCTATATAAGTACCTGAAATAAATAAATAATAAATAGCTTTGACCCAAGCCCAGTCCATGAACAGGGCGAGGAGGAGTTCATGGACCAAGAATTGGTTGCTCCAGCGTGACCAATTCTCTCATATGTCTTTGTTGCGGGAGATCCAGGAGAATAACCCTGATGATTTCAAGAATTATCTCCGGATGACGCACCCTATTTTTCACCATCTGTTGGCTTTGCTGTCCCCTTATATTAGCAGGCAGGACACCTGCATGCGGCAAGCCATCACTCACTAGCAGAGGCTAGTCACCACATTGCGGTATCTGGAGACTGGGAAAAGCCTGCAGGACCTCAAGTTCTCGACAGGCATCTCCCCCCAGGCTCTGGGGATCATTATTCCAGAGACCTGATCTGCCATCATTCAGGACATATTTGAGGCCTTAAATCTCCTACTGGATTGGGACGTTGCTGGCTCCGGGCTTTCCTCCTCATCGTTACTGCTATTATGCACCTGTCATGTCTCCGCCATGTTCCTCTCCCACTGCAACGAAAGATAGTTTCACGCATGCACAGTGCCTATAAAGCTAACACGCGCGTGTCGTACCTACGTTCTGTGTGCAGAGGAAGGAGGAACGGTAGCGACAAACGTAATAGCGAAGGTAACATTTTAACTTGGGACATGAGTGGCCTATACTGATTCTAGATTGAGGCCTATATTGGGCTAAGATTAGGAGAGTTTAGCCTGATATTAGTGTTTTTGTCTTTTGTTTGGTCTTGCAGCAAAAATGAAACAATTTAAAAACCCAGACTTCCTCTGCGAATTCATAGACAGATACAGGGATATGCGCAATTTGTGGGAGGTGAAAAACCCCTTATATCACAAAACACCAGCAAGGAAGGCATCGCTGGGGAAACTGCTGGAATTTGTGAAGACTCAGGTCCCCAACACAGACATCGAGTTTGTGGATAAGAAAATTGGTAGCTTAAGAAGCATGCATAGGAAGGAGCTTCAGAAGGTCCATAAGTCCGTGAGGTCAGGAGCAGCAGCAGAAGATGTGTATGTACCCAGTCTGTGGTACATACCAGATTGAAGCCAGGGAATCACTTTCGACTCTTCCGGCCCCCCTTCTCTCAACCCCAGCTGAGGCTTCCGAGGACCAACCTGGGCCTTCCATCCTGGAAGAAATTGAGGAGCCCAGCTGGAGCCAGGTATAGTATTTTTAAACATATTTTTTGAGGGAAAATGATTGTTGTTAACTAGATGTTATTATTGCTAACAAATGAATGATTTAACAAAAAGTGTTTGACATATCAATAGACAGTAGGGGCCAAAAATGATTGGGACAAGAATGAAAAATGCTGGGCTCAGAATGATAGTCTTTTCTATTTATTAACATTTAATTTGCAACAGTCATGAGCTGAAAATTGTGTGTGATTGATGAACCAAAAACTAAAACTATGTCCCTTTTTCATACACAGGAAGACCTCAGCCAGGATGAGGTTCTGGAATGTGGCACACAGGAGGAGGTGGGGGTAAGTGTCAGCCAGGAGGAGGTGGGGTTAGGTGTCAGCCAGGAGGTGGCGGGGCCCAGTAGCCTCACCCAATTCCAGGTGCCTTCACTCCCCTCCGCTTTACAACAAAAAGGGCCAGGAAGGGGAGGAACATGAAGGAGGCAGCACTGGGCCTCATTAAGGAGGCTAATGACACCCTGAAAGCCCCCCTCGATGCTGTAGAGGCCTATGGCATCTATATAGCCTCAAATTTGCAGCAAATGGAGGAGGACCCACACCACAAATGCGAGAAAATCATTTTTGAGGCCATCCGTAAGGGGTTGAGTGGCCAAATGATGGATGATGTCCACTTAAGTACACTTACCCATCCTCCTCCTCCTCCTTCCACAAGTCCACCTCCAGAGCCACAGCCTGCAGGGAAGGCTGCAGGGAAGCATGGAGGGAAGGTTGCACGGAAGACAAGAAAGTGATGGCCTGGGTTCAGTCTGGTCTGACAGAAGACGCAGCCTGTTGTAGTACCACAGCCTGGGGACATATATCTGCTGCTGTTCCTGATCTCTGGGAGTCCTGGACCAGATTGTGCTCCCTTCTATATGGACTTCTCAAGCTACCAATTTTTTTATCCATAGAGTTGATGTCTGCCCTGGGGGGCCAAAGGCTTCGCAAATGCCAGCTGTTTCTCCAGCGTTGCCTTCCCTCTTTATTTTGTTATTAGGAGTCAGAATAAATGGAGATTTTTTTTATATGAAAATACTTGCCAATGTGTTTTTCTTCAAATAAGATCGTTTTTTGGTGAGTAGGCGGGTACATTTCAAAAATAATAATGTCAAATTAACAAGGGACACCAAGCAACCTCCTTGAGGTTTACAAGTACAAGATAATAATGGTGTTGTGGAAACATGATGTACAAAAAAAAATGTATGGAGATGACTATAAAATAATAATAATAAAAAAAATACAACAGGAGATCTTGATTAAAAAAAAAAAAAAGACTATAAAAAAAATTAAAAACATTATTATGGAGATCTGGCTAAAAACAGAAAAGATTATTCATGAGATCACGAGAAAAAATAAAGAAATAAGTTTGTGAGACACAAAGGGAGAATATGAGCAGCAAAACAACTTCATTCTTCTAGCATTACGAATGGTCGTTTTACCAGACTGAGTGGCTTCGTCTCGTACTTGATTCTGAGCATGCCTGTTTTTTTGCGCATCGGAATTGCATACACACAAACGGAATTCAGAACATGCTCTTAATCTTTCGCTGGCGAAAATTCAGCCAGCAAAAGTCTAATGGAGCATACACACGGTCGCATTTTCAGACCAAAGGCTCTCATCGGTCTTTTGCTGGTCGAATTTCCGATCGTGTGTACGCGGCATAACATGTATATCTGCTGTCTTCAGCTTTATAAGTTATTTAGAAAGTGCACATCGTGTTACAGATTTGACCACAGAATAATGGTCCCTGTCAAGGTCAGGCGTACCTGACCCTGTTCTTCTGCTGTTGTTGAGGTGCAAGAACCGCAGGGCTCTCGTATGAAGCACAGAGCCGGTACTAGTGCCGCTCATCCTTCTGGTGAACTAGCAAGCACCAACGGCCTAGTACATTCTGGTCGTACATCCAGCACTGCAGTAACACTTGGTGACGTAGAGAGTCCCATAAGTGCAGTTCAAGCTGGTGCGGTGGCTAGCAAAAGTAGTGTCCCGCAGCCACCAAGAATACAAACACAGGCCCATCGAGCCAATAGTGCCCTTCCCGCTGCATTTGCCAATCTGAATTGGGAGCCCACCACTTCTGCAGCACCTGTACTTCCCCCATTCACTGGCCAACCCGGCATTCAGGTGGAAACCGTTGATTTTACGTCACTTGCTTTTTATTCGCTGTTTTTCAAGGAAGATCTCTATAGATCTTTTGTGGACCAAAGCAATTTGAATGCTGGTCAATTCATCGCCGCTAATCCCCAGTTGGCCCTTGCCAGAGATTGGAAACCTATTACGGTTTCCAAATTTAAGACCTTCCTGGGCCTATCCCTCCTCATGGGCATAACTAAAAAAAGTGAGTTGCAGTCATTTTGATCCACTGACCCAATTCATCATATGCCCGTGTTCTCTGCTTGCATGACCAGGGCACAATATGAGCAGATTTTGGGATTTATGCACTTCAACAACAATTCACTCTGTCGTCCTTGGGGTGACCCTGGATTTGATCTGCTCTACAAAATTCGGCCCCTCGTAAACCACTTCATCCAACAGTTTGCAGCCTTGTTTACTATCGATCAAGTTTTCTGCGTTGATGAGTCTCTGATTAAAATTTCTGGCCGCTTGTCTATCAAACAGTATCCTCCCAGCAAGCGTGCCAGATAGGGTGTCAAGATGTATAAGCTCTGTGACAGGGCAATAGGCCAAACATATAGTTTTATGGTTTACGAGGGAGCCAGAGAACTACCCAGACTACATAGGGAGCGCTGGAATGATTATGTGGGACATAGTGTCACCCTTATTCGGAAAGGGGTACCACTTGTTTGTGGACAATTATTACACAAGCGTGCCACTTTTTAGTTACCTTTTTGATTGTGGAATTGGCGCATGTGACACCGTGCGATCGAATCACCGGGGCTTCCCCCAACGGCTTGTAGAGTCCCGACTTAGACGGGGGGAGAGAGCCTGCTTGAGAAGTAATAATTTGCTTGTAGTGAAGTGGAGGGATAATGGGAATCTTTTCGTTCTGTCCTCCCTTCATGCAGATACGACAGTCCAAATTCCAACGGCGACTGGTGTTGTGGAGAAACCCCTTTGTGTCCACGAATACAACCTTAACATGGAAGGGGTGGACCTCAATGACCAGATGATGGCGCCGTACTTAATTGCCCGTAAGGCTAGATGCTGGTACAAAAAAGTGTCTGTATATTTACTCCAATTGGCTCTGCTGAATGCTTATGTGCTATACAAAACCTCAGGATGAACTTAATCCTTCCTAAAATTCCAGGAAGAGATCATCACAGCCCTTCTGTTTCCAAATGGTGCTGTGGCCCAACTTCCCAATCCAAATGCAGTGAGCCGGCTGCATTAGAGGCATTATCCGTATGTCCTCCCTGGTACCCCTGCCCAAAGAACACCCCAAAGAAGATGTCGTGTCTGCAGAAAATGCGGATTTAGGCATGACACTCGGTTTTATTGTCCCTCCTGCCCTGACCAACCTGGTCTCTGCATCGGTGACTGTTTCAAACGCTACCACACACTAGTGGAGTATTAGCATAGGGTACAGCACTACACAGTCCTAGGGCACACTTACACAGGATCTCGAAGGATGAGATGGCCATCACATTTTGAGAGACCCTAATATGGAACGTTTACAGTTACAGTTTACAGTTTATATAAAAGTGCGACAAAAAACCCCCACAGAAAGCACAAAAAAAAGCCAAATAGAGTAGTTGTTTTATTTTTCTTCTCTCTCTGTTGTTCTCTCTCTTATGTTTGCTCTCTATTGTCTGCTCTATTGTTCGCTCTCTATTGTTCTATATCTATTGTTCTCTCTTAATTGTTAGTGTATTTTAGAACTGTAATGTTTTATTTTTACTGTGTATTTTCTTGCAGGTATGGTTTGTCTTACTGTTATATTGTAATGTTACTTTGTTTTATTGTTAACCAGGTATGCCATTCAGCTGCAGCACGGGTTAATTTATTCTGACAGCTGCAGGGTTTTCTTCCATGATACGTAAAGCTGTGACTCCAGGGCTGTAGGAGGTGATTTCACCACCACAGTTAAAAAAAAGAGCATATATGCCGAAGCATGGGGGCAAGGGTGGAGGGGCAATTTGCTCCTAACATTAATATGCTTCGGCATTTTATTTTTAGGTACAGATTGCAATAAAAAACGAAGTTGTTTTATTGAGTTAATGTTTTACTGTTACCATTGTTGGCTTTTCAGGTACGCCATTCAGCTGAAGCACTAATTAATTTATCTTGACAGCAACAGCGTTTGCTCTCGCAATACGTAAATCAGCGACTCCAGCGCTGTAGGAGGTGATTTCACCACCACAGTTAAAAAAAAATAAAAATGGTGCATGTATGCCCATCATTAGGAGTGGGTGGATGAAGGGCGGTATTCTAATGGTGGGCATACCCACCGGTCAATCTCTTTTTGTCATTCAGCCCACAGGCTGCATGAAAAAAAAGAACATTACTATGTATGCCCAACAAAGATCAGCAAGGTACTGGTATGTTGCTAGATTTTGAGTGGTTATACCAGAATGATGCCTGCAAGTTTAGGTATCATCTTGGTATCATTCTTTTCAGCCAGCGGTCGGCTTTCATGTAAAAGCAATCCTAGGGGCTAATTAGCCTCTAGACTGCTTTTACAAGCAGTGGGAGGAAACGTCCCGCCCCCCTCCCGCCGTCGTCTTCCATGGTTTTCTCTCCTGTCCTACCAGGGAACCTGAGAATGCAGCCGGTGGTTCCGCCAGCTGACCATAGAGCCGATCGGAGACCAGAATGGCTCC
Organism: Aquarana catesbeiana; assembly: GCF_042186555.1. Taxonomy (NCBI): domain Eukaryota; kingdom Metazoa; phylum Chordata; class Amphibia; order Anura; family Ranidae; genus Aquarana; species Aquarana catesbeiana. The sequence continues at coordinate 27,029,641 of NC_133333.1, read as the reverse complement.
AATCATCTCTATGGCCTAAGAAACTGGAAGCTACGAGCATTTCATGACATGGTTTCGCCGAATATAAACAGCGCCATTGGGAAATTGGGAAAGCATTTTATCACATTGATATTGGTGTGGTCAGATGCTTTGAGAGCAGAGGAGAAATCTAGGGTCTAATGGACCCCAATTTTTTCAAAAAAGAGTACCTGTCACTATCTATTGCTATCATAGGAGACATTTACATTCCCTGAGATAATAATAAAAATAATTTTAAAAAAAATTTAAAAAAAGCACCCCTGTCCCCCCATGCTCACGTGCAAAGGCGAACGCCAGCATCGAGCAATTGCACCATGCATGTGAGGTATCACCATGAACGTCAGATCAGGGGCAGTAATTTTAGCAGTAGACCTCCTCTGTAAATCTAAAATGGTAACCTGTGAAGGCTTTTAAAAGAACATTTTTTACACAAAGTTGTCACTAAATGATATATTGTTCAAACATGCCATGGTTATATGTGGAATTCCACCCCAAAATACATTGTTCTGCTTCTCCTGAGTATGGGGATACCACATATGTGAGACTTTATGGGAGCCTAGCTGCATACAGGCCCCCAAAAACCAAGCACCGTCTTCAGGCTTTCTAAGGGTCGTAAAATGGTGATTTTATTATTTTATTCCTCACTACCTATCACGGTTACGGAGGCCCTGAAATGTCAAGATAAGAACCCCCCCCCCCCCAAATGAACCCATTTTGGAAAGTAGACATCCCAAGGTATTTGCTAAGAGGCATAGTGAGTATTTTGCAGCTTTCATTTGTTTTTGAGAATGAAGAAAGAAAAGGAATTTTTTTTTTCTTTTTTCAATTTTCAAAACTTTGTGACAAAAAGCGAGATCTGCAAAATACTCAACATGCCTCTTGGAAAATAGCGTGGGGTGTCTACTTTTCAAAATGGGGTCATTTGGGGGGTTTTGTGCTATCTTGGAATTTCTTGGCCTCTGGAACTGTGATAGGCAGTGAGGAGTGAAATCAAAAATGTACGCCCTTAGAAAGCCTGAAAGCGGTGATTGGTTTTCGGGGTCCTGTACATAGGGTTGCCACGTTATCCCTTTAAACCAGGACAAATATGAATTCCACAGGTTCTGAGGCTGATTTAATGCAGATAAGGCACCAAGTGAGTTTAATTACCACCTTATCAGCCACAGAACCTGTGTAATTAATGTGTGTCCTGGATTAAAGGGATGATGTGGCAACCCTACCTGTACGTGGTTAGACTGCCAAAATGTCCCACACATGTTGTATCCAGGAGAAGCAGCAGAATGTATTTTGGGGTGTAATTCCACATATAATCATGCCATGTTTGAACAATATATCATTTAGTGATAACTTTGTGTTATATATATATTTTTTATTTTTCTGAAACTTGTGGCAAAATATAAAAATTTTTAATTTGGAATCTGGGTCAGGGTTTATTGAGTTCAGGCCGGATGACTCATGCAGGCAAGTCTCTGGTGCTTCCCCTTGGTTCTGGGAAAAACTTCCAGAAACTGGAGGGTGAAGACTAGGAGGGTCGCTCTGCATACTCAAGGGAGCTTGGCCAATCCCCAGGCAGTGGGCCTGGCAGGGTGGGTGAACCAGCCCTTAAGTATGAATGAGTCATGCTGGCAAGGGGAGTCAGGTGGAAGATGGATATGGAGTGCTGAGGAGCCTGTTGGTGGTCTTGAAGGCCCTCTAGGTCTGGGGAGGTACAGGCTGAAGTCTCAGACTGGCTCAGAAAGGATCCCTTCAGCAGAGTGGTTTGATTGGAACCAGCACCTGGGAGCAAGGAAAGGATAGTGTGAGTACATATGTAGTCAGCGGTGTGCTTCACTCCCTCATCCCTACCCTGAAAAAACTCCAGAGCAGCCAGGAGGGCTGGTAGGACCTGCTGAGTAGTGGAGCTGAGACCAGTTCTACAGAAGAAGGGGATATACTCCTGCAAGCAGTTACCTCAAGTTTGTGCTACGTTAGGGCTCCTAGTCCATAACAGGGATGAGCCTGATGTTCGAGTCGCACGTAAGTTCGACTCAAACATCGAGTGTTCGCCCATTCGGTGAATACTGAACATTATGGGGCATTCGGGGCAAATTCGAGTGCCGCGGAAAGCCCCACAATGCACAGCGAGATCGCAGTGACATGCTTTGGCCGATCACAGCACGGTCTGCTGAGAGAGCCATAATTGGCCAAAGGCAGGGTGCACACCCCACACCCCAGTCCACTCTGCATTAATGTAGACTAGATATTTAGTGTAGACTCTATATTCAGTAAGTACAGTCAATGTAGCATATATAATAGTGTATTGAAGTGGTTAAGGGGAACCCTGCGCCAATATTTTTTTTAAAAAATGGCGTGGGGGTCCCCCCAAAATCTATACCAGGCCCTTCAGGTCTGGTATGGATTTTAAGGGGAACCTAGTGCCAAAATTTAAAATGACAAATGATGTGACATGGTGTCAGAAGGGGGCGGGGTCACCCGGTTACGTCACCAGGTGGCCCCGCCCTTGACTATATAACAGCTGTCACTGCGAAAAGACAGCAGTTGGTGGGACGCTTCCCATCGAGGCGCAGCTGTTTTTTTCTTCTATTTTTCGGGTCCGTCGGCGCCGCCATTGAAGATGGATTTACATCACGGGACACTTTTCTTTTCTTTTTTTTTTTTTAAAAAGAATTGTCAAAAACTCTCCTGTCATTTTTACTTGTTTGACACTTTTTTTGGTAAAATGGGTAGGGGTACAATGTACCCGGCTCAAACACACATGCTTGTGTGGGTATGTGTTATATATATATATATATATATATATATATATATATATATATATATATATATAAAATTATTGTCAAAAGTATTCGGACGCCTGCCTTTACACGCACATGAACTTTAATGGCATCCCAGTCTTATGCCCCGTACACACGGTCGGACTTTGTTCGGACATTCCGACAACAAAATCCTAGGATTTTTTCCGACGGATGTTGGCTCAAACTTGTTTTGCCTACACACGGTCGCACAAAGTTGTCGGAATTTCCGATCGCCAAGAACGCGGTGACGTACACCACGTACGACGAGACTAGAAAAGGCCGGTTCAGAACCAAGCGCTGCATCCTTTGGGCTCCTTTTGCTAATCTCGTGTTAGTAAAAGTTTGGTGAGAGACGATTCGCGCTTTTTCAGACTCGTGGCTTTCAGATCGTTTTCTGCCGTTCAGTTTGTGCTTGTGGGTTTGTATCTGCTCTTCAGTGCGTGCAGTCAGTTCGTATCAGAGTTTTCTGTGCGATCTTGCCCGCTCGTTGCTGTTTTTCAGGTCGCTCTTCACAGGCCTTGCTGTTCTTCAGTGCGTTCTGTTACTTCGTTCTGAGCAGCCGACCGTTTTCTAGCCATGTTTCGTATGCGTACTCCTCGTAGAGTTCGTGCTGTGCGGGGGCTTGGTGTTGGGGTCCTGACCTTGACACAAGTCCAGTCCATGAACAGGGTGGGGAGGAGTTCATGGACCAAGAATTGGTTGCTTCAGCGTGACCAGTTCTCTCATATGCCTTTGCTCCGTGAGATCCGTGAGAATAATCCTGATGATTTCAGGAACTTTCTCAGGATGACGGACCCCGTGTTTCACCGTCTGTTGGCTTCGCTGACCCCCTATATCAGCAGGCAGGATACCTGCATGAGGCAAGCCATCACTCCGGAGCAGAGGTTGGTCGCTACCTTGCGGTATTTGGCCACAGGGAGAAGTCTGCAGGACCTCAAGTTCTCGACAGGCATCTCCCCCCAGGCTCTGGGGATCATTATCCCAGAGACCTGTTCTGCCATCATCCAGGTCCTGCAGAAGGAGTATATGAAGGTAAGATTTTTATCCTTTTATATCACATTTTATTGTATTGAATGTTTGATAATATATTGTATTTCTTCCCTCATTCCCTAATTACCATGATTGTAATATGCTGTGAATGTCCCCTTTGTTCTCATGCATGCTGGATTTCTAGGTAATTATTATTTTATGTCCTTCATACATATTTGCCCTTCAATAACCTCCCCAGCATGGTCTTTCCTGGCCTATATTCACCTCATGTAGTCACTTAACAATGTATTTTATCAGCTCCATAGTAGTGCTTTACCCCAAACACCCCCTAAAATGTTTGGAAATGTTATTTTTGATTTAAATTCAGGCAGAGTGCCAGAGGGTTTTTTTTGTGGTGTCCCCAAATTTTTTTTAACCCTCCCTCCCCCCAACTGCTAAGTCAGCTGATCCCAATTCTCTATCCTCAATCATCTATCTGCTGACTTTGCCAAACCCATACACACTATACCCATCTCTTTAGTGCTCAGATTTATGGATGAATTCCCCAAAGCATGTAGTGCAAGGGCCTGCCTGTATACTTTCCAATGATACTGTTTAAAGTTTTGGTATCCTATTATTATCTTGATAGGTAATAGCAGAATGTCCAAATGTCCTCAAATGTGTACAGTGTGTATTTATATCTTTGTATTATGACACTTCTTACCTGTCCAGTGGTCTGCCAATAGTGTAACTAAGGAGGGGCTGTTCCAAGTCATACCCTGTATTTAGGCATTCATCTCTCAATGAAGTGAAGAGGGTTACCTGTCCAAGAGTTCCCCCCCCCTATAATGTTAGAAATGGCCCATGAGAGGGGGGGAGGGGGAATATGATAGGTGTACCTTATACTTTGGCCTTGTTAAATTCCCCTTAGTAAATGCTATCTGGAGGTTGCCCCATAATGTTTGTGTATAATCTGCTTGCCATGTATCTTTGAAAAAATAGTAATGTTTATTGGTTTTTCCTCAACAGTTTCCTTCAACGCCACAGGAATGGCAGACTGTGGCCTCCCACTTTGCCCAGCGGTGGGACTTTCCTAACTGCGGAGGGGCAATTGATGGGAAACACGTCCACATCGTCCCACCACCCAACTCGGGGTCGTACTATTATAATTACAAAGGGTTTAATAGTATAGTGATGTTGGCGGTGGTGTCGGCTAATTACGAGTTCTTGTATGTGGACGTGGGGAAGAATGGCCGGATGTCCGATGGTGGAGTGATCGCCCAGACGGAGTTCTACAGGCGTCTCCAGAATGGCAGCTTGGACTTGCCACCTCCAGAGGACAATGTTGAAGGTCTCCCATTTGTGTTTGTTGCTGATGAAGTATTTGCGCTGGGGGACCACCTGATGCGGCCATTCCCGATGAGGACCCTCACCCCAGAACAGAGGGTTTTTAATTACCGGCTGGCCAGAGCCCGAAGAGTGGTGGAGAACACATTTGGAATCCTGGCCAGCCGGTTCCGATTATTTCTGACACCCATCCATATGGCGGAGTATAAACTGAACCATATAATACTTGCCTGCTGTGTTCTCCATAATTTTTTAAGAAAACATTCAGCCAACTATGCTGGCTCAGTTGGGCCTGAGGCCGGAATCCCTAATCCATCAACACTGACGGCGCTTGAAAGTGGCCATCCTGACTTGCCCTCCCTGAATGCCCGTGATGTCCGGTTACGCTACCTGGAGTTCTTTGCGGGTAGAGGGGCTATCAATATGCCAGACAATCTGTAAAACCTTTTTCAAATAAAAAACAACCAAAAGAAATTCTTTGTGGACATTTACTGCTTGTGTTTGTTTTAGCTGACCCTGACAGAAATGTGTTGAGTGCAGAAAATGTCGTGATTGGGTAACCTTATAAAAAACAGTGTTGGCTGGTACTTCCTAAATGCAAAAACACATTTCACTACAAGTGCACTTGCAACTGCACTGAACCTGCACTTGTAGTGCAAAGTGGATTTGCCCTTAGGAAATAACCCCCATTTTTGCATAAAACAGCAATTACATCACCCCAAAAGTGTTGTAGTGTTGAGACAATAATCCACACATTCTTGAGTAAGGCACTTTTTTATACCTGCACAATCACATGTGCATTTCCCAAAGGTTTTTAAAACAAACCAACATGTTTGTTGTATAACAATGTTTGCAGTAGCATTGTCAAAAATCGAAATATCCATTTCAGATAAAACAGGCCTGTGTAAAACCAACAAGAAAGCCAAAAAACTTGAACTTACAAAGTTCACATATGGTAAAACCTGAAGGCTATATCAGACATGAGTATTTAGGAACTGTGTTTGATATAGCGTTCAGATGGGGGGAAATCACCCCTGGAAAAGCCAAATTTGGAAGATGCACACCAATTTACGAATGTCAACATGTGCTATCTGCCATCAGGGGGGATTTTATCAATTGTCATACAGAAGGAGTAGTGTACATCCTACAATGTGCCTGCAATTTACAGTATGTAGGGAGAACTAAGAGAGCACTAAAAATTAGAATCAAAGAGCATATAGAAAATATTATAAAAGGATGTCCGAAGCATAACGTATCTAAACACTTTGCATTAAAGCACGATAAAGACCCCACGGGATTGTTGTTTTGGGGTATAGAGAAATATAATAGATCATGGAGAGGGGATCACAAAATTAGAACACTTAGCCAGAATGAATCTAAGTGGATCCATAGAATTAGGACATTGGCGCCCGAAGGGTTAAATATAGAATTTGATTTAAACTGTTTTATAAGTGATTTTTAACGTTATACTGATTCTTGTTAACCCAATATGTCATTTCCGGTGTGCCTTCAGTTGCTGTCACAATTTTTCCATTTTTTCCTATTTCATTTCAATAGGGGGTTAAAAATTAATGTATATTGTATATTATATATTATATATTATTTTTAATTAATATTTTTATACACACCCAGAGGATGTCCATGCAGTTATAAGTACACGCATGTTCACTTTGATACAGGACTTGATTTTTATCTGATTTTATTATTCAGTGTTTTAACTTACTTAATTATGAACCATTAGTGGTCAGTTTATACTATTTTTATTAATATTTTATTTTTATTTTTATTTTGATGTCATCCCAGCTCGGGGTTTTATATTATGGTTTGGTTGTAGGTTCTCAATTATATATGTAATATTTCACCATGGGGACTACCATAGCTATTTATTATCATTTGTTTGTACGTATATCACAAGTGCAGGTTGAGCGATCGTTGAGCCGTGCCATAGTATTTATTTAGCACATCTCCCTGCAATTCAAACATCCTAGTTCCCCCTTTTTTATTTTCTTTGTATGTATACAAAGAAACTTTATTGAGACATCACTAGCGCGATCATCCTCCGCAAAATGGCCGCGGTACTAACATACATCCTGTCCACAACAAAATGGCGATCTGTTTACTTCCGGCCCCAATAATATAAATATACAATGATAACAGCCAATCCGGTGCCCTGAGGAAGTCACATGACGTAACGCGTAGGACGTGACCGGAAACATAACACACGCGGACCGGAAGTGACGTAGCGGGGATTGAAACCGCTGTTTTTCACTGCTGCCCAGCGCTGTTTTTAATGTAAGCAATTTATACGTTTTAATAAAACTTTTGGTCATACTTTATTACACTATTGGAGTCCCCCTTTTTTAATTACTCCCTATGTGGAACCTATTTACTGGAGGGAACATCGCTGATGGCTTATCTACAAGCACTCCAGAACGCCAGCACTGATCCAAGTGGAAGGAGTTCTACATCCAAGGGATTCTAATAGGCACTTTTATTGTGTCATCAAGGTGAGAGTTCTGGGAGCCCCGAGTGGGGACTAAACACCACGAAAGTCACCAGATCTCCTATCAACGCACGTGCACTTTGTTCAGTCACTTTATATTGATGCATTAGTCACTTCACTGTATATATCAGCACTGAAGTCACTTTAGATGTTTGTTTGTTTTTTATAGAGCATATCACTTATAGATGCACTTATTTACAATATTTATTGTTCACTTTTTACCAGTGAATAGTTTTTGCGCAGAATCACAGACACATCTCATTGTTGTGGTATTTATAGATCAGTAGGTAGTGGAGCGGTGTTCACTATTAGATTTTGCAGCATTACACAAAACGTTCCTTATCACTTGAGTAGCGCAGAAGTCTATCGCAAGATAATTAATATTTAGGAACTGTGTTTGATATAGCGTTCAGATGGGGGGAAATCACCCCTGGAAAAGCCAAATTTGGAAGATGCACACCAATTTACGAATGTCAACATGTGCTATCTGCCATCAGGGGGGATCAAGGGACGTGTTTTGGGGGAGCAAGCCCTTCCTCAATGCGACTTTATAATTGAGGAAGGGGTTGCACCCCCAAAACGCGTCCATTGATCTCCCGTGATGGCAGATAGCACATGTTGGCACACTGTGTGCATCCTCCAAATTTGGCTTTTCTAAACATTGAAAACATTTTCGTACGATAAAACAGGTGATTTTGTGGGGTTTAAATTCGCCCCAAAACATCAATGATGTTATTATTTTTTTTAATAACATCACTGATTTGTTGCTGGATGTTTTGCAATTGGAGATTACACCCCATGATCTCCCCGATGAGTATCTGGGCACTTTCAGATGTAAAGCGTTCTGGATCACGATCACCTAAAAAGAGATAAAGAACAAAAAAAAAGGTCTCAAAAATCTGCCACCATCCATCTCTTTTACCTGAGCCTGTGGTCGCAGACACTCACCTGTTGTGGTGCCAATCTCCACCACGTCTTCTTCTTCCTCCTGCTCAGCTTCTTGGGTTGGTATTTCCCCTTCTTCCAGAGGGGGGGGGGTCTCTGGTCTCCTGGGATGAGGGGTGTCCGAGTCTTTTCTCCACTATGTAAAACAAAAATGGTATACTTAGCACACAGATATTTGAAGGCAGAACTAGAAATAGGAAACATTGCTTGGAAGTGGGGTACAATTGTCTATTTTAGCCGAGTTCCAAGATGTATATTTTTTAGTGTCCTTTGTCAAGCTGCAATACTTTACCTGTTTAGTACAAGCTTCACAGATGTAGCCCCCCTATAGTATACACTGGAGCACCTGTGTGGCCCCCCTAATAAAAATGGTGTTCTGGGGTCCCACACTAGTGCTCCAGTGTCCAGATGTGAAAACAGCTGCTCAGTGTCCTCTCTTTACACACAATCTAGTTTGCATTTCATTCTAGTAACAAACCCATCTACACAAACAAATATTTGGCAATATTTGGGGGAAAAATGTGTGAAAATGCATATGGCCTAAACAATGGTGTTCTAGAGGCCGAAAGAAAAATGTTTGATACGAACGAATAATGGGCCCATGAACATTAAAGTTGACCTTTTTAAACGTTACAATTAATAAAAGCGTATGGAGTAGAACGAACGTAATAAAGACAGAAAGAATAGGAACACAGCACAACTACTTACTTTTTTGCAGCACTCTCCGGATCTTTCGGTACTGCTCTGGCTCTCTCAACTTCAGGTCCGACCACCGCTTCCTGAGCTGATCTTTTGATCTTCGTACCCCGAAATCCCTTTCTGATGCTGGGGTTGGGGTAAGGCCCATATTTTCCGTCATAGTCAGACTTCCTCATGATGTCGACCATCTCCAACATCTCCCCAAACGACATATTTGTGGCCTTAAAACGTCTCCTTCTGGATCGGGACGTGCCTGGATCCGGGCTTTCCTCCTCCTCCTCCTCGTTGCTAGAATTAGCACGCACCTGCTGTAACTCCGCCATGTGCTCTTCACCCACTGCGCTGAACGAAGAGGGGCGGGCGGAGTTACACGCATGCGCAGTGTGTATAAAGCGTAACACGCGTGCGTATTACGTACGATCTGTGAGCGGAGGAAGGAGCATTGGACGCGCCGATCGTAAGAACGAAGGTAAGAGACAAACTTGTGCCTATACTACTTCTAGATTGAGGCCTATATTGTAACAAGATTAGGAGAGTTTTGTCTGACATTAGGCTTTGTCTTGTGTTGTGTCTTGCAGTGAACATGGATATCTTAATGAAAGACAATGACTTCATGTCAGTATTCATAGATATGCTAAGTGAGCTGCCCTGTCTGTGGGAGATTACCCACCCCCATTTCAAGAACCAAGCAAAGAGGAAGGCAGCACTGGAGCAATTGTGTGAAATTGTGAAGCAGGTGACCCCCACGGCAGACATCACCTATTTAAAGATATTAATTGGTGGCCTGAGGAATACATATCTAAGGGAGCGCAAGAAAGTCCTGGATTCACAGAGATCCGGAGAAGCAGATGATATCTATGTCCCCAGGATGTTGTACTACGACAGGCTGCATTTTCTGGCAGGCCAGACTGAACCCAGGCCATCCCTCTCCAGTCTTCCTTCCACGCTTCCTTCCCCCCCGGCTGAGGCTTCTGACGCCCAACCTGGGCCTTCCAGGCCACATGTGGAGGAGCCCAGATTGAGCCAGGTATAGCATTCCTCTAAATATTTCTGCTTGTCCAATCAATGATGTTAACTAGATGTTAGTTGGGAGTACTAATTTAGGATTGTGATTGATGATGCAAAAACTAAAACTATGTCCCTTTTTCATACACAGGGAAGTCTCAGCCAGGAGGTGGCCGGGCCGAGCCGGCTGGCTGATATCAAGGTCCCTCCACCCCCCCTGAAAACAGAAAGTGGCAGTAGGAGGAGTACCCTAGAGGAGGCTGCTATAGCATTCTTTTGGAGGGCTACAGAGGTCCTGGGAGCACCACACACCATGCAGGAGAACATTGCTGCCTTCATAGCCTATAAAATGCAGAGGATGGAGGAGGGCCAAAAAGCCTTGTGTGAGGCCCTCATATCGGAGGCTCTGGAGAAAGGTATGAGGGGCCAAATTACACCTCACACACATCTTTGGGATGGTCCTCCTCCTCCTCCTGCAGGTCCTCCTCCTCCTCCTCCCTCCCCTCCAGGTCCCCCCAGTCCTCCTCCAGGTCCTCCCAGTCCTCCTCCTCCTCCAGGTCCTACTCCTCCTCCTGCCACATCTCCAACAGCACAGCCACAGCCCGGAAGGAAGCGTGGAAGGAAGACCAGACAGTGATTGCCCTGGGTTCAGTCTGGTCGGCCAAAAGATGCAGCCTCTTGTGGTACCACAGCCTGGAGACACAGATGTCATCTGCTGCTATCCGGATCTCTGCGAATTCTGGACCAGACTGCCCTCCCTTACATATGGACTCCTCAGGCCACCAATTTTGATGTTGAAGAATTGATGTCTGCCGTGGGGGTCCCAAGCTTCGCTAATTTCTCTTGTTGATCCAGTGTTGCCTCCCTCTTTGTTTGGTTCTGATCCCTTAATAAAGGATTTTTGTTTTGAATTATACTCTCCTATGTGTTTTACTTCAAAAAGGACAGTTGGTTTGTGAGGATTCAGGTACATTTCAAATATACAATGTGAAATGAACAAGGGACACCAACACCAAACAATCTCCTGGAGATTAAATAATAAAAGATATCAATGGTGTTGGGGTAACTTCACACACAAAACACACCCAAAAATATTCTGGAGTAAAAATAAAAATAACATTGAACAAAGATCAGCCTTGGAAAAAATCCAAACATTAAAGAAAAAAAAAGGCTTAAAATCCAAAATAAAAAAAAATTAAAAAATATAAAACTGTCAGATGTGACAACTAATAACAATATATTCAGGGAATCCCACTAAAAAAACACAAATAAAAGTTTGTGAGAAGTGTGTGTGAATATGAGCAGCAAAACTACTTAATTCTTGTCACATTATAAAGAAGAAGAGAGTGCGCTGTATTAAACCATTTTGAACATTGCAGCGTGACGAAAGTGCTGTATCCATTGCGAACGCTAAGTTTACCAGAACGAGCTGTCCCGTGTCGGAATTTCTTCTGAGCATGCGTGGCACTTTGTGCGTCGGAACAGGCCACACACGGTCGGAATTGACGCGATTGGATTTTGTTGTCGGAAAATTGTATCTCCTGCTGTCCAACTTTGTGTGTCGGAAAATCCGATGGAAAATGTCCGATGGCGCCCACACACGGTCGGAATTTCCGACAACACGCTCCGATCGGACATTGTCCATCGGAAAATCCGACCGTGTGTACGAGGCATAAGTCCGTAGGGTTTAATATTGGGTTGACCCACCCTTTGCAGGTATAGTGCCACCTGTCGGTGCCAATCAATGTTTCCAATCAGTGCCACCTGTCAGTGCCAATCAGTACCATCTGTCAGTCAGTGTCAATCAGTACCATCTGTCAGTGCCCGTCAGTGCTAATCAGTGTTTCCAATCAGTGCCACTTGTCAGTAGCACCTAATATCAGTGCCAACCAATGTCACCTACCAGTGCCGCCAAACAGTGCCAGTGCTTCCAATCAGTGCCACCTGTCAGTGCCACTCAGTGCCACCTATCAGTGCCGCCTATCAGTGCTGTCAATCACTGCTGTCAATCAATGCCCATGAGTGCCACCTATCAGCGCCCATCAGTGCTGCCATTCAGTGCAATTAAATGCTGTAGAATTTATTTGAAGTTATGAATTATCCGAAATAACGAATGCCGCATCTAAACAAATGGAACTGAACAAATTATTAATAAATAATAATAAAAACATAACATTTTTATTATTATTATTGTTGTTTATTATTATTAATTTGTTATGTTCCATTTGTTTAGATGCGGCATTCGTTATTTTGGATAATACATAACTTCGGATAAATTCGTATTCGTTACGTTCACTGACATCCAAATTTGAAAGGAAATTCCAATACTTATAATTTAATATTAAGTAATAGTTAAGATATTATTAGTTATTATTTCAGATTGTCGAACTTTCGGGTTTTGAGATTTTTGAATTTCGAATTTCTGAATTTTTGAATTTTCAAATTTACGAATTTTCGAATATTCAGATTTACGAATATTCGGAAAAATTTTTCAAACTTGTTTTTGTGAATTCAGATATTTCCGAATTAACAAATTTGTTGAAATTCATTATAAAACGTATTTGGAACGAAACGAATTGCACATGTCTAGTAAAAAAAACTCCCAGTTGCTGTTCCTCTATCAACTCTCACTCCCATATCGATCCAGCACTGTGTCCGGCTGCAGGTCTTCCCTCCCCTCTCCCCGCTCCCATAAGCTTGGCTGAGAGCACTAGGAGCCATTGTCTACTGCTGCTCTCAGTCAAATCCTGCGAGCAGAGAGCAGGGGATAGGGCCGAGCCTCGTTGTGTGTGTCTATAGGCGTACACAGCCCGGTTTGGGAGTGAGCCCACACATGCATCCCCATAATAGGAATTCTATGGTGGCGCACAGAGAAGAGGAGGAGCCTAGAGTGTTGACCATAGAAGAGAAGGTTTGTGGGCGTTCTGTGCAATACCATTGCACAGAGCAAGTAAAATATATTTATTATTTCAGTTTAAAAAATGATCTTACAACCAATTTAAGCAAAAACTGCAGTCAAATTTGAAACAGTTAAAACTGTTTTTGTTGTTGAATGCTGTCTTTTTTTGTTTTTGTAGCTTCTAGGTGCATGGATAATCAAATAATAATTGGGATTGTAATTAGTAACATCTTTGTTTTGCTTTTGCTTGGACTGGGAGTCTTCTGCTTCATCAAGAAAGACGTGGAGAAGAAAATACACAGTAAAATAAACTTTATTTTTCCTCTTCTCTAATGTTTTTGTTCAAACCCACCTAAAGAAATAGATATGCCGTGAAACAGATGTTGTACTAATGACTGTAAGAGCCTGAGGGGGGTAATCAGGGGAGATCTCCTGGAACATATACAAGTCTCCTGTTGAGAAATATACAGATTTATTTTCTCTTTCCCATTTTTTTTTCTAAAGGGGGTATATTTATTTAGGGAGAAAAGTTTTTTTTGGGGGGAATACTACAATATAACTCACGACTGGGATAATTTTGTATGGAATGATGTGAATGGAAGATGGTTGGAGGGGTGAAAGGAGGGGGCTTCATGTACACTGCTGCTGGTAAACTGACGTTTAGGAGCAGTTGGGTGTTTTTTTCAGCTGCCCCTGAACTCTCCTCTATGTTATCTTATCAGTACGTGTACACAGAGTCATTTAGACCCCATGTACACGGGACGCTGCTAAACATACGTTCAGAGGCAGTTGGACGCTTTTTTCAACTGACCCTGAACTCATTCAATGTTATCCTATGTGACCATGTACACAGTCTCGTTTATTGCCGTTTTTAGGCAGTTGCGTTTTAACAGCTTTTCTTTGAAAGCAAAAAATGGGTTCAGACACCGAAGATTTCCACGTTTCAGACGCCAAGCGCGGCTAAACGGTACCGGCGTTTAGACGCATTTTCGTTTATAAGCGTTTTTAAAGGTACCCTATATTTTTTGACCTGAAAAGACAAAAAAATGATGGAAAACGATGAAAAAACATATAAAAAAAATAGTTTAAAATGCTTTAATTACTTGCGATGATTCACAGACCATAGATAGCCCTTGATGCAATGCAATACACCAGTCCACTAGCATTGCTGTATACAAATTTTAATTGGAATTTGACCATATGTTCAGATTTGACCAAGATGACCCCACCATTGAGCTTGACCCCCGACTTGATCAAACATAGTTTCATAAAATTGAAGTTTCGATAGATGGGTCCAATAGCGACAAACTCTGACTCTGGACCTCGCACGCAATTTTCTACGTCGTTTTAGCCTCATCAAGAGCAACATCAGGAGCATTTCCTCACATATAGAAAATTAGGAGAAACGGCGCTAATAAACCAAAATAATCAATTAATATGCAAAAGCTGCAATCCCCACAAAAAACATCAATTGTGAATAAACATAGGAAAAAATAAGGGGTTGCGCTAATACCTATGTCCCTTAATATAAAATCTACAGTGAGAAGATATTTATATAATGGCTATATATAAACCAAAGATATAGTGCAAACATTAAATAGTGATATGAAAAAGTCCCATCAAGTGAAACATCAAATATAATAACTAAGTGAGTCCAAATCACCAACAGAAACCAAAAAAAGTCCAAGTGATGATTGGTATTAATCCGTGACAGCAAGGGAGGGTCCACCACCAGAAAATGGAAGGGGTTGCTCCTTACCAGATGGCCATGACCCCCCACCACAGAGGATCACAGCAAGCAGAAATCTTTGAGAACCAGAATTTAGGAACTGCCAACGATGTCCACCAGAGGTCCTCTCATCATCAGCCACACCAACGAACCCATGGCAAAGATACCATAAAACATAGAGGAAGCTCACATAGTGTAAAACTGATAAATTTATTTTGAATAAAAGCAAGTAACAAAAATGCACACTTACAAAGCGTGATGTAATAAACAGCCTTAAGTCCGGCTCCATGGCCACCGGAGCTCAGACAAACCCATCCTGCTGGAATGCGGTTTGCTTGGGGGTGACGTCAGCGCGTCGTCTGGCTCCGCCCTACGCATTTCGTGACATCATCCCGTCTTCCAGGGGCACAGGCGGCGCGCTGCGTCACCTCCCTTAAATAATCCCAGAACCAAACCAAGCCTCGCTATGGATCGCTACACACTATGGGCGACCCAAACCACCACAGACACTTCCGGCATCCGGGTGCGTTCCACATCGCGAGCGATCAGCAGAGGCTGCATAATTAAGGCAGTCTATGTGGACCAATGCATGTTCATACAATCCCGTACGCTCAAACAGCAGATCCGGACATAAACACTGTGCAAATGCACATCATGCCTGATAAATGTATAAAACAAAATATAAAGTGAACGGAAGGGGGTAAACCATTCTAACACGTCTTAACAGTATTAAAACCCTGGTTGGTAACAGGAACTCTAAGCTGTATGGTTTAACCCAATACAAACATAGAGACCCACGATATCTGTTTGATAAATAAAAAAGGACTGTAAAAGGAGGAATTGGGGATGTAAATATCCCCATTCCTCCATCTTTGTATCTAAACCTAGATTTTGGAGACCGGAAATACCAAAATCAATGAATCGTGGTCTCTAATCTGCCTCTCCCAAATGGGTACAGCAGCGCCACCTAGTGGTAGAATCCTACAAACCCATTGAGTGACAAACACCATTTTTCTGATTTTTTAAAAAAATAATCAAAAATCGTAATGAAGCTGAATTGACTTATAGTCGGTGGATTGGAGCTGTGGAAAGAGAGGTCCCCAAAGGGACCACTATCCAGTTGCCCCAAAAATTAAGAATTCATCACCAACTGCAACTTCTAAAAACCGGAAGTGGGGTAATATGCTGAATGTGGTCCCCAACCAACAAACCCCACCATTATTGAGTAGCGCCATCTAGTGGATGTGTCAAAAAGTGCTACAGATGCCTATGTTAGGGACTGCATAGTCAGTATGTCCCCATTCAATATAAAGAACATCAATCAGATATTGTGGGAATCACAAACAAAAAAAAAAAACAAAAAAAAAGGTAAAGATAAAACAAAATGTAATAATCAGTGAATCTTTAAAAATAACCTTAACTAATAAAAGTTAAAAAACATGAAATGGCTAGTCAAAGCTGCCAGTGCCATACATAAAATATACAGCAAATGGTTATATGCATATAGCATGCACTCTGGTCCTATAGATACAGATATATAAATGCATTAAGAATTATTGATAAACGCATTAACGTCTGTATCTACGTTTAATCCAAAAGGGGCATAAGTCTTTAGTCTGTAAATCCAGGACATTTCACATTTGGAGATTTCCCTCACCAGCGAACTCCCCCTCCAATGTGGTCTATATTTGTCTATCCCAACATACAAAGTGTTGGAGGGGTCCCTGGCATGTACCTCATCGAAATGCCTCGATACGGGGTGCTTATCAAAACCCCTGCGGATATTGCCAACATGTTCGGCCAACCTGACCTTAAGGGCTCTCTTGGTCCTGCCCACATATTGCAATCCGCAGGGGCATTGTATAAGATAAATGACCCCCTCAGTGGTACAGGTTATAAAAGGTTTAACCTGATAGGCCCGTGAGGTGCTAGTAGACGTGAATTGACAGATTTTCCTACCCCTACAGCTGTTGAGGGAACAAACTTGACAGTTCCCACATTTGTAGTACCCTGTAAGGTCATGAAAAAAGGATCTATTAATAACGGGTGGGTCCTGCACCGTTGGGGCGATTTTATTCCCCAATGTAGATGCACCCTTAAATACAATGCGAGGATTTTTGGGTAAAATTGAGCTTAAAACAGGGTCCGTGGTCAAAATATGCCAGTGTTTCTTTATGAGGTCCTTAATCTGGCGATGTTGGGTAGAGAATGTGGTGATAAAAGGTAAACTGAAATCACCCTTAACCTCCTGACGTTGACCTGTACCCAAACACAGGGATCTATCTCTGTCCCTTACTCTTTCCAGTGATTTTAATAGTTCAATTTGATCGTATCCCTTCTCAATAAACCTCTCAGTTAAGATGGTTGCTTGGTTGTCAAAAGTCTCAATTTCCGTGCAGTTCCGCCGAAGGCGTGTATACTGCCCTAAAGGGACCGCTTTCAACCAAGGTTCGTAGTGACAACTATCTAAGGGAATGAAAGAGTTTTTATCTGTTGCCTTAAAATGGGTGGACGTCACCAGTTTATCCCCCTGGACCCTAATCTTAAGGTCAAGGAAGCTGATCTCTATTGTGCTGGTCTCGAAAGTCAATTTAATACCCCTATCGTTCTCGTTCAGAAACAACATGAAGTTCTCAAGCTCTGCCTCGCTGCCATCCCATAGGAGGAGGACGTCGTCGATGTATCTGGCCCACAAGACCACCTGTGGTCTATCCCAGGCCTTAACGACGTCCTCCTCCCACTTGGCCATAAAGAGATTGGCCAAGCTGGGGGCATATTTTGCCCCCATGGCCACGCCCCTATCTTGACGAAAAAATTGATGGTCGAACCAAAAATAATTGTGGCTCGCGGCGTAGTGGAGCAACTCCATGATGAAGTGTCTTTGGGGTGGAACAAGGTCAGAATCCCGGGTCAGATACATATCTACTGCCTCAAACCCCAAATCGTGGGGTATGATGGTGTAGAGTGAGGTCACATCAGCTGTGACCAACCTTATACCCGGCTTCCACACAACATGAGACAGCATATTTATGACCTGTGTGGTATCCTTGATGAAGGATGGAACCTTCTGGACTAGAGGCTGAAGGAAATGATCTATATACTTGCCCACCCGGGACGTAACCGAATCAATACCACTGACAATCGGCCGTCCCGGGGGGCGAGTGAGGCTTTTATGGACCTTGGGGAGATAATAAATTACCGGGGTGCCCCTGTACCACTGAGGGGGTCATTTATCTTATACAATGCCCCTGCGGATTGCAATATGTGGGCAGGACCAAGAGAGCCCTTAAGGTCAGGTTGGCCGAACATGTTGGCAATATCCGCAGGGGTTTTGATAAGCACCCCGTATCGAGGCATTTCGATGAGGTACATGCCAGGGACCCCTCCAACACTTTGTATGTTGGGATAGACAAATATAGACCACATTGGAGGGGGAGTTCGCTGGTGAGGGAAATCTCCAAATGTGAAATGTCCTGGATTTACAGACTAAAGACTTATGCCCCTTGGATTAAACGTAGATACAGATGTTAATGCGTTTATCAATAATTCTTAATGCATTTATATATCTGTATCTATAGGACCAGAGTGCACGCTATATGCATATAACCATTTACTGTATATTTTATGTATGGCACTGGCAGCTTTGACTAGCCATTTCATATTTTTTAACTTTTATTAGTTAAGGTTATTTTTAAAGATTCACTGATTATTACATTTTGTTTTATCTTTACCTTTTTTTTTTTTTGTTTGTGATTCCCACAATATCTGATTGATGTTCTTTATATTGAATGGGGACATACTGACTATGCAGTCCCTAACATAGGCATCTGTAGCACTTTTTGACACATCCACTAGATGGCGCTACTCAATAATGGTGGGGTTTGTTGGTTGGGGACCACATTCAGCATATTACCCCACTTCCGGTTTTTAGAAGTTGCAGTTGGTGATGAATTCTTAATTTTTGGGGCAACTGGATAGTGGTCCCTTTGGGGACCTCTCTTTCCACAGCTCCAATCCACCGACTATAAGTCAATTCAGCTTCATTACGATTTTTGATTATTTTTTTAAAAAATCAGAAAAATGGTGTTTGTCACTCAATGGGTTTGTAGGATTCTACCACTAGGTGGCGCTGCTGTACCCATTTGGGAGAGGCAGATTAGAGACCACGATTCATTGATTTTGGTATTTCCGGTCTCCAAAATCTAGGTTTAGATACAAAGATGGAGGAATGGGGATATTTACATCCCCAATTCCTCCTTTTACAGTCCTTTTTTATTTATCAAACAGATATCGTGGGTCTCTATGTTTGTATTGGGTTAAACCATACAGCTTAGAGTTCCTGTTACCAACCAGGGTTTTAATACTGTTAAGACGTGTTAGAATGGTTTACCCCCTTCCATTCACTTTATATTTTGTTTTATACATTTATCAGGCATGATGTGCATTTGCACAGTGTTTATGTCTGGATCTGCTGTTTGAGCGTACGGGCTTGTATGAACATGCATTGGTCCACATAGACTGCCTTAATTATGCAGCCTCTGCTGATCGCTCGCGCTGTGAAACGCACCCGGATGCCGGAAGTGTCTGTGGTGGTTTGGGTCACCCATAGTGTGTAGCGATCCATAGCGAGGCTTGGTTTGGTTCTGGGATTATTTAAGGGAGGTGACGCAGCGCACCGCCTGTGCCCCTGGAAGACGTGATGATGTCACGAAACGCGTAGGGCGGAGCCAGACGACGCGCTTACGTCACCCCCAAGCAAACCGCATTCCAGCAGGACGGGTTTGTCCGAGCTCCGGTGGCCACGGAGCCGGACTTAAGGCTGTTTATTACATCACGCTTTGTAAGTGTGCATTTTTGTTACTTGCTTTTATTCAAAATAAATTTATCAGTTTTACACTATGTGAGCTTCCTCTATGTTTTATGGTATCTTTGCCATGGGTTCGTTGGTGTGGTTGATGATGAGAGGACCTCTGGTGGACATCGTTGGCAGTTCCTAAATTCTGGTTCTCAAAGATTTCTGCTTGCTGTGATTCTCTGTGGTGGGGGGTCATGGCCATCTGGTAAGGAGCAACCCCTTCCATTTTTTGGTGGTGGACCCTCCCTTGCTGTCACGGATTAATACCAATCATCACTTGGACTTTTTTTGGTTTCTGTTGGTGATTTGGACTCACTTAGTTATTATATTTGATGTTTCACTTGATGGGACTTTTTCATATCACTATTTAATGTTTGCACATTATCTTTGGTTTATATATAGCCATTATATAAATATCTTCTCACTGTAGATTTTATATTAAGGGACATAGGTATTAGCGCAACCCCTTATTTTTTCCTATTTCCTCACATATGCTCATTATGGGATCCATTGCAAAAAAAAGCACAGAAATAGAGGCAAATACAAGTATACAGCTGCTCTCTCTGCTGCTGCTACCCACTCTGGTCAAAATGGCTGAAATAGTTAACTAACAATGTTTTTTGAGCTTGGCGAGGGCCTTAATGAGGTTATCTTAATAAACGCTTCTAGACGCAAACGCAGCGTTTCTTTGTTAAATATTTTTATTGGTTTTTAAACAAAGGTAACAAGGAAAAAAAGGGAGAACAAAGCATAAGGGCAATTTAAATACATTAAAGTATGAATTTGCGGACGCAGCCGCTAATAATGTGAGAGAGAAATAAAAGTTGTTATATATAAACTGTAATAGTAGATCATATAGTAAGGGTAAATATTCTGTTATGCAGTAAAGAATTAATATATTAGTGATTTTGTTACTGAGTCATAATAATCCAGCTTTACATTTTATCATGGATAATGGTAGATATAGGGTGGGTAGGGGTGAGAATTATCTAATCATGAGTTTCATCTGGTAGAGCTTGTTTTAAGCTTGGTTCAGGTGGTTATAAATGTGGATAGGTGATGGTAGAAGGGGTTTGTAGGGGATAAATTGGGAGAGTATTAGTGTGTGGGCTGTTGTGAGTTCTGTCAGTAAAAGGTATAAATTTTGTGAGTATAATCTTGGGTTTGGGGGGCTTTAGGATTCATCATTAGTGGAGAGGGAAAGGAAAGGAACAGCGTGTATCAAGGGTGAAGTAAGTATACAATATCATAGTTATCGTCACAGCATCCATACTGCTTTCATTTGAGGTATTTTTTGTATTCATCAGTGGTAGTAAAGTGTATCCAGCATGTCCATGTTTTGGTGAACTTAGACTGTGTTTCTTTGGCCTGATGTATGAGGTTCTCCATGACCATTGTTTTTTGTATGCGTGTAAACCATTCTGCTATGGAAGGCTGGTCAGTTGAGCGCCATTTGAGGGGGATACACATCTTGGCAGCGTTCACCATGTGCATGGCCAGAGATCGGAAGTAGGTCGACAATGGTGATGTGGAATGATGGAGTAGGAATAATGCAGGGTTGAAGTCTAATGTGTATGTAGTTATTTGGCTGATCAATTTGTGTACTTCTTTCCAGAAGGGTTGGATTTTTGTACATGACCACCAGACATGTAAGAACGATCCAATCTCTGTTTTACATCTCCAACAGGTTTGGGTAATTGACGGGTCAATATGATGCAACGCCAGTGGTGTTCTGTACCATCTTGACAGTACTTTAAAGGCGTTTTCCTGTACTTGTACATTGATTGATCCTTTGTGGGTCAGGGTATATATTTTCTCCCATTCTACGTCAGTAAGGTTTACCGAGAGATCGTGTTTCCATTGTCTGGTGGTCCAATGTTTCGTTGGTGTGCGGGCGGTGAATAGGAAGGCATATGTTTGGGATATCAGGTGTTTTTGGGGTTCCCCACTGGAGCATAGGTTTTCAAATGTGGTGGTCTGTCTGGACCAGTCTGGTTTGGGTTTAGGTTTGCTGAAAAAGTGTCTCAGTTGGACATATGTCCAGAATGGGAAGGATTCTATGTTCATTTTTGACGCCAGCGCGGGTTGGGATAAGAAATGATTTCCTTCGAAAAAGTGCTCTGCTCGTACAGTAGGGTGGGGCCAATGGTCTGCTAAAAAGGTGGAATGCATTCCTGGCAAAAAATCTGGGTTCAGCCGTAATGGGGTCATTGGGCCGTTAAGTGAAGAGATTTTGTGGAGATTACAGGTTGTGTGGAAGGAGGCCAATGTTGGGTTGATTAGTGGGTGATGTTTGGATTCAGGGGGGATATTAGGTTTAGTGATCCAGGGGAGATGAGATAATGGGAGTTCTGAGAATTATTGTTCTATGTGGATCCAGTCTTTATGTACAGAGTGTATGTTCCAATCTATAATTCTTGTAAGATGGCACGCTTGTTGGTATTTGCGTAGATCAGGAAGACCTATGCCACCTAAGAGTTTAGGGGTGGTCAATCTCAGGAAGCTCAGTCTCGGGCGTAGTTTAGCCCATATGAATGTTGTACAGGCTTTTTGATAAGTTAAGAAGAATGTTTTTGGGAGTTTAATGGGAATAGTTTGCAAAATATATAAGATTCTGGGCAGGATATTCATTTTGATGATCGCGGCTCTACCGAACCAAGAAAAAAGTCCTGTGGACCATTTTTTTAAGTCTAATTGTATTTTCTGTAAAATTGCAGCGTGATTTAGGGTGTATAAGTCTTTTAAGGAGGTCGGTAAGAAAATACCTAGATATGGGATTGCTCTATCATTCCACGAAAACGGATAGTTGAGTTGGCATTGTTGACAAATTTCAGGGGCGAGGGAGATATTAAGGGCTGTCGATTTCGAGTAATTTATTTGGAGGTTAGAAAGGGTATGAAAATTTTTAAAGTCTTTAAGGAGGTTGGGTATTGTCGTGAGCGCATCTGTGAGAAAGAGGAGTATGTCGTCCGCGAAGGCAGCTATTTTATATGTGCGTTGTTTGATAGTAATTCCCTTAATGTCTTGATTGGCTCTTATGCGTCGCAGGAAGGGTTCCAGGGATAAAATAAAAATTAAAGGGGAGAGCAGGCATCCCTGACGGGTTCCATTCAACACGGAGAAGGCGTCCGACAGGTGGCCGTTTATGTGGACTTTGGCAGTAGGGTTAGAGTAAAGGGCTGATATGAAATTCAGCATTGTTGGGGGAAGACCTATCATCCGTAGAGTTTCTAACATATAGTCCCATGCCACTCTGTCAAACGCCTTCTCCGCGTCGAGAGAAAGCATAAATCTGCTAGAGTGGCTGGATGTAAGCCAATGGTGTATATTAAGAGCTTTCAGAGTGTTATCTCTCGCCTCTCTTCCCGGAACAAAGCCAACTTGGTCCAGAGCTATAAGTTGGGGCAATAGTGGTAGGAGACGGTTCGCTAAAGTCTTCGCATACCATTTTAAGTCAACATTAAGAAGCGAGATGGGCCTGTAATTGGTAACTAGGGATGGGTCTTTGTCTGGTTTTGGAATTACAGCTATATGGGCAGTTAGAAAGTCTCGAGGCAGTGTCGTGGGGGTTGCGAAGGAGTTAAAGGCGTTTAAGAAGAAGGGGGTGAGTATTTCTGTGTAAGTTTTATAATAGCCGACTGTCAAGCCATCGGGGCCGGGGCTTTTACCTGATTTTAGTTGTTTCAGAGCTAGGTCTATTTCTTCTCTGGTTAGGGGGGAGGCCAGATCTTGGGCCACGGAATCAGAGATAGGGGTAGGGCCATATTGTTGCAAAAAATCGACTATCATTTCTGTTCTTTTGTTTTTATCTGTGGAGGAATTAGATGGGTGAAGGTTATATAGTTTACTATAATATTGGACAAACTGTCGTGGGATGTCTGGAGTTTTGGTAAATTTGCATCCCGATGGGTCAGTGATGGAATGAATCGTTGTGTGAGCTCTTGTCACTTGTAAAGCCCGAGCAAGCATTTTACTGGCTTTGTTGCCGTATTCATAAAACGTTTTTTTGGAAAGGATATATTTGCGTCGAATTTGGGTGTCTAATATATCTAGTAGGTCTTTTCTAGTTTGAATCAGTTCTGTCATAGTGGAGAGGGCTTGGGTTTGTTTATGAGCGCCTTCTAGCCTATGGATTTTGTTGATGAGGTCTGAGTATTGTTTTCTGCGTGCGCGATTGCGTTTAGCAGCCGCCGCGAGTAGGACTCCTCTGATTACACATTTATGTGCTTCCCAGATGGTAAGTGGGGACGTATCTGCTGAAATATTCTCTTGGAAGAAATGTTTGAGATTGGATTCGACTTCTGCCGCAATGGAAGGGTCATTCAGTAATGATGGATCCAATTTCCATGTTTGTGAACGGGGTGTCGTGTTTGGGATTTTAAGTGTTAAAGAGGTGGGGTGATGATCTGAGATAAGCGTGGGGTCAATGGAGGTTTGGTGAATTAGAGATAGATCTTGTTGTGTCAGAAAAATGTAATCAATCCTTGAATATCTGTCGTGGGGAGCGGAATAAAAGGTGAAGTCTTTAGCGTTTGGGTTCAGGGTGCGCCAGGAGTCATGGAGCAGTAGCTGTTTGAGTAACGATTTAATTGTCTTAAGGGCCGAATATGGGAGTGAGGATGAGCCGGTGGATGTGTCTTGGATAGGGTTAAGTGGAACATTGAAGTCTCCTCCCAAGATGAGGGTTCCTTCCTGGAAGGTCGTGAGTGTATTCGTGATAGTTCTAAAGAAAGGTACCTGACGGCTATTGGGGGCGTATATATTAGCCAATGTGAATTTCCTATTGAGAAGAGATCCTTTTAAAAATAGGTATCTGCCTTCCACATCTATTAGCGAGTCTATGATTTGAATGGGGCAGGATTTAGCAATGAGTATTGAGACTTCTTTTAATTTGTGCAACGGGTTGGTAGCGTGATACACCGTGGGATACCGGTGGTTTTGTAATTTTGGCGTGGTATTGGATCGAAAGTGGGTTTCTTGAAGGAAGATAATATCAGCCTTATTGCGGTACATGGTGAGGAGTAGTTTAGAGCGTTTCTCTGGCGTGTTAAGGCCTTTAACATTGAGTGAGTGAGTGAGATTATTTTGAGCATGGAGCTGTGTGTGGTGCTGGATGAATTCGTCATTGTATAGGTGTTTGAATGTATTTAAGAGGAGAGTAGGTGCTGTGGTAGTGGAGGTGGTGGGGTGGGCTGAAGGGTGTATGCGTACAGGCGAGGTAGATCGGGGGACAGGGGAAAGGGAGGGTTATCAATACCGGCGATGAATGTGATCTCAATCACCTAATTCTGTGACTAGGATCATAGTAATTTACTAGCCGGATGAGGTCAGTGGTGTGTGTAGGTTAGTATTATGGAGATGTTTGATAAGATATGCTTAACCACTGTGTGGGGGTGGTCTATCAATCGAGAGATGTATACAGTAGGTGGGAGAATCTGTCAGTGAGGTCTGGCTCACCAGCAGCCTTATTTTATATATTTGGTGGAAAAGGGGGGACAGGTATGTAATACTCATGTTGGGATACGTGGTGGAATGAGGTCACATAATTGGTAGGGTGGCCAATAATTTGTGATGATGAGATGTTTAGTTGAGTAATGATATCAGTAGTTATTTATGCCTTAGACCGTGTGAGAGGGAGCAGTTGTTTGGGTGATGGTTACAGGTAAGGTCATATCAACGAGGGGGGGAAAGGCATAAAGAAGGATAACAGTAACAATCGTTTCTACGCAAGGATATTAATAGTTATAGCTAAACAACCGGTCCATACAATAGACAAGCCTAAGGCTGAGTAATCAGGGTAGCATATCATATGTGGTAACAATCATCTATAGTAATACATCTATGCTTGTACAGGATGGTCATTTGTTAGAAAATAAATTGATCTTAACCTGAGTGGGGTGGGAGTGTAGGTATGTGTAGTCAACCCAGGCATAGACAGCACAACAAGGAGGATTTAATCCTCTAATTTTATGTATGTGTAGATTCGTAAGTGATTAACGGATTGTAATGAGTGTAGTAATAAGTGTAATACCCTAATGTAGTCAGTGTAATGACAAGTGTCGGTGGTGCGTGGTACATGTAGTGTTAACCGTGTTCGTTGTAATGTATTAAATTATATGAGGGCATATAGTGTGTAGGAATGTAAATAAGATGGGTCCAAAGCCAGCAGATGGCAGCAAAGAGCTAAATTTCAGAAAACTGTTCGTGTAGCTAGTCAGTTTGAGGGAGATTAAACTGGTAACAGGGTTGTGAAAGAGATCGTTTTCTCAAGTGTTGTCAGTGTGTGGTGCCTTGTACTAGTGTCTTCCAGATACAGGAGGCAGTAACCGCTTAAATCTTTTAACTTATAACAGTAAATTATAACTTTTAACAATTTACCCTTCGGACTTTTCTCAGGATACAAAGGGTCTGCAGGTATTAAGTCCGACGAGGTATATAGTGCGGGTCCCGGTGTCAGTATAGAGCTTCCGTAAATACAAATGTCTGTATAGGAAGCAGATGGAGCGGCCCCTGGGGACAGAATGTTCTGCAGTGGGGAGCGGTGACTACAGCATAGATTCCGTGGTTGTTTCAGTTCGGTAGTCCGTTAATTGGAGGATCATCAGGAATGAAAAGTTAAGGTATCCGTGTTTTGTTTCAGGGGAAGGTAGCAGAGTCAATGTGCAAGCGGGAAAGAATATTGCAGACATGAGGACCGGGTCTTGGGTGATGTTGCAAGACGTCCGGGTGGAGCGTTGTTTCTTCCGTAGGATGTTGATGAGTGTGGGAGAGGTGGGTGATAGATTTCCAGATACAGGTGGAGAGGAGAAGGTGGGAGAGGTGGAGTAGGAGCTGTCAGCAAGAGCGACTTGTGAGGACAGCGTATTCAGGGGCATGGAAGGAGATCAGCGGTCTCGGCGAGCTCTGCGAGGCAGGGGTGCTGTCATGGGGCTGGGAGGCAGGTGTCAGGGCCCCATTGAAGAATTGGGTCTGGTGAGTGAGGGCGATCTGCGTATACGAAAGCTGGTGTTGTGTGCATCCATCGGTTCCTCTTCTGGTGGATGTCGGGTACGGGGTGAGATGTTGAACTCCCCATACCAGTTTGGGACCACCACATATGGTATATCCAGGGTACGGCAGAATACTTCAAGGTCTTCTGGGACTCTCAGCAGTGTAGAGCGGCCTTGGTGAGAGGCGGATAAGCCGAACGGGAACTTCCAGCGATAGCGGATTCCATTGTTCTGCAGAACTTCCAGAAGCGGTCGGAGATCTTTGCAGTGCCTCAGTGTAATTGCTGACAGGTCTTGGTAAATATGGATGTGGCAGCCATCGTATTCCAAGTGCGATTTTTCGCGTGTTTTCTTGAGGAGTTCTTCTTTAGTTGCATAGTCATTTACAAAGCAGATAATATCCCTCGGGGGGTCTGTGTCTCTGCCTCTGGGACGGTGCGCTCTGTGGATACGTTCCATAGCCAGTGGAGTGTGCCGAGGTCTGTCGAGGAGTTGGTTGAAGAGGCCTGTGACTTGGAGGAGTTGGTCTTGGTCCACGGATTCGGGTAGGCCTCTCACCCTGAGATTGTGTCTGCGGCCCCTGTTGTCGAGATCTTCAACATGGCGTTGAAGATCTCTAAGTTGCATGGTGTGGGAGTCCACTTTATAGTGAATGGTTTGCACTGCTGAGCCTTGTAGTGGCACATCATCCTTGACACGCTGCATTCTCCCTGAGATGGCCTGTAGCTCGTGGCGCAAGTCTGTGATGGCCGAGAACAGGGTGTCTTTAATGTCAACTGCCACAGCTTGGAGATCCCGTAAGCTCGGTTGACGGAGAGATGTGCCGTCGGTCTCCATTTGCGATGTGCGGGGTTCGGATGGGGTGAGGACAATCCCTGCCAGTTCCTGAGGAGGAGGTGAGGCGGGAAGGGGAGCCGCCATGTTAGGTCTCTGGCTGCGGAATATCTCCGGTATAGTATGGTTCGTGCGGCTGGTAAATTCTCTCGGGGAGCGGGATCGTGACTGCGAGCTTCCGCGGGTAGAAGTTCCCATAGTGGGTGGTCGAGAAATATCGGTGTTCCCCTGTATAAGCTAATGAAAAGGCAGTGGTGAGCGAGAGCCTAGGGATCAGGCAGCCATCTTCTCTGAAGGCAAACCACGCCCCCCCCCCAGCGTTTTTAAACGCCGGTTTCAAGCTTTGTTCAGAGGAGTTTGCCCCAGCGTCCTGTGTACATGAAGCCTTATAGTAGGTTTCAGGCAGTTGAGTTTAGAAGCATTTTTTGGAAAGCAAAAAAATGCGTTCAGGACCGATGTTCAGAGGCATTCGAAACGCCAAAAGCCTGTAACAGCTTGTAAACGCGTATAAACGTAGTAACTAATGTTTAGCCACGTTTCGTTTTTAACATTAACATTTTTGACTATTTGAAAAAAAAAAATCTCTAAATGCAGACGCGGCTAAACGCGGCATGTAAACGTGGCAAAAACGGACGTTTTAAAATGTTGGTTATTATCTGTCAAATTAAATCGTTCAGGAGAGGTTTTAAAATTTCCCATGTACATTAAAGTGGTTGTAAACCCTTATAAAAAATTCCCAAAAAAAAAACCTGCAAGACAAAGGAATAATGAGCTTAGCTCATTATGAATTACTTACCTAAGATCGAAGCCCCCGCAGTGGTCCTCGTTCACCACTTCAGCGGCCGACATCTCCCCGGGGGGTTACTTCCCAGTATCGCGGCTCCGGCGCTGTGATTGGCCGGAGCCACCGGTAACAGCACAGTACAGGTTTGCTTAAGTGCGCATGTGCCGATGAGGTCGGCACATGCAAATACAGGGATATCTCCTAAACCGTGCAGTGTAGCTACAGGTAGGATTTAAGCCTAAGGGAAATGTCGGTATATAGATTGTGTAGGTAGGATAGGTTGTGTAGGTAGGAAGGTCTAGGAAGTCCAAATAATACATTTCTTTTAATTTTTTTAAGTGCGCTCTCTTGGATAAGCATAGGTGAAACATCAAGTGTTTGAAAAGCAGGGGTTATCTTCTATTTTGTTCCTTTTTAGGGGGAATGAACAGTGTTTTTACAATAAAAGACTAGGGGTTTTTGGATCTACACTTTTTTGTTTGTGTGTTTGTTAGTGTCTTCCCTTTTGTGTCTTGTCTGAGTTTTTAATGTATTAAGTATGATGTACTGTATATTTAATGTTTCCTTTTATTTGTTAGTTTTATCGATTTTGTCTGGTTTGTATCAGAAATCAATAAAAAAGCATTTTATTTATTTTTTTCATAAGGCGGCACAAAGCGGGTAATTTACAGAGGCCATCTAAAATATTTTTGCTATTTTCCAAACAGGCCAAAAATGAGCGGAAAATTTTCAGTGTGATTGTCAATCGGTCGGAATCAGTGTTTTGCACAAAAATAAGTCAAAGCATTGATTTTTATATCAGACCCAATTTAAAGCCAACTCTTCATTTAGCATTTATATACATTGACTACTTATTTATAGAATGGGGTAGGTTTAGAACTTCTGTCGGGTTTTTATGACTTTCTTTCTTCAGGTTTTTTCCTAGTAAAAAAAAAAGCGAAAATCCTAACCCTTTAGCATTCTGTCAAAATTTAGGAAGTAAAAAATATTCACCTGTATTCACCTACAGCATTTATAGCTAGATCTTGTATATAGACTTACAAAGGTCTACTACAGAAAAAAAAAATTGAGGGTTTCAGAAACTTTTCTTTGGTATTTTAGGAACTGAAAGCAATGATTTTCAACTCCATGATGCAAAAGGAACTGAATCTGTATACCAGGTATGATTGCAGATGTATAGGTCCACTAAGGTCTAATATTTCAGCTATGGGTGTATGCTTGTGTATCATTTTATTCTCTTAATGTTCATTTCTCTTTAAAAGACAATGTATAGTCTTTATTTTCTATAAAATATAAAAGAGATAACTTTGATGATTTAACAAACAGATTGAATGGATATCACCAATTTATTCAATGAATAATACACACCTATTGAGGTTTTTTTTTTTTTTTTTTAAAGCATAGATAATAAAAATGTAATAAAATTGCCCAAACGGCTGTTCTTTAAATTCATTTTTTTCCTTAAAGGATCTTAATAAACCCTCAGATTCCATCTATAACAGCATCCAAAGTGCAAAACAATGAGAATCTGCCAGGAGAGATGACTGGTCTACATTGGAAGAATTATTTTCTGTTGTACTCTGAAATACCAAGGCACAGTAATCTTAATCATTTTACATACTAAAGATGGTTTCAGATTTTCCTAAAATATTATAGACTTTGTTTCTCTTTTTTCTATAGTAATGTTATTGTAAGCGGTTATCACGCTGTACCTCCTCTATGCTTTAATATTGTAAACAAGTGAAATTGCAGCATCTTTATTTATCCTGCTGGAGAGATTTGACCCCAATTTCTGCTCTGAAAATAGAACAGGAAGTAAGGGTAAAGTAAATCTCCCCCCAAAATGAATGAAAATACTATCTTTGACTGTTGTCACCAGAACAGCTGTCCAGATTGGGAGATTATTCAATGTCTTATATGTTTCTACTAACAGCACCACATATAATGAATTTATTTGCATATACTTTAGCTTTTACACTATCTATATGTATTTTATAACAGTAAAAAACACAATTATAAATAAATCTGTAACGCTTTTTATTTTTATATACTTTCATGGTTACTATTATGACATAATACCTTTACATAATTCACATGACTTTTTAACGGTTCTTAAAACTCTTCATTAAAATTATGCCTGTTTGACATTTTAGGTTTTGGCTTGTGTTTGTTTAGATATTATGAGTGAATATTGGGAGTTTCATGTAGTAGATTTATTTACTAAAGGGTTAAAGGGTGTTTACTTCGAAAATAAGTTGACACCTCTAAAGGACCCTTCACTTCACAATATTGTATCTCGAAATTGCGCATGGCTCGCACTGAAACTTTTCTGTTCCACCAGTTATTCCCTTTTTTTTTTTTTTTAAATCAATATATTTGGGATCAGTATCCCTTTTGCCCTATGAAGAATGACGCTCCAGTGATAAAGGCCAGAGAGAAGGTTTTTTTTCTATATGGGTTGATCCTTCCGTCCCCAACTAAACCTTACATGGACTGGGACAGGGACATTTCCACTGATTCTGATCTTGAAACCTGGCAAAATTGACAAAATCTTTCATATCGAAGAATATCTCCTTAATTGAAGCAAATATAAAAGTGCTCACCATGTGGTACCTTGTCCCAGCCCACCTAGCCAAAATGCATTGGAGCACATCACCATACAGTTTTTTAGCATACACCCTTAAGGTTTCTATGCTTCATATTTGGTGGGAGTGCCCCAAACTTTGGGGTTATTAGAATAGAGTTTACTTATCACTTAACGCACAGAGTTTTAGGTATAGATATCCCACAGCAACCTCAGTATGCTTTGCTAAATGAACTGATTCCTGCAGTAAACAAAGATTAGCCTTGTTCATGTTTCTTGAGGTTAAATGCACAATAGCTGGGGCATGGAAAACACGGTCTGTCTCCTTGGCTCATAACAAGCATGAAATCTCTTGGATTATGACCTATGAAATACTAGCCAGCAAGATACTTAACAAGGTTAATCAGTTTACCAAAACATGAACTACCTGGGCCACATACATGAAGATTCATTTGGATGGCAAATTTTAATTACCATATATACTCGAGTAGAAGTCGAGATTTTCAGCCCTATTTTTAGGCTGAAAGTGCCCCCCTCGACTTATACTCGAGTCATCGCCGTCTGCCTACATGATCAGCGTGTCATGCAGACGGCAGCCATTCCACTGTTCAAAAGCCGCGCCTCCTCCTATGAGCCCATCACAGACATTCTCTCATCCTCGTCCATGGTATGAGGATCAGAGAATGTCCATGATAGGCTGACCCCTGACTGCTGGGAAATTGAGTGTTCTGCCTATCACAGACGAGGAGGAGACGCAGCTTTTGAACAGTGGAATGGCTGCCGAATGTTATTATGACAAGCTGATCGGTGGATGCAGAGCGGCACGTGGAGGCTGCAGAGCGGCAAACGGGGGCATGCACTGGACACAGGTAGGCATGCAGCTGCAGATGGGCACATTGTTGACCCTCTTTTCCACTTACAGTAGCTGCTGCATTTCTCACCCTCAGCTTATACTCGGGTCAATACGTTTTCCCAGTTTTTTGTGGTGAATTAGGGGCCTCGGCTTATATTCGGAACAACCTATACTTAAGTATTTATGGTAGTCTTATTTTATAGCAGGCCTCTAAGCTTGACCTTCCTTTTCCTTATGTTTCTTCTTATTCCTCTTTCCTCTTTTTTTTATATGAGTTTTATTGTTCTGTTGTGATCCCAATCTGGGACTAAGAACCTTATGGGATCTGTTTATGCTGTGTGATACCTATATGATAGCAATAGCATATACTTTGAACTACACCATGTCCGTACATGTTCTTGTTATATGTAATGATTCCTGATTTCCTGATCAAGAAATGGCCTTTTTTGATCTGAGATCGCTATATGCTATGCCTTCATTTAATGTATGGTTTTATTTCTCCTAATAAAAATTATTTGCAAGACAGCTAACCACTATGGTGTTATTGACGTTGCTTCTGTTAGGCTAGAAGTAGTCATGTTTATTTTTGGACTTCAACTTACAGCAGTGTAGAAAGTTTTACTATTTGACATTGATAGTTATGCTATCAGACTGTTGTACATATTTCTTATAATATATATAACAAATATATATAATGTTTAATGAAAAATTACAACAAAAAATATACAGAGAAAAAAAAATGTATAAAATATTGAACAAAATTAAGTTGAAGTTGTGCTTATTCTGAATAACCAATCATGTTCAAGGGAAATAAACAAAAAAAACAGGGTTTTTTGTTTGCAGATGATTGGAAGACTGAAGTGACGAAAGCTTCACCTTATATACTTAACTATGTGAACATTCACTTTGTTAAATGAACAGTCTGTTGACAATGAACCCCATCTGTTTTTGTGTTGTAATTATTAACACATTTGAAATTTAGTTTGTCCTTCTACACCCATGCCACATTTTGTCTGCTGGGTATGGTACATGCCTTCACATTTGCAGA
The DNA here is from genome assembly GCF_042186555.1 of Aquarana catesbeiana. Classification (NCBI taxonomy): domain Eukaryota; kingdom Metazoa; phylum Chordata; class Amphibia; order Anura; family Ranidae; genus Aquarana; species Aquarana catesbeiana. The sequence continues at coordinate 26,996,785 of NC_133333.1, read as the reverse complement.
ACCTACTGTACAGAGGACTACCATTTATCATACCACCACCCAGTGCTGGAACCTGCCATAGCCTTGGAATGTCTGGCCCAGAGCCAACCAGGAAAAAAGGATTTTGAAAGGGCAAAAGAATCTAGATGCAGATTAAAAAATAAAAGCTACCTTTAAACCAGAGAAGAGGTGGTCTATCAACCAACCAGTTTTTGGTCATAAATGGGCAAAGTACATTTTAGTGTCAGACATCCAACCAAAGCAGACAGACAAGGTTCAACACTATTTGTATTATGCTAATCCCCACTTGAAATTCAATCCTTGAGTCTCTTTTAATTCTGGAGGTTTATACAAAAAATTATATATATAGGTATATATGTTTTTACTCCATAAGAATTTATTGAATATAAAAAAAAAAACAATCACATCATAGCTGAGAGAGTACACAAAAATAAGTAAATAAACATAAAAGAATGCATCAGATTTTGGTTTAAGCAGATGAGATCTATAATCAAAGAATATCCTACCCATTATTCACATTTCAAGAATAAGCATCAGTAAGGACTAAATTTGATATAGATGGTTCAAATCTTGGCTGGTTCAGTAGGAACCGACTGAGATTTGAACCATGTATGGGCAGGCTGAATTCTACTGGGTACAACCAGCCTGCCTGATTTTACATGCAATTATTGCTAGCGGCTATTATATCTTGACAGCTCTGGGATGAGCATGGCGAGTGCTGCTGCATTGAAGGGACTGAAACCAACATCCATCCATTTTTGGTCTCCCCTTCCAGATACGCACCAGGGAAAAATGTGTAAATTGTCACCTCTGGGTCGCTGTGTCACTTTCCTCAGCCAGTATGGCTAGGGAAGATTTTAATGGAGTGCGATCTGCACTGCATTTGATTTAATGGAAGACAGGTGAGACATCAGGGGTCTATGTGACCCCTGATGTCTCATTTTTGAGAACCTGTCACAAAAATGCATCACATAGGAGACCTTTTTTTCTCCTATGTGATTAAAAAAGTTTAGAAAACAAAAACTTAGAAACGTGTAAAAAATTATGGTTGCACCCAAGCACTTAAAATCCCCTCCCCAAAAAGTTTTGAGGCTGCCACCCCCACATATATGCACATACATACATAAATGCACGTCAGGGGTGCATTTGCACAAAATGTTGATTGCGCTACACAAGTTATTTGTTTTTGTGGGTTTTTTTACTTAAGAACAATAGCCCCCAGGACAAGCAGAGTAAATAATACTGATTGAGGACAAAGACAGCTACAAAAATCCAACCATATGTTTGTAATCCTTTCTCATTCTATCCAAAACTAGAAAAAAAGTTTTATTTTTTATATACTTTATTTTTTTCCTGAAATATTGTTGGTAAAGAGGAAAATCAATCTGACACAAAAAAAGAACAAAAGACAAAAAACAAACACAGACAGACATTATGTGTAAAAGCATGCAGGAAATTTCAGAGAGATCATTCTTAAAATCAGACAGGATTAAAACATTTCAGGGCATACTTATTATGAAGTAAATAAAAAACATGCACCTATGATAGTCATCTGTGATTCAGATTTATTGCTTTAAAAACATCTCATATGTGAAAGTATGCCTAAATTTGCAGCAAGTTTTATATGTAGATTTAGAAACACGCTAAGTAGAAATAGCAAAAAAAAGGAGAACTTAATGCTATAAAATGAGAAAAAAAAAACAGTCTCCAGAAAAAGTTTGAGAGTAAAGATGCAAAGAACCAGCTAGCCAGTCTGAGATATACACAGGACACGCATTCTCAATATTTTCTAGGACCAGTACCAAGACCATTACTAAGACTACCACTATATTGACACAGTTAAAGGCAAAGTACAGATCAGACTCCAGGTATGTCTATACTTTTAAGAATTTTTTGTAGTGATTAAGTTTGTAAGATGGAAAAAATAACTTAGTCTGGCCAGCCCTTAATTGTCTTGTTGGGTGGCTACAGAGGAATGGGGTGGCGGTGGAAATGTTTGAGTGTCCTAAACTGGCCTTACACCTGAGCTGGCCTTACATCTGTAGAGTTTTGCTAGAAAATCATTTTTTTTTGGAACATTCATTCAATTATCTAAGAGTTAAAGGGGGTGGTTCAACAATTGGTTTCCACAACCGCAAGCAAAATATCAAGAGACAAGAATGGAAAACTTTTGTGGAATCTAATGGGAACTAAAAAAAAATTCTAACATTTGAATTATCTTCCTGCTGAGAAATATTATAACTAGTCTTAAGCACATGCACTTGTCATAGTTAATGCAGAAGTAGACTGTTTGTTCTATGAAAATCAAAACATTAATATGGTACTTGGATGAAAAGTTATTCAAAATAAGTCAAGTCCATGAAGGCACCATTGAATGGTCAGACAAAAGATTTTTATACTTTCTCATCTGAATGTGCAAACAAAATTCTACAGGTGTAAGGCCAGCATTAGAATGAGACTTCCCTGGTGAGAATGCAGAAGAAAATTGGTAGGATTACAATTTCTGCAACAGACCACACACCATAAACAATAAGGAATCTTGGAAGAGAGTGTTTTCCTTTGATATGACTGTTGTATGCATTTTCAGGACTGGCATATACTGTATGTTCTTGCTATCAATTAGGTCAATGCAGGTTCAAACAACTCTACATCAGGGATGTCCAACTTTTTGACCTCCCTGGGCCACCTTAGAAGAAGAGAAATTGCCTTGGGCATCACATAAAAAAACACTAATAAGGATAGCCAATGAGCAGAAAAAGTCAGGCAGATCACAAGTTAATCATCACTGATATAATGTATCTGAGTAAAAAAAAAAAATTATATATATTTTAACAGTTAAAGAGGGCAACATAAAACTAATACAATATCTGACACTGTTTTTGATAAACTAATGCATCAGTATCTGGTTGGATTTATGGAGTAGCAATTCTCATTGAATTTCCAAGGTGCTCTTCAGACATTTTGGTTCTTATTTTGCTCTTCATGTGCTTTATCCTTGTAAATAGTTGCTCACAAATATAGGTGCTGCCAAAAACTGATGAAATGAATAAAGCGGGACTGTGAAGAGTAGGATGTTTTTCTTTGGAAAGATAAAAAACTTTTAAAAGTCCAGTAAAGAGACATTGTAAAATTTCTCTTTGGCTACATGTGCTCCCTAAGTTTAAATGCATTTTTGCAAAAAAAAGGTAAACATTTTTTAGATAAGTCTACCATTTCATTTTGGGCAACATTCATAGTCGTCTTGGGCTGCATGCAACCTGTGGACCACAGGTTGGTCATCCCTGGTCTACAACTTTTCCCGTATTACTATATTTGCAAGAGGGTGCTTTCGATTTTATTTTTATTTTATACAATTTTTTACACTTTTTTTGGATTAACTTTATTGCCATTCACAAGGGATGAACAACATCCCTTGTGACAGTATGGGCCGTGACAGGTCCTATTTATGGAGCGATCTGGGGCCTATGAGACCCCAAATCTCTCCTTTAGCCTCCCATGCAGCCGATTAGCCACAGATTGGTCTGATCGGCTGCTTTCCTGGCCCGCTAGCGGCCAGGTAAACAAAGAGGTGGAACCAAAAGCAAGGAAAATACTCGTCACTCCTGGTTTCCAGGGTTACAGAGAAAGAGGAATGATGTCAGTTCCTCTCTCTGTTCAGTGCAGCAATTGTTGTCGCCCACAACGCTCCCGGGCTCTGCGATGGGAAGGTAGAGTCCGGGAAAGGCGTTGGTTTTGGGAGGGGGGTACCCCCTTCTGGCACCCACAGAAGTGATAGCGAGGCTAATTAGCCAATCAAATTACTTCTGAAAAGATTCATACCGGGATGATGCCTGTAGGCGCAGGCATCATCCCAGTATAACTACTGAAACCCGAGCATGTCCTACGGGCGGCAAGTAGGTAAATTGATTATCCCTGCAAGCTCTTTTTATTTTGTAAACACCGGCTTGGGGAGCCTGTCTGTATGATGAGGCCACAATGTAGTGCACTTTGAACAAGATTAGAGATTTTTTGCTAGAAAATTACTCAGAACCCTCAAACATTATATATATTTTTTAGCAGAGACCCTAGGGAATAAAATGTCGGTTGTTGCAATTTTTTATGTCACACGGTATTTGCACAGCAATTTTTTTTTTAAACGCAATTTTTTTGGAAATGATACACTAAAGTTAGCCCAATTTTTTTTTTTATATAATGTGAAAGTTGGAGGTTACGCGAAGTAAATATATACCTAACGTATCACGCTTTAAAAACTGCGCACGCCCATGGAATGGCGCCAAACTTTGGTATTTAAAAATGTCCATAGGTGAAGCTTTAATTTTTTTTGTACAGGCTACCAGTTTAGAGTTAGAGGAGTTCTTGTGCTAGAATTATTGCTCTCGCTCGAACATTTGCGGCGCGAGGTAATGGGGGCGCTTTCATTTATTTATTTATTTTTTTTTTACACTATACCTTAAAAAATTTTTTTGTTCACTTTTATTCCCATTACATGGAATGTTAACATCCCTTGTAATAGGAATAGGGCTTTTCTGGAGAGATATGGGGTCTATAAGTCCCCACATCTCTCTATGCTGGAAAAAAAACACAATCTCAGGCTTCCCAGCAAAAAACAGACAGTGCTTACATCTGCCAGCACCGGAAGTGACATCATAACGTCGCTTCCGGCCTCCGAGGGTCATAGAGATGGCCAGGGACCATCCAGGTAAGCAAGGAGAAGCACTGATTTATTTTTTTTTTTACAGCCGACCATTCCCTGCAAAGTAAAAACAATCTGGATGCCTGTAAATGCAGGCATCATTCAGATATCTCCACTTCAATCTAAGAATGTCATACGACGTCCACCATAGGTTAAGTGGTTAAACCAAATAAAAGCAAACTACCCACCACAATCTAGTTTAAAAAAAAATACATAGTAAAAGAAAAATTGGAAGACATTACTTAGATTTAAAAATCAGGTCAACATTTATTTAGCTATGTACAATGATTTTTATTCTATATTTCAAACAATGGTAGAGAACAGTCTTTGAAGTGATCATAAAGGGGCTTTTGCATGATGCTCATCACAGAACAAAATTGCAAAGGAAATCAGAAGAATTGATGACGTCTTCAGGTTGAATGAAGTCCACCTCAACCTTCCCGATACACCAACACTGCTAGTCCAGTTGAGCAGACTTGTTGAAACAAACAGCAGCTAAAAACAAGAAAAATAGGGTTAGAGATGAGACATTTGTAAGCATAGTCCTTAGTGTTTAAAGAAGGAAAGAGGACTTTTTATAGTCCTTAGTGTATTTTATACTTCTGCAGCCAAACCTACTTTCTATTTATTACATTTTCCCATTAACATAGCATACATTTACAAAAAAAAACCCAAAAAAAGACAAAAACCCAACTAGACAACATAAATGAGATGAAAGTTTTCATGGTACAGTTTACTAGTTTTTAAAATCAGATGCACGCTCAAAGATTAACTGGTACAAGTTAGGTTCTTTTCACACGGGTTTTGCAATCAGGTTAGCCTGTCCACTTTTCATACAGATCTGTCGAAAGCTGCATTTAAAGTGGATGTAAACCCAATGTCATCCTTTCTAAACTACTGCCATAGAGGTTATCTATAAGGATATACATGCCTCCTGCATGTATCTTTACCTGTCAAATGTCTCCCCTCTGTCTGTTCTGAGACCCGAAAAACTGCAGATTCTGTGGGCGGGTCTGTTGTCTGGAGCTCGGTGGGTGGAGTTGTGATGTCAGTAGACTCCTCCCCCACCTCTACACTCCCCTTGTCAATATGCATTTTCTCCTGTGTATTTCTTACACTAAACTTCTGCTATGATCTCTAACATCCAGTGAAAAGACAGGAAAGTAACCACACGACTTTAGCATGCCAAATCATGCTGAGGTGTGGAACAGCCAATCCTTGCAGAGCTGCTGAAGAAAGGAGTGGGGGAGGGAATTAAAAAATAATGCATGTCTTAGGCTAGTGCACGAGATATGTAAATCGCCTGTCACTCACAGCAAGGGGGAGGATTTGACAGTTTTTCTCTGTCAAGTTTTATCTCACTGAACAATAAAAGAGGATTGCTCAGAGCTGGATTAACTCTTTGTGGCAAGACTGGGCTCAAATGATAAGAAATCTTATACTCTACATTATGACATAAAAAAAAAAATTAGGGTTTACATGCACTTTAAGTCTCTCATAGAGGTATGGAGGAATGAAAGGACATATCATGGTGTAGTATGTCATTGATGGCATAGGGTGGAGTCGTAACGCAACATTGTTGCACACTGGGACGTGGTGGCCATTTTGATGGTTAGAAACATTTGGTTTCTCTTTGTATTGATGCCTGTTTGAAACGTTTATCAAGTGAGTGCAAAACTTTTTAAACAGGCATCAATACAAAGAGAAACCAATTGTTTCTAACCATTAAAATGGCCTCATTCGCAATGCATTCTAAACTGCTGCAAGTTGGGCATATAAAATGAGCAGCAGAGGGGGGATTAATGGCATCGTATACAAACAATGCTACAGTGGGCTTGAATGTTTATATGAAATGCAAATGATGTGTCGCGCAAAGACCGGCTCCAGTAGAGCAGCCAATTACTATCCGCATATGAACTCTGCTCTGCTGGGACCACAAAGAGCATATGCACAAGGGGAACTCACTGGCAATGTATTCTACACTGCTCCCAGGTGGGCATATAAAATGAGCAGCAAATGGGTAGTTAACATCATTGTATATAATGCTACAGTGGGCTTTGGGAGGGGGTCCAATCTAAATGCTGCTCTAGCAAATGGGCAGCAAGGAATCTATGTGCTTTGTGTCTGAACTATGGTCTAAAGAGCAATTTAGCCAGCTACTGGATACACTGTACTTAGACATGAATGAATAGTTTTCATTGAAAAACTTTCATATTTTTTAAATTAGGGAAGTTTAAACCCATTTGTGTGGGAATGGCATGTTTTTTTTTCCCCACTTCAGCAAACACTGTCGAGAGACCTATTCAACTTTACGTTCATTTACTGTCTCCTTCTCAGTTTCACATCATTGTGGTCTTTTCACAGAAGTTTATTGTTTCAAAATTTATATTAAAATCCTATTTGGTATTGTTATTTTTATATATCTGTCTTCCCAAAATTATAGTCTTCCACTTCCCATATTCACCCATCCTCCCACCTACTTATCTTCCTTTCACCCCCGTCCCCCCAACCCCTCCCTTTTGGTCTGCTCTAGGCCCTTTTTCTTTTTTCTAGGCCTGCTCAAACCCTGCCGCCCTCTGTCATTTTTTTCTCAGATTATTATTTCTCAGAGGTTTCAAAACCTCAGTGCCTCAAGTCTGACCCAAGAATAGGGCATGTTGATTTTGGCCTGGTCAAAGAGTTTGTTGACTGTAGTATGGTGCTCTCATACTCTAACCAAGAAAAACTAAGAACCATTCCAAGATCAACACTCCGTATTCCCAGGAAGAAAGGATGTACAGTTGGAAGAAGCTCTGCCATTCCCATCATAAGCCATAATCAAACATCTAGACTACCTGCCAGGGTGCACTGGGTGCAGTTGGAAAAGAGACTGAATCAGATCCAGCCCTGGCCTTCTCGGGGGAGTGAGCACTCCTCCCCCAGTCCAGCAAGGACTGAGATTGACCCAGTCCCTCAGCCTTCTACTACAGAACAGCCTAGCAACCAGTCTAGATGCCCAGTTACAGCTTACAATTGAAATGTAAGATGGTCTTGCAACAGTCGCCCTTTACTTCCAGACAGCGGGGCTTTCTGTAGACTTTCCCAAGAGGAATCGGAGTGAAATCCCTTCTCAGCCATTCATCCCTGCAGAAATTAACTCCTTGAAACCTGTGTCCTGTGGGGTAAGCACAAGATGTGGGTTGTTGAGCCTGAGAATCGGATCCATCAAAGCTTATGGGGACCACACTAACCCACACCAAGGAGGTCATTTACTGCTAGAGTCTTCAGACTGAACCTGAACATCCCTCTAATCCTGGAACTTAAGTTATGATAAAAGTTCATAACTCAGGCAGTTGATTGAGATATATACACTTTCTCATTCCTAACTCAGTCTAGCAATATTTTTGGGTCCACAAAACAGAGTGGCTAAACTAAAGCAATGAGTTATGATTAAAGCTCATAACTCTGGTAGTTGATTGAGCGATAGACTTTCTCCTTCCTAACTCGGTCTAACAATATTTTTTGGGTCCACAAAATTGAGTGGCTAAACCCAAGCAATGAGTTATGATAAAAGCTCATAACTCTGGCGATGCTTTTATTGCAAGTTAGACACATTTTGTACCATCCTTAATGAGTTTTATGTAGGTACCGCACCATCTGCTAATGCTGCAGGAGCAGAAAAGGGATTCCATCTTGCTTGGAGTGTGCCTGGCTTCCCATCTTGCTTGGAGAGATCATGGCTCATCAACTAGTCATGAAAAAAGAGAAACTTTACAATGGCATCAAGCCTACTTATCCAGGGACAATGAAATCTAAGGGTTTGGGTTAAAAATACAGAAAACACATCTAAACCATGGCACGATATGAAAATATTTTACTGTTAACTTCCTAAAATGCTTGCTGCATGCTAGTTATGGTTAAACCTAGCTTCAATATCTCCAGGTCACTTACCCCTGAATCTCTAAAAGCTGGCCATGCACGTGCCAGTGTTTTCAATAAAAAAAAAAGAAACACAACTGACTGTATTCCTCCACACACTCAATGTGGGTGCTGGAATCCTCCCCACTGTATCCTTGTATTTCTAACAGCAGGGAGACTTCCCTGCTGTCAAAATATACAGATCATCTCTCCAGCCCACGGCACTGCCCAATTGGGAATATACTGACTTCTGTTCAACCACATTGGCCATACATGGATCTAAAATTCAGCTTTAGTTACTCTAATACCGTGTACACACGGCTGGACTTTTCAACCAAACAAATCCGTCGGACAATTCGACCGTGCGTGGGCCCTTTTCTGTCAAAAATGTGAAGGACTTTAGACTTATAACATGTTTCAAATCTTTCCGACGGACTCGAGTCCGGTCGAAAAATCCGTTCATCTGTATGCTAGTCCAACGGACGAAAACCAACGCTAGGGCAGCTACTGGCTATGAACTTCCTTATTTTAGTCCGGTCGTACGTCATCACGGTCAAATCTGTCGGACTTGTGTGATTGTGTGTAGACAAGTCCGATTCGACGGAAGTCCATCGAAAAGTCCGATGTGATTCAGTCCATCGAAAGTCCGGTCGTGTGTACATGGCATAAGGCTGGCCATACATGGAAGTGGGCTGATCAAAACAACGAACTGAACCGGTTGCCCCATTCACAAAAGTGGAGTCAATAGAGACATCCTTCCGGCTTGGTTATTGTATTCTGACTAAGGGGAGATGACTCCACTGTCAGAATACACTAATCAGCACTTACTGAAAGTAAAACCTTCAAAAAGCCAGTTTGAGAGAAGTTGATCATTAGGAGCGAAGTTTCAGGAATGTAAACAGCCATAGATGGATTGAAAATTTGGCTGGTCCCTGCTGAACCGGTCGAATTTCGTTCGATCTATGGCCAGTTTCAGTGTTAAAGAGTATCAGCATGACTGAGGTCTCCAGAAGAAGAAACCCGTGAAGAAAGCCTCCATATTTTTCTCGGTTTAAGCCTAATCAAAAAAGGAAGATCTGTTGATACATGAAATTATAGCCAAACAAAAAAACATACATTGCTTTATTTGCAATAAAACATTAACTAATAGACCATAACTTGGCACCATGAACTGCTCACCGCTACTTAGGAGTATTATTAGAACATTTTTCCGTGATCTTAGCCTGCAAAAAACAAAAAGGACTCTAGCTAGCTATCCTACTATAGTTCAAAAAAATGTCAACGCATAGTGGTACTGAAGACATTATTAGGTACAAATGTTCCTCATCCCTACTGGAATAATATACAGAAAGATGGCCAAAGAAGGTTAAATCTGTTAATAGCCTATTTGCAGTCCATGCCTGGGTTACATCCTTGTGCACTGTTCTCATTGGGTGTATCTACCCTACCAGCCCATATATGCTGTGCACATCATATAACAGACCAAAATTGTACCATCACTATAAGCCCAATACCAAGGGGCCCCTAGTGGTACAGAAAAGGGAAGAACCTAAAATGTACACAGGAACAAGCCAGGAGGTAAAAACACCTCAAGATTACCTGACTTGCAGCAACCTGTCCTACCCAGGCCACAGAGGTCTATTGTAGCTCCTATGTGACCAGGACAGTTTTAAGAAACTGCTTTAATTAGTACAAAGGTCTTAGCAGAAACAAGGTTTTCAATAGTTCATCATGTACAGAGCACAAATGAACAAACGTGAGACGGTTCGAAAGGATTAATAATCCTTGCATTTCCTGTAAAAGTCTTGAGGAATGTGCTTTAAAATATCCTTATACCAAGATATGATACTTTAACTTAATACACATGATATAAAAAATATATATGTTTCACTTAAATGTGCCACAGCATTTATAGACTAAATTTGATTCATACCTCTAATTTCTCAGCAGTTGACTCTTGAGCAGCCCATCATTGCCATAGTTCAGTCTTGATGGTCATCTTGCCATCTACAAAATAAATATAGGCATTGGGATCCCATAAAAACATAAGGAGGTAAAAATGAAGACTATGCGTTGGGTGTAATGAAAATTTAAGTTAGCCATTCAAAGTATTGAAGTTCTAATGTACTGCTCAGATGGAGAGTTTATGTAGAATATAAAATAAGGGTACCTACATCCTAAATTGACATATCTAAAGACAATGAATACAAATGGGGGAACAGGATTTTCTCTGTACTGTCATGAGACATTACAACAAGAATTTAAAGTTAGCAATTTTTTATTGTGTACATATAGTTTTATAAAAAAGTATATAAAGATCAAGAAAACATACAAGGTATAGACCCATTTTTTTATCCCTCTTGATGGTCACTACACCCCCAGGGTAGGAAACCCTTCTACCTTGGAAATTACTCCAGAGCAGATTAATAAGTGTAGGCCATTAAACTCAACATGTTTCACGGCTGCCCTTATCTTCAGGAGAAAAGTGAAGGGAAGCAGGACACAAGAGTACATAAAGTCATAGTATTGAAGGTAATAAGAACAGTATAGTGTCCTCAACAGCAGATTACTACTACAAAAAAGATACAGGAACTTCTTACCCCAAGATCAGGTTGGGTCTGCCGGCAGCTATCATGGAGACACCAAAGCCAAAGTGGCCTGGGCAAGCAAGGGAGCAAAAACTAAATGGCGACTGGGATATCTCTACTATATATATATAAAATTTGAAATATAAGTTCAGTTTACATAGGAGTCTAACAATGTTAACGCTATAGTCTTGGATTTTACCAGACGTAGGGTACATACCGCAGTAGCACTGATATAAAAGCTAAGATTTTACAGGAAGTTGGAATATGGTGGAACTTTGAAAAGGTAATGTATTCCACATTTAGGGGATCAAGTCCCAATGCGGGGCTCTCATTTGTTTTTGCTCCCCTGGTGACTTTGACGCCTCCATGATAGCTGCGGGCGGACCCAGCCTGATCTTGGGTAAAGCAGTTCCTGTACCTTTTTTATTCTATACTGTTATTGTTACCTTTGATACTATGACCTTGTTATGTACTCTATTATAGTTTCCAGGAGAAAGGTAGAGTGAGCAGGACACTATAATAGGAGTACATAACAAAGTAGTGTCCTCCTCAACAGCAGATTACAAAAAAAAAAAAAAAAAAAAAAAAAAAAAGGTACAAAAACTGCTTACCCCAAGATCAGGCTGGGTCTGCCGGCAGCCATCATGGAGGCACCAAAGCCAAAGTTGCCAGGCGAGCAAGGAAGCAAAAACATATGAGAGACCCCCATTGGGACTTATTCCCCTGAACATGGATTACATTACCTTTTTAAGGTTCCACCATATTCCAACCGCAGGTAAAATCTTTGCTTTTATATCAGTGCTACTGCCGTATGTACCCTACATCTGGTAAAATCCAAGACTATAGCTTTATAGCTTTAACATTATGTTAGACTATGTAAGTCCTATGTAAACTGAATATATATACACACAAACACACATACACTGTAGATATCCCAGTCGCCATTTTGTTTTTGGTCGCTTGCTCGCTCGGCCACTTTGGCTTTGGTGCCTCCATGATGGCTGCCGACTGATCCAGCCTGATCTTGGGGTAAGGCATTCCTGTACCTTATTTGTTGTAGTAATCTGCTGTTGAGGACACTATGCTGTTTTTGTTGCCTTCAATATTATGACGTTATGTACTCTTGTAGTGTCCTGCTTCCATTCACTTTTCTCCTGAAGAAGCAGGCGACTGTGAAACATGTCGAGTTCAATGGCCTACACTTACTGATCTCCTCTGGAGTGATTTCCCAGGTAGAAAGGTTACCTACCCTGGGGGTGTAGTGACAATCAAGAGGGATAAAAAACAGGTCTAAACCTTGTATGTTTATATGATCTTGTTATATATTATTTTGTAAAATTATATGTACACAATAAAAAATGTATTTTAAATTCTTGTTGTAATGTCTCACAAATTATTGAAGTGTTGCCATTTTTTGGGAGCGGCAAGTGTCAGACTTTATCCCCCTAAAGATATAAGGATTCTGACCCAATACCTAAAGTCTGACCCAAGAATAGAGAGTATTGAATTTGGCCTGGCCAAAGATTGTTGGCTCTAGTATGGTGACCTCATACTCTAATCCAGGGCCAGATCTATCTGTCTGATGCGGGGGTGCAGTAAAAATTGTCAGGGGGGGCAGAGGATGGGAGTTCAGCAGAACAGTATACAGAAACAGGAATCAGTAGGGCAGATTACAGTTGGGTTAGCACGGCAGTGTCAAATGTGTGAATGGGGGAAAATCGAGCCATTTTTGCTCAACCCACTGGTTGAACACAAAGAAAAATTCTGATCTATGGGCTGAGCTTACGTTAAAGAAGGACTTCATTAAAACCAGCAACAGTTGAGACAACGAACACCTTGGTCAGTTCTATGTACAGTATATCTATGCATATTGTACAGAGTACAGCGGTTAAGAGCAAGCAATAAACAAAACAGAGTACAGCAGTCAGGATAAGTGCCACACATTCACAACATGGCCCTCCCTTACATCCATGTCTCCAAAGTCCCACACTTACATCAGTCCCACTTTATAGCAGAGTATCACCCATGCATCAGAGTGTGGCAGAGTGCCCCCTTACACATAGACTATATTGGGACACCTGCCTTTACACGCACATGAATTTTAATGGCATCCCAGTCTTAGTCGATAGGGTTTAATATTGAGTTGGCCCACCCTTTGCAGCTAGAACAGCTTCAACTCTTCTGGGAAGGCCGTCCACAAGGTTTAGGAGTGTGTCTATGGGAATGTTTGACCATTCTTCCAGAAGCACATTTGTGATGTCAGGCACTGATGTTGGACGAGAAGGCCTGTCTCACGGTCTGCGCTCTAATTCACCCCAAAGGTGTTCTATCGGGTTGAGGTCAGGAATCTGTGCAGGCCAGACAAGTTCCTCCACCCCAAACTCGCTCACCCGTGTCTTTATGGACCTTTGCTTTGTGCACTGGCCAAATCATTTGGTGGAGGGGAGATTATGGTGTGGGGTTGTTTTTCAGGGGTTGGGCTTGGCCCCTTAGTTCCAGTGAAGGGAACACTTAAGGTGTCAGCATACCAAGACATTTTGGACAATTTCATGCTCCCAACTTTGTGAGAACAGTTTGGGGATGGCCCCTTCCTGTTCCAATCTGACTGCACACCAGTGCACAAAGCATTTCATGTGTGTGTAAAGGCAGGTGTCTCAATATGTTTGGTAATATAGTGTAGGTTTTTTTATTTTTAAAACAAAAAGCAGTAGGCTCCATTCACACATGGGTGTTTGCCATCGGTGATTCAGCCCGCAAATCCAAAATGCTGTGCAAAAAATGACAAACCGCACAACGCTTGTTCAGGTGCCATTCATTTCAGTGACACCTAAACGTGTGTGTAATTTTGCCTCACTAAATCTGGCTGCAATAGCGGAAAACCGCAATGCTCGAAGCCGACGCCCAAAAAGAAGTTCCTGATACATTTTGAGGGACAAGCTTCATGCGTTGCAATTTTGCCATGATCACATGGCAAAATTGCACGAACGTTTAGGTGACATTGAAATTAATGGCACCCAATTAAGCAATGTGCGATTTTTCATTTTTGAACAGCGTTTTGGTATCATAATTCTGCCCGAAAAACGCTCAGGTGTGACTGGAGTCCAAGTCAACATAAAACGTTCTAGAAAAATTGAGCAAGTTGAAAAATGGTTTATAGCAAAGCTGACTGTATGCATCTGGGTTTAGAAACAAGAACAGGGCACATAGAAAGTACAATAGCCAAACAGCCAATCATCAACTGAACCATGCTGTTTTACAGCAGTCATGTGATTGTTTGCTTTAAGAGCATTACACATCGTACTGTCTATTGAACAAGCCCCAATTGTCACTGAGTTATTAAACGATTCCCAGTCATCACCAGGGGGTGCCAGCTTCCCAGTCATTGCCAAGGGGGTGCCAGCTTCCCAGTCATTGCCAAAGCGAGACATGCTGCCCATTGACCACCAATGGCAAAGGGATGCATGCTTCCCATTGAACACCAATGGGGTGAACGTGCCCTGTATTGGAGGGTTTAAAGGGTAAATTTATCTTTAAAGAAAAAAAAATACATTAAAACTAAAAAGAAAAAAAAAAAAAAAGTGTACCCTTCACTTACTTTAGATCGAAGAGCAGCCCAACCATACTGCTCATTCCAGTCCAGCCCAATCATACTGCTTATTCCAGTCCAGCCCAACCATATTGCGCATTCCAGTCATCTGTAACGACATATTGGTACCATTAAAAAACACAAGGAGGATGATATGGGGCTTTAGGCCCCAATTATCGCATTAACAATTTTTAAAACAAAAGATATAAACTCAACTGTAATATTTATAACCCTTGCATTTTAAAACACTTAAATACTTTCCTGGCTTCTAAAACAAAGCATTTAGCAGTAAAAATATACATAATTTTTACATTAAACAATATGGTTCTAATTCTAACTAATAATTGTACTAAAGCCTAACAAAAAAAAGAAATCAACTATGTGCATTGCGTCTGAACTCTGCTCTGTTGGGACCACAAAGCTTGAAATCAACGGGAAATCAATCGCAATGCATTCTATGCTGCGCCAGGCTGGGCATTAATCAGCAGCAAAGGGGAATTATTTGCATTGTAAACAATGCTACAGTGGGGGCTTGATTGCGCAACACATCATTTGCATTTCATATAACTGGCTCCACTAGAGCAGCCAATCACTATCTGCATTGCTTATGAACTCTGCTCTGTTGGGACCACAGAGCAGATGCGCAAGGTGAAATCATTTGCAATGCATTCTATACACTGCTCCAAGTTGGGCATATAAATGAGCAGCGGAGGGGGAATTAATGGCATTGTATACAAACAATGCTTAGGTGGGCTTGATTGCGCAACACATTATTTGCATTTCATATAAACAAAAGGCCGGCTCCAGTAAAGCCGCCAATTACTATGTGCATTGCCTATGAAATCTGCTCTGCTGGGACCACAGAGCATATGCGCAAGGGGAAATCACTGGCAATGCATTCTACACTGCTCCAAGGTGGGCATACTAATTGAGCAGCAAATGGGTAGTTAACAGCATTGTATACAAACAATGCTAGAGTGGGCTTGGGAGGGGGTCCTGTCTAAATCCTAGGTGCAACAAATCTATGTGCATTGCGTCTGAACTCTGCTCTGTTGGGACCACAAAGCTTGAAATCAACGGGAAATCAATCGCAATGCATTCTATGCTGCGCCAGGCTGGGCATTAATCAGCAGCAAAGGGGAATTATTTGCATTGTAAACAATGCTACAGTGGGGGCTTGATTGCACAACACATCATTTGCATTTCATATAACTGGCTCCACTAGAGCAGCCAATCACTATCTGCATTGCTTATGAACTCTGCTCTGTTGGGACCACAGAGCAGATGCGCAAGGTGAAATCATTTGCAATGCATTCTATACACTGCTCCAAGTTGGGCATATAAATGAGCAGCGGAGGGGGAATTAATGGCATTGTATACAAACAATGCTTAGGTGGGCTTGATTGCGCAACACATTATTTGCATTTCATATAAACAAAAGGCCGGCTCCAGTAAAGCCGCCAATTACTATGTGCATTGCCTATGAAATCTGCTCTGCTGGGACCACAGAGCATATGCGCAAGGGGAAATCACTGGCAATGCATTCTACACTGCTCCAAGGTGGGCATACTAATTGAGCAGCAAATGGGTAGTTAACAGCATTGTATACAAACAATGCTAGAGTGGGCTTGGGAGGGGGTCCTGTCTAAAGCCTGTCTAAATCCTAGGTGCAACAAATCTATGTGCATTGCGTCTGAACTCTGCTCTGTTGGGACCACAAAGCTTGAAATCAACGGGAAATCAATCGCAATGCATTCTATGCTGCGCCAGGCTGGGCATTAATCAGCAGCAAAGGGGAATTATTTGCATTGTAAACAATGCTACAGTGGGGGCTTGATTGCGCAACACATCATTTGCATTTCATATAACTGGCTCCACTAGAGCAGCCAATCACTATCTGCATTGCTTATGAACTCTGCTCTGTTGGGACCACAGAGCAGATGCGCAAGGTGAAATCATTTGCAATGCATTCTATACACTGCTCCAAGTTGGGCATATAAATGAGCAGCGGAGGGGGAATTAATGGCATTGTATACAAACAATGCTTAGGTGGGCTTGATTGCGCAACACATTATTTGCATTTCATATAAACAAAAGGCCGGCTCCAGTAAAGCCGCCAATTACTATGTGCATTGCCTATGAAATCTGCTCTGCTGGGACCACAGAGCATATGCGCAAGGGGAAATCACTGGCAATGCATTCTACACTGCTCCAAGGTGGGCATACTAATTGAGCAGCAAATGGGTAGTTAACAGCATTGTATACAAACAATGCTAGAGTGGGCTTGGGAGGGGGTCCTGTCTAAAGCCTGTCTAAATCCTAGGTGCAACAAATCTATGTGCATTGCGTCTGAACTCTGCTCTGTTGGGACCACAAAGCTTGAAATCAACGGGAAATCAATCGCAATGCATTCTATGCTGCGCCAGGCTGGGCATTAATCAGCAGCAAAGGGGAATTATTTGCATTGTAAACAATGCTACAGTGGGGGCTTGATTGCGCAACACATCATTTGCATTTCATATAACTGGCTCCACTAGAGCAGCCAATCACTATCTGCATTGCTTATGAACTCTGCTCTGTGGGGACCACAGAGCAGATGCGCAAGGTGAAATCATTTGCAATGCATTCTATACACTGCTCCAAGTTGGGCATATAAATGAGCAGCGGAGGGGGAATTAATGGCATTGTATACAAACAATGCTTAGGTGGGCTTGATTGCGCAACACATTATTTGCATTTCATATAAACAAAAGGCCGGCTCCAGTAAAGCCGCCAATTACTATGTGCATTGCCTATGAAATCTGCTCTGCTGGGACCACAGAGCATATGCGCAAGGGGAAATCACTGGCAATGCATTCTACACTGCTCCAAGGTGGGCATACTAATTGAGCAGCAAATGGGTAGTTAACAGCATTGTATACAAACAATGCTAGACTGGGCTTGGGAGGGGGTCCTGTCTAAAGCCTGTCTAAATCCTAGGTGCAACAAATCTATGTGCATTGCGTCTGAACTCTGCTCTGTTGGGACCACAAAGCTTGAAATCAACGGGAAATCAATCGCAATGCATTCTATGCTGCGCCAGGCTGGGCATTAATCAGCAGCAAAGGGGAATTATTTGCATTGTAAACAATGCTACAGTGGGGGCTTGATTGCGCAACACATCATTTGCATTTCATATAACTGGCTCCACTAGAGCAGCCAATCACTATCTGCATTGCTTATGAACTCTGCTCTGTTGGGACCACAGAGCAGATGCGCAAGGTGAAATCATTTGCAATGCATTCTATACACTGCTCCAAGTTGGGCATATAAATGAGCAGCGGAGGGGGAATTAATGGCATTGTATACAAACAATGCTTAGGTGGGCTTGATTGCGCAACACATTATTTGCATTTCATATAAACAAAAGGCCGGCTCCAGTAAAGCCGCCAATTACTATGTGCATTGCCTATGAAATCTGCTCTGCTGGGACCACAGAGCATATGCGCAAGGGGAAATCACTGGCAATGCATTCTACACTGCTCCAAGGTGGGCATACTAATTGAGCAGCAAATGGGTAGTTAACAGCATTGTATACAAACAATGCTAGAGTGGGCTTGGGAGGGGGTCCTGTCTAAAGCCTGTCTAAATCCTAGGTGCAACAAATCTATGTGCATTGCGTCTGAACTCTGCTCTGTTGGGACCACAAAGCTTGAAATCAACGGGAAATCAATCGCAATGCATTCTATGCTGCGCCAGGCTGGGCATTAATCAGCAGCAAAGGGGAATTATTTGCATTGTAAACAATGCTACAGTGGGGGCTTGATTGCGCAACACATCATTTGCATTTCATATAACTGGCTCCACTAGAGCAGCCAATCACTATCTGCATTGCTTATGAACTCTGCTCTGTTGGGACCACAGAGCAGATGCGCAAGGTGAAATCATTTGCAATGCATTCTATACACTGCTCCAAGTTGGGCATATAAATGAGCAGCGGAGGGGGAATTAATGGCATTGTATACAAACAATGCTTAGGTGGGCTTGATTGCGCAACACATTATTTGCATTTCATATAAACAAAAGGCCGGCTCCAGTAAAGCCGCCAATTACTATGTGCATTGCCTATGAAATCTGCTCTGCTGGGACCACAGAGCATATGCGCAAGGGGAAATCACTGGCAATGCATTCTACACTGCTCCAAGGTGGGCATACTAATTGAGCAGCAAATGGGTAGTTAACAGCATTGTATACAAACAATGCTAGACTGGGCTTGGGAGGGGGTCCTGTCTAAAGCCTGTCTAAATCCTAGGTGCAACAAATCTATGTGCATTGCGTCTGAACTCTGCTCTGTTGGGACCACAAAGCTTGAAATCAACGGGAAATCAATCGCAATGCATTCTATGCTGCGCCAGGCTGGGCATTAATCAGCAGCAAAGGGGAATTATTTGCATTGTAAACAATGCTACAGTGGGGGCTTGATTGCGCAACACATCATTTGCATTTCATATAACTGGCTCCACTAGAGCAGCCAATCACTATCTGCATTGCTTATGAACTCTGCTCTGTTGGGACCACAGAGCAGATGCGCAAGGTGAAATCATTTGCAATGCATTCTATACACTGCTCCAAGTTGGGCATATAAATGAGCAGCGGAGGGGGAATTAATGGCATTGTATACAAACAATGCTTAGGTGGGCTTGATTGCGCAACACATTATTTGCATTTCATATAAACAAAAGGCCGGCTCCAGTAAAGCCGCCAATTACTATGTGCATTGCCTATGAAATCTGCTCTGCTGGGACCACAGAGCATATGCGCAAGGGGAAATCACTGGCAATGCATTCTACACTGCTCCAAGGTGGGCATACTAATTGAGCAGCAAATGGGTAGTTAACAGCATTGTATACAAACAATGCTAGAGTGGGCTTGGGAGGGGGTCCTGTCTAAAGCCTGTCTAAATCCTAGGTGCAACAAATCTATGTGCATTGCGTCTGAACTCTGCTCTGTTGGGACCACAAAGCTTGAAATCAACGGGAAATCAATCGCAATGCATTCTATGCTGCGCCAGGCTGGGCATTAATCAGCAGCAAAGGGGAATTATTTGCATTGTAAACAATGCTACAGTGGGGGCTTGATTGCGCAACACATCATTTGCATTTCATATAACTGGCTCCACTAGAGCAGCCAATCACTATCTGCATTGCTTATGAACTCTGCTCTGTTGGGACCACAGAGCAGATGCGCAAGGTGAAATCATTTGCAATGCATTCTATACACTGCTCCAAGTTGGGCATATAAATGAGCAGCGGAGGGGGAATTAATGGCATTGTATACAAACAATGCTTAGGTGGGCTTGATTGCGCAACACATTATTTGCATTTCATATAAACAAAAGGCCGGCTCCAGTAAAGCCGCCAATTACTATGTGCATTGCCTATGAAATCTGCTCTGCTGGGACCACAGAGCATATGCGCAAGGGGAAATCACTGGCAATGCATTCTACACTGCTCCAAGGTGGGCATACTAATTGAGCAGCAAATGGGTAGTTAACAGCATTGTATACAAACAATGCTAGACTGGGCTTGGGAGGGGGTCCTGTCTAAAGCCTGTCTAAATCCTAGGTGCAACAAATCTATGTGCATTGCGTCTGAACTCTGCTCTGTTGGGACCACAAAGCTTGAAATCAACGGGAAATCAATCGCAATGCATTCTATGCTGCGCCAGGCTGGGCATTAATCAGCAGCAAAGGGGAATTATTTGCATTGTAAACAATGCTACAGTGGGGGCTTGATTGCGCAACACATCATTTGCATTTCATATAACTGGCTCCACTAGAGCAGCCAATCACTATCTGCATTGCTTATGAACTCTGCTCTGTTGGGACCACAGAGCAGATGCGCAAGGTGAAATCATTTGCAATGCATTCTATACACTGCTCCAAGTTGGGCATATAAATGAGCAGCGGAGGGGGAATTAATGGCATTGTATACAAACAATGCTTAGGTGGGCTTGATTGCGCAACACATTATTTGCATTTCATATAAACAAAAGGCCGGCTCCAGTAAAGCCGCCAATTACTATGTGCATTGCCTATGAAATCTGCTCTGCTGGGACCACAGAGCATATGCGCAAGGGGAAATCACTGGCAATGCATTCTACACTGCTCCAAGGTGGGCATACTAATTGAGCAGCAAATGGGTAGTTAACAGCATTGTATACAAACAATGCTAGAGTGGGCTTGGGAGGGGGTCCTGTCTAAATCCTAGGTGCAACAAATCTATGTGCATTGCGTCTGAACTCTGCTCTGTTGGGACCACAAAGCTTGAAATCAACGGGAAATCAATCGCAATGCATTCTATGCTGCGCCAGGCTGGGCATTAATCAGCAGCAAAGGGGAATTATTTGCATTGTAAACAATGCTACAGTGGGGGCTTGATTGCGCAACACATCATTTGCATTTCATATAACTGGCTCCACTAGAGCAGCCAATCACTATCTGCATTGCTTATGAACTCTGCTCTGTTGGGACCACAGAGCAGATGCGCAAGGTGAAATCATTTGCAATGCATTCTATACACTGCTCCAAGTTGGGCATATAAATGAGCAGCGGAGGGGGAATTAATGGCATTGTATACAAACAATGCTTAGGTGGGCTTGATTGCGCAACACATTATTTGCATTTCATATAAACAAAAGGCCGGCTCCAGTAAAGCCGCCAATTACTATGTGCATTGCCTATGAAATCTGCTCTGCTGGGACCACAGAGCATATGCGCAAGGGGAAATCACTGGCAATGCATTCTACACTGCTCCAAGGTGGGCATACTAATTGAGCAGCAAATGGGTAGTTAACAGCATTGTATACAAACAATGCTAGAGTGGGCTTGGGAGGGGGTCCTGTCTAAAGCCTGTCTAAATCCTAGGTGCAACAAATCTATGTGCATTGCGTCTGAACTCTGCTCTGTTGGGACCACAAAGCTTGAAATCAACGGGAAATCAATCGCAATGCATTCTATGCTGCGCCAGGCTGGGCATTAATCAGCAGCAAAGGGGAATTATTTGCATTGTAAACAATGCTACAGTGGGGGCTTGATTGCGCAACACATCATTTGCATTTCATATAACTGGCTCCACTAGAGCAGCCAATCACTATCTGCATTGCTTATGAACTCTGCTCTGTTGGGACCACAGAGCAGATGCGCAAGGTGAAATCATTTGCAATGCATTCTATACACTGCTCCAAGTTGGGCATATAAATGAGCAGCGGAGGGGGAATTAATGGCATTGTATACAAACAATGCTTAGGTGGGCTTGATTGCGCAACACATTATTTGCATTTCATATAAACAAAAGGCCGGCTCCAGTAAAGCCGCCAATTACTATGTGCATTGCCTATGAAATCTGCTCTGCTGGGACCACAGAGCATATGCGCAAGGGGAAATCACTGGCAATGCATTCTACACTGCTCCAAGGTGGGCATACTAATTGAGCAGCAAATGGGTAGTTAACAGCATTGTATACAAACAATGCTAGAGTGGGCTTGGGAGGGGGTCCTGTCTAAAGCCTGTCTAAATCCTAGGTGCAACAAATCTATGTGCATTGCGTCTGAACTCTGCTCTGTTGGGACCACAAAGCTTGAAATCAACGGGAAATCAATCGCAATGCATTCTATGCTGCGCCAGGCTGGGCATTAATCAGCAGCAAAGGGGAATTATTTGCATTGTAAACAATGCTACAGTGGGGGCTTGATTGCGCAACACATCATTTGCATTTCATATAACTGGCTCCACTAGAGCAGCCAATCACTATCTGCATTGCTTATGAACTCTGCTCTGTTGGGACCACAGAGCAGATGCGCAAGGTGAAATCATTTGCAATGCATTCTATACACTGCTCCAAGTTGGGCATATAAATGAGCAGCGGAGGGGGAATTAATGGCATTGTATACAAACAATGCTTAGGTGGGCTTGATTGCGCAACACATTATTTGCATTTCATATAAACAAAAGGCCGGCTCCAGTAAAGCCGCCAATTACTATGTGCATTGCCTATGAAATCTGCTCTGCTGGGACCACA
The DNA here is from genome assembly GCF_042186555.1 of Aquarana catesbeiana. Classification (NCBI taxonomy): domain Eukaryota; kingdom Metazoa; phylum Chordata; class Amphibia; order Anura; family Ranidae; genus Aquarana; species Aquarana catesbeiana. The sequence goes on along the minus strand of NC_133333.1, from coordinate 26,973,964 downwards.
GAGCATATGCGCAAGGGGAAATCACTGGCAATGCATTCTACACTGCTCCAAGGTGGGCATACTAATTGAGCAGCAAATGGGTAGTTAACAGCATTGTATACAAACAATGCTAGAGTGGGCTTGGGAGGGGGTCCTGTCTAAAGCCTGTCTAAATCCTAGGTGCAACAAATCTATGTGCATTGCGTCTGAACTCTGCTCTGTTGGGACCACAAAGCTTGAAATCAACGGGAAATCAATCGCAATGCATTCTATGCTGCGCCAGGCTGGGCATTAATCAGCAGCAAAGGGGAATTATTTGCATTGTAAACAATGCTACAGTGGGGGCTTGATTGCGCAACACATCATTTGCATTTCATATAACTGGCTCCACTAGAGCAGCCAATCACTATCTGCATTGCTTATGAACTCTGCTCTGTTGGGATCACAGAGCAGATGCGCAAGGTGAAATCATTTGCAATGCATTCTATACACTGCTCCAAGTTGGGCATATAAATGAGCAGCGGAGGGGGAATTAATGGCATTGTATACAAACAATGCTTAGGTGGGCTTGATTGCGCAACACATTATTTGCATTTCATATAAACAAAAGGCCGGCTCCAGTAAAGCCGCCAATTACTATGTGCATTGCTTATGAAATCTGCTCTGCTGGGACCACAGAGCATATGCGCAAGGGGAAATCACTGGCAATGCATTCTACACTGCTCCAAGGTGGGCATACTAATTGAGCAGCAAATGGGTAGTTAACAGCATTGTATACAAACAATGCTAGAGTGGGCTTGGGAGGGGGTCCTGTCTAAAGCCTGTCTAAATCCTAGGTGCAACAAATCTATGTGCATTGCGTCTGAACTCTGCTCTGTTGGGACCACAAAGCTTGAAATCAACGGGAAATCAATCGCAATGCATTCTATGCTGCGCCAGGCTGGGCATTAATCAGCAGCAAAGGGGAATTATTTGCATTGTAAACAATGCTACAGTGGGGGCTTGATTGCGCAACACATCATTTGCATTTCATATAACTGGCTCCACTAGAGCAGCCAATCACTATCTGCATTGCTTATGAACTCTGCTCTGTTGGGACCACAGAGCAGATGCGCAAGGTGAAATCATTTGCAATGCATTCTATACACTGCTCCAAGTTGGGCATATAAATGAGCAGCGGAGGGGGAATTAATGGCATTGTATACAAACAATGCTTAGGTGGGCTTGATTGCGCAACACATTATTTGCATTTCATATAAACAAAAGGCCGGCTCCAGTAAAGCCGCCAATTACTATGTGCATTGCCTATGAAATCTGCTCTGCTGGGACCACAGAGCATATGCGCAAGGGGAAATCACTGGCAATGCATTCTACACTGCTCCAAGGTGGGCATACTAATTGAGCAGCAAATGGGTAGTTAACAGCATTGTATACAAACAATGCTAGACTGGGCTTGGGAGGGGGTCCTGTCTAAAGCCTGTCTAAATCCTAGGTGCAACAAATCTATGTGCATTGCGTCTGAACTCTGCTCTGTTGGGACCACAAAGCTTGAAATCAACGGGAAATCAATCGCAATGCATTCTATGCTGCGCCAGGCTGGGCATTAATCAGCAGCAAAGGGGAATTATTTGCATTGTAAACAATGCTACAGTGGGGGCTTGATTGCGCAACACATCATTTGCATTTCATATAACTGGCTCCACTAGAGCAGCCAATCACTATCTGCATTGCTTATGAACTCTGCTCTGTTGGGACCACAGAGCAGATGCGCAAGGTGAAATCATTTGCAATGCATTCTATACACTGCTCCAAGTTGGGCATATAAATGAGCAGCGGAGGGGGAATTAATGGCATTGTATACAAACAATGCTTAGGTGGGCTTGATTGCGCAACACATTATTTGCATTTCATATAAACAAAAGGCCGGCTCCAGTAAAGCCGCCAATTACTATGTGCATTGCCTATGAAATCTGCTCTGCTGGGACCACAGAGCATATGCGCAAGGGGAAATCACTGGCAATGCATTCTACACTGCTCCAAGGTGGGCATACTAATTGAGCAGCAAATGGGTAGTTAACAGCATTGTATACAAACAATGCTAGAGTGGGCTTGGGAGGGGGTCCTGTCTAAATCCTAGGTGCAACAAATCTATGTGCATTGCGTCTGAACTCTGCTCTGTTGGGACCACAAAGCTTGAAATCAACGGGAAATCAATCGCAATGCATTCTATGCTGCGCCAGGCTGGGCATTAATCAGCAGCAAAGGGGAATTATTTGCATTGTAAACAATGCTACAGTGGGGGCTTGATTGCGCAACACATCATTTGCATTTCATATAACTGGCTCCACTAGAGCAGCCAATCACTATCTGCATTGCTTATGAACTCTGCTCTGTTGGGACCACAGAGCAGATGCGCAAGGTGAAATCATTTGCAATGCATTCTATACACTGCTCCAAGTTGGGCATATAAATGAGCAGCGGAGGGGGAATTAATGGCATTGTATACAAACAATGCTTAGGTGGGCTTGATTGCGCAACACATTATTTGCATTTCATATAAACAAAAGGCCGGCTCCAGTAAAGCCGCCAATTACTATGTGCATTGCCTATGAAATCTGCTCTGCTGGGACCACAGAGCATATGCGCAAGGGGAAATCACTGGCAATGCATTCTACACTGCTCCAAGGTGGGCATACTAATTGAGCAGCAAATGGGTAGTTAACAGCATTGTATACAAACAATGCTAGAGTGGGCTTGGGAGGGGGTCCTGTCTAAAGCCTGTCTAAATCCTAGGTGCAACAAATCTATGTGCATTGCGTCTGAACTCTGCTCTGTTGGGACCACAAAGCTTGAAATCAACGGGAAATCAATCGCAATGCATTCTATGCTGCGCCAGGCTGGGCATTAATCAGCAGCAAAGGGGAATTATTTGCATTGTAAACAATGCTACAGTGGGGGCTTGATTGCGCAACACATCATTTGCATTTCATATAACTGGCTCCACTAGAGCAGCCAATCACTATCTGCATTGCTTATGAACTCTGCTCTGTTGGGACCACAGAGCAGATGCGCAAGGTGAAATCATTTGCAATGCATTCTATACACTGCTCCAAGTTGGGCATATAAATGAGCAGCGGAGGGGGAATTAATGGCATTGTATACAAACAATGCTTAGGTGGGCTTGATTGCGCAACACATTATTTGCATTTCATATAAACAAAAGGCCGGCTCCAGTAAAGCCGCCAATTACTATGTGCATTGCCTATGAAATCTGCTCTGCTGGGACCACAGAGCATATGCGCAAGGGGAAATCACTGGCAATGCATTCTACACTGCTCCAAGGTGGGCATACTAATTGAGCAGCAAATGGGTAGTTAACAGCATTGTATACAAACAATGCTAGAGTGGGCTTGGGAGGGGGTCCTGTCTAAAGCCTGTCTAAATCCTAGGTGCAACAAATCTATGTGCATTGCGTCTGAACTCTGCTCTGTTGGGACCACAAAGCTTGAAATCAACGGGAAATCAATCGCAATGCATTCTATGCTGCGCCAGGCTGGGCATTAATCAGCAGCAAAGGGGAATTATTTGCATTGTAAACAATGCTACAGTGGGGGCTTGATTGCGCAACACATCATTTGCATTTCATATAACTGGCTCCACTAGAGCAGCCAATCACTATCTGCATTGCTTATGAACTCTGCTCTGTTGGGACCACAGAGCAGATGCGCAAGGTGAAATCATTTGCAATGCATTCTATACACTGCTCCAAGTTGGGCATATAAATGAGCAGCGGAGGGGGAATTAATGGCATTGTATACAAACAATGCTTAGGTGGGCTTGATTGCGCAACACATTATTTGCATTTCATATAAACAAAAGGCCGGCTCCAGTAAAGCCGCCAATTACTATGTGCATTGCCTATGAAATCTGCTCTGCTGGGACCACAGAGCATATGCGCAAGGGGAAATCACTGGCAATGCATTCTACACTGCTCCAAGGTGGGCATACTAATTGAGCAGCAAATGGGTAGTTAACAGCATTGTATACAAACAATGCTAGAGTGGGCTTGGGAGGGGGTCCTGTCTAAAGCCTGTCTAAATCCTAGGTGCAACAAATCTATGTGCATTGCGTCTGAACTCTGCTCTGTTGGGACCACAAAGCTTGAAATCAACGGGAAATCAATCGCAATGCATTCTATGCTGCGCCAGGCTGGGCATTAATCAGCAGCAAAGGGGAATTATTTGCATTGTAAACAATGCTACAGTGGGGGCTTGATTGCGCAACACATCATTTGCATTTCATATAACTGGCTCCACTAGAGCAGCCAATCACTATCTGCATTGCTTATGAACTCTGCTCTGTTGGGACCACAGAGCAGATGCGCAAGGTGAAATCATTTGCAATGCATTCTATACACTGCTCCAAGTTGGGCATATAAATGAGCAGCGGAGGGGGAATTAATGGCATTGTATACAAACAATGCTTAGGTGGGCTTGATTGCGCAACACATTATTTGCATTTCATATAAACAAAAGGCCGGCTCCAGTAAAGCCGCCAATTACTATGTGCATTGCCTATGAAATCTGCTCTGCTGGGACCACAGAGCATATGCGCAAGGGGAAATCACTGGCAATGCATTCTACACTGCTCCAAGGTGGGCATACTAATTGAGCAGCAAATGGGTAGTTAACAGCATTGTATACAAACAATGCTAGAGTGGGCTTGGGAGGGGGTCCTGTCTAAAGCCTGTCTAAATCCTAGGTGCAACAAATCTATGTGCATTGCGTCTGAACTCTGCTCTGTTGGGACCACAAAGCTTGAAATCAACGGGAAATCAATCGCAATGCATTCTATGCTGCGCCAGGCTGGGCATTAATCAGCAGCAAAGGGGAATTATTTGCATTGTAAACAATGCTACAGTGGGGGCTTGATTGCGCAACACATCATTTGCATTTCATATAACTGGCTCCACTAGAGCAGCCAATCACTATCTGCATTGCTTATGAACTCTGCTCTGTTGGGACCACAGAGCAGATGCGCAAGGTGAAATCATTTGCAATGCATTCTATACACTGCTCCAAGTTGGGCATATAAATGAGCAGCGGAGGGGGAATTAATGGCATTGTATACAAACAATGCTTAGGTGGGCTTGATTGCGCAACACATTATTTGCATTTCATATAAACAAAAGGCCGGCTCCAGTAAAGCCGCCAATTACTATGTGCATTGCCTATGAAATCTGCTCTGCTGGGACCACAGAGCATATGCGCAAGGGGAAATCACTGGCAATGCATTCTACACTGCTCCAAGGTGGGCATACTAATTGAGCAGCAAATGGGTAGTTAACAGCATTGTATACAAACAATGCTAGAGTGGGCTTGGGAGGGGGTCCTGTCTAAAGCCTGTCTAAATCCTAGGTGCAACAAATCTATGTGCATTGCGTCTGAACTCTGCTCTGTTGGGACCACAAAGCTTGAAATCAATGGGAAATCAATCGCAATGCATTCTATGCTGCGCCAGGCTGGGCATTAATCAGCAGCAAAGGGGAATTATTTGCATTGTAAACAATGCTACAGTGGGGGCTTGATTGCGCAACACATCATTTGCATTTCATATAACTGGCTCCACTAGAGCAGCCAATCACTATCTGCATTGCTTATGAACTCTGCTCTGTTGGGACCACAGAGCAGATGCGCAAGGTGAAATCATTTGCAATGCATTCTATACACTGCTCCAAGTTGGGCATATAAATGAGCAGCGGAGGGGGAATTAATGGCATTGTATACAAACAATGCTTAGGTGGGCTTGATTGCGCAACACATTATTTGCATTTCATATAAACAAAAGGCCGGCTCCAGTAAAGCCGCCAATTACTATGTGCATTGCCTATGAAATCTGCTCTGCTGGGACCACAGAGCATATGCGCAAGGGGAAATCACTGGCAATGCATTCTACACTGCTCCAAGGTGGGCATACTAATTGAGCAGCAAATGGGTAGTTAACAGCATTGTATACAAACAATGCTAGAGTGGGCTTGGGAGGGGGTCCTGTCTAAAGCCTGTCTAAATCCTAGGTGCAACAAATCTATGTGCATTGCGTCTGAACTCTGCTCTGTTGGGACCACAAAGCTTGAAATCAACGGGAAATCAATCGCAATGCATTCTATGCTGCGCCAGGCTGGGCATTAATCAGCAGCAAAGGGGAATTATTTGCATTGTAAACAATGCTACAGTGGGGGGCTTGATTGCGCAACACATCATTTGCATTTCATATAACTGGCTCCACTAGAGCAGCCAATCACTATCTGCATTGCTTATGAACTCTGCTCTGTTGGGACCACAGAGCAGATGCGCAAGGTGAAATCATTTGCAATGCATTCTATACACTGCTCCAAGTTGGGCATATAAATGAGCAGCGGAGGGGGAATTAATGGCATTGTATACAAACAATGCTTAGGTGGGCTTGATTGCGCAACACATTATTTGCATTTCATATAAACAAAAGGCCGGCTCCAGTAAAGCCGCCAATTACTATGTGCATTGCCTATGAAATCTGCTCTGCTGGGACCACAGAGCATATGCGCAAGGGGAAATCACTGGCAATGCATTCTACACTGCTCCAAGGTGGGCATACTAATTGAGCAGCAAATGGGTAGTTAACAGCATTGTATACAAACAATGCTAGACTGGGCTTGGGAGGGGGTCCTGTCTAAATCCTAGGTGCAACAAATCTATGTGCATTGCGTCTGAACTCTGCTCTGTTGGGACCACAAAGCTTGAAATCAACGGGAAATCAATCGCAATGCATTCTATGCTGCGCCAGGCTGGGCATTAATCAGCAGCAAAGGGGAATTATTTGCATTGTAAACAATGCTACAGTGGGGGCTTGATTGCGCAACACATCATTTGTATTTCATATAACTGGCTCCACTAGAGCAGCCAATCACTATCTGCATTGCTTATGAACTCTGCTCTGTTGGGACCACAGAGCAGATGCGCAAGGTGAAATCATTTGCAATGCATTCTATACACTGCTCCAAGTTGGGCATATAAATGAGCAGCGGAGGGGGAATTAATGGCATTGTATACAAACAATGCTTAGGTGGGCTTGATTGCGCAACACATTATTTGCATTTCATATAAACAAAAGGCCGGCTCCAGTAAAGCCGCCAATTACTATGTGCATTGCCTATGAAATCTGCTCTGCTGGGACCACAGAGCATATGCGCAAGGGGAAATCATTGGCAATGCATTCTACACTGCTCCAAGGTGGGCATACTAATTGAGCAGCAAATGGGTAGTTAACAGCATTGTATACAAACAATGCTAGAGTGGGCCTGGGAGGGGGTCCTGTCTAAATCCTAGGTGCAACAAATCTATGTGCATTGCGTCTGAACTCTGCTCTGTTGGGACCACAAAGCTTGAAATCAACAGGAAATCAATCGCAATGCATTCTATGCTGCGCCAGGCTGGGCATTAATCAGCAGCAAAGGGGAATTATTTGCATTGTAAACAATGCTACAGTGGGGGCTTGATTGCGCAACACATCATTTGCATTTCATATAACTGGCTCCACTAGAGCAGCCAATCACTATCTGCATTGCTTATGAACTCTGCTCTGTTGGGACCACAGAGCAGATGCGCAAGGTGAAATCATTTGCAATGCATTCTATACACTGCTCCAAGTTGGGCATATAAATGAGCAGCGGAGGGGGAATTAATGGCATTGTATACAAACAATGCTTAGGTGGGCTTGATTGCGCAACACATTATTTGCATTTCATATAAACAAAAGGCCGGCTCCAGTAAAGCCGCCAATTACTATGTGCATTGCCTATGAAATCTGCTCTGCTGGGACCACAGAGCATATGCGCAAGGGGAAATCACTGGCAATGCATTCTACACTGCTCCAAGGTGGGCATACTAATTGAGCAGCAAATGGGTAGTTAACAGCATTGTATACAAACAATGCTAGAGTGGGCTTGGGAGGGGGTCCTGTCTAAAGCCTGTCTAAATCCTAGGTGCAACAAATCTATGTGCATTGCGTCTGAACTCTGCTCTGTTGGGACCACAAAGCTTGAAATCAACGGGAAATCAATCGCAATGCATTCTATGCTGCGCCAGGCTGGGCATTAATCAGCAGCAAAGGGGAATTATTTGCATTGTAAACAATGCTACAGTGGGGGGCTTGATTGCGCAACACATCATTTGCATTTCATATAACTGGCTCCACTAGAGCAGCCAATCACTATCTGCATTGCTTATGAACTCTGCTCTGTTGGGACCACAGAGCAGATGCGCAAGGTGAAATCATTTGCAATGCATTCTATACACTGCTCCAAGTTGGGCATATAAATGAGCAGCGGAGGGGGAATTAATGGCATTGTATACAAACAATGCTTAGGTGGGCTTGATTGCGCAACACATTATTTGCATTTCATATAAACAAAAGGCCGGCTCCAGTAAAGCCGCCAATTACTATGTGCATTGCCTATGAAATCTGCTCTGCTGGGACCACAGAGCATATGCGCAAGGGGAAATCACTGGCAATGCATTCTACACTGCTCCAAGGTGGGCATACTAATTGAGCAGCAAATGGGTAGTTAACAGCATTGTATACAAACAATGCTAGAGTGGGCTTGGGAGGGGGTCCTGTCTAAAGCCTGTCTAAATCCTAGGTGCAACAAATCTATGTGCATTGCGTCTGAACTCTGCTCTGTTGGGACCACAAAGCTTGAAATCAACGGGAAATCAATCGCAATGCATTCTATGCTGCGCCAGGCTGGGCATTAATCAGCAGCAAAGGGGAATTATTTGCATTGTAAACAATGCTACAGTGGGGGCTTGATTGCGCAACACATCATTTGCATTTCATATAACTGGCTCCACTAGAGCAGCCAATCACTATCTGCATTGCTTATGAACTCTGCTCTGTTGGGACCACAGAGCAGATGCGCAAGGTGAAATCATTTGCAATGCATTCTATACACTGCTCCAAGTTGGGCATATAAATGAGCAGCGGAGGGGGAATTAATGGCATTGTATACAAACAATGCTTAGGTGGGCTTGATTGCGCAACACATTATTTTCATTTCATATAAACAAAAGGCCGGCTCCAGTAAAGCCGCCAATTACTATGTGCATTGCCTATGAAATCTGCTCTGCTGGGACCACAGAGCATATGCGCAAGGGGAAATCACTGGCAATGCATTCTACACTGCTCCAAGGTGGGCATACTAATTGAGCAGCAAATGGGTAGTTAACAGCATTGTATACAAACAATGCTAGAGTGGGCTTGGGAGGGGGTCCTGTCTAAAGCCTGTCTAAATCCTAGGTGCAACAAATCTATGTGCATTGCGTCTGAACTCTGCTCTGTTGGGACCACAAAGCTTGAAATCAACGGGAAATCAATCGCAATGCATTCTATGCTGCGCCAGGCTGGGCATTAATCAGCAGCAAAGGGGAATTATTTGCATTGTAAACAATGCTACAGTGGGGGCTTGATTGCGCAACACATCATTTGCATTTCATATAACTGGCTCCACTAGAGCAGCCAATCACTATCTGCATTGCTTATGAACTCTGCTCTGTTGGGACCACAGAGCAGATGCGCAAGGTGAAATCATTTGCAATGCATTCTATACACTGCTCCAAGTTGGGCATATAAATGAGCAGCGGAGGGGGAATTAATGGCATTGTATACAAACAATGCTTAGGTGGGCTTGATTGCGCAACACATTATTTGCATTTCATATAAACAAAAGGCCGGCTCCAGTAAAGCCGCCAATTACTATGTGCATTGCCTATGAAATCTGCTCTGCTGGGACCACAGAGCATATGCGCAAGGGGAAATCACTGGCAATGCATTCTACACTGCTCCAAGGTGGGCATACTAATTGAGCAGCAAATGGGTAGTTAACAGCATTGTATACAAACAATGCTAGAGTGGGCTTGGGAGGGGGTCCTGTCTAAAGCCTGTCTAAATCCTAGGTGCAACAAATCTATGTGCATTGCGTCTGAACTCTGCTCTGTTGGGACCACAAAGCTTGAAATCAACGGGAAATCAATCGCAATGCATTCTATGCTGCGCCAGGCTGGGCATTAATCAGCAGCAAAGGGGAATTATTTGCATTGTAAACAATGCTACAGTGGGGGGCTTGATTGCGCAACACATCATTTGCATTTCATATAACTGGCTCCACTAGAGCAGCCAATCACTATCTGCATTGCTTATGAACTCTGCTCTGTTGGGACCACAGAGCAGATGCGCAAGGTGAAATCATTTGCAATGCATTCTATACACTGCTCCAAGTTGGGCATATAAATGAGCAGCGGAGGGGGAATTAATGGCATTGTATACAAACAATGCTTAGGTGGGCTTGATTGCGCAACACATTATTTGCATTTCATATAAACAAAAGGCCGGCTCCAGTAAAGCCGCCAATTACTATGTGCATTGCCTATGAAATCTGCTCTGCTGGGACCACAGAGCATATGCGCAAGGGGAAATCACTGGCAATGCATTCTACACTGCTCCAAGGTGGGCATACTAATTGAGCAGCAAATGGGTAGTTAACAGCATTGTATACAAACAATGCTAGACTGGGCTTGGGAGGGGGTCCTGTCTAAATCCTAGGTGCAACAAATCTATGTGCATTGCGTCTGAACTCTGCTCTGTTGGGACCACAAAGCTTGAAATCAACGGGAAATCAATCGCAATGCATTCTATGCTGCGCCAGGCTGGGCATTAATCAGCAGCAAAGGGGAATTATTTGCATTGTAAACAATGCTACAGTGGGGGCTTGATTGCGCAACACATCATTTGTATTTCATATAACTGGCTCCACTAGAGCAGCCAATCACTATCTGCATTGCTTATGAACTCTGCTCTGTTGGGACCACAGAGCAGATGCGCAAGGTGAAATCATTTGCAATGCATTCTATACACTGCTCCAAGTTGGGCATATAAATGAGCAGCGGAGGGGGAATTAATGGCATTGTATACAAACAATGCTTAGGTGGGCTTGATTGCGCAACACATTATTTGCATTTCATATAAACAAAAGGCCGGCTCCAGTAAAGCCGCCAATTACTATGTGCATTGCCTATGAAATCTGCTCTGCTGGGACCACAGAGCATATGCGCAAGGGGAAATCATTGGCAATGCATTCTACACTGCTCCAAGGTGGGCATACTAATTGAGCAGCAAATGGGTAGTTAACAGCATTGTATACAAACAATGCTAGAGTGGGCCTGGGAGGGGGTCCTGTCTAAATCCTAGGTGCAACAAATCTATGTGCATTGCGTCTGAACTCTGCTCTGTTGGGACCACAAAGCTTGAAATCAACAGGAAATCAATCGCAATGCATTCTATGCTGCGCCAGGCTGGGCATTAATCAGCAGCAAAGGGGAATTATTTGCATTGTAAACAATGCTACAGTGGGGGCTTGATTGCGCAACACATCATTTGCATTTCATATAACTGGCTCCACTAGAGCAGCCAATCACTATCTGCATTGCTTATGAACTCTGCTCTGTTGGGACCACAGAGCAGATGCGCAAGGTGAAATCATTTGCAATGCATTCTATACACTGCTCCAAGTTGGGCATATAAATGAGCAGCGGAGGGGGAATTAATGGCATTGTATACAAACAATGCTTAGGTGGGCTTGATTGCGCAACACATTATTTGCATTTCATATAAACAAAAGGCCGGCTCCAGTAAAGCCGCCAATTACTATGTGCATTGCCTATGAAATCTGCTCTGCTGGGACCACAGAGCATATGCGCAAGGGGAAATCACTGGCAATGCATTCTACACTGCTCCAAGGTGGGCATACTAATTGAGCAGCAAATGGGTAGTTAACAGCATTGTATACAAACAATGCTAGAGTGGGCTTGGGAGGGGGTCCTGTCTAAAGCCTGTCTAAATCCTAGGTGCAACAAATCTATGTGCATTGCGTCTGAACTCTGCTCTGTTGGGACCACAAAGCTTGAAATCAACGGGAAATCAATCGCAATGCATTCTATGCTGCGCCAGGCTGGGCATTAATCAGCAGCAAAGGGGAATTATTTGCATTGTAAACAATGCTACAGTGGGGGGCTTGATTGCGCAACACATCATTTGCATTTCATATAACTGGCTCCACTAGAGCAGCCAATCACTATCTGCATTGCTTATGAACTCTGCTCTGTTGGGACCACAGAGCAGATGCGCAAGGTGAAATCATTTGCAATGCATTCTATACACTGCTCCAAGTTGGGCATATAAATGAGCAGCGGAGGGGGAATTAATGGCATTGTATACAAACAATGCTTAGGTGGGCTTGATTGCGCAACACATTATTTGCATTTCATATAAACAAAAGGCCGGCTCCAGTAAAGCCGCCAATTACTATGTGCATTGCCTATGAAATCTGCTCTGCTGGGACCACAGAGCATATGCGCAAGGGGAAATCACTGGCAATGCATTCTACACTGCTCCAAGGTGGGCATACTAATGAGCAGCAAATGGGTAGTTAACAGCATTGTATACAAACAATGCTACAGTGGGCTTTGGGAGGTGGTCCTGTCTAAATGCTGCTCTAGCAATTGTCTGTGCATTGTGCCTGAACACTGCTTTGTTTTAGCCTACTGGCTACACTATATATGGATATTAATGAATAGTTTTCATTGAAAACTTCCATATTGTTTAAATTAGATTAGTTTAAACCTATTTGTGTGGGAATGGCATGTGTCATACCTTTTCCCCTTAGGGGAGAAGGCATATTGACCCAGTGCCTTAAGTCTGACCCAAGAATAGGGCACTTTGATTTTGGCCTGGCCAAAGTGTTTGTTGACTGTAGTATGGTGCCCTCATACTCTAACCAAGAAAAACTAAAAACCATTCCAAGATCAAAACGCCGTATTCTCAGGAAGAAAGGATGAACAGTTAGAAGAGGATCCTCCATTCCCTTCATAAGCCATAGTCAAACATCTAGACTGCCTGCCAGGTTGCCCTGGGAGCAGTTGGAGAAGAGACTGAATCAGATCCAGGCCTGGCCTTCTCGGAGGAATGGGCACTCTTCCCCCGGTCCAGCAAGGACTGAGATTGACCCAGTCTCTCCACCTTCTACTTCAGAACAGCCTAGCGACCAGATTAGATGCCCAAATACAGCTTACAATGGAAATGTAAGATGTTCTTGCAACAGCCGCCCTTTACTTCCAGAGAGCGGGGGCTCTCTGTAGACTTTCCCAAGAGCTATGAGAGTGAAATACCTGCTCAACCATTCATCCCTGATTGATTGAGCAATAGACTTTCTCCTACCTAACTCGGTCTAGCAATATTTTTTGGGTCCACAAAATTGAGTGGCTAAACCCAAGCAATGAGTTATGATTAAAGCTCATAACTCAGGTAGATGATTGAGCGATAGACTTTCTCCTTCCTAACTCGGTCTAGCAATATTTTTTGGGTCCACAACATTGAGTGGCTAAACCCAAGCAATGAGTTATGATTAAAGCTCATAACTCAGGTAGTTGATTGAGCGATAGACTTTCTCCTTCCTAACTCGGTCTAGCAATATTTTTTGGGTCCACAAAATTGAGTGGCTAAACCCAAGCAATGAGTTATGATTAAAGCTCATAACTCAGGTAGTTGATTGAGCGATAGACTTTCTCCTTCCTAATTCGGTCTAGCAATATTTTTTGGGTCCACAAAATTGAGTGGCTAAACCAAAGCAATGAGTTATGATTAAAGCTCATAACTCAGGTAGTTGATTGAGCGATAGACTTTCTCCTTCCTAACTCGGTCTAGCAATATTTTTTGGGTCCACAAAATTGAGTGGCTAAACCCAAGCAATGAGTTATGATTAAAGCTCATAACTCAGGTAGTTGATTGAGCGATAGACTTTCTCCTTCCTAACTCGGTCTAGCAATATTTTTTGGGTCCACAAAATTGAGTGGCTAAACCCAAGCAATGAGTTATGATTAAAGCTCATAACTCAGGTAGTTGATTGAGCGATAGACTTTCTCCTTCCTAACTCGGTCTAGCAATATTTTTTGGGTCCACAACATTGAGTGGCTAAACTCAAGCAATGAGTTATGATTAAAGCTCATAACTCAGGTAGATGATTGAGCGATAGACTTTCTCCTTCCTAACTCGGTCTAGCAATATTTTTTGGGTCCACAACATTGAGTGGCTAAACCCAAGCAATGAGTTATGATTAAAGCTCATAACTCAGGTAGTTGATTGAGCGATAGATTTACTCCTTCCTAACTCGGTCTAGCAATATTTTTTGGGTCCACAACATTGAGTGGCTAAACCCAAGCAATGAGTTATGATTAAAGCTCATAACTCAGGTAGTTGATTGAGCGATAGACTTTCTCCTTCCTAACTCGGTCTAGCAATATTTTTTGGGTCCACAACTGAGTGGCTAAACCCAAGCAATGAGTTATGATTAAAGCTCATAACTCTGGCGATGCTTTTATAGCATGTTAGACACATTTTTTTATCATCCTTAATGAGTTTTTTGTAGGTACCCACCATTTGCTAATGCTGCAGGAGCAGAAAAGGGATTCCATCTTGCTTGGAGTGTGCCTGGCTTCCCATCTTGCTTGAAGAGATCATGGCTTATCAACTAGTCATGGAAAAGAGAAAATTTACAATGGCATCATGCCTACTTATCCAGAGATAATGAAATCTGAGGTTTGGTTTAAAAATACACAATCTAAACCATGACATGATATACATTTTTTTACTGTTAACCTAAAATGCTTGCTGCAAGGTTGTTATGGTTAAACCTACTTCAATATCTCCAGGTCACTTAACCCTTGAAACTCTAAAGCTGGCCATGCACGTGTCAGTTTTTTACATTCAGCCAATTGGTAAAATTTTTAAAAAGAAAAAAAAGAAAAAAAAAAAAACAAAACTGACTTGATTCCTCGATCCACACACAATGTGGGTGCTGGAATCCTCCCCACTGTATCATTGTATTCTGACAGCAGGGGGACTTCCCTGCTGTCAAAATATACAGATCATCTCTCCAGCCTACGGCACTGACCGATTGGGAATATACTGACTTCTGTTCAACCACGGTGGCCACACATGGATCCAAATTCAGCTTTAGTTACTCTAAGGCTGGCCATACATGGAAGATTTTTTTTTTTAAAGTGGGCTGATAAAAAAAAACAAAAAAAAAACAAAAAAAAAACAAAGAACTGAACCAATTACCACATTGACACAAGTGGGGTCAATAGAGAAATCCTTCCTGCTTGGCTATTGCATACTGACAAAGGGGAGACAACTCCACTGTCAAAATACACTAATAAGCACTTATTGAAAGTAAAACCTTCCAACAAGCCGGTTCGAGAGAAGTCAATTGTTAGAGCAAAGTTTCAGGAATGGGAACAGCCATAGATGGATTGAAGATTCGGCTGGTTCCTGCTAAACCGGTCGAATTCCATTCCATCTATGGCCAGTTTCAGTGTTAAAGAGTATCTGCATGACTGAGGTCTCCAGAAGAAGAAACCCAAGAAGAAACCTGTGAAGAAAGCCTCCATATTTTTCCTCTGTTTACCCCTAATCAAAAAAGTTAGACCCGTGTCGACCCGTGAAATTATAGCCAACCAAAAAAAACATGTATTGCTTTATTTGCAATAAAACATTAACATTAACTAATAGACCCTAACATGGCACCACAAAGTGCTCACTACTTCCTAGGAGTATTACCAGAACATTTTTCTGTGACCTTAGCCTGCAAAAAAACAAAAAGACTCTAGCTAGCTATCCTATCATAGTTCAAGGAAGATGTCAAAGCATAGTGGTACTGCGAACATTAATTAGGTACAGATGTTCCTCATCCCTACTGGAATAGTATACAGAAAAATGGACAAAGAATGGGATTTTAATGGCACCACAACTAAAGGTAAGTTAAAAAATAGAATCTATTGAAAGGTTGCATGATTTTAGGTAAAAAAAAAAAATCCCAAATACAAATACATAAATATTGCAATATATTTTTTGTCTGTTGACCCCAACTGAACTATGCTGGTGTCACCACCAATCCTCAATTTAAAATAGGGAGCCCCCAATCATCATAGTGTGTATATTGTGGCAAAAACCACCATGGTTCACCGATACCCAGTAGTGGCTTAATTGAGGGGTGGGGATGTCCAGCTTAGCGACAGGCTCAACATGTTTTGCGTATTTATAGGCTTCTTCAGGAGCTTGAGGGTTAAAGTGCTTACATTTATAAAAAAGTAGATCTAACATCATTAGGATATCCCAAACGTTCAAAAACATAAGAATAGAGTGTTACATGTTAGCCTCCGCAAAGTCATGCAGAACACCACGTAATACTTACAAAACTATGAAAAGACCACATGAGGAGAGGACGGTTAGGGCAATATTGATATGGGGACACACCTAAAGATAACCGTGCACAAGGATGTAACCCAGGCATGGACTGCATATAGTGTATTAACAAAGGACAGCAACTTACTAGAGTATAGAAACTATCTCAATTAGGAGGCATAGAGACAAATAATTCTGTTTCATCAAAAGGATATGTATTGCCCTGAAAAAAAAAAGCTCCAAAAATCAAGCACTGTGTAGATCTCCAAGATTGAGATATATATATATATATTATAAATATAATTTTTTACATCTCTCTCTATATATACACACACATATACATACATTTATATATATATATATATATATATATATATATATATATATATATATATATATATATATATATATATATATATATATATATATATATATATATATATCTATAATGTGTTTACAGGTCTATTTGTTCTTACCTTGGTATTATAAAGAGCCCGATTATTAATACTAGACAGATAATTATTCAATATCATTCCGCTATTGAATAAATATCTATCTAGTATTAATAATCGGGCTCTTTATAATCCTAAGTCAAGAAAGAATAGACCTGTAAACACATTGATTTTTACATATATCTCAGTTTTGGAGATCTACACAGGGATTGATTTTTGGTGATTTTTTTCAGAGCAATACATATCCTCCTTTTGACTAAACAGGATTATTTGTCCCCATGCCTCCTAAATTGAGATAGTTTGTATACTCCAGTAAGTTGCCTTCCTTTGTTGAATCTGTTAATAGCCTATATGCAGTCCGTGCCTGCGTCACATCCTCGTACATGGTTATCCTTAGGTGTGTCCCCATATCAACCTTTCATCTGGGGGTCATTATTGCCCTAACCATCCTCCCCTCATGCAGTCTTTTCTTGGTTTTGTAAGTATTACATGGTGTTCTGCATGAATTTGCGGAGGCTAATATGTAACGCTCTATACTTATGTTTTTGAATGTTTGAGATATCCAATATGTTTACATCTACTTTATTATAGATGTATGCACTTCAAGCTCCTGAAGAAGCGTATAAATACGCAAAACATCTTGAGCAAGTCGCTAAGCTGAATATCACCACCCCTCAATTAAGCCACTATTGGATAGCTGGATATCAGGGAACCATGGTGGTTTTTACCACCATGTACACACTATGATGATTGGGGGCTCCCCATTTTAAATTGGGGATTAGTGGTGAAATCAGAATAGTTCAGTTGGGGTCAATAGACAAAAAATATAGTGAAATATATATGTATTTGGGATTGTTTTTTAACCTCAAATCATCAAACCTTTCAATAAATTCTATTTTCTAACTCACCTTTAGTTGTGCAGCCATTAAAATCCCATTCTTTGTCTATTTTTCTGTAGCTATCCTACCAACCCCTATATGCTGTGCACATCATACAACAGACCATAATTGTACCATTACCATAAGCCCAATACCAAGGGGCCCCCAGTGGTACAGGAAAGGGAAGAACCCCAAAATGTACACAGGAACAAGCCAGAAGGTAAAAACACATCAAGATTACCTGACTTGCAGCAACCTGTCCTACCCAGGTCACAGAGGTCTATTGTACCTCCTATGTAACCAGGACAGTTTTAAGAAACTGCTTTAATTAGTACAAATGTCTTAGCAGAACGAGGTTTTCAATATTTAATAGTGTACAGAGCACAAATGAACAGACATGAGACAGCAGTTTGTAAACCTTAATAATCCTTGCATTTCCTGTAAAAGTCTTGAGGAATGTTCTTTAAAATATCCTTATACCAAGATACTTGAGCTTAATACACACGATACATACCTCTAATTTCTCAGCAGTTGACTCTTGAACAGCCCATCATTGCCATAGTTCAGTCTTGATGGTCATCTCGCCATCTACAAAATAAATATAGGCATTGGGATCCCATAAAAACATAAGCAGTGAAACTGAAGAATATGCGTTGGGTGTAATGAACAATGGATAATGAAAATTGAATTTAGCCATTTAAAGTATTGAAGTTCTAATGGACAGCTCAGAAGGAGAAGGAGAATTTATGTAGAACGTACCTACATCCTAAATTGACATATCCAAAGACAACTAATACAAATGGGGGAACAGGACTTTCTTTGTACCGTTATGAGACATTTAAAAGAATTTAAAATTAAAAATTTTTGTATTGTGTACATATAGTTTTGTAAAAAAAAAGTATATAAAGATCATATAAACATACAAGTTATAGATCTGTTTTTTTATCCCTCGATGGTCACTAAGGATGAGCAGAACCCACCCACCCTTCTGTTTGGTTCGCAACAGAACATCCGAGGAGGAAAAACATTCAGAAGAATACACGAACACCATTAAAGTCTATGGGACACAAACATGAAAAATCAAAAGTGCTCATTTTAAAGGCTTATATGCAAGTTAGTGTCAGAAAAAGTGTTTGGGAACCCGGGTCCTGCCCCAGGGGACATGTATCAATGCAAACAAAAGTTTTTAAAAAACTGCCGTTTTTTCGGGAGCAGTGATTTTAATAATGCTTAAAGTGAAACAATAAAAATGAAATATTCCTTTAAATATTGTGCCTCTGGGGTGTTTATAGTATGCCTGTCAAGTGGTGCATTTTTCCCATGTTTAGAACTGTACCACAGCAAAATGACATTTCTAAAGGAAAAAAGTAATTTAAAACTGATCGCGACTGTAATGAATTGTCAGGTCTCGGCAATATAGATAAAACTCATTGAAAAAAAAACGCCATGGGTGCCCCCCCCCCCCCCCCCCCAGTCCATTACCAGGCCCTTTGGGTCTGGTATGAATATTAAGGGAACACTGAACCAAAATTTAAAAAAAATTGCATGGGGGTCACCCCAATGCACACCAGGCCCTTCAGGTCTGATATGGAAATGAAGGGGAACCCTGCGCCAAAATTAAAAAAAAAAAAAAAAAAAAAAGGCATAGGGGTCCCCCCAAAAGCCATACCAGACCCTTATCTGAGCATGCAACCTGGCAGGCCTCAGGAAAAGAGGGGGGGACGAGATAGCGCCCATGTCTTGAACTGTACCAGGCCACATGCCCTCAACAAGTGAAGGGTGCTTTGGGGTCTGGCCCCAAAGCACCTTGTCCCCATGTTGATGGGGACAAGGGCCTCATCCTCACAACCCTTGCATGGTGGTTGTGGGGCTTATCGGAATCTGGAAGCCGCCAGATCCCGGCCGCCCTATGTGAATTGGTAACGGGGTACATTGTACCCCTACCATTTCACAAAAAAAAGTATCTAAAATGGTAAAGACAAGAGACAGCTTGGGACAAGTCCTTTATTAAAAGATAAACAAATAAAAATGTCCCGCGATGTAAATCCATGACGCCAGATGGACCAAAAAAAAAAAAAAAGGCGCAACAGTTCTGCCTCCATGGGAGGCTCCTGCCGAGTGACAGCTATTATATAGCTGAGGGTGGGGCACCCGGTTGACTTGAACGGGTGACTCCGCACCCTCTGATGCCACGGTGAAGCCTCCGTGGCGTCAGAGAGGGGGTGGGGTCACCCGTTTACGTCACCGGGTGGCCCTGCCCTCAGCTATATAACAGCTGTCACCCAGAAGAAGCGTCACTCAGCGGGAGCCTCCCATGGAGGTGGAATTGTTGCGGCTTTTTTTTTTGGTCTGTTGGGCCGCGTTGATTTACATCGCGGGACATTTTTATTTATTTGTTTATCTTTTAATAAAGGACTTATCCCAAGCTGTCTCTTGTCTTTACTATTTTAGACACTTTTTTGTGAAATACCAACTCACATAGGGGGGGCCAGGATCTGCAGGTCCCCTTGTTAAAGGGGGCTTCCAGATTCTGATAAGCCCCCCCACATGCATACCTCCACAACCACTGGGCAAGGGTTGTGGGGATGAGGCCCTTGTCCCCATCAACATGGGGACAAGGTGCTTTGGGGGTCTGACCCCCAAAGCACCCTCCCCAAGTTGAGGGCATTTGGCCTGGTATGGTTTAGGGGTGGGTGCTCTCTCGTTCCCGCCCTCTTTTCCTGCGGCCTGCCAGGTTGTGTGCTTGAATAAGGGTGGTATGGATTTTGGGGGGCCCCTACGCCATTTTTTAAAAAATTTTGGCGCAGGGTTTCCCTTAATTTCCCTACCAGTCCTGAAGGACCTGGTATGATTTTTGGGGGGGCCCCATGCAATTTAAAAAAAAAAATTTGGTTTAGGGTTCCCCTTAATATTCATACCAGACCCAAAGGTCCTGGTAATGGACTGGGGCGGAGCCCATGCCATTTTCAATGAGTTTTAGCTATATTGCCAAGACCCGACAATTCATTACAGCCGCAATCAGTTTTGAATGACAATTTTTCCTTTAGAAATGTAATTTTGCTGTGGTACCGTTCTAAACATAGGAAAAATGCACCACTTTAGAGGCATAAGTATAGACACCGTCCAGGCATGATATTTAAAGGAATATTTCATTTTTATTGTTTCACTTTAAGCATTAGAAAAATCACTGCTCCCAAAAAAACTTCTGCTTAAAAAAAAAATAAATAATTGATATGTCCCCTGGGGCAGGACCCAGGTCCCCAAACACTTTTTATGACAATAACTTGCATAGAAACCTTTAAAATGAGCACTTTTTCATGTTAGTGTCCTATTGCCCCGAACAACACATATTGTTTGGTGTTCGCCAAACATCCAAACAACCAAACAACCAAACAACCAAAGTTCGGCCTGAACTGTTCACCCATCCATAAATAGTCACTACAACCCCAGGTTAGGAAACCCTTCTACCTGGAATATTACTCCAGAGTAGATCAGTAAATGTAGGCCATTGAACTTGACATGTTTCATGGTCGCAAAAACATTGCCACCACCCTCACTTATAGCTGGCTATTGCAGTAAGAGGCATTGGAAGGCCACAAACAGATAACAACAAAACCTGGGGAATGCCCAGGAAAAAACTCCAAACCTACTTACCACCAGCTCGCAGACAACCAATTAACCTGTCTAACAGTATGCGTTAAAAATAGGGATTCAGTCCGCACGCATTTGCAAACGCATGCATAAGCCACAGAGCCACGTCACGGCACCCTGTAATCTGTGGTCCTAACACTAAGAATTTGGGTGTCCCCACAGTGGAGGCACATGCATTCTGATGGTTAAGTGTGGCCTTCCAATGCCTCTTACTGCGATAGCTAGCTATAAATGAGGGTGGTGGCAATGTTTTTGTAATCACGTTGGGGTGTGTATTGGTCCAGCAATGCACCAGCACCTTTGCAGCCATTGTGCTATTTGCTGGGTGTCTGGTGTGTCCTTTACCTTTAAGAAGGGGTGGGCTCCCTTCAGTCCACCTGCCCTCAGAATGCATGTGCCTCCACTGTGGGGACACCCAAATTTTTAGTTTTAGGACCACAGATTACAGGGTGCCGTGACGTGGCTCTGTGGCTTACGCATGCTTTTGCAAATGCGTGCGGACTGAACCCCTGTTTTTAACGCATACTGTTAGACAGGTTAATTGGTTGTCTGCGAGCTGGTGGTAAGTAGGTTTGGAGTTTTTTCCTGGGCATTCCCCAGGTTTTGTTGTTATATGTTTCATGGTCGCCTGCTTTTTCAGGAGAAAAGTGAAGGGAAGCAGGACACTACAAGTGTATATAAGTCATAGTATTGAAGGTAACAAGAACAGCATAGTGTCCTCAAAAGAAGAGGACTAGTACAAAAAGGGTACAGGAACTCCTTATCCCAAGATCAGGCTGGGTCTGCTGGCAGCTATAAGTTCAGTTTACATAAGAGTTCAACATAATGTTAAAGCTATAGTCTTGGATTTTACCAGACGTAGAGTACATACCGCAGTAGCACTGATATTAAAGCAAAGATTTTACAGGCGGATGGAACTTGGAATATGGTGGAACTTTGAAAAGGTAATGTAATCCATGTTCAGGGGAATAAGACCCAATGCGGGTCTCTCATACGTTTTTTTGATCCCTTACTCGCCTGGCAACTTTGGCTTTGGGGCCTCCATTATAGCTGCCGATGGACCCAGCATGATCTTAGGGTAAGCAGTTCCCGTACCTTTTTTGTTGTAATAATCTTTTGTCCAGGACACTATACTGTTCTTGTTACCTTTGATACTAGTACTTTGTTATGTACTCTATTATAGTGTCCTGCTCCCTCCACTTTTCTCCTGAAGAAGCTGGCTACCGTGAAACATGTTGAGTTCAATGGCCTACACTTAATGATCTCCTCTGGAGTGATTTCCCAGGTAGAAGATTTTCCTACCCTGGGGGTGTAGTGACCATCAAGAGGAATAAAAAACAGGTCTATATCTTGTATGTTTATATGATCTTTTTATTTACGGTTTTGTAAAAATTTATGTACACAATAAAAAATGTCTTAAATTCTTGTTGTAATGTCTCATAAAGTGTTGCCATTTTGTGGGAGCGTCAAGTGTCAGACTTTATCCCCCTAAAGATATAAGGATTCTGACCCAATACCTAAAGTCTATTCTTTTGTCAGAGAGTATTGAATTTGGCCTGGCCAAAAAGATTATTGGCTCTAGTATGGTGACCTCATACTCTAATCCAGGGCCAGATCTATCTGTCTGATGTGGGGGTGCAGTTAAAATTGTCAGGGGGGGGGGGGGGGCAGAGGATGGGAGTTCAGCAGAACAGTATACAGAAACAGGAATCAGTAGGGCAGAGTACAGTTCAGGGAAGTGTCAAATGTGTGAATTTAGGAATTAAGCCATGTTTGTTCAACCCACTGTTTGAACACAAAAAAATAAATTTTGATGTATGGGCTAAGAACTTTATTAAAACCAGCAACAGTGTAGACAATGAACACCTTGGTCAGATCTATGTACAGTATATCTATGCATATTGTACAGAGTACAGGGGTTAAGAGCAAGCAATAAACAAAACAGAGTACAGCAGTACAATAAACAAAACAGAGTACCCCAAGTGCCACATTCACAACAGAGTCCTACCTTACATCCATGTCTCTAAAGTCCCACCTTACATCAGTTTCCCCCTTACATCAGTCGTGCACTTTATTGCAGAGTATGACCCCTTGCATCAAAGTGTGGCCGAGTGCCCCCTTACACATACATTATTACAAAAAGTATTGGCACACCTGCTTTTGCACGCACATGAACTTTAATTGCATCCCGGTATTAATTCAATATTGCGCTGGCCCAACCTTTTCAGCCATAACAGCTTCAACTCCTCTGGGAAGGCTGTCCACAAGGTTTAGGAGTGTGGCTATGGGAATGTTTGACCATTCTTCCAGAAGCGCATTTGTGAGGTCAGGCACCGATGTTGGACGAGAAGGCCTGGCTCGCAGTGTTCACTCTAATTCATCCCAAAGGTATTCTATCGGGTTGAGGTCAAGACTCTGTGCAAGACAGTCAAGTTCCTCCACCCCAAACTTGCTCATCCATGTCTTTATGGACCTTGCTTTGTGCACTGGTCCAAATCATTTGGTGGGGGGGGGGGGGGATTATGGTGTGGGGTTGATTTCAGGGTTTGGGCTTGGCCCCTTAGTTCCAGTGCAGGGAACTATTAAGGTGTCAGCATACCGAGACATTTTGGACAATTTCATGTTCCCAACTTTGTGGGAACAGTTTGGGGATGGCCCCTTCCTGTTCCAACATAACTGCCTACCAGTACACAAAGCAAGGTCCATAAAGACACAGATGAGCAAATTTGGGATGGGGGAACTTGACTGGCTTGCACAGAGTCTTGACCTCAACCCGATAGAACACCTTTGGGATGAATTAGAGTGGAGACTGCGAGCCAGGCCTTCTCGTCCAACATCAGTGCCTGACCTCACAAATGCGCTTCTGGAAGATTGGTCAAACACTCCCATAGACACACTCCTACATCTTGTGGGCAGCCTTTCCAGAAGAGTTGAAGCTGTTATAGCTGCAAAGGGTGGGCCAACTCAATATTGAACCCCATGGACTAAGACTGGGATGCCATTAAAATTTATGTGCGTGTAAAGGCAGACGTCCCAATACTTTTGGTAATATAGTGTAGGTTTTTTAAATTTCTAAAACAAAAAGCTCCATTCACACATGGGTGTTTGCCATTGGTGATTCTGCCCGCCAATCCAAAATGCTGTGCAAAAATGACAATCGCACAACGCTTGTTCAGGTGCCACTCATTTAAATGGCACCTAAACATGGGTGCAATTTTGAAACGATAAATTAACTGCAATCGTGGAAAACCGCAATTTGCCAAGCCGATGCCCAAAAATAAGCTCCTGCTACTTTTTGAGGGACAAGTTTTGCACGTTGCAATTTTGCCACGATTTATCACGTGGCAAAAATCACACCCGCATTTAGGTGCCATTGAAATCAATGGCACCCAAACAAGCGTTGTGTGATGTCATTTTTGCACACCGTTTTTGTATCGCAATTCTGCCCGCAAAACGCTCAGGTGTGACTGGAATCCAAGGCAACATAAAATGTTCTAGAACATTTGAGCAAGTTGAAAAATGGTTTATAGTATGGTTGACTGTTCAGTATGCATTTGGGTTTAGAAACAAGAACAGGGCACATAGCAAAGTGCAACAGTCAAACAGCAAATGACCCATGCAGTTTTACAGCAGTTATGTGATTGTTTGCTTTAAGAGCATTACACATCGTACTGTCTATTGAATAAGCTCCAATTGTCACTTAGCTATTAAACGATTCCCAGTCATCGCCAAGGGGGATGAGGGGGAGAGAACAAAGGAAGCGCCACCTAAGTGCAGCCTTAAAACTAATTTTTAATGGCACAATGTACAAGAAACACTCACAAGAAGTAGATAAAGTATAGGCTTGTCTGTGTATTATCCTGGAGTCTCCTCGGATCCGGAAATGGTTCCTGGTGTTGCGGTAGCAGGTCCTCAGCGTGTCCTGTGGCCACAGGAAAAGAGACGGGACCAGCGTGGCACGCACAAAAGGGACGTCACGGGGACACATCTGGAGGAGCTGATCACAGGAAGGAGTAGATACTGATAAGGCTACGCACTTGGTTGGCCAACAGAAGGAGCTGAAGTTCCAAGCACGTAGCCTGTCAGTATCTACTCCTTCCTGTGATCAGCTCCTCCGGATGTGTCCCTGTGACTTCACTTCTGTGCGCTCCACGCTGGTCCCGGCTTTTCTCCCGTGGCCACAGGACACGTTGAGGACCTGCTACAGCAACACCAGGAACCATTTCCGGATCCGAGGAGACTCCAGGATGATACACACAGACGGGCCCTTTACTTTATCTACTTCTTGTGTGTGTTTCTTGTACATTGTGCCATTAAAAATTAGTTTTAATACTGCACTTAGGTGGCGATCCCTTTGTTCTCTCCCCCTTATTCTCCTGCATACAGAGCCAGCTCTCTAAGGAAAGCAGCTGCCCTAATTACCTCATCATCACCTGTATCTTTGGTCTACTATGTCATACTTATGAACTTATGATCCCCCATCCAATGTATATTGAGTACTAGTGTTTTTTTACCACTACCACTCTAATTTATTTTACTGTATATTACACTGTATCCTGCGCTGACAGTTATTGTTACTATCACCAAGGAGGAGACATGCTTCCCAGTGCACACCAATGGCAAGGGGAGACATGCTTCCCGTTGAACACCAATGGCAAGGGGAGACATGCTTTCCATCAATGGCGGCCTATGCTCAAAATTTTTGGGGTGCACGCAAACAAACCGAAAAATACTGAAACCCCCCATTAATTGCAGCCTCACTGTGCCAGTCAAATGCAGCCATGTGTGCCCACCGACCCCCCCCCCACTTGCGGGCTCGATGCTCTGGCAGCACCCCCAAACCCCACCCCCCAGCCCCCCTCTCTCTGCGGGTGCGTGTGGCTCTGACAGACCCCCCTGGCACTTACTGCTAGGCAGAAGCTCCTCTCAGTGCAGCAAGTGCACCAGAGCGGCGGCGGTGACCTCTGCTCCAGCATGTCTTCTCTGCTGAGTCCACTCCTCTTCCTAAGTGCCAGGCATCCAATAGGGTGGCCTGGCGCTTTGGCCAATCAGGAAACAGGTCTGATGCCCTGCCTTCTGATTGGCGGGGAGGAAGCTTAGCGTGAAAATAAATTCAGGGGCCGCCCACAGTGCATGGGCCGCCACTGCTTCTCATTGAACACCAATGGCAAGGGGAAGACATGCTTCCCATACATTACCAATGGCAAGGGGAAGACATGCTTCCCATACATTACCAATGGCAAGGGGAAGACATGCTTCCCATACATTACCAATGGCAAGGGGAAGACATGCTTCCCATACATTACCAATGGCAAGGGGAAGACATGCTTCCCATACATTACCAATGGCAAGGGGAAGACATGCTTCCCATACATTACCAATGGCAAGGGGAAGACATGCTTCCCATACATTACCAATGGCAAGGGGAAGACATGCTTCCCATACATTACCAATGGCAAGGGGAAGACATGCTTCCCATACATTACCAATGGCAAGGGGAAGACATGCTTCCCATACATTACCAATGGCAAGGGGAAGACATACTTCCCATACATTACCAATGGCAAGGGGAGACGTGCTTCCCATACATTACCAATGGCAAGGGGAAGACATGCTTCCCATACATTACCAATGGCAAATGGAAGACATGCTTCCCATACATTACCAATGGAAAGGGGAAGACATGCTTCCCATACATTACCAATGGAAAGGGGAAGACATGCTTCCCATACATTACCAATGGCAAGGGGAGACATGCTTCTCATACATTACCAATGGCAAGGGGAGACATGCTTCTCATACATTACCAATGGCAAGGAGAGACAAGCTTCCCATTCATTACCAATGGCAAGGGGGGGACAAGCTGCCCATTCATTACCAATGGCAAGGGGAGACAAGCTTCCCATTAAACATTTTCTACATTCACCCATCAGTGAGGAACCCCGCTGACAGCTTGATGGCTCATCGGTTCTGAAGGACATGGCGGCCAGCTTCCCAGCCTGCTCCTCAGCAACCAGCTATATATACACAGTGTTTTTAAAGGAAAAATGCAAAAATTGCATCACAAACACAACACTTGTGTTTCTGCTGCAACTCCATTGAAGTCTATTACACACAAAACATGGGGAAAAAAGTCCCCCCCAAATCCTTTTCAAAAATGCACTGGCTTCATAATGCATAGATGTGAACGTGTACCATAGGAAACCATGTTTCATAGGAACACCAATGGCAAGGGGAGACATGCTTCCCATTCATCAGCAATGACAAGTGGAGACTAGGGATGAGCCGAACACCACACCCCCCCCCGGTTTGGTTCGCAGCAGAACATGCGAACAGGCAAAAAATTCGGCAGAACACACAAACACCGTTAAAGTCTATGGAATACGAACATGAATAATCAAAAGTGCTCATTTTAAAGGCTTATATGCAAGTTATTGTCATAAAAAGCGTTTGGGGACCCGGGTCCTGCCCCCAGGGGACATGTATCAATGCAAAAAAACAAATTAAAAACTGACATTTTTTCAGGAGCAGTGATTTTTTAATGTTTAAAGTGAAATAAAAATGTAATATTCCTTTAAATATTGTGCCTGGGAGGTGTCTATAGTATGCCTGCAAAGTGGCACATTTTTTCCCAATGTTTAGAACAGTACCACAGCAAAATTACATTTCTAAAGGAAAAATTGTCATTTAAAACTACTCGTGGCTTTAATGAATTGTCGGGTCTCTGCAATATAGATAAAACGCATTGAAAAAAAAAAAAAAAGAGCATGGGTCCCCCCCCCCAGTCCATTACCAGGCCCCTTGGGTCTGGTATGAATATTAAGGGGAACCCCGAACCAAAATAATAAAAAAAAAATTGCGCGGAGGTCCCCCTAAAATCCATACCAGGCCCTTCAGGGCCGATATGGAAATTAAGGGGAACCCTGTGCCAAATTAAAAAAAAAATTAAAAAGGACTAGGGGTCCCCCCAAAATCCATACCAGACCACTCAGGTCTGGTATGGATTTTAAGGGGAACCCTGCGACAAAATTTTTTTAGAAAATGGCGTAGGGGTCCCCCCAAAATCCATACCAGACCCTTATCCGAGCACGCAACCTGGCAGGCCGCAGGAAAAGAGGGGGGGACAAGAGCGCCCCCCCTCCTGAACCGTACCCGGCCACATGCCCTCAACATGGGGAGGGTGCTTTTGGGGTCTGACCCCAAAGTACCTTGTCCCCATGTTGATGGGGACAAGGGCCTCATTACCCACAACCCTTGCCCGGTGAATGTGGGGTTTGCGGGCGGGGGGCTTATCAGAATCTGGAAGCCCCCTTTAACAAGGGGACCCCCAGGTCCCGGCTTCCCTCCTGTGTGAATTGGTAATGGGGTACCCCTACCATGTCACAAGAAAGTGTCAAAAATGGTAAAGACAAGAGACAGCTTGGGTTAGGTCCTTTATGAAAAAATAAAGAAATAAAAATGTCCTCCATGGGAGGCTCCCGCCGACTGATGTGTCTTCTCTGTGACAGTTCTTATATCACTGAGGGCGGGGCCACCCGGTGACGTAAATGGGTAACAACGCCCCCCTATGATGCCACGAGGAAACCCCCATGGCGTCAGAGGGGGCAGGATCACCCATTTACATCACGGAGTGGCCCCGCCCTCAGTAATATAAGAACTGTCACAGAGAAGACACGTCAGTCGGCGGGAGCCTCCCATAGAGGACATTTTTATTTCTTTATTTTTTCATAAAGGACCTGCCCCAAGCTGTCTCTTGTCTACCATTTTTGAACACTTTCTTGTGAAATGGTAGGGGGACCCCATTACCAATTCACACAGGGGGGAGGCCGGGATCTGGGGGTACCCTTGTTAAAGGGGGCTTCCAGATTCCGATAAGCCCCCCCGCCCGCAAACCCCACATCCACCGGGCAAGGGTTGTGGGTATGAGGCCCTTGTCCCCATCAACATGGGGACAAGGTACTTTGGGGTCACACCCCAAAAGCACCCTCCCCATGTTGAGGGCATGTGGCCTGGTACGGTTCAGGAGGGGGGCGCTCTCGTCCCCCCCCTCTTTTTCTGCGGCCTGCCAGGTTGTGTGCTCGGATAAGGGTCTGGTATGGATTTTGGGGGGACCCCTACGCCATTTTCTTTTTTTAATTTGGTGCAGGGTTCCCCTTAATTTCCATATCAGACCTGAAGGGCCTGGTATTGATTTTAGGGGGACCCAATGCAATTTTTTTTTTAATTTTGGTTTGGGGCACCCCTTAATATTCATACCAGACACAAAGGGCCTGGTAATGGACTGGGGGGGACCCATGTTCTTTTTTTCAATGAGTTTTATCTATATTGCCAAGACCTGACAATTCATTACAGCCGCAATCAGTTTTAAATGACAATTTTTCCTTTACAAATGTCATTTTGCTATGGTACTGTTCTAAACACGGGGAAAATGCGCCACTTTGCAGGCATACTATAGAAATCCACCAGGCACGATATTTAAAGGAATATTTCATTTTTATTGTTTCACTTTAAGCATTATTTAAAAAAAAAAAAATTTCACTGCTCCAGAAAAAACGTCCGTTTAAAAAAAAAATTTGCATTGATACATGTCCCCTGGGGCAGGAGCCGGGTCCCCAAACACCTTTTATGACAATAACTTGCATATAAGCCTTTAAAATTAGCACCTTTGATTTTTCATGTTAGTGTCCGATAGACTTTAACGGTATTCTGACGGCTTTTGAATTTGCCGCAAACACTGCATATTGTTCGCTGCTGGCGAACACTCGATGTTCGAGTCGAACTTACGTTCGACTCAAACATTGGGCTCATCCCTACTGGAGACATGCTTCCCCTTCATTACCAATGGCAAGGGGAGACAGGCTTCCCATTCATTGGCAAGGGGAGACAGGCTTCCCATACAATGGCAAGGGGAGACAGGCTTCCCATACAATGGCAAGGGGAGACAGGCTTCCCATACAATGGCAAGGGGAGACAGGCTTCCCATACAATGGCAAGGGGAGACAGGCTTCCCATACAATGGCAAGGGGAGACAGGCTTCCCATACAATGGCAAGGGGAGACAGGCTTCCCATACAATGGCAAGGGGAGACAGGCTTCCCATACAATGGCAAGGGGAGACAGGCTTCCCATACAATGGCAAGGGGAGACAGGCTTCCCATACAATGGCAAGGGGAGACAGGCTTCCCATACAATGGCAAGGGGAGACAGGCTTCCCATACAATGGCAAGGGGAGACAGGCTTCCCATACAATGGCAAGGGGAGACAGGCTTCCCATACAATGGCAAGGGGAGACAGGCTTCCCATACAATGGCAAGGGGAGACAGGCTTCCCATACAATGGCAAGGGGAGACAGGCTTCCCATACAATGGCAAGGGGAGACAGGCTTCCCATACAATGGCAAGGGGAGACAGGCTTCCCATACAATGGCAAGGGGAGACAGGCTTCCCATACAATGGCAAGGGGAGACAGGCTTCCCATACAATGGCAAGGGGAGACAGGCTTCCCATACAATGGCAAGGGGAGACAGGCTTCCCATACAATGGCAAGGGGAGACATGCTGCCCATACATTACCAATGGCAAGGGGAGACACGCTTCTCATACATTACCAATGGCAAGGGGAGACATGCTGCCCATACATTACCAATGGCAAGGGGAGACATGCTTCCCATACATTACCAATGGCAAGGGGAGACATGCTTCCCATACATTACCAATGGCAAGGGGAGACATGCTTCCCATTCATCATGAGTGGATTCGATTTAGCAGGGTTTCCCTGGAGTTAAACGTTTGCTCTATGTAGTGCAAGGGCTTGCCTGTTTTAATAAAAACAATCAGGCCCCAGCATAACATAGTTGATAGTAAACCTTAGGAGAGATTATACATTAAGATAACATGAAAATTTGTCACATTTAAACAAAGTGCAAGAAAAAAAAAGTCTAAACTGTAACTTTTAAATGAACATTCCAAACATAATCCAACAATACTTACCAACCAAACAAACAAACATGGCAGCAGCAAGCCATGTGCTCCCATCTGTAGGCCAAAAGGGGAAACCTGACCTCAAGTGGGCGTATTTATATGTAAATCAGCCATTTTTTTTTTCTCATAGAACTTTATTTGTGACAGTGCCAAACTGACAAAGCTCACACATGCTCAAAAAGTTTAAAATAACTTTTTTTCTTTTGCAATCGGGGGATTCTATGTTCGCTGTTTCTGGACAGATGCAGAGAAAGGGAAATAATATTAAAATAAAAACAAAAAAAAAGTTTTAAAATGAATGCTGCATGGGGAACCAGGAAGTTAAAGGTCAGCTGACACTTACAGCCTTATCTCTTGCACTTTAACCCCTTACTGCACAGGTTCAACTTGACAAGATTTTTGCTTTAATGGTTTAAAGAAGAAAAAAAAAACGGTCTGTCACTTTTGTCTTGTAAAATTCAACAACCAAATTAGACAAATAGGTTTATTCAATAATGCAAAGTGCATTGACCCTACTTTCACACCTATGCATTTTTTAGTGCGTTTTGCAGTTTGCAGAAACGTACCACAGTCCATTTAACATGGCTTCCTATGGTACACGTTCACAACTATGCGTTTTGCAGCCGGTGCATTTTTGGAAGGGGTTGGGGGGGGGGGGGACTTTTTTCATGTAATAGGCTTCAATGGTGTCGCACCAGAAACGCAAGTGTTTTTTCCCCCTTTAAAAACACTGTATATAGCTGTTTGGAGCAGGCTGGGAAGACAGCTCCTACGTCCATAACAATTGATGCGTAATAGACTTCAATGGAGTCGCACCAGAAACGCAAGTGTGCCATTTGTGATGCGATTTGCGTTTTTCCCCTCCTTTAAAAACAATGTATATAGCTGGTTGCTAAGGAGCGGGCTGGGAAGCCGGCTGCCACATGTATAACAATTGATGAGTCGTCAGCTGTCAGTTGCCCGATGACAGCGGAATGTAAAAAAAAAAAAAAGAATTGCCAGCAAAAGAAAAAAAAATGGCTTGGGTGCCCCCTCCCAGGTCCATACCAGGCCCTTCGGTAATAGACTTCAATGGAGTCGCACCAGAAATGCTGTGGTGTTTCTGATGCGATTTGATGTGTTTTGCATTTTTTTCCCTTTAAAAACACTGTGTATATAGCTGGTTGCTAAAGAGCGGGCTGGGAATCCAGCTGCCATGTCCACAACAACTGATGAGTGTAATAGACTTCAATGGAAGTATGGATTTGGGTACTGGACTTGGAGGGGACCCACACCCCAAAATTGTAAAAATGTTTTATATAATATATATTGGGGTCCCCCCCCCCAAAATCAATACCAGACCCTTATCTGAGCATGCAGCCCGGCAGGTCAGGAAAGGGAGGGGACGAGCGAGTGCCCCCCCCTGAACCACACCAGGCCACATGCCCTCAATGTGGGGGGTGGTTTGGAGCAGGGGTCCGCATATCCTGCCCCCCATGTGAATGAGTATAGGGAATGTAAAGCACCTGGCACTGTAGTCAAGGGTTTGGTGTGGCTTCAAAAAAATGAGACAACATTGTGGGAGCGTGTGATTAGGAAAGCAACCACAGACACCAAGAATGATAATTATTTTATTACACCGACATAAATCATGGGGTAGGTTTTATTTTCACTTATACCAACAATGGGGTTCCTTTCCTCCCACTGACACCAAAAATATGGGGCTTAATTTCCTCCCAACACCAATGATTTGGGACATACACTATATTGTGAAAAGTATTGGGACGCCTGCCTTTACACTCACATGAACTTTAATGGTATCCCAGTCTTAGTTTGTGGGGTTCAATATGGAGTTAGCCCACCTTTTGCAGCTATAACAGCTTCAACTCTTCTGGGAAGGCTGTCCACAAGGTTTAGGAGTGTGTCTATGGGAATGTTTGACCATTCTTCCAGAAGCACAGTGGCGAGGTCAGGCACTGAGGTTGGACGAGAAGGCCTGGCTCGCAGTCTCTGCTCGTATTCATCCCAAAGGTGTTCTATCGGGTTGAGGTTAGGACTCTGTGCAGGCCAGTCAAGTTCCTCCACCCCAAACGTGCTCATCCATGTCTTTATCCACTTGCCGCCTGCCCACCGTCAAATGACGGCTGGGCGGTGCCGCTCTCGTTTTGGGTGGACGCCATATGACGGCTTCCCAGAACGACCGCTCTCGCAGGCTGCGCCATGTTGCTAGGACACGGCGCAACCCAAATCTGTGTAAAGAGCCACGGCTCTTTAACCATGCG
This sequence comes from Aquarana catesbeiana, assembly GCF_042186555.1. Taxonomy (NCBI): domain Eukaryota; kingdom Metazoa; phylum Chordata; class Amphibia; order Anura; family Ranidae; genus Aquarana; species Aquarana catesbeiana. Next base: position 26,940,436 of record NC_133333.1, on the reverse strand, counting down.
ATTGGCTGTGTCCAATCACAGCTGGTCACATGTAAACACGAAGATGCCGGTAATCCGCGCACCTCGCCTCACAGTGACAGAGTGTGAGGAGAGGAGAGCTGTTCAGCGGCATCTCCAGACAGGGGAAAGCTAGATATGTAATCAGGGCACTGATCATCAGTATCATGATTACAATTAAGTGCCCACCAGTGCCAGCAATCAGTGCCCACAAGTGCCAGAAATCAGTGGCCAATAGTGATGCCAGTCAGTGCTGGCTATCAATGCTGCCCATCAATGCTTCCCATCAATGCCACCCATCAATGCCCATCAGTGCCGCCTATCAGTGTCCATAAGTGCGGCATATTCGTGCCTCCTCATCAGTGCCACCCAATCAGTGCCGCCTCATCAGCAGGGCCCTCTTTACCACGGGGAAAAAGGTTCATCTACCCAGGGCCCTGTCATTGTTGGGGGCCCTGCGCTGCCCACTTCCTGAGCCCTGCGCTGCCCGCCGGAGTTCGGCCATCTCTGGTACTGGTCGCATGCTGGCTGCTCGCTACTGTCACTTGGAAATACATAAGCACGGCTTGTGTATTTCCAAGTGACAGCGCTCCTCTTCCGGCGGCCATTCTCATCCCTCGGGTACATACATCAATCTATGAGAGCAGAGGAGGAAGGCGGCGGGGACTCTGCACAGGGGAAGCTGATTCTGGGACTGGCATGCTCCAAGGACATCGGAGGACAACATGCTGCGAGTAGCATTTGGGACAGAGTTTTCCTCTGTACTGGAATGGGGGGGATGGGGGGCTTTGTGGTAGGACAGCCTTGTACTTAGGGGGAGTGGAGCTCTGTACTGGAATCTGGGTGGGAGGAGAGCCGTGCACCTCTGCATTCTGCACCCATCTCACTCTTTACTCTGCATCCACCTCACCCCTGCACCCACCTCACTCTGCTCCCATCTCACCCCTGCACTCTGCACCCACCTCAACCCTGCACCCACCTCACTCTGCACCCACCTCACCCCTGCACCCACCTCACTCTGCACCCACCTCACCCCTGCACTCTGCACCCACCTCAACCCTGCACCCACCTCACCCCTGCACTCTGCACCCACCTCAACCCTGCACCCACCTCACTCTGCACCCACCTCACCCCTGCACCCACCTCACTCTGCTCCCATCTCACCCCTGCACTCTGCACCCACCTCAACCCTTCACCCACCTCACTCTGCTCCAATCTCACCCCTGCACTCTGCACCCACCTCAACCCTGCACCCACCTCACTCTGCTCCCATCTCACCCCTGCACTCTGCACCCACCTCACCACTCACCTCACTCTGCACCCACCTCACTCTGCACCCACCTCACCACTCACCTCACACAGCACCCACCTCACCCCTGCACTCACCACCCACCCCACCACTCACCTCACTCTGCACCCACCTCACCCCTGCACCCACCTCACCCCTGCACCCACCTCACTCCTGCACCCACCTCACTCCTGCACCCACCTCACTCCTGCACCCACCTCACTCCTGCACTTTGCACATAGTGCACCCCTCAATGCTCAGTGCAGTTTGGCCACACCCACAATTTGCACTGAGAGATTATGATGTGTAGTAACCTCTAGCAACTAATCAGTGCGCAATAATGATTTTCAGTAACTTCTAGAATCCAAATAGTCAGCAGTAATGATGTTCTGTAACCTCTAGCAACTCATCTGAGAGCTGTAATGATGTGTTGTAATCTCTGGCAGCCAATCACAATCGTTGCCTGATCTGCTGCAGTAAACTCATTTTGAGTCTAGCTGAGGGGGGGCCCAATAAAATCTCCAATCAATATTAAAGACGGCCCTGCTCATCAGTGCCACCTCAACATTTTTGGTCTATTTTTTTCCTAAAAACCCAGGAGTGATTAAACACCACCAAAAGAAAGCTCTATTTGTGTGAAGAAAATGATAACAATTTCACCTGGTTACAGTGTAGCATGACCGCGCAATTGTCATTCAAATTGTGACAGCGCTGAAAACTGAAAAATGGCTTGGGCAGGAAGGGGGTGTAAGTGCCCAGTATTGAGGTGGTTAAGGACCTTGTTTTGTGCACTGGTCCAAATCATTTGGTGGAGGGGGATTATGGTGTGGGGTTGTTTTTCAGGGGTTGGGCTTGGCCCCCTAGTTCCAGTGAAGGGAACTCTTAAGGCATCAGCATACCAAGACATTTTGGACAATTTCATTCTCCCAACTTTGTGGGAACAGTTTGGGGATGGCCTCTTCCTGTTCCAACATGACTACATACTGTATGTATGGTGGCAAATCGGCTCCTCTGCACAGGATCACGTACCTGTACGCACCATCAGCAACCCGCTCCCACTGTGATTGGACACAGAGGGAGGCAATCAGAGGGTCCAGCAGATGCAATGTCTGTTGGGACCCGCCGATCGTTCCCTAGAGAGACAGAACGGCGGTCTGCCTATGTAAACAAGGCAGATCGCCATCCTGTGAGAAGGGGAGATAGTGATCCTGTGTTTCTGCTAAGCAGGAACACGGATCTCTGCCTTCCCACAGTACAAGCACCTACCCCACACAAGTAAGCACTTCCTAGGACACATTTAACCCATTGATCGCCCCTGAAGTTAACCCCTTCCCAGCCAGTGTCATTAGTACAGTGCCCCTGATGTTAACCCCTTCCCAGCCAGTGTCATTAGTACAGTGACCGTGCATATTTTTTAGCACTGATCACTATTGACCACTTCAGCCCCGGAAGGTTCACTTTTGCTTGCTTTTGGTGCTATTTGATCACCTCTGTGATTTTTATTTTTTGCGCTATAAACAAAAAAAGAGCGACAATTTTGAAAAAAAAAAAAAAAAAAAACACAATATTTTTTACTTTCTGTTATAGAACATATCCAAAAAAAAAAAAAAAAGAAAGAAATCTAATTTCTTCATCAGTTTAGGCCAATATGTATTCTGCTACATATTTTTGGTAAAATCCCAATAAGCGTATATTGATTGGTTTGCGCAAAAGTTATAGTGTCTACAAACTATGGGATATTTTTAAGGATTTTTTTTTACTAGTATTGGTGGCGATCTGTGATTTTTAGCGGGACTGCACCATTGCGGCAGACAGATCGGACACTTTTGACACTGTTTGGAGACCAGTGACCCCAATCCAGTGATCAGTGCTATAAATATGCACTGTCACTGTACTAATGACAGTGGAAGGGAAGGGGTTAACATCAGGGGCAATCAAAGGGTTAAATGTGTTCCCTAGGAGGTGCTTTCTAACTGTGGTGGGGGGAATGCTGTGACTGGGGAAAGAAAGACATCCATGTTTCTACTTAGCAGAAACACAAGATCTCTATCTTTCCCTTAACAGAATGGCGATCTGCCTTGTTTACATAGGCAGACCACCGTTCTGCCTTTCCTGTGAACAATCGGTGGGTCCTGGCGGACATCGTGTCCCATTGGACCCGCTGATTGGCTCCCACTGTGTCCAATCACACTTGGAGCGATTCGCTGGCGGCGCGCGCCCCCAAACTTTGTGCACGAGCTCACATACGGGGTGCGCGATTTCGCACAGCCGGGCCACCCTGCCACAGTATATATGCGTGGGGCAGTCTGGAAGTGGTTAACCACTTCCCGCCCGGCCCTTAGCAGATGACGGCCGGGCGGTGGTTCAGTTATCCTGACTGGGCGCGCATCGCGGCGATCGGTGGAGCGGTGTGTCAGCCTGACACATCGCTCCACCGATCTTGGTAAAGAGCCTCCGGCAGAGGCTCTTTACCATGTGATCAGCCGTGTCCAATCACGGCTGATCACGATGTCAATAGGAAGAGCCGTTGATCGGCTTTTCCTCACTTGCATCTGACAGACGCGAGTAGAGGAGACGCGAGTAGAGGAGAGCCGATCGGCGGCTCTCCTGACAGGGGGGGTCTGTGCTGATTGTTTATCAGCGTAGCCCCCCTCAGATCACCACACTGGAACACCAGGGATCGCCACTAGGACCACCAGGGAAGGGGCAACATGTGGATGGCCAGGTATGTACCCCATGGCCATCCACATGTGCCCAATCAGTGCCCACAAATGGTTTGGCACCAACATGTTTCAGGTCTGCCCAGCAATGCCACCAGTTTATTCAGTGCCACCAATCAGTGTCATCAGTGCCACCTGTCAGTGCCCATCAGTGCCGCATACCAGTGCCACCTATCAATGCCCATCATCAGTGCCACCTCATCGGCGCCCATCATCAGTGCCGCCGTATCAGTGCCCGTCAGTGTAGAAGAAAACGTACTTATTTACAAAAAAATTTAACAGAAAAACTTGTTTTTTTTCAAAATTTTCGGGTTTTTTTATTTGTTGTGCAAAAAATAAAAACCGCAGAGGTGATCAAATACCACCAAAAGAAAGCTCTATGTGTGGGAACAAAATGATGAAAAATTTGTTTGGGTACAGTGTTGTATGACTGCGCAATTGTCATTCAAATTGCAACAGCGCTGAAAGCTGAAAATTGGCTTGGGCGGGAAGGTGTCTAAGTGCCTAGTATTGAAGTGGTTATTATCACTGGTCCCCAAAAAAAAGTGTCACTTAGTGTCCGATTTATCCGCCACATAGTGGAATTTTTTTTTTTAACCAAAAATATGTAGCAGAATACATATTGGCCTAAATTACTGAAGAAAAAATTTATTTTTCCCACTTTTTATTGGATATGTTTTATAGCAGAAATTAAGAAACGTTTTCTTTGTTCAAAATAGTCGGTCTTTTTTGTTTATAGCGCAAAAAAAAAAGCAAAAAAATAAAAATAAAAAAACAACAAAAAACGCAGAGGTGATCAAATAACACCAAAAGAAAGCTTTATTTGTGGGGAAAAAAAAGGACATAAATTGTATGTGGGTACAACGTCGCTCTTACTGTACGCAAATTTGCGTTCGTGGCTTGATGGGGTTACTGTTTTTTTTAGAGCAGGTGGTTGGCTTTTTAGTGATAACAACCAATGCGGCTAAAAGCCGCTCAAGAGGGGACGTCCCCCACACCTCCCGCCGCTCTTCCCGCCCCACAGGTAAACCCGAGCCACCAGCCGGCACTTCCGCCACCGAGACCCGAACAAAGCCGGATTCAGCTTTGATTGGGTCTCCGATGTAAAATCCCAATGGTGCAGATCACCGCGATCGTCAAAGTAAGAGCCCTTGCACACTGGGGCGGGGGGCGGCGTCGGCGGTAAAACGCCGCTATTATTAGCGGCGTTTTACCGTCGGTATGCGGCCGCTAGCGGGGCGGTTTTACCCCCCGCTAGCGGCCGAGAAAGGGTTAAATACCAAGGGTTAAAAATATACACACCGCTCCTTCACCGCTCCGAAGATGCTGCTGGCAGGACTTTTTTTACCGTCCTGCCAGCGCATCGCTCCAGTGTGCAAGCCCTCGGGGCTTTCACACTGGGATGACAGCAGCGGCACTTTCGGGGCGGTTTGCAGGCGCTATTATTAGCGCAATAGCGCCTGCAAACCGCCCCAGTGTGCAAGGGCTCTAAGAGCAATAATTCTAGCACCAGATCTCCTCTGTAACTCTAACCTGGTAACCATTACATTATTTTAAATGCATCGCCTATGGAGATTTTTTTTAGGTGCGTAGTTTGTCGCCATTCCAGAGTGTGCGCAATTTCAAAGCATGACATGTAAGGCATCCATTTACTCAGCGTAACATCATCTTTCACATTATACAAAAAAATGGGTCTAACTTTATGGTTTAGTTTTTTTTTATTTTTTTCTAAATTCATTAAAGTGTCTTTTTTCCCCCCAAAAAATGCCTTTGAAAGAGCGCTACGCAAATACCGTGTGACATAAAATATTGCAACGATCGCCATTTTATTCTCTAGGGTCTCTGCTAAAAAAATATATCTGAAACAATAATGTGTGGCGCTATAGAGAATACTGAAAATCTACATAGGTGAATGTAGACTCATAGTAGTAAGGGTGATACCCAAGGTGACGAAGGTATGTAAACAACCTATATAGGGTGTGTAACCCCAAAACTGAAAATTAATATATCCAGGAATTCCAAACCAGGTTAGTGACCACAAAAAGTGTGAGTGCGTCCCACTGGATATAACATCAAAATAAAAAGTGCAAAAAAAAAAAGGAAGATAGAGAATATGTAATCAGCAAGAACACAGTGAGTGGTCTTAAAAATCACATCAGCATGGTGATGCAAACATAGATGAAAAGGCAATATCACGTCTAAAAATTCCATTTATTTAAAAAAATATATCAATGTTTGGGGGTTCTATGTAATCTTCTAGCAAAAAATACAGATTTTAACTTGTAAGCAAATGTCAGAAATAGGCTTAGGCATGAAAGGGTTAAAGTAACGCAGTGCCATATCGCAAAAAAATGGCCTGGTCATGAAGGGGGGGGTAAACATCACACACATTAATGTGTATACATAACACATCCTAATACACAGGGGTCAAGGAGGCCTGTAATTAATTTAGTTACACACAGCGTCAGTGGCGCCAGCAGGGGGGGCTGACAGTGGCTGAAGCCCCGAGTGGGACCCCAAAAAGCCCCAGGTCTCGGGTGGTCACTGACCTATTATTAGTCCCGAGCGTCGCCGCCTGCCGCTGAGCGGGGACCGATCTGATCCCGAGCGCCGCCAAGTCCGGCCGAGTCACATAGCAGGTCCCGCATTCTGGAGCCTGCAGCGCCTATGATGGACGTCCCACTGGTCCAATGGCGGGATCGCAGGACATGTGACGTCCATCATAGGCGCTGCAGGCTCCAGAAGGCGGGAATTACAATGCGGCCGCCACGCCAGATTGATCCCCGCTCGGGCGGGCGGCTCTCTTCTTCTTCTCTGGCTGCCTCGCACGCCACGGCTGAGCTGAGCTGCTGCAGGACACGTGAAGTCTGTCTCCTAGTCAGGTAGGTCAGTGTGTGTATGTCAGTGTATGTCAAGTATGTCACGTAGGTCAGTGCATGTCAGGTAGGTAGGTCAGTGTGTGTGTAAGGGCACTGGTAAGCCAGGCAGCAAGTGAGCTTACCAGCGCCACACAACCACACTGCCAAGCCAAAAAACCCCCACGCCTACCGCCACCCGCCCACCCCTTGGACTTCGGGCTGAAGCCCCTGGTCTTTTTGCCACCTAGCAACGCCCCTGCACAGTGTTTAGCAAAACTCTCCTCCAAAGTAAATTTACAAGCGGCACCATAGTATTGTACATCAGACTGTATGTAGAAGTTTCATCATTAATTTAGGTTGTCATTAACAAGTAATCAGTAGAGGAAAATCAACTGTTTTAGAGATAGTTATTGAAATCTGAATGGAACTTTGTGGCCATAAATTGCAAATGGGTATGTAATGTGGAGAGGGTGATGTAGGGACAAGGTTGCAAGCAAAAGGTTTATACATGTGGGTTAATCCTACTCTCTAGACCAACTCAGCACCACCCCTCCATTATCACAAGCAAAAGGTTTTAACTTTTACTATTTGCTGGAGTGGTATAGATTGATATAATATACAAAGCTTGGTTTGGTTCCATGGGGGTGGCTGGATGGAGGGTAAGCAGTCTTTATTGAAGGAGGGAGCCAAAGCACATGGAAATACAATTTTGGATCCACGTCTAACATTTTCTTACCTTCTTGATGTCAGGTGGTCATTGTACCTTAACCAAACTGAATGTGAGGATCCACCTTCTCCAACACATCCCTGAACCAGTGAGTGAGTATCTGATTCATTACTGGTGTTGATGTTGCTAAGGTTAACCCTATAACCCAGCACAATGTTCTGCCTGATTGTTTTTTAAGTCTTATAATATATACGCTATATTGTCGAAAGTATAGGGACGCCTGCCTTTACACGCACATGAACTTTAATGGCATCCCAATCTTAGGCTGGATTCACACCTATGCAGTTTTAGTGCTTTTTTGCATTTTGCAGATTTGCACTGCAGTCCATTTAACATGGTTTCTTATGGAACACGTTCTGTTGTGCAAATCTGCAAAATGCAAAAAGCACTAAAAAATGCATAGGTGTGAATCCAGCCTTATGCCCCGTACACACGGTCGGATTTTCCGATGGAAAATGTGTGATAGGACCTTGTTGTCAGAAATTCCGACCGTGTGTAGGCTCCATCACACATTTTCCATCGGATTTTCCGACACACAAAGTTTGAGAGCAGGCTATAAAATGTTCCGACAACAAAATCCGTTGTCGGAATTTCCGATCGTGTGTACATAAATCCGACGCACAAAGTGCCACGCATGCTCAGAATAAATAAAGAGATGAAAGCTATTGGCTACTGCCCCGTTTATAGTCCTGACGTACGTGTTTTACATCACCGCGTTCAGAACGATCGGATTTTCCGACAACTTTGTGTGACCGTGTGTATGCAAGAAAAGTTTGAGCCAACATCCGTCAGAAAAAATCCTAGGATTTTGTTGTCGGAATGTCCGATCAATGTCCGACTGTGTGTACGGGGCATTAGTCTGTAGGGTTCAATATTGAGTTGGCCCACCTATTGCAACTATAAGGCTGGGTTCTCACTAGTGCGAACTGGATGCGGGTTTCTCCACATCCAATTTGCACGACAGGAGATTGTGATCGTCTCTCTATTGAGCCAGTTCACATATCTGCGGAGCGGCTTGCACAGGGGCCCTGTGCGTCTTTGGCTCCATTTCAGGGCAGAATTCAGGCAAAATTTGGCCCTGATTCATCCCTGAAATGGAGAACAGGGACGCACCGGACCTAGAGTTGCCACCTCATCCCTTTAAACTCGAACACATATTAATTACACAGGTTCTGAAACTAATTTAATGCAGATAAGGCACCAAGTGAGTTTAATTACAACCTTTATCAGCCACAGAACCTGTGTAATTCATATGTGTTTGGTTTTAAAGGGATGAGGTGGCAACCCTAACTGGACCCCTGCTGCGAGCCGCATCTGTCTCAGCTGTGAACCAAGCCTTAGGCCTTGTACACACGATCGGATTGTTGGCCAACAAAGCGTCAGACTTTTGTCCGAAGGGCATGTGCTGTGAACTTGTCTTGCATACAAACGGTACACAATTGTTGGCCAACAAACACGAACGTAGTGATGTACTACGTGGAATTTCTGCTCTTGTGTGCCAGCCTTTGGGCACCTTCTGATAATGTCATGTTTGGTGAGCATTGATTCCAAGCATGCATGTTTGTACTTTGGACTTTTGTGTGACGGACTTGTGTACAAACGATATGAAAATCTGATCAGATCGTTGTCCATCAAAAATTTACTAGCCTTCAATCCAACATTTGTTGGCCGAAAGTTGAACAACAATTGTCTGAAGGAGCGTACTAACGGTCAGATTTTAGGCAAACAGTCTGTCATCACACAATTCTCTGCCGAAAATCCGATCGTGTGTACGAGGCTATGTTCCCACTGATCCTATCCGACTTTGTCCTGTGACTTCATGTCCAACTTCAGGGAATGGGATCCGACGTTGAGATGATTGCGGCTTGTCCTTTGACCAATCAAAACAATTCCTTTGCTTCTGGTGTTGAAAAATCCTCATGCCGAATTTCTAAAAAAAAAAAAAATTGCGTGGGGTCCCCCCAACCACAGTAGTCAGCTTTGGAGCAGTATCATTTATTTTATTTTGAGGGGGTTGGTGGCAGTGGTGGCAGAGAAAGAAGAAATCAGTGAAGGGAGAAGACATCACTGGAGGGAGAAGACAGTGGGTGAAGAAGACCGGAGGAAGAATACATCACCAGAGGAAGAAGACACCTTGGAGCTATGACGGGGACATTCTTCAATGTCAAAGGATTTGTCAAAAACCTTCTCTTTGTTTTTTGTAACACTACACTTTTTTTTTGGGTGAATGGGTAGGGGTACAACCCTATACTCATTCACATGGGGGGGTGAGATCTGGGGGCCCTCATGTTAAAGGGGGCTTCCAGACTCCGATACGCCCCATGCCAGCAGACCCCCTCAACCACCAAGCAGAGCCCCCCGCCCAGAAGCACCTACCCCCCCAATGTTAAGGGCATGTGACCTGGTATGGTCCTGGGGGTGGGCGCTCACTCATTCCCCTCCTATCCTGATCTGCCAGGCTGAAGTTTTTTCTTTTTTTGTGAGGTTTTCCCTCAAAATCCTCAGACTTTAGGATGTCATTAACCGCTTGCCGACCAGCTGTCGTCATTTTACTGCGGCGGGTCTGCACAATCCCGCGAACTGTCGTAGCTATACGTCGGCTTGCGGGATCAGGATAGCAGACACGCGCACACGACCGCTGCACTGCCGGCGTGCCGATGCCCGTAGCCGATGGTCACGATGACCACCGGCCATGAGCAATCGCGAGCACAAGAGGCAGAACAGGGAAGTGTGTGTGTATACACACAAATGCCTGTTCTGTTCTGAGAGGAGTGACAGATCGTGTGTTTCTATTAGCTAGGAACCACAATCTGTCACTTCCTCTAGTCCATCCCCTCCCCCTACAGTTAGAAACACGTAGCAGGGAACACAGTTAACCCCTTGATCGCCCCCTAGTGTTAACCTCTTCCCTGCCAGTGCCATTTTTACAGTAATCAGTGCATTTTTATAGCGCTAATCGCTGTATAAATGCCAATGGTCCCAAAAATGTGTCAAAAGTGTCCAATGTGTCCGCCATAATGTCGCAGTCCTGATAAAAATCGCAGATCATCGCCATTACTAGTAAAAAAAAAAAAATAATAATAAAAATGCTATAAATCTATCCCCTATTTTGTAGACACTATAACTTTTGCGGACACCAATGAATATACGCTTATTGCGATTTTTTTATCAAAAATATGTAGAAGCATACATATCGGCCTAAACTGAGAAAAAATTAGCTTTTTTATTTAAAAATGGGGGTATTTATTCTAGCAAAAAAGTACAAAATATTGTGTTTTTTTCAAAACTGTCGCTCTTTTTTTGTTTATAGCACAAAAAATAAAAACCGCAGAGGCGATAAAATATCACCAAAAGAAAACTCTATTTGTGGGAAAAAAAGGACGTCAATTTTGTTTGGGTGCAGCATCGCACGAGCGCGCAATTGTTAGCTAAAGCGACGCAATGCAGAATCGCAAAAAAATGGCCCGGTCATTCAGCAGCCAAATCTTCCGGGGCTGAAGTGGTTAAAGTTCATGTGTACAGTATGTAAAGGCAGGCATCCCAATACTTTTGACAATATAGTGTATGTGTATGCATGTGTCTCTCATAGGGCTCATATGTATGGGTGTGCAGTTTTACATAGTATCTTACTGCCACAAAACCTTGCTTAAGACCTTGTCTATACACTGTACACACTTGTGCTAATGTTTACATGCATACAGCATATAACACAAATGTACCCTTTTGGTTGCTAGGGTGCTATATGACTTCTGTTTGTTGCTGGGACATGTCCTGTTGCCAGGATGCTAGTGGCTCTTGCAGCCTAGTGTCTTTTGTTGCAAGGACATAGGTAGCTACCGGAAAAAAGAGGGGAAAAGGGGAAGACAAGAGCAACCCCTAGATAGCCAACACCTGGAGGAACCTACAACATGATGTGATCAAATGCATACAACTTTATTGAAAAATACCATCAAAATAGAAAAATAGAAAAAGAAGGAGGATCCCACATGCGTGGATTGACCCACCCAGGTGGGGTCCGAAACTCCGTGATGTCTATAGAGCATGTAGACAAACAACAATAATCAAACAGTAATATTGATAAAAAGCAACTTTGAATGATTAAAAATAGATACTAGTGGGACCACCCTCCCACCCCAGAGCACTCATGGAAATAGCTGACTGAGCTAAAATTCAAGATGGAGAGTGGGATAACACAGAGTCCTCTTGAGAAAAGCTGTAAAAGCTGATAAGTGTCCCAAAGTGACTTGAAAAGGATATGCCCTGACCTGGGCTTGTTGAAAATGGTTTATACCCAAAACAGATCCCGATCAGGTTATGTAAGTATAAAAAGTAGACTAGAATAATGATGAAGCAGTGGCAAAAAGATGAACAGAGGATCACAGTGAGGATCCTGCCAGGAACTGGTCCGTCTAGGTAATCAGAGTCTCTGTAATATATCCCAAAATGTGACTAGGAGTGCACAGGCCCTAGTATAGGGCTAAGTGAAGCATATGGACTTGCTGAAATGGACCCGACTGGGATATGTGGGTACAGCGTTGCTGATTGTCTTGAGTATATAAAGAAAAAGCAGCAAAATAGTTCTGCCCGGCTTGCTAGGAATCAAAGCACATTCATATAGTTGTGTGTGATAATTCACTTGAAATAATTGTGAAGGTGTACTGTGCAAATGATGTAAACCGGATGCTGACAGTTCTAAAGATCTGATAGTGGGAAGCTTGACGCTGTATCCTACTTGTCTCTAGGCCACCAAAGGTTAATTAGGCTGAATGGAGAAAGCACATGGATATCCAATGTTGGATGGGGCTTAGCACAATCTAATGCCGCGTACACACGAGCGGACTTCACGGCAGACTTTGCCCGGCGGACTTTTCGACTGACTTTATGACGGACTTTCCGAATAACGGACTTGCCTACACACAATCCACCAAAGTCCGTCGAATTCGTACGTGATGACGTACGACCGGACTAAAACAAGGAAGTTCATAACCAGTAGCCAATAGCTGCCCTAGCGTGGCTTCTTGTCCATCGAACTAGCATACAGACGAGCGGACTTTTTGACCGGACTCGAGTTCGACGGATAGATTTAAAACATGTTTCAAATCTAAGTCCGTCCAACTTTTGAGCAAACAAAGTCCGCTGGAGCCCACACACGATCGAATTGTCCGACGAAATCCCGTCCGCCGGGCAAAGTCTGCCGTAAAGTCCACTCGTGTGTACGCGGCATTACTCTCACCCGACCTCTAGTTGCACCGGATCAGCGGCTGCTACGCACCACGGGTCAGGTCTGCATACATCCTGTTTGCCGAGATGGACGCACGTCCAAGTGTATCTCTTTCTGTGTTGCAGGAAGTCCGCTGTGAACCCTGGGAGGCGCTGATACAGAGAGTATCCGGGTTAGGTGACGTGCTTACTCCACTGCTGTACAACCAATAGATGGCGCTGATTCAGTGAGTCATGTTGGCGCTGTTGCTGGAAATGTCCACACAATGTACTACTGCAATGTCAGCGATAAAGTCCACAAAGGGGCACATGAGAGGGGGGTCCCCTGCGTCTATGGCATCAAAATGTTGACGTGTTTCGTGCTACAGACCGAGCACTTCTTCTGGGTTGCTATATGACTTCTGTTTGTTGCTGGGACATGTCCTGTTGCCAGAATGCTAGTGGCTCTTGCAGCCTAGTGTCTTTTGCTGCAAGGACATAGGTGGCTACTGCTGCCTAACGCCTTTCGTTACAAGGACACAGGGGGCTTCTGTAGCCTATTGTCCTTCATTGCCAGATAGCTTGCCAACAGCAGCTCTTTCTCCTTAGCATCCTTTGCACCAATGACTCAGGTGGCTCCTGCCACCTAGTGTAGCTCCCTCCTTGTACAGTGTAGGAAAATTTAGTTGGGCTCCTCTGTAGACAGTGGAGTCGGGGTTCATTTGTTTAGAGTTAGCTGGCAGAGCTCCAAGGGCTGAGTCTCAGTTACCTCTCCATGGCTTCTGGAACTGCTGGAGGGTTATAGAATTTAGAGGGCAGAGGAGCAGCGATTAGGCCTGAATATTTAAGGAGTCTCCACCAATCCCTGGGTGGGGATGGCACCAAAGGTGGAGAGATAGCCCATGAATATTCTGGAGCCCAGCCATGTGGGAAACGGAGCCCAGGGTCCAGTTGCCTGCAGGGGACTCCTTTGCTGGGGGGCTCTGCCCCTGGGAAGAAGGAAGGAGCCTGAAGAAAAGAGAGAGAGCGAGAGAGAGAGAATCACCTGAAGCATCACATCCTTTCAGCCACAGGTAGGCCTAGCTGAAGCCATCCTGGGAGCCATTGGGACCTGTCCAGCAGGAGGCCTGTTTAGCAGTCACATGTGCCACAGGATTCATCTAAGGGACTGAGTAAGTAACTTCAACCAATACACCCAGATCCTAGAGGAGAAGCAGCCAGGTGCAGTACCCAGCTTGCTTGCTACTAAGGGACAGATTGGAGCCTTAAATACAGCTACCCTACATCTCTTGCTTGGGGAACCTAAGGAGCAGCCAGGTGCGTCTGCATTTTCTATAGAAAAAGAGCTTCTGCATCCAGTGTTTGGAATATTTCTGCTATCACTTCAGCTGATCTGTTTATCCCACAGAAGGAAGAGCATAGTGACTTTTGGCAGCAAGAAAGTTAGCAAGTCCTCAGTTTGCATTCAAGTTACAGTTCTGGGCAATCCCATACCTTCCCTTCCTTATCCAAGTTCATTCTGTAATAAACTAAAAACAAAACACAACACCTTGGACTGGTTCTTGGAGTCTGAGGGAGTGCTGATAAATTCCTGTTGCCTGGCTGTGTATGTGAGGGAGAACCAAAAAATCCAGAGACCCTTAAGGGGGTAGCGCTACACTAACATCCTTCATTACTAGAACAATGCCGTACTGATGGTAATGCAGAGTTTTTTTTTACAGCTATGTGTATGTGCCCTACTCACTATTTCAAGAGTGGTTGTTTTAGTAATACATGGCATGAATTGCTTTATAGTATTCTGTAGATATTCCAAAATAAATATATACATTTATTGTATATATTTTTTACAATGCTATTGCTACCTGCTTAGATTGTTGAGTACTTACAGTAGATGGCATTAGGACTAGTGATGGGCTCAGGCATGTTCTGGATTGTAGTCCCAACCATACAATCCCGCCAGGAAGCCATTACTGGATACCGCCAATCAGGATCAGCCTAGTCAGGGCTGTGGACCAGGAAATGCCTCACTGCCTATGATTGGTGTTGTGCAGTGTCAGCTTCCAAGCGGGATTGCTCAGGTGGGTTGGGACTACAATCCCGAACTCGTCTGTGCCCATCACTTATTAGAGCCCCTGTGCTCCTGGGCTCCAAAGCACCTGCATGGTCTCATGTGGTTAGAGTTTTGTCCTTGGATATGACTTCCAGGGACATATAGTCCCATAAAGAAAAGTGGCAGGCTGTACACAGAGCCGTATTACTGTGTTATTCTATTCATTTTTATTGAGTATAAGTCATTTAACCACTTCAATACAGGGCACTTATACACCTTCCTGCCCAGACCAATTTTCATCTTTCAGCGCTCTCACATTTTGAATGACAATTGCGCGGTCATGCCATGCTGTACCCAAAAGTCATTTTTATCATTTTTTCCCCACAAATTGAGCTTTCTTTTGGTGGTATTTGATCACCACTGGATTTGTTTTTTTTTTTGCGCTACAAATAAAAATGGACCAAAAATTTTGAAAAAAAAAAAGCTTTCTTCGTTTTTGTTACAAAACTTTGTAAAGAAGTAAGTTTCCTCCTTCACTGATGGACACTAATGAGGCTGTACTGACGGGCACTGGTGAGGCAGTACTGATTGGCACTGATGAGGTGGCACTGATGATGAGACACTCATATGCGGCACTGATAAGCAGAACTGATGGGCACTGATAGGTGGCACTGATATACAGCACTGGTGGGCACTGATAGGTGGCACTGATGGGCACTCATAGGTGGCACTGATGGGCACTCATAGGCGACACTGATGTGCACTGATAGGTGGCACTGATAGGCGCGGATAGGTGGCACTGATAGGTGGCACTTGAGGGCACTTATAGGCGGCACTGGTGGTCACTGATGGGCAGCAATGATAGATGGCACTGAAAGGCAGCACTGATCGGGAGGCAATGGCAGGCATCAGAGTGCCATCCTAATGGGCAATGATTTACATCCCTGGTGGGCTCTAGTGGGCTTACCTGGTGTTCCTGGATGGGCATTCCCTGGTGGTCCCGGGTGGGCATCCCTGATGGCCATGGGTGGGCATCCCTGGTGGCGGCTTATCCTGTTGGACATCATATGTCGCCCAGTCAGGATAATGAAACCACTTCTCAGCCGTCATTTTGTTATATGGTGGGCGGGAAGTGGTTAACCACTTGCCGACCGCGCTATAGCCAAAACATTGGTCTTGTGTTTGTGGACCTAGGAAGGACACACTACACTAAAATCCCACTATACTGACACACTACACTATACTCACACTATACTGAAACACTACACTAACACACTACACTGAAACTACACAATATTGACACACTATACTCAAACTATACTCACACTATACTAACACTCTATACTCTAAGTCGCAATAACACACTAACTCGCTAGTAGCAAACTGAACCCTGCTCTGGCTATCTCCACTCCAACAGCACACTGCAAAAGCTTCCCATGGAAAGGAACCTTTTATAGTGTGGGGTGGAACTATGAGCACTGAGAAATAATTGGGCAAAGTCATCATGCTTAAGCCAATCAGGGCCCTAGTATACACTGTGCGGCACGCAGTGCATTGTAGGGTGCTTGGCGGGCGAACATCACGCAGAGCGCCCCGCAAATTTGGGTGTTCACCGAACAGGCGATGTTCAGGCCGAAATTTTGCTTGGCTCGAACTGTTCACCCAACTCTAGCTGCAACCAAGGGTCTGCTACCCCTTAAATTCCTTTCTTGTGGACTAGTTCCCTAATCTGCTTCCAGTGATGTTCTCCTGAAGAAGATCCTTGGGTGAGGCCTAGTGTCATGTGGCATCACTACTATGAAGGGGCTCCTCCTTCAGAAACTTTTATGTACAAAGTTTTTTTTTTTGCTAACAGGATTATAACCCCATGTTAGCAGAATGTACAGATAATTGGTTTAGTGTGAGGATGTATTTTCTTCTGTTTCTTGCAGGACCATCATGAACGGCTGTCGTCCTGCCTAGTTCTGGACTTTTAGGACTGTTCCTGCTATTCTTACAGTCATGCTGGGAGGGCTTCTTTTTTGGGGAAGGTGCTCCAGAAAACATGTACATATGTTGACATTGACAGATCTTTCTACCTACAGGGATCTGTAGTCAGGATGTACACATTATGTATATGGTTTATGTTTTTGAAAGAAAATATATAAATCATCTATTTTTGATACCGCATATTTATTTGTACAAATCCCTTTTCCAGGTTTATTCCCCTTTTCCCCTTCCATTTTTGCTTATGGGATGCCCTTGCTCCTGGGTGCAGGACCCATTTTTGTTTTTCCAGATGATGGGGACACGGCTGCTTTTTAGAGAGAGGTGAGTATAGCACCCTCCAGTGTATGCTACTAGTGTGAGAGTAGAAAAAAAGCATATTTATGGGTCATTAAATTGGGTCAGGGTTACTAGAGGCCAGGGCTGGATGACTCCTCTTGGCAGCTCCCTGGTCCCTCCCCATGGTGTCTAGAAGGTTGAAGAATCTTATAGCACTAGAGGGTAGGGGTTAGGAAGGGCTGACATTAATGTTTATGGGGTCCCCAGAAGTGGGTTGGCAGAGGACCGAGACAACCCCATTAATAGACATGGGCCATGCCAGCAGGGGAGTCGGGTGGAAGACGGAGAAGCAGTGCTGAGGAGAGGCT
Source organism: Aquarana catesbeiana (assembly GCF_042186555.1). Classification (NCBI taxonomy): domain Eukaryota; kingdom Metazoa; phylum Chordata; class Amphibia; order Anura; family Ranidae; genus Aquarana; species Aquarana catesbeiana. The sequence continues at coordinate 26,922,964 of NC_133333.1, read as the reverse complement.
GTCGGTGGCCCTTGGGAAAACCCCTGCCGGGAAGGGGTGGTAACTCAGGCCAGGGGCTCAGGAAAGCTGGCCTGGAAGGATCCTGACTCAGAAGGCAGTGAAAGGATCCATGCCGGAGAGGCAGAGGGAAGGAGCAAGGAGATACAGTGAGTAGATCAGAACTGTGCAGGGACAGACAAGGGGAGAGCCTGCCATCTGCAGCAGGCCTCTCTGGAAGACCACATAGTGACAAATCTTCATCTATCCTTGCCCTAGGAGATCTCCATGAGTGTATGACAGTCGGGCAGGACTGGGCAGAAAGTCAGTCAGAAGGACTGGGAGGAAGGGAGGCCGGGTGCAGCTGGTGGCAGCCAGGCAGGCTAGCATTTTTCTGCAACCAAGTGTAGCTGGTATCAGTGACCACAGGGAAGCAGAAGAAGGAATATTATGCTGTTTGCTCACTCTGCACTACTTTGTCAAGGGACTGAGAGTTCCTGCCTGTAATAGGCCTTTGCCAAACTAACAACAAAACTGTTAGTCCCCACCCAGTGAACAGCAGGTGCTGTGCTGAAACCAAGTTTGTGCAGGAGGAAGTAAAAGAGGACTTTTGTGTAAATAGGGATGAACTGTGCCTTTGTTCATAGTTCTGAACATTTTTTAAGTCGGGCATCCCATAATTCCCTACCCTATCCCAGTTATCAACTCCTAATACAACATTAAACACAAGCCAAAGACTGTTCACTTTGTTTGAGTGAATTAAGGAAATGTGAATGTGACTGACTGTGCAGCAGTGGGGACCCAGGACACTAGCGACTCCTACAGGGGTAGTGCTACATAAGTGTTTTACCACCAGCCCGGAGAGTTGTGGGCAGCCCATCGTACACAATCTCTCCTCAGGTTTGCCTCCCTAAAAAGCCAAAGCCCACAATGAAGAAGTCACAGAGGTGACTGGTGAGCTTGTACTTTTGCCACTAACATTTGTTGCAACCTCTATTGTATGCTAGATGTAGATAGGCGTTTGTTAGAGTAGGCAAAACATAGTTAGCTCAGGGCTACACCTAGACTGTGTAATCTGGGTCAGGCTGGATGACTCATCCTGACAGCTCCTTTGGTTCCTCCCCCTGGTCTAGAAGGTTGTAGAAACTTCTAGAACATTGTAGAAGCTTCTAGAGCTTAAGGGTGGAGATGAGGAGGGGCTGTTTAGAATCTTTATGAGGGTCTCAGCCAATCCCCAGCAAACTGGGCTGGCAGGGGGCAGGTTTGCCTCATAAATAGGCATTAGCCATGCCAGCAGGAGCAGTCAGGTGAAAGATAGAGTGCTGAGGAGGCTGTTGTTAGCCCTTGTAGGGTGCCCCCTAGTCTGGGGGGTGGGGGCGGGAGTGGGTGACCTTGGACTGAGGCTCCAGTGCTTGGAGGATTCTGCTGAAAACACAAAGAGTAAGCCCTTCCTGGAGGCACAGGAACAAGGATAGAGGACAGCAGGAGCAGGTCAGCAGGTATGGGAGAGCTCCTGAGAGTCAGCTGGATAAGCTGGTGAGTGTCAGTTTGAAGGACTGTGCTGGAGAAGTCAGTCTGGAGGGCTAGGAAAGAGGCTGCTGCAGCCAGAAGAGATGTTAGAGCCTGAAGAGGTGGTGCTGGGATCAAGGACCACAGAGTGGAAGTGCTATGAAAGTGTTCGCTGTTGTAACACTGATCCTCCTCCCGGCCAACCAGGATGCGGGTTTTGACACCGGTCACCCGATTGGCTGAAAGGACAGGTGATCCTATTGGATGCCTATGAGGAGGAGGGGGAGGGGCTTAAAGCCACCATGGAGGAGAGGACTCGGAGCCGAGTCGCTGCACCACTCTGTCTGCCACCCGCCACGAGGGGGTAAGCGCCGGACCGACTGACAAACAGCGGGGGGGGGGGGGTGCCGCTTTGGGGTGGGGGTGTATGGTTGTTTCCCACCGAAAAAAAAAGTGCTGGGTGTGAGTCTCTACCTGTAATGGGCTATTGCTACAATCACCACAGAGGGACATAGCTGGGAATCAAGTAAGTGTGTGCTGGAGGAAGTGTTGGAGCTGCATAGAGACTTGATATAGAGACTGTTTTAAGGAAGTTGTCCCTGAAGTTTGAAGTTAAGTTGGCACCCCATAATTCCCAATCTCTATCCACGTTCAATTCCCTCATAAAACACAAAAAATGATGGAAAGGGCCTTGAGATGGGGTCAGGGGGGCCCGTCATGGTTTCTTGCACCAGGGCCCCAAAGGTTCTAGTTACACCCCCGTGTTACAATATATGCCCAACAAGGATCAGCAACATACTGGTATGTTGGTGGACTTTGAGTGGTTGTACCAGAATGATGCCTGCAAGTTTAGGTATCCTCTTGGTATCATTCTTTTCAGCCAGCGGTCGGCTTTCAAGTAAAAGCAATTCTAGGGGCTAATTAGCCTCTAGACTACTTTTACAAGCAGTAGGAGGGAATGTCCCATCCCCCTCCCGCTGTCTTCCATGGTTTTCTCTCCTGTCCCATCAGGGAATCCAAGAATGCAGCTGGTCATTCCGCCAGCTGACCATAGAGCTGATCAGAGACCAGAACGGCTCCAATCATCTCTATGGCCTAATAAACCGGAAGCTACAAGTATTTCATGACTTAGGTTTTTGCCGGATATAAACAGCGCCATTGGGAAATTGGGAAAGCATTTTATCACACGGATCTTGGTGTGGTCAGATGCTTTTCGGGCAGAGGAGAGACCTAGGGTCCAATTTTTTCAAAAAAGAGTACCTGTCACTACCTATTGCTATCATAGGGGACATTTACATTCCCTGATTTAATAATAAAAATAATAAAAAAAAAAAAGAAAAAAGCCCCCCTGTCCTCACGCGCAAAGGCGAACGCAAGCGTCGGTCTCGTGTCGTATGTAAACAGCAATTGCACCATGCATGTGAGGTATCACCGCGAACGTCAAATCGAGGGCAGTAATTTTAGCAGTAGACCTCCTCTGTAAATCTAAAGTTGTAACCTGTAAAGGCTTTTAAAAAAACATTTTTTTACACAAAGTTGTCACTAAATGATATCTTGTTCAAACATGCTATTTTTTTTATATTACACCCCAAAATACATTCTGCTGCTTCTCCTGAGTATGCGGATATCACATTTGTGAGACTTTTTGGGAGCCTAGCTGCATACAGGCCCCCAAAAACCAATCACTGCCTTCAGGATTTCTAAGGGCGTAAAATGGTGATTTTACTCCTCACTACCTATCACAGTTACGGAAGCCCTGAAATGTCAAGATGGCACAAACCCCTCAAAATGACCCCATTTTGGAAAGTAGACACCCCAAGGTATTTGTACGCGGCTAGGCTCCCAAAATGTCTCACACATGTGGTATCCCTCAGAATGTATTTTGGGGTGTAATTCCACATATAACCATGGCATGTGTGAGAAATATATCATTTAGTGACAACTTTGTGTTCATTTTGCCCTGCCTTTTTTTTTGTGTTCATACTGCCCTGCCTTTTTAGCACCTCAAGAAATGAGATAGCCAGTCATAAACTAAATACTGACTAAATTTCAGAAAATGTACCCTAGTTTGTAGACGCTATAACTCATGTGCAAACCAATAAATATATGCTAATTGACATTTTATTTTACCAAAGACATGTGGCTGAATACATTTTGGCCTATGACTAAAATTGAGTTTATTGGATTTCTTTTTATAACAAAAAGTAGAAAATATCTTTTTTTTTTCAAAATTTTCGGTCTTTTTCTATTTATATCGCAAAAAGTAAAAATCGCAGAGGTAATAAAATACCATCAAAAGAAAGCTCTATTTGTGGGGAAAAGAGGATGCAAATTTTGTTTGGGTACAGCATTGTATGACTGTGCAATTACCAGTTAAAGCAGCGCAGTGCCAAATTGTAAAAAGGGCTCTGGTCATTAAGGGGCCAATTCTTCCGGGGCTGAAGTGGTTAAGCATGAGTCATGGAATCTGGGTCAGGGTTTATTGAGTTTAGGCCGGATGACTCACGCAGGCAAGTCTCTGGTGCTTCCTGTTCCCCCTGGTTCTTTGAGAAACTTCCAGAAACTGAAGGGTGAAGACTAGGAGGGTCGTTCTGCATACTCAAGGGAGCTTGGCCAATCCCCAGGGAGTGGGCCTGGCAGGGTGGCTGAGCCAGGCCTTAAGTATGAATGAGTATGAGCTGGCAAGGGGAGTTGGGTGGAAGATGGAGATGGAGTGCTGAAGAGCCTGTCGGTGGCCTTGAGGGCCCTCTAGGTCTAGGGGGGAGGCTACAGGCTTAAGTCTCAGACTGGCTCAGAAAGGATCCCTTCAGCAGAGTGGTTTGATTGGAACCAGCACCTGGGAGCGGTGGGAGCATGAAAGGACAGTGTGAGTACAGCACAGCACACTCAGGAGGAACACTACAAGGGCAAAGTCTGCCATATGTAGTCAGCTTTCTGGAGGGACAGCAGTGTGCTTCACCCCCTCATCCCTACCCTGAAAAAACTCCAGAGCAGCCAGGAGGGCTGGTAGGACCTGCTGAGTAGTGGAGCTGGGACCAGTTCTACAGAAGGAGGGGATATACTCCTGCAAGCAGTTACCTCAAGTTTGTGCTTATCAGGAACCATGAATCAGACCGAGACAGAAGTATAATTAAATCACACTTGTTTATTATTAATAATAATAATAAGGTAAACAGAGTAAGCATAGTCAAAACAAGCCAGAGTTCAGTAACCGGATCGGGTAGTCAGCCAAGCAAATGTCAGATAGCCAGAGATAAACATAGTAGTACAGCAAGCAGGAACAGGAGCCAAAAGGAATGTCAGTCGAGCAAGTCTTCAACAGGAACGCAGGAGAAAGTCTCTGTGATGTTGACAAAGTCGAAGGCAGAGATCAAGTGAGCTGGACGGCTTTAAGTAGGCAGGACTGACGAGCAGAATCAACAACAGCTGGGTAACTGTGGAGAGAGATGGGAGCTGGCAATTAGCCGACAGCTGAGCGATCAGCTCAGAAAAGGAAGGGCTGAGCCCAGCCCTAACAGTGCTACTTTTCCAGGAGAGCCCAGGGCTCCTAGTCCATAACAGGGATGAGCCCGATGTTCGAGTCGCACGTAAGTTCGACACAAACCTCGGGTGTTCGCCCATTCGCTGAATACCGAACATTATGGGGAGTTCGCGGCAAATTTGAGTGCCGCGGAACGCCCCATAATGCACTGCGAGATCGCAGTGCCTTGGAGTCTTATGACTGGCCAAAGCATGCACCTGACCAGCATGCTTTGGCCGATCACAGCACAGTCAGCTGAGAGAGCTATAATTGACCAAAGGCAAGGTGCACGCCCCATACTCCAGTCCACCCCAGTCCACCTCCCGCACTATATAAGACTGCTTACACAGCGGCCGTATATATTGTAATGAATGAAGAGAGATTTGGCAGCTTAGTGGCATGCAGGCAGTGTATTTGATACATTATATATACAGTCTATATATATATATATATATATATATACTCTGCATTCAGTGTAGACTATATATTCAGTGTAGACTCTATATTCAGTCAGTACAGTGTAGTATATATAAAAAAGTGTATTGAAGTGGTTAAGGGAACCCTGCTCCAACATTTAAAAAAAATGGCGTGGGGGTCCCCCCAAAATCCATACCAGGCCCTTCAGGTCTGGTATGGATTTTAAATGGAACCCAGTGCCAAAATGTAAAATGTCACATGATGTCACATGGCGTCAGAAGGGGATGGGATCACCCAGTTACGTCTCCAGGTGGCCCCGCCCTTGACTATATAACAGCTGTCACTGCGAAAAGACAGCAGTCTGCGGGACGCCTGCCACTGAGGCGCATGCTTTGTTTTTTCTATTTTTCGAGTCCGTCGGTGCCGTGATTGAAGATGAATTTACATCACAGGACACTTTTCTTTTCTTTTTTTTAATAAAGGAATTGTCAAAACTGTCTCCTGTCATTTTTACTTGTTTGACACTTTTTTGGTGAATGGGTAGGGGTAAAATGTACCCAACATAGGCATGCACAGCCTTTTGCATTAGGGTGTGTACCCCAAAGCTCAAACATACTTGCTTGTGTGTGTGTATATATATATATATATATATATATATATATATATATAATATTGTCAAAAGTATTGGGACTCCTGCCTTTACACTCACATGAACTTTAATGGCATCCCAGTCTTGGTCCGTAGGGTTCAATCCTTGGCCAACCCTTTGCAGCTATAACAGCTTCAACTCTTCTGGGAAGGCTGTCCACAAGGTTTAGGAGTGTGTCTATGGGAGTGTTTGACCATTCTTCCAGAGGCGCATTTGTGAGGTCAGGCACTGATGTTGGACGAGAAGGTCTGGCTCGCAGTCTACACTCTAATTTATCCCAAAGGTGTTCTATCGGTTTGAGGTCAGGACGACATTAAAGCTGAATTTTGGCAGCTGGTCTCTCTCTGCATGCAGTTACATTACATGACACTTTCACACACTGAGTGGCTCTGGCAAGCGTCAATATCAACTCTGTGTGAAACTCCCTCTCCTCTGTCAGTGCCAATCGGTGCCACCTGTCAGTGCCAATTAGTGCAACCTGTCAGTGCCACTCAGTGCCCATCAGTGCCACCTATCAATGCCACCTATCAGTGTTTCCAATCAGTTCCACCTGTCAGTGCCAATCAGTGCCAATCTGTGCCACCTGTCAGTGCCAATCAGTGCCAATCAGTACTTCCAGTCAGTGCCAATCAGTGCCACATGTCAGTGCCAGTCAGTGCTAATTAGTGTTTCCAATCGATGCCACCTGTCAGTGCCAATCAGTACCACCTAATATCAGTGCCAACCAATGCCACCTAATAATGCCAATCAGTGCCGCCAATCAATGCTATTGCTTCCAATCAGTGCCACCTGTCACTGCCACTCAGTGCCTATCAGTGCCACCTATCAGTGCTGCTTATCAGTGCCCATAGGTGCTGCCAATAAATGCCCATGAGTGCCACCTATCAGTGTCCATCAGTGCTGACTATCAGTGCTGCCTATCAGTGCCCATCAGTGCTGCCAATCAGCGCCACTAAATGCTGTCAATCAGTGCTGCCTATCAGTGCCGACCAGTGCTCCCTATTAGTGCCAATCAGTGCCACCTATCATTGCCAATCAGTGCTGCCAATCAGTGGCAATCAGTACTTTCTATTAGTGCTAATCAGTGCCGCCTCTCAGTGTCAATCATTGCTGCCTGTCAGTGCTGCCAATCAGTGCCAATCAGTACTGCCAATCAGTGCCAATCATTGCACTGAGTGCAGAGATGTGGAGATGAACTCAGTAGGCAGGCACATTGTCCATGGGGGGGGGGTCTGGTGGGGCACATCTGAAATCTGTTGATGTTTATTGATACTACATGCCAATCTTTAATATAACAGGTAATCACCACACTAATATTTACAATATACTGCTGGAGGTAAAAATAAAAGCACTGTTATGTGTTCCCACCAGTGGCAGTGCATCCATTAAGGGCACATGGGCGCCGCCCCCTCTGTCACACCACCCCCCTATATGTAAAATGGATAGATTCATGCATAGCACCCCCTATTCTGGCGACTGATTTACAGCGACGGGGTTGTTTTTTTGAAGCACCTGAATAGAGCCAAAGGCTCTAATAGGCTTCATAAAAGGTAGACTCGGAGTGCAGAGCATTGCACTCGGAGCCCACCCAGATGTTTTAGAAAAATCAGGAAGCGTGGGTCTAATACCCGTCACCTGATTGGCTGAAGGCACAGACATCCCTATTGGATGCCTAACAGAATGGATGACGAGATGCACGGGAGGATAGAGAATCATGGAGGATGCAGAAGACATCGCCTGACCCGCTGCATGTCCCACAGCTCACTGCTATCACCTGCTGCCTGACCTAGGATGGGGTAAGTGCCGGGCAGACAGCAAACGGGCGAGTGGGGGGGTCTCAGTGGCTGCATATGATGGGTACAGAGGCTGCATATGCCCATCAAATTCATCCTCTGTGCCCATCATATGTAGCCTCTGTGCCCTTAATATGCAGCCATTGTGACCCCCCACTCACCCGCTCGCCATATGCCCAGCACACACCCCATCCTGGTGGCGGGTCAGGCAGCAGGTGATGACGGTGAGCTATGAGACATGCAGGCGATGGCTCCTGCATTCTCCATACTTCTTTGTCCTCCCATGCATCTCTTCTTCCATTCCGCCTTCAGCCAATCAGGTGACGGGTATTAGACCCACGCTTCCTGATTGGCGGAGAGGCGGTTCAATGTTAGAAAAGCAAATATTCATTTACTTTTCTAACACATCTGGGTGGGCTCCGAGCGCAATGCTCTGCGCTCCGAGTCCACAGGTGCTTAAAAAAACACCCCTGCCACGGTAATTCAGGCGTCCGGCATCTGAAAAGGGTCCGGATGCCTGAATAGGAGGCGTCTACAGTGGCCATGGATAGATTCAAGCTATTCCTGAATCTATCCATTTTACATATAGGGGGGGGTGGCATGACAGAGGGGGTGGCACCAGTGCACCCTTAATGGATGCACCGCCACTGGTGGGAACACATTACAGTGCTTAGCGACAAGCCTTTTACTGACACGTTTTTATTGTACCACCAGTAGTTTATTGTAAATAGCAGTGTGGTGATTACCTATTATACTAAAGATTGTCATGTGGAATGAATAAACATCAACAGATTTCAGTTGTGCCCCACCAGACTGCCCCCCAGGGACAATGTGCCTGGCTGCTGAGTTCCTCTCCAAATCCCTGCACTCTGTGCACTGATTGGCACTGATTGGCAGCACTGACAGGCAACAATCATTGGCACTGATAGGCGGCACTGATTGGCACTAATAGAAAACACTGATTGCCATTGATTGGCAGCACTGATTGGCACTGATAGGCAACACTGATGGGCCCTGATTGGCACTGATTGGTGGCATTGATTTGCAGCACTAATGGCACTGATAGGCTGCACTGACTGGCACTAATAGGCAGCACTGGTCAGCACTGATAGGCAGCAATGATTGGCAGCATTTAGTGGCACTGATTGGCAGCACTGATGGGCACTGATAGGCAGCTCTGATAGTTAGCACTGCTGGGTGCTGATAGGTGACATACATGGGCATTTTTTAGGCAGCACTAATGGGCACTGATAGGTGGCACTGATGGGCACTGAGTGGCACTGACAGATGGCACTGATTGGAAGCACTGGCACTGATAGGTGGCATCAGTTGGCACTGATATTAGGCAGTACTGATTGGCACTGACAGGTGGCACTGATTGGAAGCACTGATTGGCACTGACAGGTGGCACTGATTGGAAACACTGATTAGCACTGACTGGCACTGACAGGTGGTACTGAATGACACTGACAGATGGCACTAAATGGAAGCACTGACTGGCACTGACAGGTGGTATTGATTGACTCTGGCAGATGGCACTAACTGGAAGCACTGATTGGCACTGACAGGTGGCACTGATTGGCACTGACATGTGGCACTTATTGGCACTGGCAGGTGGCACTGATTGGCACTGATTGACACTGGCAGATGGCACTGATTGGCACTGACAGAGGAGAGGGAGTTTCACACTGAGCCGATATTAATGCTTGCCAGAGCTGCTCAGTGTGTGAAACTGTCATGTAATGTAACTGCATGCAGAGAGAGACCAGCTGCCAAAAATCAGCGGTGATGTCGGCAATGGGCAAGACCCAGCAGCTATCAAACACCAGCCAATGATTGGGCTGCTTAAGAAAGGGGACGGGGCCATATACATGTAGCGGCCTGCCCAGATCCTATCCCGTTGGCTGGTGTTCCATAGCTGCTGGGTCCCGCTCACCCCAAAATCAACGCTGAATTTTGAAAGCTGGTCTCTCTCTGCATGCAGTTACATTACATGACAGTTTCACACATTGAGCGGCTCTGGCAAGCATTCAATTGGCTCAATGTGAAACTGTGCCATTTCATAGTAGGGGCTGCACACTCATTGGATGCAGCCTTTCACAGAACTCCCACAGGCAGTTCTTGGTTGACAACTGGCACAGGTGTTTAGGATGTGCCCAGGCACACTCAGCACACCCCGTACGCATGCCTAAGGGGCTTCCAGATAAACGTGGGTACACCAGCCTGCCGGATTTTACATGCGAATATTGCCAGCAGCTATTATAAAGATGAAAGGGGGTAGAAGAATGGGGCTCCCAACTCCGTTCCACCTCCCTCCTCCCACAATTATTCTACCAGTGCAAGTGCAATTTGGGAAGATAGGGCTGAGCTCATTCCCAAAAGGAAGTAAAGTAGGAGCATGCCACATTCTCAGAAAAATATGCCTTTTGACATTTCCCCAATTAGCAATTTAGATTCAGCTGTCATCTGGAAATGCTGGCAACAGGACCAGACTGAGGTGAATTTCAAAAAATGATCATGAGAGATGTAAACTAGCTCTTCCATTTCTCTTATACCAAACAGCAATTCTGCAGATAAAAGAAAGCTGGCAGCTTGATCTTCCGCAATTAATACATGTATTAATCCAAGTGTGGTACAAAATGATACAGCCTATGGCTATGACTAAGGCTACATGCCGAAACACGTAATCCCTGTATTATTTTGTGCCACATCTGGATTAATACATTTATTCATTGTAGAAGATCGATCTGCTGGCTTTCCTTTATCTCCATGTTTGCTCGAGTGCTAGGAGAACACTACAAGACAAGTGCACCAACCATTCACCACCTCGGGGAATTACTACAGGAGTTTTCTACTATATTTAAACAGCAATTCTGCCATAGATGGGGCTTGAGCTGATCACCAGTGCACAGGGATGCAAAGTTTGCTCATGTTCTTCTTTTCCTGCAGTCCAGCCTGGTTTTCACTGCTATAGACCCCTTTCCGTTGTGCTGGTGTGAACAAACTCTGTCCTCTTTATCTGTTCAGATGAGCTGCACACATGCAGGGCATAGCTAAGTGCTTACCTCCTGATTGCTCTATACTCCTTTAAAAGTACCCAGCATCATAGCCTAATGGTCCAATGTAGTGTTTAGATTCCTGGTGCTAGGGTTTGGGCGAGACTGCTTTCCTGTATCTTTTATCTTGCTCTGGGTTCCTGTCACTGAAATTTTTAGTTCTGTAGTTATTGCTAAATCCCTTTTCCTGTATTTTAATCTGTAGCAAGTTGCACTCCTAGTTGCTGTCTGTTCTCGGCATGACTAGACCCTGTTACCTGCACTTGCCTAAAATCACTGATCCTGCTCACTACTACCTCTGACCTGATGGACTCCCTAGATTTGATCATTTGTTTGACCAGACTTTCCTGACTCAACCTTGGATTTGTTATTGACACGTCCCCACCCAACCATTGTCTAAGACACCCGGCTTTAACTACACCCTAGCAACAACCTTGTGTACTGTTGGTGAGGACTCCACAGTCCTAAGCTCACCCTCATTTGGGAATGGCCCTACATAGATACAAGCTAAATTAAATATATTCATAATTACAATAACTTACAGCTATTAATGGAGCTTTCACAACTCATAAGGCAACAGCACCTAAATACATTGACTACTTATTTATAGAATGGGGTAGGTTTAGAACTTCTGTCGGGTTTTTATGACCTTCTCTCTTCAGGTTTCCTATCTCAATAACAATGGTTGTCTGGATAAGAGTTGAGCATAAAACTCCCTAATGGGGACACAGACAGCAAAAAAAAAAGCCTAATGCTGCGTACACACGGTCGGACTTTTTGTCTATAAAAGTCCAACGGACGCCGACTGACAAAATACGGCTGACAATCCGATCGTGTGTGGGCTTCCCCGGACTTTCAGCGGACTTTTCCAGCTGCAAATCTGACGGACTTTAGATATAAAACATGCTTCAAATCTTTACGTCATAACTACGCCGGACCCAGAAATCCGCTCGTCTGTATGCTAGTCCGACGGACAAAAACCCACGCTAGGGCAGCTATTGGCTACTGGCTATCAACTTCCTTATTTTAGTTCGGTGTACGTCATCACGTACGAATCCATCGGACTTTTGTGTGATCATATGTAGGCAAGTCCGTTCGTTAGAAAGTCTGCCGCAAGTCTGCCAAAAGTCCGTCGAAAGTCTGTCGGACAGGCTGTCGGACTTTTGTAGCTGAAAAGTCCGACCGTGTGTACGCGACATAAGATTCTATCCTTTATCATTCTGTCAAAATTTAAGGAGAAAAAAAAAAGATTGGGTGGAAATACTCTGTCTTCAGTAATCACCAGTGCTTTTTGTATTCATCTACAGTATTTATTGCTATATCTTGTATATAGATTTACAAAGATCTACTACAGAAAAAAATTAAATTAAGGGTTTCAGAAACTTTTCTTTGGTATTTTAACTGAAAGCAATGATTTTCAACTCCATTATGCAAAAGGCAACGTATAGTCTTTTTTTTCAGATAATATAGTATAATATAAAAGAGACAACTTTGATGACTTAACAAATAGCTTGAATGAAAAATACCAACCTATTGAATGAATAATACACACCTATTGAGTTTTACATGAATAATAAAAATTTTATAAAATTATCCAGTTGTTCTCCACTTCAATACCCGGCTGTAGTCAAATGACGTCCTCTACTTTGTGGGGTGATATCTGAATGATGCCTGCAGCTAGATGCATCATTCAGATATCATTCTTTTCAGCCGGCGATTCTGTGCACAATAAGAATGATCATAGTGGCAGTTACACCGCTTGATCGTTCTTATAGGCGACGGGAGGGGACATCCCCCCCTCCCGCCACCATCTATTGCTTCTCCGGGCTCTCCCGTGCCATCGGGTTCCCGGAGAAAGAATCGGCCAGCGCCGGATGTTGACAATAGAGATGACTGGTGACCAGATGGTCACCAATCATCTCTATGACCGTCGGAGGCCCGGGCGCGACGTTATGACCCGGAAATAAAAGAAGCGCGATCGCGGCTGTCAGCATGAGATCGGTGAAATTTTTTTTCCCAATCTCATGCTTTCCAGCCTGGAGGAGAGATGTGGGGTCTTATTGACACATAGATTCCTATTACAAGGGATGTTTACATTCCTTGTAATAGGAATAAAAGTAATTTAAAAAAATGTTAAAAAAAGTGTAAAAATAAATAAAAAAAGTAAAAAAAAAAAAAAATTAAAAAAAAATTTAAAACGCCCCCGTCCCCAGTAGCTTGCGCTTAGAAGCGAAGGCACACGTAAGTCCCGCCCACATATGTAAACGCCTCTCAAACCACACATGTGAGATATCGCCACATGTAATAGAGCATGTGCAACAATTCTAGCACTAGACCTCCTCTGTAACTCTAAACTGATAACCTGTAAAAAGTTTTAAAACATCGCCTATGGAGATTTTTAAGTAATGAAGTTTAGCGCCATTCCATGATTGTGCGCAATTTTATAGTGTGACATGTTAGGTATCGATTTACTCGGCGTAACATCATCCTTCACATTATACAAAAAAATTGGGCTAACTTTACTGTTTTGTTATTTTTTAATTCATGAAACTGTTTTTTTTTCCAAAAAAAAGGCATTTGAAAAATTATTGCACAAATACAGTGTGAGATAAAAAGTTGCAATGACTGCCATTTTATTCCCTACAGTGTCTGCTAAAAAAAACATATATAATGTGTGGGGGTTCTGAGTAATTTTCTAGCAAAAAAATTATGATTTTTACATGAAGGAGAGAAGTGCCAGAATAGGCCCAGTATTGAAGCGGTTAATTTCATTTTTTTCCCTTAAAGGATCCTAATAGACCCTCAGATTCCATCTATCACAGCATCCAAAGTGCACAACAATGAATCTATCATGAAAGATGACTGGTCTACACTGGAAGAATTATTTTCTGTTGTGCTCTGCAATTCCAAAGACACAGTAACCTCAATCATTTAATACATGTTATACACCATGGTTTTAGATTTTCCTAAAATATTATAGACTTTGTTTTTCTTTTTATTTTAATGTTATTGTAAACTGTGCTCACACCGGAGTTGATTTACTAAAACTGAAGAGTGCAAAATCTGGTACCGCTGTGCATAGAAACCAATCATCTTCTAACTTTAGCTTGTTCAATTAAGCTTTGACAAAAAAAAAAAACTGGAAGCTGATTGGCTTCTATCAAGAGCTGCACAAGATTTTGCACCCTCCAATTTTATTAAATCTACTCCGATGTTTCTCATCCATGCTTTAGATAATGAACAATAAGATTTAATATTGAAAAAAGTGCACAGGTATAATTAAATGTCACCATGGGGGTCATTTACTATAGTGCCGCAGCGCTATTTGCCACAAATTAGCGCTAAAAGGGTATTCACTATAGCGCTGGTGAGAAAATACTCCCAAAATCAAATTTACTATAGTTCCCTGAAACCAAATAGCGCCCAAACCCTAATAGGGCGTACACACGGTCGGACTTTGTTCGGACATTCCGACAACAAAATCCTAGGATTTTTTCCGACGGATGTTGGCTCAAACTTATTTTGTCTACACACGGTCGCACAAAGTTGTCGGAATTTCCAATCGCCAACCACGCGGTCACGTACACCACGTACGACAAGACTAGAAAAGGCTGGTTCAGAACCAAGCGCGGCACCCTTTGGGCTCCTTTTGCTAATCTCGTGTTAGTAAAAGTTTGGTGAGAGACGATTCGCGCTTTTTCAGACTCGTGGCTTTCAGATCGTTTTCTGCCGTTCAGTTTGTGCTTGTGGGTTTGTATCTGCTCTTCAGTGCGTGCAGTCAGTTCGTATTGGAATTTTCTGTGCGATCTTGTCCGCTCGTTGCTGTTTTTCAGGTCGCTCTTCACAGGCCTTGCTGTTCTTCAGTGCGTTCTGTTACTTCGTTCTGAGCAGCCGACTGTTTTCTAGCCATGTTTCGTATGCGTACTCCTCGTAGAGTTCGTGCTGTGCGGGGGCTTGGTGTTGGGGTCCTGACCTTGACACAAGTCCAGTCCATGGACAGGGTGGGGAGGAGTTCATGGACCAAGAATTGGTTGCTTCAGCGTGACCAGTTCTCTCATATGCCTTTGCTCCGTGAGATCCGTGAGAATAATCCTGATGATTTCAGGAACTTTCTCAGGATGACGGACCCCGTGTTTCACCGTTTGTTGGCTTCGCTGACCCCCTATATCAGCAGGCAGGATACCTGCATGAGGCAAGCCATCACTCCGGAGCAGAGGTTGGTCACTACCCTGCGGTATTTGGCCACAGGGAGAAGCCTGCAGGACTTGAAGTTCTCGACAGGCATCTCCCCCCAGGCTCTGGGGATCATTATCCCAGAGACCTGTTCTGCCATCATCCAGGTCCTGCAGAAGGAGTATATGAAGGTAAGATTTTTATCCTTTTATATCACATTTTATTGTATTGAATGTTTGCTAATATATTGTATTTCTTTCCTCATTCCCTAATTACCATGATTGTAATATGCTGTGAATGTCCCCTTTGTTCTCATGCATGCTGGATTTTTATGTAATTATTATTTTATGTCCTTCATACATATTTGCCCTTCAATAACCTCCCCAGCATGGTGTCTCCTGCCCTATATTCACCTCATGTAGTCACTTAACAATGTATTTTATCAGCTCTATAGTAGTGCTTTACCCCAAACACCCCCTAAAATGTTTGGAAATGTTATTTTTGATTTAAATTCAGGCAGAGTGCCAGAGTTTTTTTTTTGGTGGTGTCCCCCAAAATTTTTTAGTAACCCTCCCTCCCCCAACTGCTAAGTCAGCTGATCCCAATTCTCTATCCTCAATCATCTATCTGCTGACTTTGCCAAACCCATACACACTATACCCATCTCTTTTGTGGTCAGATTTATGGATGAATTCCCCAAAGCATGTAGTGCAAGGGCCTGCCTGTATACTTTCAAATGGTACTGTTTAAAGTTTTTGTATCCTATTATTATCTTGATAGGTAATAGCAGAATGTCCAAATGTCCTCAAATGTGTACAATGTGTATTTATATCTTTGTATTATGACACTTCTTACCTGTCCAGTGGTCTGCCAATAGTGTAACTAAGGAGGGTCTGTTCAAAGTAATACCCATTATTTAGGCATTCATCTCTCAATGAAGTGAAGAGGGTTACCTGTCCAAGATTTCCACACACCCCCTATAATGTTAGAAATGGCCCATGAGAGGGGGGGAGGGGGAATATGATAGGTGTACCTTATACTTTGGCCTTGTTAAATTCCCCTTAGTAAATGCTATCTGGAGGTTGCCCCATAATGTTTGTGTATAATCTGCTTGCCATGTTTCTGAGTAAAAATAGTAATGTTTATTGTTTTTTCCTCAACAGTTTCCTTCCGCGCCACAGGAATGGCAGACTGTGGCCTCCCACTTTGCCCAGTGGTGGGACTTTCCTAACTGCGGAGGGGCAATTGATGGGAAACACGTCCACATCGTCCCACCACCCAACTCGGGGTCGTACTATTATAATTACAAGGGGTTTAATAGTATAGTGATGTTGGCGGTGGTGTCGGCTAATTACGACTTCTTGTATGTGGACGTGGGGAAGAATGGCCGGATGTCCGATGGTGGAGTCATCGCCCAGACGGAGTTTTACAGGCGTCTCCAGAATGGCAGCTTGGACTTGCCAGCTCCAGAGGACAATGTTGAAGGACTCCCATTTGTGTTCGTTGCTGATGAAGCAATTGCGCTGGGGGACCACCTGATGCGGCTATTCCCAATGAGGACCCTCACCCCGGAACAGAGGGTTTTTAATTACCGGCTGGCCAGAGCCCAAAGAGTGGTGAAGAACACATTTGGAATCCTGGCCAGCCGGTTCCGCCTATTTATGACCCATCTATATGGCGGAGTATAAACTGAACCATATTATACTGGCGTGCTGTGTTCTCCATAACTTTTTAAGGAAACATTCGGCCAACTATGCTGGCTCAGTTGGGCCTGAGGCCGGAATCCTACATCAAACCACACTGACGGCGCTTGAAAGTGGCCGTCCTGGCTTGCCCTCCCTGAGTGCCCGTGATGTCCGGTTACGCTACCTGGAGTTCTTTGCGGGTAGGGGGGCTATCAATATGCCAGACAATCTGTGAAGCCTTTTTAGAATAAAAAAAAAGAAATTCTTGGTGGACATTTACTGCTTGTGTTTGTTTTAGCTGACCCTGACAGAAATGTTTTGAGTGCAGAAAATGTCGTGATTGTGTAACCTTATACAAAGCACTGTTGGCTGTTATTTCCTAAATGCAAAAACACATTTCACTACAAGTGCACTTGCAAATGCACTGAAACTGCACTTGTAGTGCCAAGAGGATTTGCCCTTAGTAAATAACCCCCATTTGCAATGAAAACAGCAATTACATCACCCCAAAAGTGTTGTAGCGTTGAGACAATAATCCACACATTCTTGATTAACAATCTTTTTAATACCTGCACAATCACATGTGCATTTACCAAAGGTTTTTTAAAAAAAAAACAACATGTTTGTGGTATACCAATTTTTGTGGTGGCATTATCAAAACTCAAAATGTCCATTTTACATAAAACAGGCCTGTGTAAAACCAACAAGAAAGACACAAATCTTAAACTTACAAAGTTCACATTTAGTAGAACTTGAAGGCAATATCATACATGAGTATTAAGGAACTGTGTTTGATACTGCGTTCAGATGGGGGGAAATCACCCCTGGAAAAGCCAAATTTGGAAGATGCACACAATTTTGCCAATGTCAACATGTGCTAGCTGCCATCACGGGGGATCAAAGTATGTGTTTTGGGGGAGCAAGCACTTCCTCTCAGCTACTTTATTATTGAGGAAGGGGTTGCACCCCCAAAACGCTTCCTTTGATCTCCCGTGATGGCAGATAGCACATGTTGACACACTGTGTGCATCCTCCAAATTTGGCTTTGGGAAAAATCACAAAAACATTTAGCACATTGTAGCACACAAAAGAAGAAAGTGATTTTGAGGGGCTTTAAACTCGCCCCAAAACATCAATGATTTTTTTATTTTTTGGAATAACATCATTGATGTTTTGCTTGATGATTTCCAATTGTAAATTACACCCCATGATCTCCCCGATCAGGATCTGGGCACTTTCGGATGTGAAAGGATCTGGATCCACAACCTCACGATCACCTAAAAAGAGAGGAACCCCAAAATAAATTAGGTCTAAAAAAAATGCCGCCATCCATCTCTTATCTGAGCCTGTGGTTGCAGACACTCACCTGTTGTGGTGACTAGTTCCACCACGTCTTCTTCCTCCTGCTCAGCTTGTGTTGGGGGGATTTCCCCTTCTTCCAGAGGGGGGGGTCTCTGGTCTCCTCGGATGAGGGGTGTCTTCCGAGTCTTTTCTCCCCTATGTAAAGCAAAAATGGTATAATTAGCACACAGATATTTGATGGCAGAACTATAAAGATGAAACATTGCTTGGAAGTGGGGTACAATTGTCTATTTTAGCAGAGTTCCAAGATGTAGCTTTTTTAGTGTCCTTTGTCAAGCTGCAATACTTTACCTGTTTGGTACAAGCTTCACAGATGGAGACCCCCCTATAGTATACACTGGAGCACCTGTGTGGCCCCCTAATAAAAATGGTGTTCTTTTGTCCCACACTAGTGCTCCAGTGTCCAGATGTGAAAACAGCTGCTGAGTGTCCTCTCCTTACACAGAATCTAGTTTGCATTTCATTCTAGTAACAAAGCCATCTACACAACCCAATTCTTTGAAGACAAGTATAGGGCGTCAAAATGGTGGCCAAATGCATATGGCCTAAACAATGGTATTTTATAGTTGGAACGAAAAATGTTTGATCCGAACGAATAATGTGCCCATGAACATGAAAGTTGCCATTTTAAACTGTACAACAGTTCCTAAAAGCACATGGAGCAGCACGAACGTAATAACCACAAAAAGAATAGGAACACAGCACAACTACTTACTTTTTTGCAGCACTCTCCGGATCTTTCTGTACTGCTCATGTTCTCGTAATTTGAGGTCCGACCACCGCTTCCTGAGCTGATCTTTCGATCGTCGTACCCCGAAATTCTGGTGCAGACTCCTGACCACTTTCGCCATGATCTTGGCCTTTCAGACATTGGGGTTGGGGTAAGGCCCATACTTTCCATCATAGTCGGCCTTCTTCAGGATGTTGACCATCTCCAACATCTCCCCAAAGGACATATTTGAGTCCTTAAATATCCTTCTGGATCGGGACATTTCAGGCTCCGGCCTTTCCTCCCCCTCCTCCTCGTTGCTACAATTAGCAGCCACCTGCTGTCTATCCGCCATGTGCTCTTCCCCCACTGCGCCGAACGAAAAGGGGCGGGGAATAGAATAGAAAGAACGTCAGGGGTGGGCGGTGTTATACGCATGCGCAGTGTGTATAAAGCGTAACACATGTGCGTATTACGTACGATCTGTGAGTGGAGGAAGGAGCATCGGAGACGCCGATCGTGATAACGAAGGTAAGATCTAAACTTGCGCCTATACTGCTTCGAAATGGAAGCCTATATTGTAACAAGATTAGGGGAGTTTGGCCTGACATTAGGGTTTGTCTTGTGTTGTGTCTTGCAGAGAAAATGGATGGGTTCAATGACCACAATTTCCTGCCCCTGTTCATTGACAAATACAGGGAGCTGCCCTGTCTGTGGCAAGTGAGACACCCCCACTATAATCACAAACAGAAGAGGCAGGCAGCGCTGGAGAAACTGCTGGAGTTGGTGAAGCCGGTGGTCCCCACAGCAACCATCCCTTATTTAAAAGCTAAAATTGGTGGCCTGAGGAGCACATATCTTAGGGAACGCAAGAAGGTCACAGATTCCCAGAGGTCCGGAGCTGCAGCAGATGACATTTATGTCCCCAGGCTGTGGTACTACGAGAGACTGCGATTTCTGTCAGACCACACTGAAGTCAGTGAATCCCTCTCTACTCTTCCTTCCACGCTTCCTTCCATACCAGCTGAGGCTTCCGATGTCCAACCTGGGACTTCCAGCCAGGAAGAAGTGGAGGAGCCCAGCTGGAGTCAGGTATAGCATTGTTCTACTGATTTCTGGTCAATAAATAAATGATGTTTACTAGATGTTAGTATTGATCACTAAGTGCTGATTGAAAGTGTTTTACATATCAATAGACAGTAGTGGGCACCCAAAATTGGGACAAGAATGAAAAATGCTGGGCTCAGAAGGATAGTCTGTTATATTTGTTAACATTCAATTTGCAACAGTCAGGAGGTGAAAATTGTGTGTGATTGATGAATAAAAAATCAAACTATGTCCCTTTTTCATACACAGGAAGACCTCAGCCAGGAGGAGGTTGTGGAATGTGGCAGTCAGGAGGAGGCGGGGATTAGTGGCAGCCAGGAGGAGGCGGGGCTAAGTGTCAGCCAGGAGAAGCCTAGAACCAGTCGCAGCCTGACTGAGTCTTAGGTTCCTCCCCTCCGCCTGCCACATAAACGAGCCAGGAAGGCCACTCCGAGTCCCGTGCAGGATTCAGCATTCAGGCTCATCCAGGAGGCTTCTGTGTCCCTCAGAGCCTTACCAACTCCTGAAGAGGCCTTTGCCTGCATGGCTGCCACCAAATTGCAGGGCATGCAGGAGGGTCAACGCAGGCTCTGTGAGGACCTTCTGTACAAAGTCCTACGTAAGGGGGTGAGTGGGGAACTAACACCCAAGACGGATGTCATTGAGTTGGACCATCCTCCTCCTCCTCCTGCTGCCACAACTCCACCACCAGAGCCACTGCGTGGAAGGAAGCGTGGAAGGAAGACCAAAGAGTGATGGCCCTGGGTTCAGTCTGGTCTGACAGAAGCTGCAGTCTCTCGTATGACCACAGCCTGGGGACACAGATGTCATCTGCTGCTTTCCGGATCTCTGGGACTTCTGGACCAGACTGCACTCCCTTAGATAAGGACTCCTCAGGCCACCAATTTGGCTTTAAAATTATTGATGTCTGCCCTGGGGGTCCAAGGCTTCACCCACTTCTGCAGTTTCTCCAGCGTTGCCTCCCTCTTTGTTTAGTTGTGACCCCTTAATAAAATTTTTTAGGTAAATTCTACTCTCCTGTGTGTGTTTTCATCCAAAAATGACAGTTTGTTAGTGACGATTCAGGTACATTTCTAAAGTACAATGTGAAATTAACAAGGGACAACAACACCAAACAATCTCCTACAGATTAAATAGAACAACATATCAATGGTGTTGTGGGAACTTGACACAAAAAACACACACAAACATTTTCGGGAGTACAAATCAAAATGGCCCAAAAAAAAAAAAAAAAAAAAATACAAACACAAAAAAAGAATCTACATTCAAGCCAAAAAATATATAAAAAATATACAAAAATATGTTGTCAGATGTGAGAAATCAAAATATATTGAGGGAATCACGATAAATGGTAACGAAATAAGTTTGTGAGAAGTGTGTGTGAATATGAGCAGCAAAACTACTTAATTTTTGTCACATTATAAAGAAGAAGAGATTGCGCTGTATTTAACCCTTTTTAACATTGCAGCGTGACGAAAGTGCTGTATCCATTGCGAACGCTAAGTTTACCAGAACGAGCTGTTCCGTCTTGGAATTTCTTCTGAGCATGCGTGGCACTTTGTGCGTCGGAACAGGCCACACACGGTCGGAATTGACGGGATCGGATTTTGTTGTCGGAAAATTTTATCTCCTGCTGTCCAACTTTGTGTGTCGGAAAATCCGATGGAAAATGTCCGATGGAGCCCACACACGGTCGGAATTTCCGACAACACGCTCCGATCGGACATTTTCTATCGGAAAATCCGACCGTGTGTACGGGGCATTACTCTGCTAAAACCTGGAGTAGTGCACATGGAAATAATGTTTAGAGCATGATATAATTGCCTAAATAGTACTGAAATATGCGGTATATTATTTAACCACTTGCCGACCACCTTCTGTACATTTACGTCGGCAGAATGGCATGGCTGGGCAAAGTAATGTACCTGTATGGTACTTTGAGTTTCCTGTCATGCGTGGCGCTGCCGGTGGTGCGTGCGCCTGCCATAAGCTCCATGACTGTGCCCACGGGACCTGCAGACTCGATGTCCGCCGGGTGCCCGCGATCATGTTACGGAGCTGAAGAACAGGGAGATGCCGATGCAAACACAGCATCTCCCCGTTCTGCCTAGTGACAGGACACTGATCGTCTGCTCCCTCTCATTGGGAGCAGCGATCAGTGTCGTGTCACTGCTAGCCCATACCCCAGACAGTTAGAATCACTCCCTAGGACACACTTAACCCCTCCCCCGCCCCTTAGTGGTTAACCCCTTCACTGCCAGTGAAATTTTGTACAGTAATCGATGCAATTTTATAGCATTGATCGCTGTATTAATGACAATAGTCACAAAAATGTGTCTAAATTGTCCGATGTGTCCACCATAATGTCGCAGTCATGATAAAAATCTCTGATCGCTGCCATTACTAGTATAAAAAAATTATGAAAAAATTGCCATAAAACTATCCCCTATTTTGTAGATGCTATAACTTTTGCCCAAACCTATCAATAAACGCTTATTGTGATTTTTTTTACAGAAAATATGTTGAAGAATACGTATCGGCCTAAACTGAGGAAAAAAAATGTTTTTTTATATTCTTTGGGGGATATTTATTATAGCAAAAATTCAAAAATAATGCGTTTTTTTTTCAAAATTGTCGCTCTTTTTTTGTTTATAGTGCAAAAAATGAAAACCACAGAGGTGATCAAATACCACCAAAAGAAAGCTCTATTGACGGGGAAAAAAAAGACGTAAATTTTGTTTGGGAGCCATGCCGCAGGACCGCGCAACTGTCAGTTAAATCAAAGCAGTGCCGAATCGCAAAAAGTGCTCTGGTCTTTGGCCAGCAAAATGGTCCGGGGCTTAAGTGGTTAAAGATAATCTGCTTTTAAACTGTTTGAAAAAGTGATTTCTACACTGAAATATCTTTAAAAGTCTGAGAAGAGATAAATTCCCCGTTTTTGTACAACTAGGTGCCAACACGACCTTGCAAATAGCTCTCATTTTAGCAACAATATCTTTTTGCAAGGCGCTATAGTAAATACCAAAATGAGCGCTGAGTTAAAGAGCATTTTTTGGAAGTGAAAATCTGCGCTATTATAGTCCAATGCAAGTTTTAGCCATTGATTCTAATGGAACAATTGTAACTTTCACAAATAAATCCTTTTAATGTTGAGATGAAATGTATCTTTCTCTGAAATATATTTTCCTTTGCAACATTGTTGCTTCTACTTCAAATATTTTGTTTATATGAATGCTAGAATGTGGAATGTTTTGGTAAAATATATTTTTCTCTGTCACTTTCACTTGTTTTTCTCCATCACACAACAATCTTTACCCAAACTCACACCTGGCTTTACAAAGCACAAACAATACCATTGCTGGTGCAAATTTAAAATGGGTTACAATTTTGTGTGCTTTTTATTATTTCCAAATAATCATAATTTGAGCCCAAAAAATGTGATATGTGTACCAACATCAGAAATCAAAATGTAATTCCCAAAAATTTGAGGGTAATATCACTATTCTACACTCACCGACAAAGAACCACCAAATATCACAAAATAAATCAAGAAGAATAACTCTTGTGTAATGGAATTCCATCACTTGTATGTCCAAAGAAATGCAGTATTTATGTGTATTTATATGTGGGAGGTTTTCACATGTGTCAACTCCGTGGCTTAGAGGTTAGAACTTCTGCTTAGCATCCCTGAGCGTCTGGGTTTGATTCCCAAACATGCCGCTTCATATAGAGAAGTTGTCTTATCTCCCAGGTCCTAAAACTAAATGTAGTATTTATGTGTAGGAGGGTTCCACCACCATTGTAATTCTTGCCAGATACACTATCCAATCAAAAGTATTGGGACGCCTGCCTTTACAAACACATGAACTTTAATGGCCAGCCCAGTCTTAGTCCGTAGGGTTAAAATT
Organism: Aquarana catesbeiana; assembly: GCF_042186555.1. Taxonomy (NCBI): domain Eukaryota; kingdom Metazoa; phylum Chordata; class Amphibia; order Anura; family Ranidae; genus Aquarana; species Aquarana catesbeiana. Next base: position 26,899,100 of record NC_133333.1, on the reverse strand, counting down.
AGATTTGACCCACCCTATGCAGCTAGAACAGATTCCAGGAAGGCTAGGAAAGCTGTCCATAAGGTTTAGTGTGTCTATGGAAATGTTTGACCATTCTTCCAGAAGTGCATTTGTGAGGCCAGGCACTGATGTTGGATGAGAATGCCTGACTAACAGTCTCTGCTCTAATTCATCCCCAATGTTTTCTGTTGTGTTGAGGTCAGGACTCTGTCCAGGTCAAGTTCCTCCACCCCAAACTCACTCATCCATGTCTTTATGGACCTTGGTTTGTGCAGTCATGTTGGAAAAGGAAGGGGCCATCCCCAAACGGTTTCCACAAAGTTGGGAACATGAAATTGTTCAAAAAGTCTTAGTATGCTGATGCCTTAAGAGTTCCCTTCACTGTAAATAAGACGCCAAGCCCAACCCCTGAAAAACAACCCCACATCATAATCCCCCCTCCATCAAATGATTTGGACCAGTGCACAAAGCAAGGTCCATAAAGACATGGATGAGCGAGTTTGGGGTGGAGGAACTTGACCTGGACAGAGTCCTGACCTCAACACAACAGAACACATTGGGGATGAATTAGAGCAGAGACTGTTAGTCAGGCCTTCTCATCCAACATCAGTGCCTGACCTCACAAATGCACTTGAAAGAATGGTCAAACATTCCCATAGACACACTCCTAAACCTTGTGGACAGCCTTCCCAGAAGAGTTATAGCTGTTATAGCTGAAAAGGGTGGGCCAAATTAATTTTGAACCCTACGTACTAAGACTGGGATGCCATTACCGTTCATGTTCGTTTAAAGGCAGGCGTCCCAATAATTAGGCCAATATATTGTATATTGCTTGTGACACTGAGCATGGCTATGGACTTAGGGCTGGTTCACACCACAGAGATGCAGAGAACATGTGTGAGGCTGCCTACTGGCTAAGTGGGTAGTAATTCTGTCTAGCAGCACTGAGGTTGCTGATTCAATTCCTCAACATCCTAATGCTTGTGTCAAAGTTTATATGCTCTCCCTGTGTGGGTTTCTCACTACAATCCAAAGACATGCTGGCATTTTATTTGTCTCCTATCGAAATAGTCTGTAATGTAAGAAAGTTAGTTTTAGACTTTATATTGGAAGCTCATTGCAGCCAGGGACTGATGTTAATGTTTGTTAGCACTAATCATGCCCAGGGACTTGGACATTTAAAATTGTAGGGTTTACACTGCACAGGTACATATGCTTAGAAAACTGTTGCTTTATGTGCATACAAATGGACTTCGATCTTTGGCCTGTAGTTGGAGATTTGATGCACATAGCCAAGGGCTAACACAGTTACAAATAGTAATATGTGTTCCTGCCCATCAGGTGCAATCACTTTAGACATACATGAAGAGACAGATTGAAAGATACTGGTAGGTGTGTACTTCTATTGGGCGTGTGTCAGTGTTAACAATACAACCTACCTAATATAAAGGGCTGCTGTAGGGGGGGTTTGTTTGGCCTGAGAAGGCCAGGTTTTTTGCTGTGATTTGTGGGGGCGAGAGAATGATATTGTGCCTATTGATAAACGCCCACCTAGGGCTGTTTGCTGAAATTCTTGTGCATTTTTTCCATCAAAAGTGGGTTTATGTGGCCATGCTTTCAATGTTGTGTGTGTATTGTTCCTGTCTGACCATGCAAACATGGTTTGGGAGCATGTGCTGACCTTCTACTCTTTTTCTCATTGCTTAATCATATACACAGAAATGCAGCTTCCAGAAGAACATGGTCACCAATGTATGTATATGTGTGGATTTGTGGGGTGGTGGCGGGTGTTATATTTAGAACATGACTGTTTTAATATTATGTTGGAATGCTTTGTAGGAACAATGACTGTTAAGTATGTTTCTATAATCTTGCAGATAAAAATGTGATGTGTTGCCCATTATACACTGACAGTAAAGCTGTGTCCACTCTAAGGTTTAGACACATTTTAGATTGTAAGCTCCTATGAGCAGGGCCCTGAAAACTCAATTGCTAACTGTTTTGCTAAATGTAGCACCATATATCCTGTAGCATTTTTTTTTTGAAGCTAGTAAATGTACATCATTTAGTTTCTGCTGGCAAAATAAAAGTAAATTATTGAGCTTGTTTGTTGTTTTTTTTTCTTTTTTTTAATTAGAGCCCTTTCACACTGGGGCGGGCGTCAGCATCAGCGGTAAAGCGCCGCTATTGTAAGTGGCGCTTTACCGTCGGTATGCGGCCGCTAGCGGGGCGATTTTACCCCCCGCTAGCGCCCGAGAAATGGTTAAAAACCACCGCAAAGTGCCTCTGCAGAGGCGCTTTGCCGGCGGTATAGTCGCGCCGTCCCATTGATTTCAATGGGCAGGAGCGGTATACACTCCGCTCCTTCACCGCTCCGAAGATGCTGCTGGCAGGACTTTTTTTACCATCCTGCCAGTGCATCGCTCCAGTGTGAAAGCCCTCGGGGCTTTCACACTGGAATGAAAGCAGCGGCACTTTCGGGTTGGTTTGCAGGTGCTATTAGCGCAATAGCACCTGCAAACCACCCCAGTGTGAAAGGACCCTTAGTTTTGGGGGTGGTGGTTTTGGGGAAGTGCAAGATCTTTTAAATTTTAGGCTGCTTTCACACTGGAGGCGCTTTACAGGTGCTAAAAATAGTGCCTGTATAGAGCCTCTCCTCTCACTCTAGTGTGAACTGGCCCTGACCCTATGTTCATACCTATGCATTTTTTTTGTGCATTTTGCAGTTTTCAGAAACACTCATTCAGTGACTACAGTCCATTTTAACATGGTTTCCTATGGTACTAGTTCAATTTGCAGCCAGTGCATTTCTGGAAATGGTCAGGGACTTTTTTCACGCGATTTGCGGGTAATAGATTTCAAAGCAACTGCACCAGAAATGCAACTGTTGCGTTTGTGATGTTTTGATGTGTTTTGCGGTTATTTTTTTAACACTGTATATAGCCGTTTGCTAACCGGGGGGCCGGGAAGCCAGCTGCTGCATCCTTAACCAATGAATCTTCAGCTGTCAGTGGCTTCCCCACTTAAAGTACAAAAAAAGCAGCCAAAAAAATTGCAAAAAACTGCATGGTGTCCCCAGTAGGTCTATACCAGGCCCTTCGAGTCTAGTATGGATTCAGAGAGGACCCTCTCATGCCAAAATTCAACAAAAATGTTATCCCCCCATTACCAGGCCCTTTGGGTCTGGTCTGAATATTAAGGGGAACCCCTGCATTAAATATTAAATTGTGTGGGAGTCCCCCCAAAATCCATACCAGGCCCTTCAGGTCTGGTATGGGTATTAAGGGGAACCCCGCATTTAAAAAAATTGCGTGGGGGCCCCCCCAAAATCCATACCATACCCTTCAGCTCTGGTATGGATATTAAGGGGAACCCTACACTAAAATTTTTAAAAAATGGCATGGGGGTCACCCCCCAAAATCCATAACAATCCCTTTATTGTGGGAGACACGGCTCGGGGGATAAGACCACTCAGAGCTATTTTACTATAAAGGAATTGTCAAAAAACGGCTATTGTTTTTTGTCACATTTTACTATTTTTTGGTGAATGGGTAGGGGTACAATGTACCCGATACCCATTCACATGGGGGGCGGGATCTAGGGGCCCCCTTATTAAATGGGGCTTCCAGATTCTGATAAGCACCCCACCCACAGACCCCCACAACCACTGGGCAAGGGTTGTGGGGATGAGGCCCTTGTCCCCATCAACATAGGGACAAGGTGTTTTGGGCGGGACCCCAAAGCACCCTCCCCATGTTGAGGGCATGTGGGGGGGTGCTCTCTCGTCCCCCTCTTTTCTTGCGGCCTGCCAGGTTGTGTGCTCGGATAAGGGTCTAGTATGGATTTTGGAACCGACCCCCATGACATTTTCTTTTAATATTGGTGTAGGGTTCCCCTTAATATCCATAGCAGACCTGAAGGGCCTGGTATTGATTTTGGGGCGACTCCCATGCAATTTATTTTGATGCGGGGTTCCCCTTAATATCCATACCAGATCTGAAGGGCCTGGTATGAATTTTGGGGGGACTGTTTTAAATTATTTTTTTTATCTATATTGCCAGGATCCGACAATACATTACAGCTGTAAGCAGTTTTAAATGAAATTTTTTTCCTTTAGAAATGTCATTTTGCTTTGGTACTGTTCTAAACACGAGAAAGATGTGCTACTTTACAGGCATACTAAGGACACCCCCAGGCATGATAGTAAAAGGAATATTTCATTTTTATTGTTTCCCTGCTCCTGAAAAAACTGCAGTTTTTCAAATTTTTTTTTTTATTGATACATGTCCCCTGGGGCAGGAACCGGGTCATCATACACTTTTTATGGCAATAACTTGCATATAAGCCTTTAACCACTTCAGCACCGGCCTATAGTCAAATAACGTCCACAGACGGGATCTCCCATCCTGGGTGGACGTCATATGACGGCCTCGTGTTCCCGGCCACCTAGGGGGCACGCGCGCCCGCCGCGTTGCTTGGGACCCGGTGCGTGTGCCTGGCGGCCGCAATGTCCGCTGGGCACCCGCGATTGCCCGTTAACCGGGCCGGACCGTGGATCTGTGTGTGTAAACACACAGATCCACGTCCTGTCAGTTCAGAGGAGAGCGATCTGTGTTCCCAGTACAGAGGAACACTGATCGGTCTCCTCCCCTTGTACGTCCCCGCCCCCTACAGTTAGAAGCATTCCCTAGGAAACACATTTAACCCCTCCCCGCCCCCTAGTGGTTAACCCCTTCACTGCCTGTCACATTTACACAGTAATCAATGCAATTTTACAGCACTGATCGCTGTATAAATGTGAATGGTCCCAAAAATGTGTCAAAAGTGTCCGATGTGTCCGCCATAATGTCGCAGTCACGAAAAAAATTGCGATCGCCGCTATTACTAGTAAAAAAATAAATAAATATATATTTTTTTAAATGCCATAAATCTATCCCGTATTTTATAGACGCTATAACTTTTGCGCAAAACAATCAATATACGCTTATTGCGATTTTTTTTTTACCAAAAATATGTAGAAGAATACGTATCGGCCGAAACTGAGGAAAAAAATTGTTTGTTTTTTTTAAAATTGGCATATTTATTATAGCAAAAAGTAATATTGTGTTTTTTTTCAAAATTGTCGCTCTTCTTTTGTTTATAGCGCAAAAAATAAAAACCGCAGAGGTGATCAAATACCACCAAAAGAAAGCTCTATTTGTGGGGAAAAAAGGACGACAATTTTGTTTGGGTACAACGTCGCACGACCACGCAATTGTCGTTTAAAGTGCTACAGCGCTGAAAACTAAAAATTGGTCTGGGAAGGAAGGGGGTGAAAATGCCCGGTATTGAACCGGTTAAAATGAGCACTTTTGATTTCTCATGTTCGTGTCTCATAGACTGACGATGTTCGCACACATGCTTCGCAAGTTCTGGTGAGAACCAAACCGGGGGCGTTCGGCTCATCCCACCAATGGCACATGAGCATCGTTGGTACCATAATATTAATGTCTCAAATGCAAAACATTATTGTATACAATGAAAAGAATCAAACATTAGTAATAGTATTTTCTGGCTGATTGTGCTCAGCTCCATAGCATAGTGGTATGCCCTGCTACCCTCAAAGGGTCAAGCCATGGGTTTGAATCCCACCAATGGTCTCACCTAATGAAAATGTACATTGTACACAGCAGCATAATTAGCAAATGCACATCAGTTTGCTTTATTCCATCATTTTAACGCTTCAAATGTATGCAATGGTATGTAATTATTTAATAATATTAAGTGTGGAATTCAATAAATCAGCTATTCAAAAATCAAGGAAAAAAACGGTGTGGGGTCCCCCCTCCAGTGCATACAAGGCCTTTCAGATCTGATATGAGCTTTAAGAGGAATTCAACGTCAAAAAAAAAAAAAAAAAAAAAAAAATGGAGTACTGCCAGCCCTTTTAGCCAGAAATGGGTCCAAAATTACAAAAATCGCACTGTTGGCCCTTTTAGCCTGAAATGGGTCCAAAATTACCAAAACCGCAATGCCGGCCTTTTTAACCTGAAATCGGTCCAAAATGACCAAAATCGCACCCCCATCCCTTTTAGCCCAAAATGGGTCCAATATGACCAAAATCGCACCCCCGGCCCTTTTAGCCCAAAATGGGTCAAAAATGACCAAAATCGCACCCCCGGCTTTTAGCCCAAAATGGGTCCAAAATTACCAGAATCGCACCCCGGCCCTTTTAGCCCAAAATGGGTAAAATATGACCAAAATCGCACCCCCAGCCCTTTTAGCCCAAAATGGGTAAAAAATGACCAAAATCGCACCCCCAGCCCTTTTAGCCCAAAATGGGTCCAAAATGAACAAAATCGCACCCCCGGCCCTTTTAGCCCAAAATGGGTCCAAAATGACCAGAATCGCACCCCGGCCCTTTTAGCTCAAAATGGGTAAAATATGACCAAAATCGCACCCCCGACCCTTTTAGCCCAAAATGGGTAAAAAATTACCAAAATCGCACCCCCAGCCCTTTTAGCCGAAAATGGGTCCAAAATGACCAAAATCGCACCCCCGGCCCTTTTAGCCCAAAATGGGTCAAAAATGACCAAAATCGCACCGCCGGCCCTTTTAGCTGAAAATGGGTCAAAAATGATTAAAATCGCACCCCCGGCCCTTTTAGCCCAAAATGGCTCCAAAATGACCAAAATCGCACCCCCGGCCCTTTTAGCTTAAAATGGGTCCAAAATGACCAAAATCGCACCCCCGGCCCTTTTAGCCCAAAAATGGGTCCAAAATGACCAAAATCGCACCCCCATCCCTTTTAGCCCAAAATGGGTCCAATATGACCAAAATCGCACCCCCGGCCCTTTTAGCCCAAAATGGGTCAAAAATGACCAAAATCGCACCCCCGGCTTTTAGCCCAAAATGGGTCCAAAATGACCAGAATCGCACCCCGGCCCTTTTAGCCCAAAATGGGTAAAATATGACCAAAATCGCACCCCCGACCCTTTTAGCCCAAAATGGGTAAAAAATGACCAAAATCGCACCCCCAGCCCTTTTAGCCCAAAATGGGTCCAAAATGACCAAAATCGCACCCCCGGCCCTTTTAGCCCAAAATGGGTCAAAAATGACCAAAATCGCACCGCCGGCCCTTTTAGCTGAAAATGGGTCAAAAATGATTAAAATCGCACCCCCGGCCCTTTTAGCCCAAAATGGCTCCAAAATGACCAAAATCGCACCGCCGGCCCTTTTAGCCCAAAATGGGTCAAAAATGATTAAAATCGCACCCCCGGCCCTTTTAGCTTAAAATGGGTCCAAAATGACCAAAATCGCACCCCGGCCCTTTCAGCCGAAAATGGGTCAAAAATGACCAAAATTGCACCCCCGGCCCTTTTAGCCCAAAAATGGGTCCAAAATGACCAAAATCGCACCGCCGGCCCTTTTAGCCCAAAATAGGTCCAAAATGACCAAAATAGCACCCCCGGCCCTTTTAGCCAAAAATGGATCAAAAATGATCAAAATCGCACCCCCGGCCCTTTTTAGCCCAAAATGGGTCCAAAATGACCAAAATCGCTCTCCCGGACCTTTTAGCCGAAAATGGGTCAAAAATTACCAAAATCGCACCCCCGGCCCTTTTAGCCCAAAATGGGTAAAATATGACCAAAATCGATCCCCCTGCCCTTTTAGCCCAAAATGGGTCAAAAATGACCAAATTTGCACCCCCGGCCCTTTTAGCCCAAAATGTGTCAAAAATGACCAAAATCGCACCCCCGGCCCTTTTAGCCGAAAACGGGTCAAAAATGGCCAAAATCGCACCCACGGCCCTTTTAGCCGAAAACGGGTCAAAAATGGCCAAAATCGCACCCCCGGCCCTTTTAGCCAAAAACGGGTCAAAAATGGCCAAAATCGCACCCCCGGCCCTTTTAGCCCAAAACGGCTCAAAAATGACCAAAATCGCACTCCCGGCCCTTTTAGCCCAAAACTGGTCAAAAATGACCAAAATCGCACCCCCGGCCCTTTTAGCCCAAAACGGGTCAAACATGACCAAAATCGCACTCCCGGCCCTTTTAGCCCAAAACGGGTCAAACATGACCAAAATCGCACTCCCGGCCCTTTTAGCCCAAAACGGGTCAAAAATGACCAAAATCGCACTCCCGGCCCTTTTAGCCCAAAACGGGTCAAAAATGACCAAAATCGCACCCCCGGCCCTTTTAGCCCAAAACGGGTCAAAAATGGCCAAAATCGCACCCCCGGCCCTTTTAGCCCAAAACGGGTCAAAAATGACCAAAATCGCACCCCCGGCCCTTTTAGCCGAAAACGGGTCAAAAATGGCCAAAATCGCACCCCCGGGCCTTTTAGCCAAAAACGGGTCAAAAATGGCCAAAATCGCACCCCCGGCCCTTTTAGCCAAAAACGGGTCAAAAATGGCCAAAATCGCACCCCCCGGCCCTTTTAGCCGAAAACGGGTCAAAAATGACCAAATTCGCACCCCCCGGCCCTTTTAGCCAAAAACGGGTCAAATATGGCCAAAATCGCACCCCCGACCCTTTTAGCCCAAAACGAGTCAAAAATGGCCAAAATCGCACCCCTGGCCCTTTTAGCCCAAAACGGCTCAAAAATGGCCAAAATCGCACTCCCGGCCCTTTTAGCTCAAAACTAGTCAAAAATGACCAAAATCGCACTCCCGGCCCTTTTAGCCCAAAACGGGTCAAAAATGACCAAAATCGCACTCCCGGCCCTTTTAGCCCAAAACGGGTCAAAAATGGCCAAAATCGCACCCCCGGCCCTTTTAGCCCAAAACGGCTCAAAAATGGCCAAAATCGCACTCCCGGCCCTTTTAGCCCAAAACTGGTCAAAAATGACCAAAATCGCACTCCCGGCCCTTTTAGCCCAAAACGGGTCAAAAATGACAAAAATCGCACTCCCGGCCCTTTTAGCCCAAAACGTGTCAAAAATGACCAAAATCGCACCCCCGGCCCTTTTAGCCCAAAACGGGTCAAAAATGGCCAAAATCGCACATCCGGCCCTTTTAGCCCAAAACGGGTCAAAAATGACCAAAATCGCACCCCCGGCCCTTTTAGCCGAAAACGGGTCAAAAATGGCCAAAATCGCACCCCCGGGCCTTTTAGCCAAAAACGGGTCAAAAATGGCCAAAATCGCACCCCCGGCCCTTTTAGCCAAAAACGGGTCAAAAATGGCCAAAATCGCACCCCCGGGCCTTTTAGCCAAAAACGGGTCAAAAATGGCCAAAATCGCACCCCCGACCCTTGTAGCCCAAAACAGGTCAAAAATGGCCAAAATCGCACCCCCGGCCCTTTTAGCCCAAAACGGCTCAAGAATGGCCAAAATCGCACTCCCGGCACTTTTAGCCCAAAACTAGTCAAAAATGACCAAAATCGCACTCCCGGCCCTTTTAGCCCAAAACGGGTCAAAAATGGCCAAAATCGCACCCCCGGCCCTTTTAGACCAAAACTGGTCAAAAATGACCAAAATCGCACCCCCGGCCCTTTTAGCCGAAAACGGGTCAAAAATGGCCAAAATCGCACCCCTGGCCCTTTTATCCCAAAACGGGTCAAAAATGACCAAAATCGCACCCCGGCCCTTTCAGCCGAAAATGGGTCAAAAATGACCAAAATTGCACCCCCGGCCCTTTTAGCCCAAAAATGGGTCCAAAATGACCAAAATCGCACCGCCGGCCCTTTTAGCCCAAAATAGGTCCAAAATGACCAAAATAGCACCCCCGGCCCTTTTAGCCAAAAATGGATCAAAAATGATCAAAATCGCACCCCCGGCCCTTTTTAGCCCAAAATGGGTCCAAAATGACCAAAATCGCTCTCCCGGACCTTTTAGCCGAAAATGGGTCAAAAATTACCAAAATCGCACCCCCGGCCCTTTTAGCCCAAAATGGGTAAAATATGACCAAAATCGATCCCCCTGCCCTTTTAGCCCAAAATGGGTCAAAAATGACCAAATTTGCACCCCCGGCCCTTTTAGCCCAAAATGTGTCAAAAATGACCAAAATCGCACCCCCGGCCCTTTTAGCCGAAAACGGGTCAAAAATGGCCAAAATCGCACCCCCGGCCCTTTTAGCCGAAAACGGGTCAAAAATGGCCAAAATCGCACCCCCGGCCCTTTTAGCCAAAAACGGGTCAAAAATGGCCAAAATCGCACCCCCGGCCCTTTTAGCCCAAAACGGCTCAAAAATGACCAAAATCGCACTCCCGGCCCTTTTAGCCCAAAACTGGTCAAAAATGACCAAAATCGCACCCCCGGCCCTTTTAGCCCAAAACGGGTCAAACATGACCAAAATCGCACTCCCGGCCCTTTTAGCCCAAAACGGGTCAAACATGACCAAAATCGCACTCCCGGCCCTTTTAGCCCAAAACGGGTCAAAAATGACCAAAATCGCACTCCCGGCCCTTTTAGCCCAAAACGGGTCAAAAATGACCAAAATCGCACCCCCGGCCCTTTTAGCCCAAAACGGGTCAAAAATGGCCAAAATCGCACCCCCGGCCCTTTTAGCCCAAAACGGGTCAAAAATGACCAAAATCGCACCCCCGGCCCTTTTAGCCGAAAACGGGTCAAAAATGGCCAAAATCGCACCCCCGGGCCTTTTAGCCAAAAACGGGTCAAAAATGGCCAAAATCGCACCCCCGGGCCTTTTAGCCAAAAACGGGTCAAATATGGCCAAAATCGCACCCCCGACCCTTTTAGCCCAAAACGGGTCAAAAATGGCCAAAATCGCACCCCTGGCCCTTTTAGCCCAAAACGGCTCAAAAATGGCCAAAATCGCACTCCCGGCCCTTTTAGCTCAAAACTAGTCAAAAATGACCAAAATCGCACTCCCGGCCCTTTTAGCCCAAAACGGGTCAAAAATGACCAAAATCGCACTCCCGGCCCTTTTAGCCCAAAACGGGTCAAAAATGGCCAAAATCGCACTCCCGGCCCTTTTAGCCCAAAACGGCTCAAAAATGGCCAAAATCGCACTCCCGGCCCTTTTAGCCCAAAACTGGTCAAAAATGACCAAAATCGCACTCCCGGCCCTTTTAGCCCAAAACGGGTCAAAAATGACAAAAATCGCACTCCCGGCCCTTTTAGCCCAAAACGTGTCAAAAATGACCAAAATCGCACCCCCGGCCCTTTTAGCCCAAAACGGGTCAAAAATGGCCAAAATCGCACATCCGGCCCTTTTAGCCCAAAACGGGTCAAAAATGACCAAAATCGCACCCCCGGCCCTTTTAGCCGAAAACGGGTCAAAAATGGCCAAAATCGCACCCCCGGGCCTTTTAGCCAAAAACGGGTCAAAAATGGCCAAAATCGCACCCCCGGCCCTTTTAGCCAAAAACGGGTCAAAAATGGCCAAAATCGCACCCCCGGGCCTTTTAGCCAAAAACGGGTCAAAAATGGCCAAAATCGCACCCCCGACCCTTTTAGCCCAAAACAGGTCAAAAATGGCCAAAATCGCACCCCCGGCCCTTTTAGCCCAAAACGGCTCAAGAATGGCCAAAATCGCACTCCCGGCCCTTTTAGCCCAAAACTAGTCAAAAATGACCAAAATCGCACTCCCGGCCCTTTTAGCCCAAAACGGGTCAAAAATGGCCAAAATCGCACCCCCGGCCCTTTTAGACCAAAACTGGTCAAAAATGACCAAAATCGCACCCCCGGCCCTTTTAGCCGAAAACGGGTCAAAAATGGCCAAAATCGCACCCCTGGCCCTTTTATCCCAAAACGGGTCAAAAATGACCAAAATCGCACCCCCGGCCCTTTTAGTCAAAAAGGGGTCAAAAATGACCAAAATCGCACCCCCGGCCCTTTTAGCCCAAAACTGGTCAAAAATGACCAAAATCGCACCCCGGCCCTTTTAGCCCAAAACGGGTCAAAAATGACCAAAATCGCACTCCCGGCCCTTTTAGCCCAAAACGGGTCAAAAATGACCAAAATCGCACCCCCGGCCCATTTAGCCAAAAACGGGTCAAAAATGGCCAAAATCGCACCCCTGGCCCTTTTAGCCCAAAACGGCTCAAAAATGGCCAAAATCGCACTCCCGGCCCTTTTAGCCCAAAACTAGTCAAAAATGACCAAAATCGCACTCCCGGCCCTTTTAGCCCAAAACGGGTCAAAAATGACCAAAATCGCACTCCCGGCCCTTTTAGCCCAAAACGGGTCAAAAATGGCCAAAATCGCACTCCCGGCCCTTTTAGCCCAAAACGGCTCAAAAATGGCCAAAATCGCACTCCCGGCCCTTTTAGCCCAAAACTGGTCAAAAATGACCAAAATCGCACTCCCGGCCCTTTTAGCCCAAAACGGGTCAAAAATGACAAAAATCGCACTCCCGGCCCTTTTAGCCCAAAACGTGTCAAAAATGACCAAAATCGCACCCCCGGCCCTTTTAGCCCAAAACGGGTCAAAAATGGCCAAAATCGCACCCCCGGCCCTTTTAGCCCAAAACGGGTCAAAATTGACCAAAATCGCACCCCCGGCCCTTTTAGCCCAAAACGGGTCAAAAATGACCAAAATCGCACCTCCGGCCCTTTTAGCCCAAAACGGGTCAAAAATGGCCAAAATCGCACCCCCGGCCCTTTTAGCCCAAAACGGGTCAAAAATGACCAAAATCGCACCCCCGGCCCTTTTAGCCCAAAACGGGTCAAAAATGACCACAATCGCACCCCCGGCCCTTTTAGCCGAAAACGGGACAAAAATGACCAAAATCGCACCCCCGGCCCTTTTACCCCAAAATGGGTCAAAAATGTCCAAAATTGCACCCCCGGCCCTTTTAGCCCAAAACAGGTCAAAAATGGCCAAAATCGCACCCCCGGCCCTTTTAGCCCAAAACGGGTCAAAAATGGCCAAAATCGCACCCCCGGCCCTTTTAGCCCAAAACGGGTCAAAAATGGCCAAAATCGCAGCCCCGGCCCTTTTAGCCCAAAACTGGTCAAAAATGACCAAAATCGCACCCCCGGCCCTTTTAGCCGAAAACAGGTAAAAAATGACCAAAATCGCACCCCCGCCCCTTTTAGCCGAAAACGGGTCAAAAATGACCAAAATCGCACCCCCGACCCTTTTAGCCGAAAACGGGTCAAAAATGACCAAAATCGCACCCCCGGCTCTTTTATCCGAAAACAGGTCAAAAATGACCAAAATCGCACCCCCGGCCCTTTTAGCCCAAAACGGGTCAAAAATGACCAAAATCGCACCCCCGGCCCTTTTAGCCGAAAACGGGTCAAAAATGGCCAAAATCGCACCCCCGGCCCTTTTAGCAGAAAACGGGTCAAAAATGGCCAAAATCGCACTCCCGGCCCTTTTAGCCCAAAACGGGTCAAAAATGACCAAAATCGCACTCCCGGCCCTTTTAGCCCAAAACGGCTCAAAAATGGCCAAAATCGCACTCCCGGCCCTTTTAGCCCAAAACTGGTCAAAAATGACCAAAATCGCACTCCCGGCCCTTTTAGCCCAAAACGGGTCAAAAATGACAAAAATCGCACTCCCGGCCCTTTTAGCCCAAAACGTGTCAAAAATGACCAAAATCGCACCCCCGGCCCTTTTAGCCCAAAACGGGTCAAAAATGGCCAAAATCGCACATCCGGCCCTTTTAGCCCAAAACGGGTCAAAAATGACCAAAATCGCACCCCCGGCCCTTTTAGCCGAAAACGGGTCAAAAATGGCCAAAATCGCACCCCCGGGCCTTTTAGCCAAAAACGGGTCAAAAATGGCCAAAATCGCACCCCCGGCCCTTTTAGCCAAAAACGGGTCAAAAATGGCCAAAATCGCACCCCCGGGCCTTTTAGCCAAAAACGGGTCAAAAATGGCCAAAATCGCACCCCCGACCCTTTTAGCCCAAAACAGGTCAAAAATGGCCAAAATCGCACCCCCGGCCCTTTTAGCCCAAAACGGCTCAAGAATGGCCAAAATCGCACTCCCGGCCCTTTTAGCCCAAAACTAGTCAAAAATGACCAAAATCGCACTCCCGGCCCTTTTAGCCCAAAACGGGTCAAAAATGGCCAAAATCGCACCCCCGGCCCTTTTAGACCAAAACTGGTCAAAAATGACCAAAATCGCACCCCCGGCCCTTTTAGCCGAAAACGGGTCAAAAATGGCCAAAATCGCACCCCTGGCCCTTTTATCCCAAAACGGGTCAAAAATGACCAAAATCGCACCCCCGGCCCTTTTAGCCAAAAAGGGGTCAAAAATGACCAAAATCGCACCCCCCGGCCCTTTTAGCCCAAAACTGGTCAAAAATGACCAAAATCGCACCCCGGCCCTTTTAGCCCAAAACGGGTCAAAAATGACCAAAATCGCACTCCCGGCCCTTTTAGCCCAAAACGGGTCAAAAATGACCAAAATCGCACCCCCGGCCCATTTAGCCAAAAACGGGTCAAAAATGGCCAAAATCGCACCCCTGGCCCTTTTAGCCCAAAACGGCTCAAAAATGGCCAAAATCGCACTCCCGGCCCTTTTAGCCCAAAACTAGTCAAAAATGACCAAAATCGCACTCCCGGCCCTTTTAGCCCAAAACGGGTCAAAAATGACCAAAATCGCACTCCCGGCCCTTTTAGCCCAAAACGGGTCAAAAATGGCCAAAATCGCACTCCCGGCCCTTTTAGCCCAAAACGGCTCAAAAATGGCCAAAATCGCACTCCCGGCCCTTTTAGCCCAAAACTGGTCAAAAATGACCAAAATCGCACTCCCGGCCCTTTTAGCCCAAAACGGGTCAAAAATGACAAAAATCGCACTCCCGGCCCTTTTAGCCCAAAACGTGTCAAAAATGACCAAAATCGCACCCCCGGCCCTTTTAGCCCAAAACGGGTCAAAAATGGCCAAAATCGCACCCCCGGCCCTTTTAGCCCAAAACGGGTCAAAATTGACCAAAATCGCACCCCCGGCCCTTTTAGCCCAAAACGGGTCAAAAATGACCAAAATCGCACCTCCGGCCCTTTTAGCCCAAAACGGGTCAAAAATGGCCAAAATCGCACCCCCGGCCCTTTTAGCCCAAAACGGGTCAAAAATGACCAAAATCGCACCCCCGGCCCTTTTAGCCCAAAACGGGTCAAAAATGACCACAATCGCACCCCCGGCCCTTTTAGCCGAAAACGGGACAAAAATGACCAAAATCGCACCCCCGGCCCTTTTACCCCCAAAATGGGTCAAAAATGTCCAAAATTGCACCCCCGGCCCTTTTAGCCCAAAACAGGTCAAAAATGGCCAAAATCGCACCCCCGGCCCTTTTAGCCCAAAACGGGTCAAAAATGGCCAAAATCGCACCCCCGGCCCTTTTAGCCCAAAACGGGTCAAAAATGGCCAAAATCGCAGCCCCGGCCCTTTTAGCCCAAAACTGGTCAAAAATGACCAAAATCGCACCCCCGGCCCTTTTAGCCGAAAACAGGTAAAAAATGACCAAAATCGCACCCCCGCCCCTTTTAGCCGAAAACGGGTCAAAAATGACCAAAATCGCACCCCCGACCCTTTTAGCCGAAAACGGGTCAAAAATGACCAAAATCGCACCCCCGGCTCTTTTATCCGAAAACAGGTCAAAAATGACCAAAATCGCACCCCCGGCCCTTTTAGCCCAAAACGGGTCAAAAATGACCAAAATCGCACCCCCGGCCCTTTTAGCCGAAAACGGGTCAAAAATGGCCAAAATCGCACCCCCGGCCCTTTTAGCAGAAAACGGGTCAAAAATGGCCAAAATCGCACTCCCGGCCCTTTTAGCCCAAAACGGGTCAAAAATGACCAAAATCGCACTCCCGGCCCTTTTAGCCAAAAACGGGTCAAATATGGCCAAAATCGCACCCCCGACCCTTTTAGCCCAAAACGGGTCAAAAATGGCCAAAATCGCACCCCTGGCCCTTTTAGCCCAAAACGGCTCAAAAATGGCCAAAATCGCACCCCCCGGCCCTTTTAGCCAAAAACGGGTCAAATATGGCCAAAATCGCACCCCCGACCCTTTTAGCCCAAAACGGGTCAAAAATGGCCAAAATCGCACCCCTGGCCCTTTTATCCCAAAACGGCTCAAAAATGGCCAAAATCGCACTCCCGGCCCTTTTAGCTCAAAACTAGTCAAAAATGACCAAAATCGCACTCCCGGCCCTTTTAGCCCAAAACGGGTCAAAAATGACCAAAATCGCACTCCCGGCCCTTTTAGCCCAAAACGGGTCAAAAATGGCCAAAATCGCACTCCCGGCCCTTTTAGCCCAAAACTGCTCAAAAATGGCCAAAATCGCACTCCCGGCCCTTTTAGCCCAAAACTGGTCAAAAATGACCAAAATCGCACTCCCGGCCCTTTTAGCCCAAAACGGGTCAAAAATGACAAAAATCGCACTCCCGGCCCTTTTAGCCCAAAACGGGTCAAAAATGACCAAAATCGCACCCCCGGCCCTTTTAGCCCAAAACGGGTCAAAAATGACCAAAATCGCACCCCCGGCCCTTTTAGCCGAAAACGGGTCAAAAATGGCCAAAATCGCACCCCCGGGCCTTTTAGCCAAAAACGGGTCAAAAATGGCCAAAATCGCACCCCCGGCCCTTTTAGCCAAAAAGGTCAAAAATGGCCAAAATCGCACCCCCCGGCCCTTTTAGCCGAAAACGGGTCAAAAATGACCAAAATCGCACCCCCCGGCCCTTTTAGCCAAAACGGGTCAAAAATGGCCAAAATCGCACCCCTGGCCCTTTTAGCCCAAAACGGCTCAAAAATGGCCAAAATCGCACTCCCGGCCCTTTTAGCCCAAAACTAGTCAAAAATGACCAAAATCGCACTCCCGGCCCTTTTAGCCCAAAACGGGTCAAAAATGACCAAAATCGCACTCCCGGCCCTTTTAGCCCAAAACGGGTCAAAAATGGCCAAAATCGCACTCCCGGCCCTTTTAGCCCAAAACGGCTCAAAAATGGCCAAAATCGCACTCCCGGCCCTTTTAGCCCAAAACTGGTCAAAAATGACCAAAATCGCACTCCCGGCCCTTTTAGCCCAAAACGGGTCAAAAATGACAAAAATCGCACTCCCGGCCCTTTTAGCCCAAAACGTGTCAAAAATGACCAAAATCGCACCCCCGGCCCTTTTAGCCCAAAACGGGTCAAAAATGGCCAAAATCGCACCCCCGGCCCTTTTAGCCCAAAACGGGTCAAAATTGACCAAAATCGCACCCCGGCCCTTTTAGCCCAAAACGGGTCAAAAATGACCAAAATCGCACCCCCGGCCCTTTTAGCCCAAAACGGGTCAAAAATGGCCAAAATCGCACCCCCGGCCCTTTTAGCCCAAAACGGGTCAAAAATGACCAAAATCGCACCCCCGGCCCTTTTAGCCCAAAACGGGTCAAAAATGACCACAATCGCACCCCCGGCCCTTTTAGCCGAAAACGGGACAAAAATGACCAAAATCGCACCCCCGGCCCTTTTACCCCAAAATGGGTCAAAAATGTCCAAAATTGCACCCCCGGCCCTTTTAGCCCAAAACAGGTCAAAATGGCCAAAATCGCACCCCCGGCCCTTTTAGCCCAAAACGGGTCAAAAATGGCCAAATCGCAGCCCCGGCCCTTTTAGCCCAAAACTGGTCAAAATGACCAAAATCGCACCCCCGGCCCTTTTAGCCGAAAACAGGTAAAAAATGACCAAAATCGCACCCCCGCCCCTTTTAGCCGAAAACGGGTCAAAAATGACCAAAATCGCACCCCCGACCCTTTTAGCCGAAAACGGGTCAAAAATGACCAAAATCGCACCCCCGGCTCTTTTATCCGAAAACAGGTCAAAAATGACCAAAATCGCACCCCCGGCCCTTTTAGCCCAAAACGGGTCAAAAAATGACCAAAATCGCACCCCCGGACCTTTTAGCCCAAAACGGGTCAAAAATGACCAAAATCGCACCCCCGGCCCTTTTAGCCGAAAACGGGTCAAAAATGGCCAAAATCGCACCCCCGGCCCTTTTAGCCGAAAACGGGTCAAAAAATAGCCAAAATCGCACCCCTGTCCCTTTTAGCCAAAAACGGGTCAAAAATGGCCAAAATCGCACCCCTGGCCCTTTTAGCCAAAAACGGGTCAAAAATGGCCAAAATTGCACCCCCGGCCCTTTTAGCCGAAAACGGGTCAAAAATGGCCAAAATCGCACCCCCGGCCCTTTTAGCCAAAAACGGGTCAAAAGTGGCCAAAATCGCACCCCCGGCCCTTTTAGCCAAAAACGGGTTAAAAATTGCCAAAATCGCACCCCCGGCCCTTTTAGCCGAAAACGGGTCAAAAATGGCCAAAATCGCACCCCCGGCCCTTTCAGCCCAAAACGGGTCAAAAATTACCAAAATCGCACCCTCGGCCCTTTTAGCCAAAAATGGGTCAAAAATGACCAAAATCGCACCCCCGGTCCTTTTAGCCGAAAATGGGTCCAAAATGACCAATATCGCACCCCCGGCCCTTTTAGCCCAAAATGGGTCAAAAATGACAAAAATCGCACCCCCGGCCCTTTTAGCCGAAAATGGGTCCAAAATGACCAAAATCGCACCCCGGCCCTTTGAGCCGAAAATGGGTCAAAAATGAGCAAAAACGCACCCCCGGCCCTTTTAGCCGAAAATGGGTCAAAAATGACCAAAATCGCACCCCCGGCCCTTTTAGCCAAAAACAGGTCAAAAATGGCCAAAATCGCACCCCCGGCCCTTTTAGCCTAAAATGGGTCAAAAATTACCAAAATCGCACCCCCCGGCCCTTTAGCCAAAAACGGTCAAAAATGGCCAAAATCGCACCCCCGGCCCTTTTAGCCCAAAACGGGTCAAAAATGGCCAAAATCGCACCCCCGGCCCTTTTAGCCCAAAACGGGTCAAAAATTACCAAAATCGCACCCCCGGTCCTTTTAGCCCAAAATGGGTCAAAATTGACAAAAATCGAACCCCGGCCCTTTTAGCCCAAAACGGGTCAAAAATTAGCAAAATCGCACCCCCGGCCCTTTTAGCCCAAAACGGGTCAAAAAAGGCCAAAATCGCACCCCCGGCCCTTTTAGCCCAAAACGGGTCAAAAATGGCCAAAATCGCACCCCCGGCCCTTTTAGCCCAAAACGGGTCAAAAATGACCAAAATCGCACTCCCGGCCCTTTTAGCCCAAAACGGGTCAAAAATGACCAAAATCGCACCCCCGGCCCTTTTAGCCCAAAACGGGTCAAAAATGGCCAAAATCGCACCCCCGGCCCTTTTAGCCAAAAACGGGTCAAAAATGGCCAAAATCGCACCCCCGGCTCTTTTAGCCGAAAACGGGTCAAAAATGACCAAAATCGCACCCCCGGCCCTTTTAGCCCAAAACTAGTCAAAAATGACCAAAATCGCACTCCCGGCCCTTTTAGCCCAAAACGGGTCAAAAATGACCAAAATCGCACTCCCGGCCCTTTTAGCCCAAAACGGGTCAAAAATGGCCAAAATCGCACTCCCGGCCCTTTTAGCCCAAAACGGATCAAAAATGGCCAAAATCGCACTCCCGGCCCTTTTAGCCCAAAACTGGTCAAAAATGACCAAAATCGCACTCCCGGCCCTTTTAGCCCAAAACGGGGCAAAAATGACAAAAATCGCACTCCCGGCCCTTTTAGCCCAAAACGGGTCAAAAATGACCAAAATCGCACCCCCGGCCCTTTTAGCCCAAAACGGGTCAAAAATGGCCAAAATCGCACCCCCGGCCCTTTTAGCCTAAAACGGGTCAAAAATGACCAAAGTCGCACCCCCGGCCCTTTAAGCCGAAAACGGGTCAAAAATGGCCAAAATCGCACCCCCGGGCCTTTTAGCCAAAAACGGGTCAAAAATGGCCAAAATCGCACCCCCGGCCCTTTTAGCCAAAAACGGGTCAAAAATGGCCAAAATCGCACCCCCGGGCCTTTTAGCCAAAAACGGGTCAAAAATGGCCAAAATCGCACCCCCGACCCTTTTAGCCCAAAACGGGTCAAAAATGGCCAAAATCGCACCCCCGGCCCTTTTAGCCCAAAACGGCTAAAGAATGGCCAAAATCGCACTCCCGGCCCTTTTAGCCCAAAACTAGTCAAAAATGACCAAAATCGCACTCCTGGCCCTTTTAGCCCAAAACGGGTCAAAAATGGCCAAAATCGCACCCCCGGTCCTTTTAGACCAAAACTGGTCAAAAATGACCCAAAATCGCACCCCCGCCCTTTTAGCCGAAAACGGGTCAAAAATGGCCAAAATCGCACCCCTGGCCCTTTTAGCCCAAAACGGGTCAAAAATGACCAAAATCGCACCCCCGGCCCTTTTAGTCAAAAAGGGGTCAAAAATGACCAAAATCGCACCCCCGGCCCTTTTAGCCAAAAACGGGTCAAAAATGGCCAAAATCGCACCCCTGGCCCTTTTAGCCCAAAACGGGTCAAAAATGATCAAAATCGCACCCCCGGCCCTTTTAGCCCAAAACGAGTCAAAAATGACCAAAATCGCACCCCCTGCCCTTTTAGCCCAAAACGGGTCAAAATTGACCAAAATCGCACCCCCGGCCCTTTTAGCCCAAAACGGGTCAAAAATGACCACAATCGCACCCCCGGACCTTTTAGCCGAAAACGGGACAAAAATGACCAAAATCGCACCCCCGGCCCTTTTACCCCAAAATGGGTCAAAAATGTCCAAAATTGCACCCCCGGCCCTTTTAGCCCAAAACAGGTCAAAAATGGCCAAAATCGCACCCCCGGCCCTTTTAGCCCAAAACGGGTCAAAAATGGCCAAAATCGCAGCCCCGGCCCTTTTAGCCCAAAACTGGTCAAAAATGACCAAAATCGCACCCCGGCCCTTTTAGCCGAAAACAGGTCAAAAATGACCAAAATCGCACCCCCGGCTCTTTTATCCGAAAACAGGTCAAAATGACCAAAATCGCACCCCCGGCCCTTTTAGCCCAAAACGGGTCAAAAATGACCAAAATCGCACCCCCGGCCCTTTTAGCCGAAAACGGGTCAAAAATGGCCAAAATCGCACCCCCGGCCCTTTTAGCCGAAAACGAGTCAAAAATGGCCAAAATCGCACCCCCGGCCCTTTTAGCCGAAAACGGGTCAAAAATAGCCAAAATTGCACCCCTGTCCCTTTTAGCCAAAAACGGGTCAAAAATGGCCAAAATCGCACCCCTGGCCCTTTTAGCCAAAAACGGGTCAAAAATGGCCAAAATCGCACCCCCGGCCCTTTTAGCCCAAAACGGGTCAAAAATGACCAAAATCGCACCCTCGGCCCTTTTAGCCAAAAATGGGTCAAAAATGACCAAAATCGCACCCCCGGTCCTTTTAGCCGAAAATGGGTCCAAAATGACCAATATCGCACCCCCGGCCCTTTTAGCCGAAAATGGGTCAAAAATGACCAAAATCGCACCCCCGGCCCTTTTAGCCAAAAACAGGTCAAAAATGGCCAAAATCGCACCCCGGCCCTTTTAGCCTAAAATAGGTCAAAAATGACCAAAATCGCACCCCCCGGCCCTTTTAGCCAAAAACGGGTCAAAAATGGCCAAAATCGCACCCCCGGCCCTTTTAGCCCAAAACGGGTCAAAAATGGCCAAAATCGCACCCCCGGCCCTTTTAGCCCAAAACGGGTCAAACATGGCCAAAATCGCACCCCCGGCCCTTTTAGCCCAAAACGGGTCAAAAAAGTCCAAAATCGCACCCCCGGCCCTTTTAGCCCAAAACGGGTCAAAAATGGCCAAAATCGCACCCCCGGCCCTTTTAGCCCAAAACGGGTCAAAAATGACCAAAATCGCACCCCCGGCCCTTTTAGCCGAAAACGGATCAAAAATGGCCAAAATCGCACCCCCGGGCCTTTTAGCCAAAAACGGGTCAAAAATGGCCAAAATCGCACCCCCGGCCCTTTTAGCCAAAAATGGGTCAAAAATGGCCAAAATCGCACCCCCGGCTCTTTTAGCCGAAAACGGGTCAAAAATGACCAAAATCGCACCCCCGGCCCTTTTAGCCAAAAACTGGTCAAAAATGGCCAAAATCGCACCCCCGACCCTTTTAGCCCAAAACGGGTCAAAAATGGCCAAAATCGCAACCCCGGCCCTTTTAGCCGAAAACGTGTCAAAAATGACCAAAATCGCACCCCCCGGCCCTTTTAGCCAAAAACGGGTCAAAAATGGCCAAAATCGCACCCCCGACCCTTTTAGCCCAAAACGGGTCAAAAATGCCAAAATCGGACCCCTGGCCCTTTTAGCCCAAAACGGCTCAAAAATGGCCAAAATCGCACTCCCGGCCCTTTTAGCCCAAAACTAGTCAAAAATGACCAAAATCACACTCCCGGCCCTTTTAGCCCAAAACTAGTCAAAAATGACCAAAATCGCACTCCTGGCCCTTTTAGCCCAAAACGGGTCAAAAATGGCCAAAATCGCACCCCCGGTCCTTTTAGACCAAAACTGGTCAAAAATGACCAAAATCGCACCCCCGGCCCTTTTAGCCGAAAACGGGTCAAAAATGGCCAAAATCGCACCCCTGGCCCTTTTAGCCCAAAACGGGTCAAAAATGACCAAAATCGCACCCCCGGCCCTTTTAGTCAAAAAGGGGTCAAAAATGACCAAAATCGCACCCCCGGCCCTTTTAGCCAAAAACGGGTCAAAAATGGCCAAAATCGCACCCCTGGCCCTTTTAGCCCAAAACGGGTCAAAAATGATCAAAATCGCACCCCCGGCCCTTTTAGCCCAAAACGAGTCAAAAATGACCAAAATCGCACCCCCTGCCCTTTTAGCCCAAAACGGGTCAAAATTGACCAAAATCGCACCCCCGGCCCTTTTAGCCCAAAACGGGTCAAAAATGACCACAATCGCACCCCCGGACCTTTTAGCCGAAAACGGGACAAAAATGACCAAAATCGCACCCCCGGCCCTTTTACCCCAAAATGGGTCAAAAATGTCCAAAATTGCACCCCCGGCCCTTTTAGCCCAAAACAGAACAGGTCAAAAATGGCCAAAATCGCACCCCCGGCCCTTTTAGCCCAAAACGGGTCAAAAATGGCCAAAATCGCAGCCCCGGCCCTTTTAGCCCAAAACTGGTCAAAAATGACCAAAATCGCACCCCCGGCCCTTTTAGCCGAAAACAGGTCAAAAATGACCAAAATCGCACCCCCGGCTCTTTTATCCGAAAACAGGTCAAAAATGACCAAAATCGCACCCCCGGCCCTTTTAGCCCAAAACGGGTCAAAAATGACCAAAATCGCACCCCCGGCCCTTTTAGCCGAAAACGGGTCAAAAATGGCCAAAATCGCACCCCCGGCCCTTTTAGCCGAAAACGAGTCAAAAATGGCCAAAATCGCACCCCCGGCCCTTTTAGCCGAAAACGGGTCAAAAATAGCCAAAATTGCACCCCTGTCCCTTTTAGCCAAAAACGGGTCAAAAATGGCCAAAATCGCACCCCTGGCCCTTTTAGCCAAAAACGGGTCAAAAATGGCCAAAATCGCACCCCCGGCCCTTTTAGCCCAAAACGGGTCAAAAATGACCAAAATCGCACCCTCGGCCCTTTTAGCCAAAAATGGGTCAAAAATGACCAAAATCGCACCCCCGGTCCTTTTAGCCGAAAATGGGTCCAAAATGACCAATATCGCACCCCCGGCCCTTTTAGCCGAAAATGGGTCAAAAATGACCAAAATCGCACCCCCGGCCCTTTTAGCCAAAAACAGGTCAAAAATGGCCAAAATCGCACCCCCGGCCCTTTTAGCCTAAAATAGGTCAAAAATGACCAAAATCGCACCCCCCGGCCCTTTTAGCCAAAAACGGGTCAAAAATGGCCAAAATCGCACCCCCGGCCCTTTTAGCCCAAAACGGGTCAAAAATGGCCAAAATCGCACCCCCGGCCCTTTTAGCCCAAAACGGGTCAAACATGGCCAAAATCGCACCCCCGGCCCTTTTAGCCCAAAACGGGTCAAAAAAGTCCAAAATCGCACCCCCGGCCCTTTTAGCCCAAAACGGGTCAAAAATGGCCAAAATCGCACCCCCGGCCCTTTTAGCCCAAAACGGGTCAAAAATGACCAAAATCGCACCCCCGGCCCTTTTAGCCGAAAACGGATCAAAAATGGCCAAAATCGCACCCCCGGGCCTTTTAGCCAAAAACGGGTCAAAAATGGCCAAAATCGCACCCCCGGCCCTTTTAGCCAAAAATGGGTCAAAAATGGCCAAAATCGCACCCCCGGCTCTTTTAGCCGAAAACGGGTCAAAAATGACCAAAATCGCACCCCCGGCCCTTTTAGCCAAAAACTGGTCAAAAATGGCCAAAATCGCACCCCCGACCCTTTTAGCCCAAAACGGGTCAAAAATGGCCAAAATCGCAACCCCCGGCCCTTTTAGCCGAAAACGTGTCAAAAATGACCAAAATCGCACCCCCCGGCCCTTTTAGCCAAAAACGGGTCAAAAATGGCCAAAATCGCACCCCCGACCCTTTTAGCCCAAAACGGGTCAAAAATGGCCAAAATCGGACCCCTGGCCCTTTTAGCCCAAAACGGCTCAAAAATGGCCAAAATCGCACTCCCGGCCCTTTTAGCCCAAAACTAGTCAAAAATGACCAAAATCACACTCCCGGCCCTTTTAGCCCAAAACGTGTCAAAAATGACCAAAATCGCACTCCCGGCCCTTTTAGCCCAAAACGGGCCAAAAATGACCAAAATCGCACCCCCGGCCCTTTTAGCCCAAAACTAGTCAAAAATGACCAAAATCGCACTCCCGGCCCTTTTAGCCCAAAACGGGTCAAAAATGACCAAAATCGCACTCCCGACCCTTTTAGCCCAAAACAGGTCAAAAATGGCCAAAATCGCACTCCCGGCCCTTTTAGCCCAAAACGGCTCAAAAATGGCCAAAATCGCACTCCCGGCCCTTTTAGCCCAAAACTGGTCAAAAATGACCAAAATCGCACTCCCGGCCCTTTTAGCCCAAAACGGGTCAAAAATGACAAAAATCGCACTCCCGGCCCTTTTAGCCCAAAACGGGTCAAAAATGACCAAAATCGCACCCCCGGCCCTTTTAGCCCAAAACGGGTCAAAAATGGCCAAAATCGCACCCCCGGCCCTTTTAGCCTAAAACGGGTCAAAAATGACCAAAATCGCACCCCCGGCCCTTTTAGCCGAAAACGGGTCAAAAATGGCCAAAATCGCACCCCCGGGCCTTTTAGCCAAAAACGGGTCAAAAATGGCCAAAATCGCACCCCCGGCCCTTTTAGCCAAAAACGGGTCAAAAATGGCCAAAATCGCACCCCCGGGCCTTTTAGCCAAAAACGGGTCAAAAATGGCCAAAATCGCACCCCCGACCCTTTTAGCCCAAAACGGGTCAAAAATGGCCAAAATCGCACCCCCGGCCCTTTTAGCCCAAAACGGCTCAAGAATGGCCAAAATCGCACTCCCGGCCCTTTTAGCCCAAAACTAGTCAAAAATGACCAAAATCGCACTCCTGGCCCTTTTAGCCCAAAACGGGTCAAAAATGGCCAAAATCGCACCCCCGGCCCTTTTAGACCAAAACTGGTCAAAAATGACCAAAATCGCACCCCCGGCCCTTTTAGCCGAAAACGGGTCAAAAATGGCCAAAATCGCACCCCTGGCCCTTTTAGCCCAAAACGGGTCAAAAATGACCAAAATCACACTCCCGGCCCTTTTAGCCCAAAACGGGTCAAAAATGACCAAAATCGCACCCCCGGCCCTTTTAGCCCAAAACTAGTCAAAAATGACCAAAATCGCACTCCCGGCCCTTTTAGCCCAAAACGGGTCAAAAATGACCAAAATCGCACTCCCGGCCCTTTTAGCCCAAAACAGGTCAAAAATGGCCAAAATCGCACCCCCGGCCCTTTTAGACCAAAACTGGTCAAAAATGACAAAAATCGCACTCCCGGCCCTTTTAGCCCAAAACGGGTCAAAAATGACCAAAATCGCACCCCCGGCCCTTTTAGCCCAAAACGGGTCAAAAATGGCCAAAATCGCACCCCCGGCCCTTTTAGCCTAAAACGGGTCAAAAATGACCAAAATCGCACCCCCGGCCCTTTAAGCCGAAAACGGGTCAAAAATGGCCAAAATCGCACCCCCAGGCCTTTTAGCCAAAAACGGGTCAACAATGGCCAAAATCGCACCCCCGGCCCTTTTAGCCAAAAACGGGTCAAAAATGGCCAAAATCGCACCCCCGGGCCTTTTAGCCAAAAACGGGTCAAAAATGGCCAAAATCGCACCCCCCGACCCTTTTAGCCCAAAAAGGGTCAAAAATGGCCAAAATCGCACCCCCGGCCCTTTTAGCCCAAAACGGCTCAAGAATGGCCAAAATCGCACTCCCGGCCCTTTTAGCCCAAAACTAGTCAAAAATGACCAAAATCGCACTCCTGGCCCTTTTAGCCCAAAACGGGTCAAAAATGGCCAAAATCGCACCCCCGGCCCTTTTAGACCAAAACTGGTCAAAAATGACCAAAATCGCACCCCCCGGCCCTTTTAGCCGAAAACGGGTCAAAAATGGCCAAAATCGCACCCCTGGCCCTTTTAGCCCAAAACGGGTCAAAAATGACCAAAATCGCACCCCCGGCCCTTTTAGCCAAAAAGGGGTCAAAAATGACCAAAATCGCACCCCCGGCCCTTTTAGCCAAAAACGGGTCAAAAATGGCCAAAATCGCACCCCTGGCCCTTTTAGCCCAAAACGGGTCAAAAATGATCAAAATCGCACCCCCCGGCCCTTTTAGCCGAAAACGGGTCAAAAATGACCAAAATCGCACCCCCGGCCCTTTTAGCCCAAAACGGGTCAAAATTGACCAAAATCGCACCCCCGGACCTTTTAGCCGAAAACGGGACAAAAATGACCACAATCGCACCCCCGGACCTTTTAGCCGAAAACGGGACAAAAATGACCAAAATCGCACCCCCGGCCCTTTTACCCCAAAATGGGTCAAAAATGTCCAAAATTGCACCCCCGGCCCTTTTAGCCCAAAACAGGTCAAAAATGGCCAAAATCGCACCCCCGGCCCTTTTAGCCCAAAACGGGTCAAGAATGGCCAAAATCGCAGCCCCGGCCCTTTTAGCCCAAAACTGGTCAAAAATGACCAAAATCACACCCCTGGCCCTTTTAGCCGAAAACAGGTCAAACATGACCAAAATCGCACCCCCGGCTCTTTTATCCGAAAACAGGTCAAAAATGACCAAAATCGCACCCCCGGCCCTTTTAGCCCAAAACGGGTCAAAAATGACCAAAATCGCACCCCCCGGCCCTTTTAGCCAAAAACGGGTCAAAAATGGCCAAAATCGCACCCCCGGCCCTTTTAGCCCAAAACGGGTCAAAAATGGCCAAAATCGCACCCCCGGCCCTTTTAGCCCAAAACGGGTCAAAAATGGCCAAAATCGCACCCCCGGCCCTTTTAGCCCAAAACGGGTCAAAAAAGTCCAAAATCGCACCCCCGGCCCTTTTAGCCCAAAACGGGTCAAAAATGGCCAAAATCGCACCCCCGGCCCTTTTAGCCCAAAACGGGTCAAAAATGGCCAAAATCGGACCCCTGGCCCTTTTAGCCCAAAACGGCTCAAAAATGGCCAAAATCGCACTCCCGGCCCTTTTAGCCCAAAACTAGTCAAAAATGACCAAAATCACACTCCCGGCCCTTTTAGCCCAAAACGGGTCAAAAATGACCAAAATCGCACTCCCGGCCCTTTTAGCCCAAAACGGGTCAAAAATGACCAAAATCGCACCCCGGCCCTTTTAGCCCAAAACTATTCAAAAATGACCAAAATCGCACTCCCGGCCCTTTTAGCCCAAAACGGGTCAAAAATGACCAAAATCGCACTCCCGGCCTTTTTAGCCCAAAACAGGTCAAAAATGGCCAAAATCGCACTCCCGGCCCTTTTAGCCCAAAACGGCTCAAAAATGGCCAAAATCGCACTCCCCGGCCCTTTTAGCCCAAAACTGGTCAAAAATGACCAAAATCGCACTCCCGGCCCTTTTAGCCCAAAACGGGTCAAAAATGACAAAAATCGCACTCCCGGCCCTTTTAGCCCAAAACGGGTCAAAAATGACCAAAATCGCACCCCCGGCCCTTTTAGCCAAAAACGGGTCAAAAATGGCCAAAATCGCACCCCCGGGCCTTTTAGCCAAAAACGGGTCAAAAATGGCCAAAATCGCACCCCCGGCCCTTTTAGCCAAAAACGGGTCAAAAATGGCCAACATCGCACCCCCGACCCTTTTAGCCCAAAACGGGTCAAAAATGGCCAAAATCGCACCCCCGGCCCTTTTAGCCCAAAACGGCTCAAGAATGGCCAAAATCGCACTCCCGGCCCTTTTAGCCCAAAACTAGTCAAAAATGACCAAAATCGCACTCCTGGCCCTTTTAGCCCAAAACGGGTCAAAAATGGCCAAAATCGCACCCTCGGCCCTTTTAGACCAAAACTGGTCAAAAATGACCAAAATCGCACCCCCGGCCCTTTTAGCCGAAAACGGGTCAAAAATGGCCAAAATCGCACCCCTGGCCCTTTTAGCCCAAAACGGGTCAAAAATGACCAAAATCGCACCCCCGGCCCTTTTAGCCCAAAACTAGTCAAAAATGACCAAAATCGCACTCCCGGCCCTTTTAGCCCAAAACGGGTCAAAAATGACCAAAATCGCACTCCCGGCCCTTTTAGCCCAAAACAGGTCAAAAATGGCCAAAATCGCACCCCTGGCCCTTTTAGCCCAAAACGGGTCAAAAATGACCAAAATCGCACTCCCGGCCCTTTTAGCCCAAAACGGGTCAAAAATGACCAAAATCGCACCCCCGGCCCTTTTAGCCCAAAACTAGTCAAAAATGACCAAAATCGCACTCCCGGCCATTTTAGATCAAAACGGGTCAAAAATGACCAAAATCGCACTCCCGGCCCTTTTAGCCCAAAACAGGTCAAAAATGGCCAAAATCGCACCCCCGGCCCTTTTAGACCAAAACTGGTCAAAAATGACAAAAATCGCACTCCCGTCCCTTTTAGCCCAAAACGGGTCAAAAATGACCAAAATCGCACCCCCGGCCCTTTTAGCCCAAAACGGGTCAAAAATGGCCAAAATCGCACCCCCGGCCCTTTTAGCCTAAAACGGGTCAAAAATGACCAAAATCGCACCCCCGGCCCTTTAAGCCGAAAACGGGTCAAAATGGCCAAAATCACACCCCCGGCCTTTTAGCCAAAAACGGGTCAACAATGGCCAAAATCGCACCCCCGGCCCTTTTAGCCAAAAACGGGTCAAAAATGGCCAAAATCGCACCCCCGGGCCTTTTAGCCA